>NC_060207.1:68630000-69375000 GCF_021130785.1 Homalodisca vitripennis
ATCATTTGTCATTGTTTACCTGTTTAGTTTGATTTATTTTAAGAAAGATAATTATTATACTAATTTTAAATGTAAGTTTCACATAATGATTTCAGCAAGTTTCCTTTTATAGCAGTGAAAGATTAATTCCTAGAGTGAACACGCTTGTGTAAATTATGAAAATATTATTTACATACTGAAGTTGAAGATAATGCCGAAGAGATTTATTACTCCATAACATTTTCTCTATAAATATTAATAGATTACAAAATTTACTCGGAAACGATACACGTTAAATATTTATTTTCACTCTTAAACGCATTAACCTGCAAAAGTTTTATGAGTTTTAGGTCAACCTGTTATGCTTCATAACCTTCAGGATTTATTAACTGAAATATCCCCACTGCTTGTAAATGAGACACATAATATTCTAGAAGTTACTGGTGTAGTATGCTTAATTCGGATATATTGAGCTTATGTAGATCAGATCGCATTACTTAATTAGTATCTTAAGGTTTTAAATGTAAATGAAGTACGATGGATTAATTTAAACAACATTAGTTTAATGCATAATATTAACTGAAATTTTTATGTATAGGGCATCCCGTAATTCTCTAGACAAATTTATCTCATATTATTGCTTTTTTCGAGACAAACACATTTTCCCATATGACATATGGGTCACCGGTGCTTATTTTCTCATCTGTCTGACTGTATGTCTTAAAACATAATTTCTAACAAAAATAATAAATTCAATCCTACCAAATTTATGTGAAACTGTTAAGGTATTAGAACCAGTAACTTGTTATATCTATTTCAATTTCATAAACTGCGCGCTTTTCACAGGTGTTACAGTACACTGCCTCTATTATAAGCTATCTATCACACCTTACCCATTGCCCAGAAGAGAAACGTACATAGTTATTAGTATATTTTGTGCAATGCGATTTCACGTTATCGTTTAAATTACAGTGGCGTTCAAATTGAAATGAACGTTTTCTGCTAAGTAAGATTTGTTTCAAATTTATTATGACATGTTTTAATTATAATAAATTACTGTTAAATTGAATAATCTATTGTTTCGATAATTAACTTAAATTTAAGTTTGTATACTACTCAACACAAGATCTCCTCTTATTACATAAGCATACTTCATCCCTTTGATTCCAAAGAGAATGTAATACCAACCAGGAATATAAGTAAAATCTAGTCTATTCATGCAGGTGTGCACTGTCATTCTGCCTCTCCCCTACATTCAAAATAAGGGTCATCATTCGCCAAGAATCGTATCGTCAAAGAGTTCCGTAATGTCATGATCACTGTAATTTTCCTCTAGTCTTATTATTTCCTCAGCAGCTTCTCTCAATGAGGCTTCACGGAGATCTTTTGCTGCATTTCCAAAACCTTTGGTACAATAGAGGGAATTGCGGTTGAACTAGACATAGTGAACAAGGTTTCTAAAAGCTACATTTGACACTTTATCACCAGAATTCCTTCTACCAGTAATCACTTTATATTTAGAAGAAAAAATATATAATATTCAACTTACAGAACAAAGTCTACATCAACACTAACTCGGATGAGGTGTAATTGTAAGAAAATAAATTGTTATTTTCAATTACATTTGGTAATATTTTTATTTAATTGAGCATTAAGTTTAATGTTTAAGTTTAATATCACGTTTAATCCACCACCGCCCATGTGGCTCGTCTGGCAGTGGTGTTGTATCGTTGTACCGTGTAATTCTCCGACACGAGTTAACTCTCCCCTCAGCACTCTTGTGTGTCTTGTGTAAACATCACTTCTCACTATCTTCCTATTCCATCTCACTCTCTCAAGCTCCTGCTCTAATTCTCCTGTAATGTATTACCTATTTTGTTATACTTCGTTTATAATTTATGTGCCCAGTTATCCGTGCTTAAGTGTATGTTCTTCAGCGAACGTGGACTATCCGTCAGTGTAAAAATATCGAGCCCATCCTGGAACTCTCTCTGGTCTCCTCTACCTCTGACCATGTGTGCCTGGTCCAAGGACTCCTCTTGTTGTTGTACTCGGAGACGACAACTTCTCTTGGTGAGTGACTTCTTTGGCACATTCCATTATCCTACCCTTACATTGTCTCCTTTATAACTGTCGGAAGCTGGAGACCCTGACTGGTCCTCCGATCGCTTCTCAAAAATAATTATTATCAAATAATTGATTGCTTCATTTTTATCCCTTTCTCTCATACGACATTGTTTGGTCCGCCAAGGCCCAATGTTTCTCTTTCTTGAAGTTAACATTGTTTGGTCACACGGGTAGTATCTTTAGTTTTATATTTTTTTTGCAATCTCTCAGGTAACATTGTTTGGTCCTCCGTGTTGATTGTTTCTCTTTCTCGACGTAACATCAATCATAAACAGACACAGTCAAAAAATGATTAAATCAAAACAAACTGAAAGTATACTGCCAACCATGAAAAAAGTACTAGCTGTTAAAATCAAAAGTGTGTATACATAATAGTGATATTTATAAAGTAAAAACAGTAAGATCTCCACAGAGAATGTGCTTGGTTGTACTGTTCAGAGCTTGAAGAAAGTAAGTTGCACGTCGTTGTATAAATGCTTGGAACTAAGGTAATAATAGTCAGAACCGAATAGATTTTACGTCAAAGTGTAGGGGAAAATACAAGCAGTTTGAATAAGCATAAAACTCAAATATTTTATTCTTACTCCCCTTTTATAAAAGGTGACAGAAACCGGTATTGGATTACTTAGAAACGTACTGATATTTATTTTACGAATAATTTAAAATAAGAATTATGCTTGTAATTCGCATCCCTGGAAACCAATCAGTTATTATCTACAAAACATACTTTCGTCTAACTTGAAAGTTTATGTAACAAATAATTAGCTGTACATCATCTTTGCATTTGCATAATATAGAGATTAGCTCGTAATAACAAGAACACGCTTTAAGTATTTTATTACAATATATAATATTATTTAATATAAAATACTAAACCAATATTTCCCACCCAGATTTGCTATAACTTTTTAATATGAAGGAAAGTAAAAAAATATTATATCTACATTAGGTAAAAATATCATGGCATATTTTAAAACTGCATAGTTATTTAAATAAGCAATAGTTTTAAATGAATATAAACGTTAGTTCTCTTCAAAGCTTAAATAGAATGTAATCAGCTTTTAGTAAAGTAACAAGTTCCTGTTATTAATGTTTAATATCCGTTACGCGATGTGAAACCAATATCCGCGTGACCGCTAACCTATTAACAGAACCTTATTAATTCACCGAAAACTCCATGTCAGTGTGAACTAATTTGCAGTTGGTTACTAAACCACCACAATTGTTCTTAGGAGTTAAATTGGACTTAAATTATTATTCGATACTAAATGGTTATAGTCTTACCCATACTCAATACAAGCTATATTTACTATGGCAGTACCTAACGAAGTATTGTGTGAATATTTGCATATACCTAAGCTTGACCATTCTAATACCTGGAAGCCCTTTGAATATAAAGCCGAATTTCTTTTTGGATAATCCGAATATAATTAGATATTAACTTTAAGACTTATTACAGCCTCCTAAAGGGATTAGTCACTCCAAGCTCTAATCACTCTGATTTCCCCTATAAACGTAGATAAAGTGCTTTCATTACTCAAGTTTTTAGGAGAGTCCATCCTAGGTGGCCTCATTTTGTTAATGATTTCTTTCACTAATGAACGTCTGTGTTCTGAAACCTTTGGTAACTTGGTAAGTGGAACCATTGAAGATATGGAAATTCACAGCTGCGAAATAGTGTTTCAGAGTGCCTGGATTATCGAAGTTGACAATGTCTAAGGATTTAATTCCTCTCAGTACGGTGATCTCTGGAGATCCCTACATATAAGAACGGTAAGGGAATGGAGACTCGAGAATTATGGGAGATATATGCCTTACGGGTGTTACCAGCATGTGAGGGATATAGGTTCTACTCGGTTATAATATTCGGTTTTAATCTTTTAAACTTTTACACAAATTCATCTGTAATTACAATTTCACCAAATTTTGTTAACATTTAAAATTGGAAAATTTACAACTGTACAAACGAGCAATTAATTTAGGATATAAATGGTTTCAACGATTAATTTTGTCATATTCGTAGGCAGCAACTCAGCCGCAAGAGAGTTGTGTAAGTTTGCAAGTATAATTTTGTCGTTGAGTGTATTAGTACCAGGTAAGCCAATTGTGTATTGGCTTACTCGCTGTATTCCCATTCCTATTAACAGTCTTGCTTTCTGTGTTTAAAACGTTTATAATATTGTTCCTATTATAACCTTCAGTATCAAAAGTTGGAAGATATTTTAAAAGTTTTGTAACAATGACGTGTACAAGAGTATAAATTAACTTCATATTGTAAAACAGTCGTTCTTATGTACAGTTTTATCGTCAGTGCTATTTAGTTTACAAAAATATTTCAAAGTATTAGTTTCCTACCACCTAATTAACACGCTTACTGACTTTAGTTGATATGCAGTCCTGTGTATCCTTTTTAACATCCGGAGAGAGATCTTCATTTACTTATGCTCACGCCTGTAATGTAACATATTCTTTCAGGTTTTAAATTGCTGACACAATAAACCTCGTTAACTACAACTACGCATCTTAAGAACTCTTCAATACATCCTTGCTCTTATCAAAACCTAAACCTGTGCTTGATACAATTTATGTCGGCTGAAAACAATACACATTCCTTACGTTGCGATCGAGTTTCTAAATTTGGTAGGTATAATTCTCTTGTTATGATAATTTTACTACTTTACTCAGTACACATTGAGTCAAAGGACAGACACCAATAATACGACTTCCTATTGAAGAGACTTTTTGGAACATTTTATTAGTGATTTTATTTGTGGGTCACAAGTCAAGACTCGAATACAATCAAATATGATCAATTTAGGATTGAACCACTAAACGAAAGATTTCTCTGAAATAATTTAAGTTTTTATGGATCTTGCGCAACTTTGGCTTAGACGTTATACCATTACGAAGTCTACCTTTACATACAATCTCATTATTATACCTGTATTGAACACATCATTCCATAAATATGTATTATGTATTAAATATGTGTTATGTAAATAGTTATAATAGTATAATAGTACTCCACCTTAGTTAATCATAAATAGGTACTAAGCTAATATTTAATAATAGAGAGCAGAAGTATGTAGTTAATAGCAGTATATTGATTTGTTCATTACTTAGGTTCAATTTATTCTTTTGTGTACTATATCTTTGGTCTTATATTTACACTTCATTGATGTTTGGTTTGTGTGTTGTTTCTTTTAACAGCTATTTTTAATTTACTTAGGTAACACTCATGTTACGTATACCTCTTTCAAGTAAAAATTCCAGTCAAACACTATAAACATATTAAAAGGACAACATTCATGATTTTTATAGAATAAACAATTTTGGTTATCTAACGTCATTCATCATTCATCAGCTGGAGTTAAAGAAGAATAAAGTGAAAGACTGGCTTCTTATTGGTATGGACTGAATTATTCAAGAATAGCTAGTCTCTGTGGGAGTTCCACTATTCAATTTGCCATTGTACTGCAGAGCGTCTTCTTACTAGTGGTAAATTCAATCAGCAGAACGACATTACATATATATATATATATATATATATATATATATATATATATATATATATATATATATATTATAATTGAATTTATAAGTGGTAGTTATTTTATTAATTTATATGCAACCGTTTGTCAGCCTATTGACGAAACAATTAGAAACCTTTATGTAAATAATATGATGCATAGTCATACAAATAAGTTAAAGAACTAATTACATTCCTTATTGTTTGTAACTGATGCTGATATTTCTTGCCCATTTAAGTTTTCTGATCATCAAAGAACGAATTGGGATAACGCATCTCAAATACTGCTACCAGCATAACGAATCAGAAATACTAAGGTATGACTCATAACAATTTATTTATACTAATAAATCATTGTTATTGTCTAAGGAATACTTTGGCTATAGGAACAAATATTATTAGTGTTGTAGAAATCACAGTTATATAATATTTAAGAAAAGGTTTCTACTTGTTTCGTATGAACTCATAGATATCAAATCCAGAAACTTCCAACAAATTTACAAAATATCGCAGTGTTAGACAAATATGAAAATTCATAATATATTTTAGAATAAGTAAGTAGTATTTTTGATCTTTTAAAAATTGATACTCCATATGAATATACATATATAAATAAACACGTAATAAATTATAAAACTATTCACAGGAAATGTAAAAACTGGATGTCAACTTATTAAAACACATTTTTATGGTTTATTAAAGAAAACTCAGACTGTTGTATATATTGTTTCCTTTTTTGTACCTTTTAATGTAGGGTCAAATTTTGTTTTCTAAGGAGTGGTCTGTTGATGAAAGTTCCACCAGGACTTGATATAACGATATAGGGAGACGAAAGGTACAAAGCCGCGTGTTGCCCACCAGACTGAATAATTCAGCAGCAAATTATAAAGGGTGGGTCCCCATGCGATCTGTCAAGATAGGTAAAAGAAATGAAAACTCCCGAATTGCCTTTATAAATGTTAATTATAGACTAGTCTGTTCACAATTTGCAACGTAAAGTTTGTTTTACTTAATATCCATATAAAAATTAACTAGAACTTATGCCCATTATCAACCGTTATCAACAAGAAACTTTTCACATAATATACAATTATTTACAATTTTATGTTTCAATAATAAAAACAAAGTTCCGAAAAATGAACGAATATTTAGTTGCGCGTTACTAGCCTATCACTCTTGAGGTTGGACATATTTCATTTATGTCTGTCTGTCTAAATGTGTCTGTCTGTCCGCACGATATCTTGGACTAACTAACCCATGGACTTTCCGTAAAACCAGTTTTTTATTAATGATGGTGCATGTACTTCATGGGATTAGGCTGACAGATAGTGAATACCTTTATATTGGTCCTATTAGTAACTATGTGAATTAAGTTATAGACTAGAAATGTCATAGTAAACTTAGCTTTTTATAGGTAAAATATACTTGGTGCATTTCTTTCTATGGGATGCCCCATCGTCAGATCAGGGTGTTACTCAGTCTGGCATAATAGCAAGGAAACGTTTAGTACTCTTTGGTGGAAGTTAGGTAAAGACAGCTTTTCGAAAAATTAGTTACTAATATCAAAGTTTGTAGCATAGTATTAAATGAATTTATTCTTAGCGAATTATTTTATGCGGAACGTTATATACTATATTACTACACTTAAAAATAAGTAGTTATATGGTACAAAAACAACAGTAGTGGATTTTTCACTTACAGGTTTGTACGAATAAGTTGTAGTACATTATTATTATACTCTATACGTACCTTAAATCATTCTGATATTGGAACAATAAAAACAAGCCTCTACAATATCTGACTAGATGTATAAAATTGCCTAAATATTGGGTCCAAGGCAATTAAATGCTGTTTTTTCGTTTTAATAACAGTGCAACTATTTTCTACTATTTCCGAGCACTAACAATATATATTATTGTGTGTTCATGCTGTGAATTGCCACTGCACCATGTTATGTCATATGTTATGACTTAACTGATGGAGATAACAAGCAATAAAATTATTCGTTTAATAACAACTTTCAGTATTTCGCGCCTCATTCTTTGGCTATAAGAAATGTTGAAAAATAATAGAATTTCGGACATTAAATGCATCAGGCTGAACTTAAATGATTCAAACTTGACAAAAGAATAGTTTGCATTTCAAAACCCCCATATACCTGTAACTCCAGGCTGGTGTAAATAAACTCAAACAATTTCACCGCGCAAAAACAATAGTACTACTCAACACGCAACTCGCACCTTCTCTGGTGAAAGAAAATCAATATTTTGAATCTCCTCTGATATTCCTAACATGTCATCTGGAACAAAGAGATCAGCCATTGCCATCATGATCCCCTAGTATTATTGTATACTATGTTAAAAAATGCCCGTGCATAAAAACTGGCCAACTCTAAAACAGCTTTGTTACAATTTGGTTCATTTTGACAGTGCGTCAAACTAATGAAAGCAGCACTTAACTTATAACCAGGAAAACCATAAAGTGTTTTATTCTAATTGAAAGATACTTATATTTACTTTTTAAAAGCTAGTCTTACTTTGTTTATCATGTACATACATGTCACAAAAAAACTAATTCACGTCTATGTTTGAACCATCTTCTCCAAGATAATTAATGATATCACGACAAAAATGTTGTCATTTGTTTACGCGTGTAAAACACTATTTTTTGATAATCTAAACAACGAAGGAATATCTGGCAACGGTTGAACTGGCAAGTCCGGCTGGCAAATGTTCAACTGATGGCGGGGAAATAAACGGTGAATTATTATTTTGAGGACAAATATAAAAGCAGTTTTTTTCTACTTGAAATAAAAAATTTCTAAAAAGAAAACTTATTAGTTAAAATTGCACACTTTAAGACCCCTTTTTTACACTTAAGCCTTGATATTGGTGATGGCAATTTTGCTTTTAGTTTCTTTATTGTAATATTTTACTTTACTTAGATAAAGTATTATAACTGAATTTTAGATTGCAATAGACAACTAGTTTAAAGATCCTCTAATTGGTTTAATTAATTAACGAGTAATTCCAAAGTTTTACCTCCCCAGATAAACGATAAAAGAAGAATATTTTGAAGAAGTATGGTGCAGCTCCTTCGGTTTACAGTGACAGATTTCTTCCCAACCCCTACTTACAATGATACATACATTTTAGTTCCACTGAACTGATGGACGCGTTCAGGAATCTCAAGGTCCAATGTATCAATTTTAATAATTTACGCATTTTCCCTAGTACATTTTGTAGTACTGTTTCTTAAAATCTAAAATTTAAATATCTATAGGAATAATAAAAATCTCCAGGTCGGTTGTTTTAATAAATCTCTATAAGGGGTATGCTATCTCGTAGTTGTTTGAGTAACTTGAAAAAAATATTTTTTGTGAAACATTTAATGCGAGATGTTAACGATTACAAGAATGATTATAATCGGTTATTAAATTTCACTTTGATATTATAGAAAAAAGGGATTTTTAATTGAAAAGTAATACGTAGTAACTATTGGTGTTTGTACACAATAAGTACAAGTTATGTTCCACTGGCATTTAAAGATTGAGAACTATCTGTAGATAAGACAATTTACCAAAGCAACGTCAAAATGTTAAGCAATCTTGTACTGTGTCAATTCACCTTATTTCACTATTTTATACATTCCCCTCCTAAGCCAGAGGCCCATTAAAATAGTAAAAAAACCATACCCTCCATTTTATTAAAGTTTTATGTTGAAGAATTCTATAACTATTTAAAACATGATAAAAGTGTTTAAAATCTTGGAGTAGATACGCCTCGAGGTAAAAAATTTGAGAAAGGTATTAGAGCACGGACAGAAATTAGTGTACAGCACGTTTGAGGTTTTACTTGAACTAGCGAGTTTTTGTTTTAAACAAATAATTTTCATTTTTTTACAAAAAACAAGAGACACATTATTTAAAAACGGGTTCTTTTGCCGAATTCATTATCCGAACTGAAGTATTCAGACTGAATAGTTTTACTTTGCTTTTGTTATTACAGCTGGTCTTTGGTGGTTGGAGATACGGATAAAGGTGGTCATGTTTATTTGTGATATTATAATCGAGTCATCAATGATGCTCTAAGGTAATAAATGGTCTTGGGGAGTTTCCCGCCTGTGTAACAAAATCCCCACAAGAATATTAGTGTATTCACGCCGGCTCAGCCTACTTTGGCCTGTGTAATTTCAAAACTATGAGCGCACGTGTTGAATATAAGTAAAAATAAAAGTAGCTATAGATAGTAAGGGGTATGATTTTTTGTTTTCCGGTTATAGCATTAGTAGGTAATTAATATATGCCAAGAAATAGTATATTCTTCTCCAAGTTGAGTCTTTAGAATTTACAGTGCAGAAAAGAAAAAGAAGAACAAATATTTTACAAAAATGTATTTTTTGCATCACACCCAATATGTTGTTTAATTTGTTCAATAATTTCTTCCGAGTTAAAAATCAAACCGCCTATTTCTCTCAAATTGACAATAATCAAAAGTTAATTGACCAGCAGAAATTAACAAGACATTTCAAAAGGTTTTTGGAATGTAACATATTGAAACTAATTAATTGTAGTTAGCAACAACTACTATTCAATCTATAAGTATCCCAAAGGATACCAGTGTGATATATTTATACATCAGACATGTATTTCGCAATCAAAACTGTCACACATAAAGCTCAGAAGTTCTGAAGCTGATAATCAGAGTAAATTACAAGGAAGGTCTCGTTACATCTCATGTTGTGTCTTTGTTGTCAGAGATACAGGTGTGTCAGTCCATTACTTTGGTTCATTTCCCTATATTCTGCTTTGTTTCTTGGTATAAGGTGATATAGTAATAAGAACTATATTATTCAGTGTATGGTATTACAATGATCTAAATTCATAAATTATATAATTATAACTATAAGTATATGTTAAAAACAGTAAAAGAAAAGTATTTAATAAATTATTGCCTATTTTATTCATTATAGTTATTCTGAAAAACACAATTCCCGATTCTGATACTTTTTACCTTGCACAATTTCTCATAGTACGTGAGAAAGTTAGGTAAACCTTCTCTCTCAGCCGCCATAAACTTATTGGGTGTTGGCAACTGTGAGCTGTTTCCATCCCTGGATCATTCTCTCGTCATCAGTACTGACGTGTTTCCTATCATCAAAGGGTGATTTCACTAATATATTTGGGACTATTGTGTTACAAGTTACGTTAAACACGTTTTATTATCTTAACTGTGTAAATACGCTAGTGTGTACAATAATTATTAATTACTCGCGTACATCGAGAAATTCAATTTTAAAACTTAATTTGCTTCCCAAATAAAAAGTATAAAGTATTTTCAAATTTATGTGCAAGTATTTAACGATTTCTGTCTGACTACAAATTTCACTGCCTTTATAAATATTAACATGTTTTGTTAGCAAAGTCCAACATCTGCAGCGCCCACGTGGTAGCAAGAAAACACTAAGAAATATGGGGTTTCGAGAAAATAAGAACAATTTATTTTCTTACAATACTATTGAAATGAAAAAAATGCCTTTGATTCAGTATACAGTTACAGGTTGTTTAAGAAATCTAGTCATGTGTTTTAAGGGATTGTTCTTATTTATATAGATAACACGTATTCCAGTATCGTAAAATCTGTAAATGAAAGAACCACTATTGTTCTTTTTCACCTTATAACTAATTATTTTCCAGCATATAAATATCCTACGTTACGTGCCGTATAAGGGGATTCGCTGAGAATAAATTCATTTCTTACTATGGAAAGACAAACTTTGATATTAATAACTATTTTGTCGACAAACTGTCTTTACCTAACTTTCACAAAAAGTACTCAACACTTCTCTGCTATGATGCCGGATTGAGGACCACGAGTGAAATCCTGATCTATTTATCTTTTTCACTGCTGTTATAATGCAAAAAAAAGTATTTATCTTCGATCCAATATACAGGGTGTTTCAAAAATTATTTAGGATATCGTGGGGGATTGTTATTATTGTTACAATTAACACGTGTTCCAATATAATAATTTAGGAAGAGAGTACGAAGAGAGTAAGAAAATGTATTATAATTTATTTTTATAAATATATGAATGAAAAAAGCACCACCGTTCTTTTTTATTAACCATTCATTTAATATTTTACAGGCTAGGTATAAGCTAGATTGTGTATCGCATAAGAGGCTTCACTAATAATAAATTCAGTTTAACATTATGGAAGGACAATTGTCCCAAAAATAATGTTTATCAACACAACTTTTTCCTGCAATTATGCCAGATTGACCACCATGAGAGGCGTTCTGGTCAGAGATTAGGGACATCCCTTGGATAGAAATGCACCCTTGCCAGCCCTTGAGTGATACACTTTGCTGACGCTCAGCTAATTAGTTATATTGATACAATTGGATGTTTCTCTTTCACTTTAATTTTACAGGTGGTTAACACATTTTCTTTGTGTAAGCCAGGGGATGAAACAATGTATTATCCGTGTAATTGTCTGCATGCGTATCTATATGTCTGCTGGACATCTCAAGAATAAAATAACTTATAGATTTTAAATTTTGCAAGCAATTTGAGCAAAGCCTGTTACGCAACCCGTGATGTACCGTACTCCTTCATGGCATAGAACTTTAATCTTACCAGTTATCAATTATCAATGCACCATCATCGAACTCAGTATTGATTTTATGCGTGCAGGTTCTTGCAAACTTTTAAGTTCATGGGTTATTTCATTTATCAGATATAGTGTGAACAGATGTTAGACAGAAATGTAATAGGTACCTCAAAGGTTATAGATATGTAAGTTATAGATACACAAATACAATGTAACAAAGATATTGATAAAATAAAAATTTGTATGCAAAATGAAGGAGGACGCTACACCACGTGTCGCGTAACAGGCTTTGCTCAAATCGCTTGCAAAATTTAAAATCTATAAGTTATTTTATTCTTGAGATATCCGGCCGACAGATAGATACGCATGCAGACAATTACACGGAGAATGCAATGTATCATCCCCCTGGTATATACAGGGTGTACATAAAGTCCTGCACGGGTATAATATTTTCTGAACGATAAGAGATAAAGAAACAAGATTTGGTACATCAATACTACACCTAAAAATCTACTTTTTGAAGGAACTATCAGTTTTCTGTAATATCATGGGGACGTCCCGCAAGGAGTCAGAAGGAAATCTTAAATAGGAGCATAGGTCAATATGGACATCATTTTAAAGGGCTTATCTAGCAGAGTTTAATGCCGCAAACCGCACTCAAAAAGATTGATCCAGTACAAAATGGCGGCTGTTCAAAGATTTTACTTGGTTACATTTTATTAGTAGCCATAACCCCAGTAAAGCAAAACTGCAACCAAACGAATACTGCAGCTAACTACTACATTATGCTTGTCAGTTGTACAGAAGTGAATTATGACATTAGTTATCCTCAAGGGTTACAGATTTGGTCCTAATATATTGATAACGGGGAAAACCTGATAACAGTAACAATTAGAAATATCTTATCTTTGGGTCGCAGTTAGGACTTTCCTATTAGCCAGTCTATTCATAGTAGGCTATTCTAGTTTTATTGTTTTTAGTAGTGCTGTCCATCCATTTTATCAGTGCGCTTTAGTACAAAAGAGTTTGTCGTATTGCTTGTAGTTCTCAACTACACTATGTCGCTTGACGAACGTGAACGTATAACACTTCTTATGATGGTTGGGGAAATAACAGACGATCATACGAGGAAGCATGCCATTTATTTAATGACTACTTTCACGAGAGGCAGCCAATTTCTAGAACAACTGTAGGGAGAACTGTTCAACACTTTATGAAAACAGGAAGTGTTTCCGATCGTCATAGTTCGCTGAGATTTCTAATTGTTACTGTTATCAGGTTTTCCCCGTTATCAATATATTAGGACCAAATTTGTAACCCTTGAGGATAACTAATGTCATAATTCACTTCTGTACAACTGACAAGCATAATGTAGTAGTTAGCTGCAGTATTCGTTTGGTTGCAGTTTTGCTTTACTGGGGTTTATGGCTACTAATAAAATGTAACCAAGTAAAATCTTTGAACAGCCACCATTTTGTACTGGATCAATCTTTTTGAGTGCGGTTTGCGGCATTAAACTCTGCTAGATAAGCCCTTTAAAATGATGTCCATATTGACCTATGCTCCTATTTAAGATTTCCTTCTGACTCCTTGCGGGACGTCCCCATGATATTACAGAAAACTGATAGTTCCTTCAAAAAGTAGATTTTTAGGTGTAGTATTGATGTACCAAATCTTGTTTCTTTATCTCTTATCGTTCAGAAAATATTATACCCGTGCAGGACTTTATGTACACCCTGTATAAAGAAAACTTGTTAACCTCCGGAGTGACAGGCTTAAAACATCCAAGATACAGACAATCATAGAACTTAGTCTTGTATAGGTGGTAATTTAAAAGGGTACAGATTAAATTTTCTCGAGATCATTTTGGCACATGATGTATTTACAGGTTAGTTTATTGAGTCAGATTTATAGAAGTGTTCGAATAATAAACGTTTGTGTGAACTAAGGTGGGTACTGCTACAATGAAAAAGAGCGCTTATTTTATCTTTTCACCAATTTGTAATATTTACAATATTTTATTTTGTCTTTTAACTTATGAATAAAAATGTTTAAGGCTCACATGATCGATCTCAGTTTGTGTAAATATTTATTTATAATGCTATTTCCTTATTGCCATCATCGTTACCCACAAGACTAATGTAATAAATTTGCTAGCGCACAGCTAAATCCCATGAAATTTAATTCATTACCATCGAACTCAGTATTGATTTTATGCGTGCAGTTTCTTGCAAACTTTCAAGTCCATGGGTTATTTCGTTTATCAAATATAGTGTGAACAGATGTCAGTCAGAAATTAAATAGGTACCTTTATACTTAGACCTCTAAAGTGATAGGTACACAAATATAATTGTTTGTTTTTAACTTTGTTTTATTATATTAACATTATATTAAACTTTGAATAACTTTAATATTTTTAGAAACATTCTTTGTTCGTGATGAATGATCATGGTCATAAGTTCTAGTTAAATGTTTATATAGATATGTAATACGATACACTTTACGTTGGAAATTCTATTCAGACGTAATTTGCTGCTGATTTATTCAGTCTGGCAGACAATACGCAGCTTTTAACTTTTTGCCTCCCTATATCGCTATGTCAAGTCGTGGTGGAACTTTCATCAACTGACCACTCCTTAGAAAACAAAATTTTAACTATAAATTTTCTGAGATAATAAAGGAAGCAATATACAACATCAGTGTGTGTTTCTGTAATAAAAACACAACTCTTTTTATTATAATATTGAAAATTTATTTCACCTTTCGTCTGAATAGTTTTATATATTAATGTGTGTGTGTGTGTGTGTGTGTGTGTATTTATGTATGTATTAATATGTACATGCGTATGGAGTATGGCATAAGAAAAGCTTAAACAATTCTTACTATACAGTACATTTGAATATTTATATTTTTCAAACAATGAAATAATTTGTAAATTTGTTAATATGATCTATGGAAATGTCGTCAAACCTAACGTGGCTATTATATCAATGTTTAACGATACGTGGCTTTTAAATAGCAAGTTAGTTCATTATTAATGATTTTTGAACATTGTTCTCTTAAAAAACTTTATCAGAGATCAACACTTTAGCAGAGAATTTTTATGATAGTTTTATTTGTGAAAGGATAAGAATGAAAAGAAATAAGTTATTCAGGGAGAGGGATGTGCTAAGTTCAAATTGTCTAGCGGTAAAAACTCGTCATAAAATAATTACCCTAAACCTAGGGAATACGACGGCTTAAAATTTGGTTACAGACAACCAGGTGTGGGGAGGGAAACAAGGAATCAGTAGTCTATAGGAACTATATCCGAAAAGTTAAATATGCAAGAATTATTAACATCAGTTAAAACACTAAGGAGTATAGCATCGTAATATTTACATAATTTTTTCAACCTTGTGGTGAATAAGCTGAGAAACGATCACTGATAAATTAACAAAATGGCTGGCTCTTATAAAGTCAATTATAAGATCTTCAATGTCGCTATACTGAGCAAACTTACCACTAGTAAGAAGACGCTCTGCAGTACAATGGCAAATTGAATAGTGGAACTGCCACAGGGACTAGCTATTCCTGAATAATTCAGTCAATGACAATAAGCAGAGGGGGAGTTTCACTTTATCCTTCTTCAACCCAGCTCAAGTGACGTTATACATCCTAAATTGTTTGTTCTATAAAATCGTGAATTTCGTATGTCTAATATACGAATATATCTATCTGGCTGAACTAAATATATTATTTACAAAAGCAAATATATTTAACATTATTTTTACCTTAATAAGCTAAAATTAATTGTTATCTTGAACAAAAAATAATACTGAAACTAAATATCAATGAAATGTAACTATTAGTTCAAAATACGGTACACACGGCAATAACGCTGTTATGAGGGTCCATGCCCCATGACTTCCTTAATATACAGAAGGTATATCAGTGGTTTGCCACTGTTGGAAGATTGTGCAAATCTACGTAATGAACTATACGTCTATAATCCATATACTTCTGCCCTCCATTAATTAATAATTGCATAATGCCTATTTAAGAATGGTTAGTTGGTACGAAAACACAAGGGCAAGTATTGTTATGGTATGCAGAATCTAAACAATAAATAAGTACAGTGAGTTACATCACAGTTATTTTTGAGTCAATTACATTAAAATTAAAATGGATGAAATAAAAGTTTAACCATTAAAGACATAACCATAGTGAACACACTGGTGTGTGCAGCGTTATATTCGTATACATGGACAACTGGACGTTTCAACCCCTTTGCTGAAGGGCTAGAATGTTCACTGAAGGAACTGTGCTGGAAACAAGCGTGATATGGCATTATTGCCATATTTGTCCTCACTTCGTGCACTACTACGGAACATAATACAGTTTGAGGGGTACATAAATTATATTTCAAACACATATTACAGCTGTGTCCGCTACAGGTTGTGTTACGAAATCAGAGATTATTTTAAATTATGACACACTTTCCAATAATCTATAAAAGTACCTTATAATTAATAGTACTTCGTAAAAAAACAAATAGTTTTCACCGTGGAGCTAAACAAGCTATAAGCAATGATATAACATTTGTGCTATAATTGTACAAGATCCATAAAAACAAAAATGGTTCAGAGCAATCGCTTGTTTACTACTTCTATCATAAGGATGCAGTAGTTCTATATCTAATATGGCCTTGGGACCTACGAATACAAGCACTAGTGTAAATGTTTCCTAAAATCTCTTCAAGGCTTATTTGTTCTATTACAAGATAATGACATCCGAAAAATTTAATGACCTTAGAAACTCGGTCGCAAAGTAAGGCATGTGAAGTTTTTTCATCCGTCATAGATTGTTCGCTCCAGGTGCATGTTTACACTTTCAGACTATAATACCACCACAAAAAGGATTTGTTTAGGAATAACTAAGTAGCGTACGCAAAAGTATCATGATTTTTTGTCACTAATTTTAAACACCAAAGATTATAGCTTTATAAAAAAGGCATGAATAGAAGTGTAGACATTCACTCCTCAAATGTAAAATAACATACTTTAAAATATACACAGGACTAAATATCAACCGTGTTAGTTACGTGGAAGGAAACTAATACATGACAATATTTTATGAACCAAATTAAAATGACATAAAACAATACATACGTATAACTGTTTTACGATATAAAGTCAATATATAGTCGTGTACACATCAATGTTATAAAACTTAATAAATATCTTTTTACTTTTTATACTGAAGGTTACAACAGGGGTAATACAGGGAGTAAACCAATTAGCTTACCTAGTACTAATACACTTAACGATAACATTATACTTGCAAAGTTAGACAACTCTCGGCTGAGTTGCTACCGTCGAATATAACGGATCGTTGAAACTAAATATTTATATCTTATATTGATTGCTCTTTTCCTTATAGTTTCAAAAGTGCTAAATGTTTCAATTCTAAATGTTAACTAATGTTTGTGCAATTGTAATTACACAGTAGGAAATGTTATTTTTAGTAAACTCTAAACTTTTTAGTATTAAAAATCTTATTATAATAAAAATGTACATCTTTTTTCTCGGTTTTTTCCAAATGTATTCCTTCTGCGATTCTTCCGTTGCTATAATTGTTACCCATAAGACTAATATAGAAGCGTTCATTGACGCTCAGCCAAATACCATGAATTGACGTGCACCATCATCGAAATCGATGTTGCTTGTAAATAAATGAAACTTCATGCAAAATGCCAAGTCTATAAGTCAGTTTGCTTTAGAGATATGGTGTGGAACGATGTATAGACAGACAGGTACAAAACCAAAAGTTAAAGTTTTATTAGCTTTTGGGTGATAGGTTTCGAAAGAAATCAACCAATTAGTGTATTAAAGCTATTCCAAACTAAACCATTACTAATACTAATTATAATTAATGTTTTACTTTTGTTGGTTACAAAACTAACTAGAGTTCTAAACTGTTCGTTTTAATTTAAACAAAATGTTCGTTGACTATTCAACATACCAATTACACAGGAGGTACCTAAACAAGGCCCAAAACTTTTGGTTTCCTTTGAAAAATTATTGAAGCATAATATGTGAACATCGATTGTCAACAATAAATTTTCATTCTCTATTTTTCATTTTCGATAACCCACCTACGTCCAAACATTTCATGTTATCGTGGTGGAAATCGGCAAGCAAGTGAAATAGAAATAGTTTTACTATTTATGCATATTGAGCAAGAAAACGTGTAAGAACAAAACTTTTATCACATTGATAAAATATTGTTTATTACCTAATCTGGTACTATTGGAATAATGCTTTTTTACTAATATCTTGGAACTATTTCTAGGAGAAATTTTATATGTTAGAAGTTTTATCCTGCTTGAAACAACTAATATAGTGAAATAATTATTAATTTGGTGATATATCAGGTATGGCATAGCTATAATAATTTTACAAAGGTTTATTAGTACGGTTCCTGGATATGCATGATAGGTTCCCACACCGGACATGACAGTAGATAGATTATAAATGATTAAATGCGATCATTAATAATTAAAAGCTCTCGTTACACATGTGAGCTGTGTTGGGAACATTTGCAATATATTCACTTAATAAGTTTCAGATTTATATGAAATTTACATTTATTAAATTAGAACCTGTCTCCTCATTTAAAACTGCTTTAAATAAATTCAAATTTATATTTATAATAACAATGAAATATTATCTTGTTTGTAAGATTTTTCACTTATTGATAATTTTTTCTCACATTTATCAATGAAGTAATCTAGACCAGATCAATGTTGCTCAATGTTTAGTGTATATAGGTATTATAGATTTTTCATATCCTAAGACTCCCCACAGTGTTTTTTGCGTGTATTAACCAAATTCACAACATTAAAAAACCCTACTCTGAAGTTACTTTTTAATATTTAATTTCAAAGTTTCTTTCAGATTTTACTGTTATATTTGGCTAATTTAATACTCGATTTACGAAATTTAGATATGAGCTGTATTTAGTTGTTTTTATTATATATATAATAACCATTTAAGCATTAAAATTTCGGTATGTGGTATTTCAGATTTAAAATTTTTAAAGCTTTAATTACGAACCTATAGTTCAGCCAAGACAATCCTTGAAAGAATTGTTTTGTTCTTTAACATTAAAAAAGCATAACGTAACATTAAAACATAAAGTACAAGTGTTTTAGTACGTTATAAAGGAATATTACTTTTAAAATCAGACATTTTAGCACGCAATTGAATACTCGTATGTAGAGTCACCTTTACTAGCTTTCTAACTGTATTATTTATCGTATGAAATTTCCTTTACATTTATTTTTTTATCTTAATCATATATCTAAAATATTATATTGCTTTTTACGTTTCTAAATATGAATTGTCACGATTATGCTCATAACTTTAATATAGCAACAAAAATTGGTGATTTAATTAAAAAATAGTTCAAGTTTGCCTTTGGATCAAATAATATGTCATAAAACGCATATGAATTGTTACCAACATAAGCAAAGATAACTTTGAGGTCAAGTGATAGGATCGTTATCTAGCGCATGTTGAACTGTGCGAACTGCGGAACCGTAAGAGGATTCATCCACAAAAATGTAATGGAATCATATTTTAACAAAAAAATGTAATAGATTTAATGTAATTTAATGGTGCAGAGAACTAAGTGGTATATAGATTTATCAAAATTGGCATTGAAGTCTTAAGCAAATATATTTTAGTAAAATGTGCCTTAGTTAATCGTTAGAACTTGAGTGGTTCTAGCTTACTTATAATGTCAATAGAGAAGTTTTTCACTTCGTATAACACTGACATCTTGAAATCTTATGGATGTCTCAAAGATGGGTCATAAGGAATTTACCTTATATTGTATGATCATGTATTCTATTTTATGTTTTAATTTAAGATACTTAATGAGGGTCTTAAAATCGTGGAGGTTCAATTTACAAGAGCCAAGAAAATGCAGATTCCTGACGTTTCGTTAAAATTAGCGGTTTGTCTGTCAAAGCCGGAATGTTAAATAGTTCTATGACTCATTATATTAAGGATTAAGTTTTTAACATGTTCTAACATATTAAAATCGATTAAAAAGTGTTGGAAGCCTAGAACCGAAAACTATGATATCACGAAATTCTTAGATGCTGATAACTCCCTTAAGTATAGCCATAACGCAAGAGTCTCTATTCGCTTACAGTTCTTACATGTAGCTAGAAGACATCAGATTTATGTGTTCCAGCATACATATAGGAAGTGAATCCTTAGAACTTCCATAATTTGCGAACTCTGACCCGTTATTTCTCAGATGTGAGGTTCCAGATCTTCATTAGTTCACGTGACTCAGAAACCCAGAGTACAGACGTTCATTAGGCCAGAAAGTTATGAACAACAGATGATCCAGAAGGCTGGCTACTCCTAGAGATTAGAGTGATGGAGAGCAACACAGGCAAAAATCTCCAGAGTAGCCAGAACCTAGGTTATTACAAAGAGTGAGTGAACAATCTTTTCAGCAGGCTGGATTGAGACTTGGGACTAATCTCTAGTTGTATTTGGATAATCGAAGGATAATTTAGATTTTTTTTAGAATGAGGGCTTCTACATGTTAAATTACTCCAGTCTAGCTATGTGCAAATATTGACACAATCTTTCGTCAGGTATTGCGATAGTAAATATAGCTATAGTCATTTAGTAGTGACTATACTTACTCCTACGAACAGTTGGTGGTAGTTGTGGTAACTACTCCAAATTAAATTACATTGACATAGAGTTCCAGTGAAGTATGAACCACTGTGTCGCAGGTTAATAAGTTGGCGGTCACGCGGTTATTGGTCTTACATCGCGTAACCGGATATTAAACATTAATATTAGGAACATATTACTTTACTATACGCTGTCTTTTTAGTCTGTTGTGAGAACTACAGTTTGGTTCCTTTAGAACTATTGCTTATTTAGATAACAATGATGGACAAAATATGTCCCAAATATGATATATTTTACTCCAAATATAAATATAATATTTTCTCTTTTCTCAATATGAAAGAGCTATAGCAAATCTGGATTGGAAATATTGGTTTCATTTGTATATTATATGAAATATATTAAGTATCATAACGCTTCATGTGACTTGATTTTTTGTAACAGGGAAACTAATTACTCTACATCTCGAAACGTAAGGTTACTGATACTTTTCGTCAATAAACGTTGTCCGGTAATATCTCTTCGGTATTAGCCATTTAAGATAGCGTCGTCGATAATGTTTTTCATGCATTTGTTAACTAATCACGTGCCATTGCACCACAGTAGTGAGTTCAAATTACGAAGTACAATAATCGGAGAACCAACCTTTAACTGTAAATTATGCGTTGACATACTTGTTAAATCAAATGATTTTAAAAATCTGCTGGATAATTAACATTTCCGTTGTCATCACAAACAGTACCAATCGATCTATATATCACCAAGTCCCCAGGCAACAACTGTTGTATCTGGAGATTTCAATTCGTTGACGCCCACATTTTATGTTGATAAATATTATTAGGATTAGGATTAGTAGATACAGTTTTGAGGGAAATGTAACAAATATAAAATCATCTGTTGCAATAGTTCTAATATGTAAGGCGTGATAAAAACCCAAATAATTTGATAAACACACAATAATTTAAGTAACTTTTAATAAATAATGAAATTAATTAATGATGGCCATTACCGCTCCTGCTTTTAGATTTTTAAGGAGAGACCTATTCCCTTTAAATCCTTATTCTGTCCGTCCTCATTGGCCACTGGCCTGTGCGAGGATCTTATCAAACGGAATAAGGGGGAGAGTCGATAAAGTGCTTCGGTCACAGACAGGATTTGAACCAAGGCTTCTCTAACTGAGACCTAAAATCCAAACGTCTTAGACCGCTCGGACATCGAGGCTCCTAATTGAACTATAGAAGATTAAAATTTTTTGCAGGCTGAGGTGTCCTGCGAACAACAAAAAAATTATAAAAAGACGCATACTACACCTACATGTACTTTATTGTAAAGTGGTCTAGCATTAAAGCTTTAAGTTCAACCAGAAAATTTATTTATAAAAACAAATGCACATCATAAATTAGGGCCTTCAAATAGTGTTTGGTTATTTAATACACGTAAATGTCTCGTAATTGCAGTTTAAAATTTGCAGGTGCATGTAAAGCAGCTATCTTCTAAATTTAATTTGTGGACCACTCGTATCACTTAGGGGTATGAAACAACCTATTCTCAAACCTACCAAGTATACATATAACATTTCATAAAAATCGGTTAAGTCATACCGGAGGAGTATAATAAATAACACTGTGACACGAAACTTATATACATACATAAAGATAAGCTGACTCCAAAAACCTGTACTACAATTGATGAATAAAATACAAAAAAAATATTTACACAAAAGTAACATAAAGCCAATATCACATAATCAATAACCACGTAGCCCCATTTCATGTTTCAAAAACAGTCCAACAGAAACGTTTCCTAGAACCATGATATAGACAAGGAAAATATTAACAACAATTGTGAGGTAACTTATCGTTAATTAGTAGTTCCAATACCTCTAAACAATACTGTTCCATCATTTCAGGACGGTTTATACATGTATATATAGCCTCCAATAGGGACGTAATTTCAAAGGGAAACACGATGTTTCCTACACATCATTACGTAAGTCTCAGTATGTGTAATAAAAACGGATCTCCGATATCACAAGCACCTATAACTAGACCTCATAAGGCACAATATAATTTAAATACATTTAAATACTACTTTAACACTAAATAATGTGTGGAGGTAGTATCTATCTCTCTCTCCCCACCCCTCTCCCCCCCTTACTCTCTCTCTCTCTCTCTCTCTCTCTCTCTCGTGTGCTATAACGTTAAAATATTATAATTAATAGTTACAAACATATATTATATTCCTGCACATAATTCAATCAAATCGATTTTAGTATATCACTAGTTTTCTTTAAAGCACACAATGTGGTCCCTTCATCCTAATTCGTCATTGTTATAATTATGCGGCAATTGTATGAACTGATATCCCATAAATAATGCGAATAAATTAGTAAAAACTATGCAGAGAAGCATATATTCCCTCAAGTTAACAAACTCAATGTATAGGCCTATGGTGTACAAAAGTTACAGGTCGACATCCTAGATTAATAAGTTTGCTGTTACTGTGATTATAAGTTAGTCGTTGCCAATCAGATATTAAACGGTAATAACATTAACTTATTTAAAAAAATACTTTATATCATCTCAGGCTAAAATTCAAAAACGTGCTCGTCCGTAGTATTAGGTATAGTTTATAGAAATATTCCAATTGCAATTTCCCTTCTAATGGACTGTGTGGGAGATTTTATGCATTATTCCAATTAAAACCCGAAAATTTAAAACCACTATAATTGAAAATGTTTTATATATATATATATATATATATATATATATATATAAGTAGATAGTAATATGGGGTTCCTGGCGCACTTTCGGAGCCGACCGAAAAGCAATGTAAAATACTGTTCAATGTACCATAAAGGAAGCTGAGAAATAACACAGCAAATCTCAATGAAAAATTAACCGAATCTAACAGTCGTTCGTCTCCAAAAGCGATCGGTACATTACTATCTACTCCTGAGGAATGAAAAATTAACCGAATCTGAGCTTCTACTTTCTTAAGCTGTGCTTTGTAAAATGTTGTCAAATCTGCTACGAATAAAGGATTTATCTTAATAAAATTTAATCAATTTAAAACATTTTTACTAAAAACATACTGTACTTTAATAAAAAAACTTTTCTACTAAATAAACAACATGAACTCACCAAGCTCTCTTCAGTTTCTAGCATTTCAAAAACTTACAAAGAAAGACAATTTTAACGAGTTCAACGAATTACCAAAAACATTTTAAAGAACAGTTGATACTTTCCTTAAATGATACAGAATTCAAAGAACTTGTAAAGTCTTTTGCAGAAAAAACGTCTAATGGAGTGTTTTACTATCGGCAAAAAACTAAAAAAGTAAGGGATTACATATTTAATATAATTACGAAAGATATTGAAAAGAAAGTAAAAAATAAACAAACAGAGAGTTTTCATCGTTTTTTTATGACATTTTTCCCATATTATACGTTCTTTCAAGATAATCAAGACTTAATTGATGAATTTCTTAGGAATTTTTGTGAGTATCAAGATTTATCAACACAATTCATTAAAGAGCATTATAGAATTTTTCTTATAGAATATAGCCACATTTTGTGTGAAACAAAAGGTATTACTGTAGATAATATTCCATGTGATTCCTATGAAGAAAGACACCAACTATGGTTATCAAAACAGTACTATGACGTGGGGAGGGACTGCAAGTTTTAGAGTTAAGACTTTATTCTACAAAGTTAATTGTTATAATTTCTTTATCTTTTATAGTCTTCTTTCCAGTAACAATCAAGTGTAATTTTTCATTTTTGTTTAATTCTTTAATCTTTTTTTCATCCAAAACAGTCAAAAATCTGTTCGGCAAGTGTACTTTACAATCTTCCAACTCGGCAATTATTGTAAACCCGAATTTATCTTTCATTTTCTCCAAATTCAAGATTCTATGTTTCTTCCTTTCTTCCAATTCATTTAACTTCTTATACTCTTTAAACTTACATTCTCCAATATCATTTAACTCTTTCAAGAACTCCATTTAAATAGAAAAAATTCAAAGTCAAAAAGTGCAAAACCATTTCTCGGTCGACCTTTTCTCCTCCCTCTGTCTCTTTCTCTCTCCCTCTCTTTTTATGCCTATGACACGATCACTTCTGCCGTTTATAGGCTAGGATCTATATTCAGGCTAGAGAGAGAGAGAAGAGCGAGATACGGATAGAGAAATGGTTCCGGAATACGATCTGAATACTTCTGAACTTGGTGTTTCTCCGCTATGGCCACTCGCATTGAAACAGTTCAGAAGTAAACTTCCTAACCGACCAAACCGAATTCGCGGACATATATACTCAGCAACACAATACAACAGCCCATCGAGAAGTAAAAATTTAAGAAATTAATTTAAAATATAATTTGAAAATTACAAGTAACAAAATGTACGCATATTTAAAATAGGTAAAATTATCTAACATTTTGAAAAAGAAAATGTTATAATAGTAAACGGGAACACAATTTTTATTCTTAAAAGAAAATCTGCATTACCGACATTTTAGTTCCGAAAGATTGCGCTGTGTGTATCAATGACAGTCGAGGTGTGCTACTACAGACCGACCATCACGATAATCGCTTCGCCTGCGTCATATCCGTAGTGATATCACGCCGTGAGAGGCGCAATCGTTGGTTTACAAGCACCATTTAGTTAAATAAATTTTTCTATCTAAATGGAGCGCGAAAAAATATCATGTCCGTTCTGCAAAAAAGAAATTTTAAGAAAAAACTATGATCGCCATTATAATTCTAAAAGTCACGAAAAAAACAAGCAAATTTACGATAATGAACTAAATTATTTAAGACAATGGGCTAGAGAAAATAAAATTGCCGATCACGAAAACATGTTTAATATTGAGAAATTACGTGAATTAAAGAGAAATTTCAAAGTTGAAAAGAAAAATCTCGACCTATTTAATGATGAAAAACTTCATTCAATAGCTGAAAAGTTGGCTATCGGTACTAACGATAAAACCAAGTCTGAAATGATCGAAGAAATTGATAAAACTCTTAAAGTAAAATCCGAAAATATCATTGATGTAGAAGTTTTATCCTCAATACACGGTCTTTTCAAGCAATACATTTTAACAAACTTGAACGACAATTCCATGTCAATTTACAAATATCTTTCAATTATGCGGTCAGAAATTAAAAGTTTAATCGAGAAATTTCAAGAAAATGTTAAAAATATGAAGGGCTATCTCTCTTTGGAATGTGAATACGAACGAACTTTAGTGAATGGTGAACCGCAAACATGTCTAATGTATTTTACTATCAAAGCAGACGAAATCTTTGACGTAAACGACTTTATTACTAAGCAATTTAATAAATTAAACACATCGAGAACAAACGAATAATCCAAATAAAGGTTCCGGATGGACATTTAAAAGTTGTAAACAACTAGTTTTGAGCCTTAACAAACACGAAATGATGAATGCAGGATCATACATCGATTTACCAAAGAATATCAAAGATAAAAAAGCTTGTATAAATATAAAAAATAGAGATGATTTTTGCTTTATTTACTCAATAAGATGTGCTATTGAAAAACCAGAAAGAGACTGTGAACGTGTAAAGCAATACGAAAAATTTGTGAATGACGAAATATTTTCAGGTTTTGAGTATCCAATGTCTCTGAAAGATATACAAATATTTGAAAAACGAAGCTACAATTCCAAGTATAAGTATCCAACAATGTCTATCAATGTCTACAGTTTTGATGAAAATATTAACATTGTTCCGTTACAAATTTCTGAAAAATATGACGCTGAAACAAACATTGATTTATTGTATGTTAAACAAGATGATAAATCTCATTATGTTTTGATAACCGATTTAAATAAGCTTGTTTCTTCGCAGTTGTCTAAACATAAAGAAAGAAAATTTTTGTGTAGAAGATGTTTAAGCCATTTTTACAAATCTGGAGATTTAACAGATCATTTAGAAATTTGTAAAAATCATGAAAGTTTGTAAGCCAATTATGCCATTTTCCAGGTCAAACAACTAAATTTTACTAATTATCAAAAGAAATTTAACCATCCGTACGTAATTTATATGGACTTTGAGAGCATATTAGAAAAAATTCCGACATGCAAGAACAATCCACAAAGATCGACTACAACCAAGATTCAGAGGCACATTCCTTATGGTTTTACTCTATATTTAGTGTCGAATGTGACCAATCGCATGTACAAACCGATATGTTATCGTGCCAAAAATGAAGAAGATTTGAAAAACGTCCCGACAAAATTGTTTGAAGAACTCAATAAATTATCGAAATACATAGCGAAAAAATATAATTCTAAGAACATGAAACCTATGAAATTGACAGAAGAAGAAGAAATTTCGTATCAAAATTCAAACGTTTGTCATATCTGTGAATGGTCTGCTTATGATGTTGGGTCAATTCAGTATGGTTTTACTCCTGATAGTTGGAAAGATAAGAGTTATAATAAAGTGAGAGATCATTGTCATTTAACCGGCAAGTTTCGAGGCGCAGCTCATGCATGTTGCAATCTAAATTTGAAATTTCCTCAGAATATTCCCGTTTTCTGCCACAATATGTCAAATTACGATACTCATTTGTACATAAAAGAATTGGCTAAACAATATGGAAATATTGATTTGATTGCAAACACCGATGAAAAATATATAAATTATTCTGTAAATTCTGGATATGGCTATGAATTCGAAGGTGATAAGCCAAGAAAATTCATCAAGTTTTCGTTTGTAGACACGTTCAGATTCATGGCCTCGTCTATAGAAAAGTTAGCTAAAAATCTAAAGAGAGAAGACTTCAAACATACAAATCATTTTATACAAGATGGACTGAATGAGATAATAGAAAGACAGCCAAATGACGACGACGAGATTTTTAAAATTCTATCTGGAAAAGGAATATTTCCCTATGAATTTATCGACAGTATTGAAAAACTTGATTACACAGAAGAATTGAGAATTCAAGATTTCTATTCACTTTTGACAGATGAGAGCATATCTGAGAAAGATTTTCAACACTACTTAAATGTTTGGAACAAATTAAAAGAGAAAAATCTTAGAAATTACTCTGATTTTGTACAATATCCAAGATGTACTATTGCTCGCTGATATATTTGAAAATTTCAGAAATATTTGCTTAAAATGCTATAAACTTGATCCGGCACACTATCTAACAGCTCCCAGTCTCGCATGGGACGCAATGTTAAAATTAACTAAAATCGAGCTTCAACTGATACACGATTACGATATGTATTTAATGATCGAAAAAGGTATTCGCGGAGGCATTTCTCAATGTATTAAACGATATGTGAAAGCAAATAACAAATATTTAAAAGATTTTGATAAGACAAAGCCCGAAAAACTATTTACTCTATCTCGATGCTAATAACCTTTATGGGTATGGCCTCATGCAAAGTTTACCATACGGCGATATCAAGTGGATGGATCCTAAAACGTATACAAAAGAAGAGTGGCAAGAAACAATTTTAGAACTCACTGGCGACGAAAATTATGGCTATATTCTCGAAGTCGATCTTGGATATCCAACAAATTTACACGAACATCACAAGGATTTACCTCTTGCTCCAGAACATTTTAAAAACAAACTTTGCACAACTCTACTGGATAAAACTGAATACGTTGTTCATGTTCGAGAAATTTGAAGTTCTATTTGGAACAAGGTATGATTTTGAAACATGTGAATAGAGTTATTGCATTCGATCAGAAGCCTTTTATGAAAGAATACATTGATTTTTAACACAAACATGAGAACCAAAGCTACAAGCGACTTTGAAAAGGACTTTTATAAGCTGATGAACAACTCAGTTTTTTGGAAAATCTATGGAAAATGTGAGAAACAGATGTGATATTAAGCTTGGAAATGAAGAATTTTCAATGAAACAAGCTAAGAAAACAAATTTCAAATGCTTTAACATCTTTGACGACAACTGTATAGCGAGTCACATGTACAAACAAAAGGTTAAATTTTAACAAACCGATTTACATAGGATTTTCAGTTCTCGACCTCTCAAAATTGCTAATGTACGAGTTTTATTACAACAAATTAAAGAAGTTTGATCCAGATTTGAATCTGTGTTACATGGATACAGACAGTTATTTTCTAGAATTGAAACGAGATCCTTTTAAAATTATTAAAGAAAATATAGATGACTTTGATACAAGTGATTATCCAAAAGATCATGAATGTTTCACTACTAAAAAATAAGAAGGTAATAGGGAAATTCAAAGATGAGTTAAATAGCGAAGTTTTAGAAGAATTTTGTGGTTTAAGGTCTAAGATGTACTCGTACAAATATCTAGATAAAAACCCAGTTAGGTGTAAAGGAATTAAGAGAAGCGTTGTAAATAAAACAATAAATATCGAAAACTTGAAGAGATGTTTGTTCGAAGATAAAGAAGAATTTAGGGAGATGACAGTCATCAAAAGTTATAAACATGAGTTGTACACTGTTACCATAAACAAGCTGGCACTGAACGCTAAAGATGATAAGAGAATTGTCCTAGAAAATAAGATCGATACAGTAACGTATGGCTATAAAAATGAAGCAAAATCTGATATATTAGACGAATTAAATAAACTTGGAAACTTTGATATGTAAATGGAAGATGATTTAATTCACTGTCACAAGTGTAAAAAGAAAACGAAAAATATAGATTCAAAAATCGTTCAAACTCAAAATGGATTGTATAGAATTGCTGCAAAATGTTCAAAATGTAAGACAAACAAGAGTAAGTTTATAAAGAATCCAAATCCAAAACCTGTTAAGCAAGAATTGAAGACTAAAGATGAGATAGAGATTGAAGCTCGAGAAATTCATGCACCAGTACGAAAAAAGTTTAAAAAGAGAAAAATTATAACATTAGGAATTGACGATTTATGGGCAGCAGATTTAGTTATAATGTCTAACTATTCAGATCAAAATGATGGATTTAAGTATATGTTAAATGTTATTGATACTTTCTCAAAATATGCTTGGTCAAGAGCTATCAAAAGAAAAAACGGCAAGGATATTTCAAAAGCTTTCGAAGATATAGTAAAAGATGCCATAAGGATCAATCACAAACCTCCTAACCTACTTCATACAGATAAGGGTTTAGAGTTTAAAAATAAAGAATTTAACGATGTTTTGAGGAAATACAACATTAAGATTTATCATACTGAAAACGAAGAGAAATCAAGTATTGTAGAGAGATATAACAGAACTCAAAATGAAAGAATGAAGGTTCTTTTTGAGATTAATAAAAACTTTAAATGGATCGATATTCTTCAAAAAATCGTAAACAATTATAACGATACAGTTCACAGCACAATCAAAATGAAACCGAAAGACGTAGATAAGGATGCAGAAAAGGAGTTTATTAGAGACCGTTTTCAAGTATGTTCCACCTGAAATTCACACGAAAACTAAATTTAAAGTCAATGATCATGTAAGAATTGTTAGTAAAAAACAAACATTTTCGAACAAATATAAGAACAATTGGTCAAGAGAAATCTTTGTGATTTATCAAATTAATAACACAGATCCTGTAACTTATAGTATAAAAGATTTAAATAATGAAGAAATAACCGGAAAGTTTTATGAATATGAATTGAAGAAGTCAAAACTGTAATATAAATTTTCTATATATAAATGGCGCATCAAAAGAAATGTACAAAGTGCAAAGAATTTAAAGATTGAAATGAATTTTATAAAGATAAAAATAGGAAAGATGGAATGCATTATAATTGCAAAGATTGTGAAAGGGAATATCATAAAGAATTATATGATAAAATAGAAAAATTAACTTTGGAAGATAAAGAATGTCTTAAATGTAAAGAAACTAAAAAAATTTCAGAGTTTAATAGTGATCACTATAGTAGAGATAAGAAAGACTCATATTGTAAAGATTGTGTAAAGAAGAATCTTCATAGATTATATTATGAAGATACTCAATGTGAATGTGGAAGAACTATAAAATGGTTAAATAATTATCAAAAACATTTACAAACAAAATATCATAATTCAAGAGTTTAACATTTTCATCGTGTAATAATTTTTTCTATATAAATGGAGTCTCAAAAGAAATGTACAAAGTGTCAAGAAGAGAATAGAAAAGACTGTTATTGTAAGGAATTATACGTTAAAATGGACAAATTAACTTTAGAAGAGAAAAAGTGTTACTTTTGTAAAGAAATTAAAAATATTTCTGAATTTAATAACTGGCAGTATAGTAAAGATAGAAAAGATGCTTTTTGCAAAGATTGTGCTAAAAAAATTTTCAGCGAAAGTTATAAAAACGAAATGCCTTGTGAATATGAAAAAAAGATTTTACAATGGTTACCTAGTTATGCTAAACATTTACAAACAAAATATAATAAATCGAGAGTTTTTAGTAAAATTTAGAAACATTTTCATCGTGTAATTTAGATATTCTATAAATCAGTCGAGATTCTGCCATATTTGTAGTAAAATGATTTCCGTTGTATAAAATATTCAAAGATTCTTTCATTTGGTTGTAGAGATTGATAGAATTTGGTTCGTCATCAATGAACAAAATCTCTAATTCAGGATAATTTATTTTTAGATGTTTTAATCGGTTTGGTATTTCTCGTTTCTGAGCTCTGATAACGTAATAAGGCCATTCCCACATGTGATTCTTCTTAATTAACACAAAAACATGGTGTTTTTTCTTATCAAAATCTTTACATACCATATCTCTCTTCATTAATTCCATTCGCAATTCTTGATTCTCTATTTTCAAGGATTTCATTTGACCTGAAATTTGTAACTGTTTTATTTCATCTTTTAACTGCTTATTTTCGTTTTTGAGTTTTTACTCACCATATTTTCTAATGGAAGGTAATACTTCTTTCGTAACCCAATTTTTAAACAATTTCGCTTCTGGTTTATGCGATCTCAAAATTAAAGAATAAAGTCCAGATTCATTAACGAAAACAGTGTTATTTTGGAAGTTTGAAGGTAAGCTATTTATAGCCCCCCTTATATTTAGATTAAAATAGAAGTTTTTATCATCTTCGTCAACGTTTATTCTGATCGTTTGCATAGTATTTTCATATTCTAGAATTTTTGCTACGTCTTTAGCCTTAAACCAGATCACATTGTTTTCGTCAACAATCGTAAAGATATGTTTGTTATTGAATTTTAGTTGATTATTGAGTAGGTCTACAACTGACTCCATTTAGATAGAAAAGAAATTTAACTAGTAATTTTTATTTTGAGAATAAAGGCCAGATTCATTAACGAAAACAGTGTTTTTTTGAAAGTTTGAAGGCGGGGGCGAATCACCCCTACCTTCAGAATGTATGTTTTCGAAGCTTTTTTTATATTTTTCTTTGACATGTTCTTTAATTGCTTTCTTCGTATCTTTATATTCTAACACCTCTGCAACATCTTTCGCCTTAAACCAAAATTCATTATTTTCGTCAACAAATGTTAAAATTTCTTTATTATTGAATTTGAGTAGATTCACAACTGACTCCATTTAGATAGAAAAGAAATTTAACTAGTAATTTGTATTTCGAGAATAAAATCCAGATTCATTAATGAAAATAGTGTCAGGATGAAGATTTTGAAAGGGTCTATGGGATAGACTCCTGTAATTTATACATTCAAAAGTTGTTTTCTTGAAAATTTGAAGGTAAGAACGATTCGTTTCCCCCCCTTGATTCATCATTCTTTCGACAATCTTAAATATATTGTTGTTTTACTCTCATTATTTAATAAATTTCCCTCAGAGTCTTGTATAGTCAGAACGATTTTTTGAATTCTTTTAATATTTTTTTCTAATTGGAATATAATCGATTTCATTCGGTTTTTCACTGATTTTTGATCCATAAGCAACATTTGGGAAAAAAGTGTACAAAATTTCAGATTCTTTGTGTAAATGTTCGGTATGATTTTCAAAACTAGGTTCAACGAGATTACAATGTACTTCAATTACATCAAACGGTCTAAATTTTGGCGTTTTATTTCCTAAATATACCTGATTTGGCTCAATAGTTTCTTGAACAAACCCTAATAAATCTACAATAATTGCTGAAAACATTATTCTTACTGGTGATTTTATTTGAATTTTATTAGAGAGATAATTGTTTTGCATTTCAAACTTGTTTTCGTCAAAGTTTAAAGATTTATCTGATTGTTTGAATGTTTTCAGATAATTTTTAAGGGAATTTTTTATTTGATCGAAAGTATAATATCCTTTGTTTAAACCATAATATTTTGTTATGTTCTTCTCACTAAATCCTATACAATAAGGAGAACTTTCACTAATATTTATTACAAAATTATCAGAATAAAAGCCGCTTAAACCGATAAAATAATTTGATTCTTCCTCTAAGTGTATAGGATGTTCCAAGTTTTAAAACTAATTTAGAGCTTTCTGAAGTCAACTTGAACAGCTTCATTTTCGCAAGCGTTGCTTCAAGATGAAAATCTTCTATTTAAATGGAGAAATTTTTAAAGCAAAAAGATCAGATAAAACTTCAAACGTTTGAAGAAAATAAGAAAGATCAACCAATCAGATTGTTAATTGTTGGTTCAAGTGGATGTGGAAAAACAACTTTATTATTGAATTTTATCTACAATAGGTTGATTCCTTATTCCAATTTGTATGTTTTTAGTAAATCTTTAGAACAAGACGCCTATAAAAAAAATTACAAGAAAGATTTGAAAATATTGAGAAAAACTTAAACAAAAAAATATCACATTTTTATAATGCTTCTGAGGACATAGTTCCGTTAAGCGAATGTAAAACCCAATTCGTTAATCGTTTTTGATGATTGTATTTTGGAAAATCAGGACGTTATTAAGGAAATATTTCGTAATGTCCCGTCACAAAAACATATCTTGTATCTATCTTTCCCAATGCTTTTCAAAGGTTGATAAACAAGGTTATAAGAAATAACCTGAATATGTTGTGTATTTTTTAAGCAAGATGATCACTATTCGAGAAAGATTTATAACAATTATGTGGGATCTGATATGAGTTTTAACCACTTTTATTGAGTTATGTGATAAAATTTGGAAGGAAGACTACGGATTTTTAACAATTAATCTAACTTTGAAGCCTAAAAATGGTAAATATTTGAATAAATTTTCCAATATAAACGTGTGATAATCTAGTTGTTTTCATGTTTTTACGTTCACGTTTACGTTTCGTGTTCTCGTTTTTACGTTCCACGTTCACGTTTTTACGTTTCACGTTCACGTTTTACGTTCCACGTTTCGTGTTCTCGTTTCGTGTTCACGTTTCCACGTTCCACGTTCACGTTTTACGTTCCACGTTCACGTTTACGTTCCGTGTTCACGTTTCGTGTTCACGTTTCCACGTTCCACGTTTACGTTTCAAAATTTTCCTAAATAAATGGCGAACGTAACTTCTGAAGAAGCGAAAAAACTTGGATCAAATCGAAAAGAAATTAATCAAAGAATTTAAAGAACAGATTCGAATTGATGAAAAAGAACAAGAATTTATTCAAAAAATTAATCAACCTGTAACATCTGCAATAAAAAATGTTGAGGGCAAAATTGAAAATGTTTTAAGCGATAATCAAAATTTAATGAATTTGGTTCCAGTTGTACGACAATTTGCTGATATTTCGATACCAGAATCTGAGTTTGAATTGCCAAAATTACCATCTTCAACACCATTTAGACCTCGAATCATTGAAGACTCTACCATAGTTGAACCAATAAGTCCTGGAACGACGGATATAATAATTGGTGAAATTGGTAAAAAAATTTCTTCCTAGAGCAAAGGATGATAAATTTGGTTTGTATTGGGACAGAAAAAAGAAAAGTTTTATGATTGGAAATTTGCCCGTGAATTTTGAGCATAATGATATCATTATTAATGAAAAAACATATGAAGGAACTCAAGGTTTATGGAGATTATTAACAGGCACTGATGTTCCAAAAGACGGTTTATATTCTGAAGAAGACTTGAAAAAGTATACTGAAATTTTATGGAAATCTGATTCAATTTACAAAAATAATGATCCATCAACTAAGAAACCAAAGTCAAGTAAAGGTAAAAAATATCTCAATTTGATTAAACCAATTTGGGAAAAAACGAATCGAAGGATCAGGTGTAAGAAAATACAGTGATAATAAGATTGAATACAGATATATCGACGATTTGACAAAACTCGATGGAATTATTAATTATATTTATGCTCAAGAAAAGGCTGGAAACAACAATTTTTTGAACGAAAAGAAAGCGATTAAAGATTTTATTTCGAACAAACTTGATGAAATGATTGAAAAACCTGATGGAATTAAATATTTAAAACGAGTTTGTTTGCCGGCAATAAGTTCATCTATGATTGAGGGTAGTGGACTTTTGAATGATTTTATCAACAATTTACCTTTTGAATTACACGTACCAACTTATCAGTATCTGGGGCCTGGCACAAAAACTCGAAAAAAAGACTAAAAAGAGGAGATCCTGGTATAAATAAATTAGATCAAGCTGCTATGGAACACGATATTTTTTATGCAAAACATAGAGACACAAATTCCAGACATATCGCAGATAAAGTTTTGCAAGATAAGGCAATGGATAGATTTTTTATCAAAAGATGCTAGTTTAGGTGAAAGATTTGTTGCGCTTCCAACAGCTGGAGCAATGTTTTTGAAGAGAAAACTAGGAATGGGAAATCGAAGAGAACTTGAAATTTTAACTATATAAATGGAGGTGAACGTAAATTTCAGCAAAAATCAGAAAGAAAAAATAAAATCCGCTTTTAAGAAGAAAATACCCGTTAGTATTCAATTTAAAATAGATCAACTAAAAAATGGCGAAGATAAGATATTTTTAACACATAGACAATACAATAAACTCGAAAAACATAAGAAAAACAATAAAGGAACCAGAATAGAATTTTCTTATAATCAGTTGAAAGAACTTAAAAATGGTGGACTTTTGAAAGATTTATTAGATTTTGGAGAAAATATTCCAGTTGTTAAAAATGTTGTTCCTTATGTTCGTAAAGCTGCTCCAATCGTTAAAAAGGATGTGATTCCTATTGTTCGAAACATTTTAAATTGGTTAGATAAAGAGTTGGAAGATGTTACAGGATCTGGATTAGATGAAAAAACTTTGAATTACGTGAAATCAAACATTGAAAAAAAAAAATTTTAAACCTTTAACATTCGGGGAATTGGAAGAAATCTGCAAAAATATTAAACATTTTAGAGGAATCTTCATGAGAGATACATTACCTGAAAAAGTTAAGAAATTTGAATGTGGAATTGTGAATTTAGACTCGATTATGGGAAGTGGAACACATTGGATTTGTTATTATAAAAATGATAAGAATGCATGTTATTTTGATTCGTATGGAAGAATTGAGGACAAACCACCTATAGAATTGATTAAATATTTGAAAAAATCAAGCGTCTACTACAATGATTCTCAGATTCAAGACTATAAAGATCCCCCAATTTGTGGTCATTTATGTGTTTTTGTTTTGAATGAACTGAGTACTGGTAAAGATTTTAAAGAAGTTGTTAACAAATTATTACTTAATAAATATGGATTCACAAAATATTTTTGACGTATTTGGAACACAAATTATTCAAAATGTAGATAATAGTTTGAATTTTGATAGTTTGAGAAATGAGTTTGATAACAAGTTAGAAAATGTATTACAAAACCTTCCAGATTCAGATATGTTTGCTGTCGAGATTGAAGATTTTAAAGCAGAATATGATAACAAACTTGCAAATTTCATGAGTTCAAATGAAGTTGCTGATAAAATAAAAACATTGGAAAAAGAAGTTGATGATGGTGTAAAAAAATTATTTACCAATTTAATGTCTCATATCGAAAAAGCTGATGAAATTACTAAAGCGATCAAAGTTGAAAAGAATTATGTTAGTTTGGCTAATAAGAAAAGAATTGTCGGTGTTCGACCTGGTATTGACAAACATGATGTTGTTGTTAAAGAACAAATTTTAAAACCTCTAAAATTATCAGAAAACATCGATATTGTTGATTTACATGATCCGAATGTTAAAAATGCCTTAGATTTTAAAGGAAAAAGAATTAGCAGTGTTAGTAAAGGAATTAATCCATTTGATGTTGTTGTAATGATTCAATTAGAAGATCATATTAAAATGTTTAATGAACTAAACAAAAATTACGAGAATCATAAACAGCATGTTAAAGATTTTACAACAGAAGTCTATGACAAGTTAGAAGCCAGAAATAGAAGATCAGTAGACGATGTTGGTGAATTACTTGATAAAGTAAATAAACTAGAAGAAAACTTTGATATATATAAAAATACTGTTAATGAAATAATTAGTGTAGCAGTTACAAAAATTCTGAAAAATTTTGATACAAGTTTTAATGAGAAAATAAACTTTTTTGAAGATTTTTAGTACACGTTTCAATGAGAAAGTAACACATAATAATGAATTACTTAAAAGAATAGATGATCGATACTCTTTATATCTCGATAAAGTAAATAAACTAGAAGAAAACTTTAATAAATTTAAAGAAGATGTCGATAAAACTTTTGAAAACATCGACAACAGATTTAATGGAGTAGGTGGTTACGATGACTAATTTTCCTTATATAAATGGCGCTCATATATTGTGTGAGGTGCAAAGAAAAAACTGAAACGAATGATATAAAATACTATGCAAACATCAATGGAGTTAAAAGAATTTCTGGAAAATGTGCTGAATGTAACGCTAAAAAGAGCCAATTTATGAAAACTTGATTTTGAAATTTTTTCTTAATAAATAGAGATGGCGGGACATTACAGTGCTTTCGATCTTTTTATAATGCAACACGAAAGAGATTTGAAAAAAGAACATTGGGATGATATTTCTCAAAAATATGAATTATCCGAAGATATGATGAGATTATACGTAAACAAATTGAATTGGTATAACATTGCTAAATATCAAACTTTATCATCAGAGTTCATTCAAGAAAATATACATTATCAATTAAAAGATCATATGTCTGTTCTTTGTCTCTATCAACACTTGAGTATAAAGTTTTTGGATGAAAATAAAGATACAGTTGATTGGAACAATATTATAGATAGCGGTTACTATCCTGTGCAGATTTTATTGAAATATGTGACCGAGATCGCAAAATTTAAGGAAGAGAATCCTGAATATGACGAAGTAGATCATTAAAAATGACTCTAATCTTTTTAATTATTTTACTAAAATTTATATCTTTTCTTATAAAAACGTACATTAGATCGATGAAAAAATGATACACGATGTTTAAAATTTCTAAATTTTCTCTTATTAAATGGCGGACTACAGAAAGTATGCTAGTGATATTGAAAGGGCGGAGTTTAAAAATTTCTATCCAATTAGTAAACAACATTTGAATGAACCGAATAAAAGAACTGAGTTTAATATTGATTTTGGAGATAACTTTTGCTCGTCTAACTTCCAGTTTTATATTTCTGGAACTTTAACAAAACAAGATGGTCAAGCATATCTTGGAACTGATAATGTTAGATTAATCGATAATTTTATACCGTTTTTATTTTCTAAGATTGAAGTAAGAAAACACAATAAATTGATAGAAGAAGTCGAAAACTGTGGTCAATTAAGCACTATTAAAGGAACTATTTCGTATTCAAAAAGTGATGTTATTTCTCAAACTTCTAATGGCTTTGAATCAGATTTTAAATTTGGTGTTTTTGAAGCAGCTGGAAATTTATCTCATTTTGGATTAGGATTTTTTGAAAATGTTACTATTCCGATCTATAAAGGAGGATTTTATCTAAGTTTTATAAGAGCAGAAGACGATGATGTGATTCTGAAGACTGCAACTGGAAATGTTATGCCTGTTGATGGAAAAATAACAATTACAGATTTTTTTATTAGAGTTCCAATGATTGATTATAAAACCACGAGTAAAATAAGGTTGATTGATGAAATTACAAAAAGTCAAAACATTATGTTTAATTTTCTAGATTGGCAATGTATTGAACAAAAAGGTATTTCCGGAACAACTTATTCGTTCGATATCACAAATATTTATAGAAATATCTTCAATCCCAAGTTCGTTATCATAGGTTTTCAAACAGATAGACAGAATAATCAAGAAAAAAATCCTTCAAAGTTTGATAGTTTGGATGTAAAAAAATATCAGAGTAAAATTGAACGGTTCTTATTATCCAGATGAATTACAAAATTTAAACATTTCCGGAGGTCTTTTCAGAATCATGTATCAGATGTATCAAGATTTTAAGAAAGTTTACTGTAATAATAAGGAAATGTATTACAATCCTAAAGAATTTTTAGCGAATAGACCTATTTATGTCATTGATACAACAAAGAGTTTGACAAATATTTCTGGTTCAAAAGAACGATATAATTATCAATATGGATTTTCAAAAAGCTGTTACAAACGCGATTTGTTATGTTGTTGTTGTCTCTGAGAAATTTTTTAGCCTATGATGTGATTAAGAACGATATTAGAGAAATTCAGTAGTTAATGATGTTTCATATTATTCTCTTTCATTCCTTCTAATATTTCAAAAATATACTCTTTCGCCACTGAAAAATCCCGATTTCTCCCGTAATAATCTTTATAATCGTACACATAATATCCTAAATAGTTGTACAATAGAATGAAATTATTTCTATTTATCTCTGTTGTAGAAATGTAAACACAAACATTTGCGCTGAAAAATTTATATCTCGGCAGACTTAGTTCCATAATCTCCATTTATAAAAAGATCTTTTTGTTTAAATGGAAGAGTATAATGCCAACTGTTTACAAGTGTTGTAATAGAGGAGAAATTATTGATAAAAGGTATTTAGTTTGTAGAGGTTGTAATTTAATTTTGTGCGAAAGACCTAAACCCTAAGAAATTTCGAAATAAACTAACACATTTGAATAATCTGCTTACAAAATTGCAATATGGAGACAAGAAGCAAACAAAATTTGTTACAGAATTTAGAAAACAGAATAAAAATATTTACTTATCTCTTGGAACCATTGACAAAATTATTTTCCTTTTCAAAGAATACATTAGGTTTGTAGGTATCGATACACACGTTTATTATGAAAAGATATTACCCTGTATTTTTTTATTATCTAGATGTAGAATTTGTTTATGATTTTGAACCAGAAAATCCTCGATGATTTTATAGTACATTTGGAGAAATTAAACGAAGAACCTCTTGAAAAGAATGCGGTTTTACTCACATTCTCCCCGACTTCTCGAGTGAAGGTTAGCGAAATTTCATTTTTTCCGTCTTTGAATTTTTTCTATTTAAATGGAGTTCTTGAAAGAGTTAAATGATATTGGAGAATGTAAGTTTAAAGAGTAATAAGAAGTTAAATGAATTGGAAGAAAGGAAGAAACATAGAATCTTGAATTTGGAGAAAATGAAAGATAAATTTCGGGTTTACAATAATTGCCGAGTTGGAAGATTGTAAAGTACACTTGCCGAACAGATTTTTGACTGTTTTGGATGAAAAAAAGATTAAAGAATTAAACAAAAATGAAAAATTACACTTGATTGTTACTGGAAAGAAGACTATAAAAGATAAAGAAATTATAACAATTAACTTTGTAGAATAAAGTCCTTAACTCTAAAACTTGCAGTCCCTCCCCACGTCATAGTACTGTTTTTGATAACCATAGTTGGTGTCTTTCTTCATAGGAATCACATGGAATATTATCTACAGTAATACCTTTTGTTTCACACAAAATGTGGCTATATTCTATAAGAAAAATTCTATAATGCTCTTTAATGAATTGTGTTGATAAATCTTGATACTCACAAAAATTCCTAAGAAATTCATCAATTAAGTCTTGATTATCTTGAAAGAACGTATAATATGGGAAAAATGTCATAAAAAAAACGATGAAAACTCTCTGTTTGTTTATTTTTTACTTTCTTTTCAATATCTTTCGTAATTATATTAAATATGTAAATCCCTTACTTTTTTTAGTTTTTTTTTGCCGATAGTAACAAACACTCCATTAGACGTTTTTTCTGCAAAAGACTTTACAAGTTCTTTGAATTCTGTATCATTTAAGGAAAGTATCAACTGTTCTTTAAAATGTTTTGGTAATTCGTTGAACTCGTTAAAATTGGTCTTTCTTTGTAAGTTTTTGAAATGCTAGAAACTGAAGAGAGCTTGGTGAGTTCATGTTGTTTATTTAGTAGAAAAGTTTTTTATTAAAGTACAGTATGTTTTTAGTAAAAATGTTTTAAATTGATTAAATTTTATTAAGATAAATCCTTTATTCGTAGCAGATTTGACAACATTTTACAAAGCACAGCTTAAGAAAGTAGAAGCTCAGATTCGGTTAATTTTTTTCATTCCTCAGGAGTAGATAGTAATGTACCGATCGCTTTTGGAGACGAACGACTGTAGATTCGGTTAATTTTTCATTGAGATTTGCTGTGTTATTTCTCAGCTTCCTTTATGGTACATTGAACAGTATTTTACATTGCTTTTCGGTCGGCTCCGAAAGTGCGCCAGGAACCCCATATTACTATCTACTTATATATATATATATACATGTGTGTGTGTGTGTGTGTGTGTGTGTGTGTGTGTGTGTGTGTGTTTATGCAAGATTCAAGATCTTTATTGGCCATTAAATAATATTTTCAGTTACAATAGGCTTCGTCTTGAAAAAACATTTCACATAAAAACTAATTTACTTACTACTATTTAGTTACATTAACCACATGTATTTTGTAACAGATCAAACATGTTGCACTTCATGTACTCGTCAACAGAATAAAAAGCTTTTGTCGCCAAGCTGAAATCCTGAATTTAAACTTATTAATCGGTAGTTCTCTTATGCTAATGATAGTTTATTGAATAATCTAGTTTGTTGGGAATTGTAACTATTATAAGTCCGAGAGTTAGTCTTACTTGAGGAACTACAAGATTATATCGAAACCTAGTGTTGTAATCATGTACTAACTCATGAGGGATAAAGGATGTTGATATTTTCTCTAATAAACACTAAATTCTGATATAATATAAATACAAGCAAGAGTCATTATTTTAAAATTACAAAAAGACTGTCTGCAGGACTCTTGATTAAAAAGATCTGCCATTAACCTGATTGCCTTTTTTTGCCACAAGAAAACGTTTTTGGAGGCACCAGAGTTGCCCCATAGACGGATACCATAACAAAGGTGTATATGAAACAGTCCCAAAGTAGGTCATTAACAATGCTTCAAAATTAACACAGTACTTAACTTTTACGTAGGAGAAAGATTACTCTAGAAAGTTTTTTACAGATACCTTCCACATGTGGCCTCCAGCTAAGTTTACTGTCAAGTTACAATCCCCAAGAGCTTAACAGGTTTAATGTAGTTATCGTCTAAATTTAAATTATCATTGTATGTAAAAATTATGTTTTGATCCCCACCCCCCCCCCCCCCCACCCCCCCCCCCCCCCACCCCCCCCCCCCCCCACCCCCCCCCCCCCCCACCCCCCCCCCCCCCCACCCCCCCCCCCCCCAGGAAACATTTTCCGGTATGAATTTTTTGGTTTTATTTAAATAGTCTTTCATTGAAATATCAAGTTAATTAAGTTTTTAACTGAAGTGCTGGATCAAGGGGGTGTGAGGAGGGGGCGGTACAATATCGCGGCGGGCTATGACTTGTGGTATTTACAACTTCCGGCCAGAATAAATCATCGGCGGGGCGGTTGTTATCATGTACACTCGACACTAACCTTTGTTTAGCAGCAAACCCACTTCATCCTGCAGCCCAACCAGTCTTAGAGACAATTGTTTAATGTTTGTTATTGACCTAACCCAAATTAATAGATCATGTCTTGATTAAATTTTTCAAATTATTAGGTGTGAATTTTATAGAAAGGTGTAGAGGTTAACTTATAAAGCAGTTTCAAAACCTGATTTTGTTAAAAGATTTTAAAATTTAAAAATGATCCAACCTTTGTATTAATAAGGTGGAATTACTTTGAGGCGCACAACGTTTCTTCTTAAATTGGTTTTTTGAATCTGGTTTTGACTGTCCGCACGTAGAATAGATGTAGGTGTAAGTTCTTGTTTGGACCACGCACTGAAATACTTAACTCCAAACCCTTTAAAATGTTACTAATTGTTAATGTTGGAGGAAACATGGGCATTACTGACCATTTAATGCTCCTCAGTGTATAATTTTAATCTGGAATCATGAATGTAAAATGCCAAAGATAACTTTCGTCCACGGTGTATCTAATAATGAGCTATTAAAGCGGCAACTATTATTAGCCGACTAGAGCGCAAGAGATCTATCTTCCAGCCCTCATGTGGGGGATTGATTGTGTTAAAGAATTTTTTCAATATTTGATGGTCAAATGTTTCACAGCATCCTGTAATTTTGAAAAAAATTAACAGTATAAAAATAGAAGGAGGAGTGAATGGGATTACTAATGTATCTGGTTGTGTTTAAATAAATCGTAAGAATTGTGTTTTAAAGAATATACAAAAAACAGAGATAACCTAGTTTTAAGAAATCGATTTGGAGAATTATCCAGAACAGTAACCAAACAAATTAGACGAGTAAAAAGAGGTATTATTCCAATCTCATTAAGGCTTGTAATGGTGACTCGAAAAAATACTGGAACGTTGTAAAGAAAATTCTTAAAAGAAAGAAAAATAGTATTGATGAAATTGTTGTTGGCGATGCCGTGATGAAGGTGGGGGTAATGAGCGCATGGTGGGGAATATTTTTAATGAGTATTTTACAAGTATAGTTTCTAAATTAAGGCAGGATGAATTTGGCCAGGACCTATTTCTGGAGGATCATACGCAATATAAATGTATTGCTTAACGAGTTTCATATTCAACTCTCTGATGTGGTTAACAAGATAAATGGCATGGAAAATAAGTTTAGTTGTGGCCTTGACGGTATAAATATTGTTTTAATGAAAGAAAAATATTAACATATTTGCACCCGTACTTTATAACATATTTTCAAAATCACTAAGGGAGGGTATTGTTCCAGATGAGTTTTAAAACTGCAGTTATAGTCCCTGTATTTAAGTCAGGTGACGCAACGCAGGTCGGTTCTTATCGTCCTATCTCTGTTATCAGTACGTTAGCTAAAATATTAGAATCACTAATCAAAGACCAACTGTTAAAATATTTTTGCGACAATGATTTTTTTTTCGGAGCACCAATTTGGTTTCTTAACAGGTAAAGGTACTGATGCAGCATTGGTTAGGCACGTCAGTGAAATTGTTGAAAATTCTGATAAGTATAAATATACTTTTGGCAGTTTATTTGGATTTTAAAAAGGCGTTTGATGTGTTGGACATTGATTATACTTTTGTGTAAATTTAAGAAGTATGGGATAGGGGGGGAAGCGCTTTGAACTAGTTAACTTCTTTTTCTAAAGGTAGGAAGCAGGTAGTTAAAATAAATAATATTAAAAGCGATGTTTTGGAATTGATGTAATGGAACCGGCACAAGGAGGAATATTGGGCCCAGTAATATTCTTAATATTTATTAATAATTTATTAAAAATTGTAACTAAATTCTAAAATATTTGCATACGCCAATGATACGGCCCTTTCTCTGCTCTGCATATAATAAAAAACTCATTAAAAATTAATATTCAAGATGATCTAATCAAGATATCTAGCTGGTTAGTTGACAATAAGCTTTTGATAAATCTAAATGTATTTTATTCTTTAACCAAAATAAGAGCTTATTGAACTGCAGAATGATTATAAGCTTTACTGCCACCCTCATAGTTGTTTGTATTCATGTAACTGTTCATATATCAGTATCGTGGACTCTGTCACCTACTTGGGGATGGTTGTCGACAGAGATCTGAGGTGGAATCAGCATATTGCTCAGTTGAGTGGTAAGTTGATATCGATAAATTATTCTTTATATCATATGAGGGGTTATTTAGAAAGTGGTTATTTAGTCAGATTATATCACTCGTGGTTCGAAAGCAACTTTAAGATATGGAATTATTATTTACGGTGGTACATACACAACAATTCTAAAAAGTATAATTAGCTGCCAGCGAAAATCACTCCGAATAATTTTTTTCCATAAGTATAAGAGACAGATTAAGTTACATATTTCAAGAGAAAAATATTTTAACTTTTAAACCAAATTTATAACTAAAGCTGTTTATCATACACACATAAATATTTCAATAAATTTACTCTGAAAGTTTGTCAATAGAGGGACTAGGGCCTCTCAATTTATTAAAATTCTAGTACCCAAATTTAACTAAAGAAAGAAGTAGAAACCAATTTTGTTACAAGGGACGTAGAGTATTCAACAATTTTAGTTGAAAATTTTGGTAACGAAATTATTTTTGAGCCCATGGTGGCGAACGGGATGCCGGATCAAAACAAACTAGGTAAAAAAAGAACACCGTGGTCAGTATAACTCAGGTTCATTTACTAAGACACAATATAGGCCTATCCAGTCAAAAATAAATATATATATATACTATAAATAACAAAAAAATAAAAAGTGCCTGCAGTAGTATACCTCAAACAATCCTCGTCAGGTGCAACCTGCATACAAAAAATTAGAAACGCCATAATTTGAAACAAGAAATGCCAATTCCACCCGGTATCCTTCGGCTAAGGGCGGGCTCCTAATGAAATCCAAGAAATAAACTAAATAATATCTAAAAACTAACTTAAAATTAAATAAACAAAATATAAACTATATAAATGGCAACAATAAACAATAACAAATAAATAAAGAATATGAGCAGGGTAATCACAGATGTTTGACTAGTAGAAATGTCCATCATGGTGGCCGTCCTTCAGCAGAGCGCAAAATCGAAGGTTCTCTGCGGACCACGCATGATGGAGAGATGACAGCAGAAAATCAATTCATCTCCTGGACCTCATCAGTGAGGGGCCGTAAACTTAGCCGCACATGTTAGAAAGGAGAACAGCTCAGCAAAACTAAATAAAACACTTAGTTAAACAAAAATTTTAACTTGGAGCTACTCCTAACTTGTTACACCACGGCTCGGAGTCTTTGCCACTCTACCGGAAAGGCCAAACGCCTTCAAATGGTCAGTGGCCTCTGCAGCCAATAAAACCACACACACATACACTATATAAAACACACATGAGCCGGGGAGATATAGGTATTGAACCGGCTCAGACCCCCCCCCCAAAAGGAGGAACTCCCCCTCTGTTAATTTCTTCAAAATGAAGAACCAAACGAAATGCCCTCTCCCCCCAATGGTTGAAGAATTATAAACCGGAAACCCTGAAGTCCTGCAGAAGGGTAAAACCAAGAAAATCCAGTTTGGAGGCAAAGAAATCCCTCCAAGAGTTTGCGTGGGTACAAAGAAGAAAACAGGAACCTTGATCAGGAAGAAGGAGCAGAGGTGATCAGGCCTCTGGACCTAAAACCCTCCCGCACAGACTAAAAGAGAAATCACGGATGACTCCGGCAAGGCTTCAGATGGGATATGTGCGCCTTCCTGAAAATCTTCCCGGAACTGAGGATCTCCCAGTCGGGCAGTCACCGGAGTCAGAAACTTCAAGATGCGGTGGGGACCAGTCCACCTGTTAGCAAAGTTTAGCAGCTCTTTTATCCACAGCCGAACTGACTGGGTGAGCCTTGCAGTAAACTAGATCCCCCCACCTGGAAGGGATTGGCAATACGACCTCGGTTGTTACTTCCTCCTTACTAACTCCCTAGCCCGAATGAGATTCCGCCTGGCTGGCCTCCCAAGTGGCTTTCACATTGGGAGTACCAGGAGGTGGCAGAAGATCGCTAATTTTCCAAAGGTTCGCCAAAGGGTTGTTTGGCGGAAAGCCAAATAATAACTCGAAAGGTAACCGCCTTGTGACTAACTTCCCCCTTTCTATCCTCGAGCCATCTCACGCCGAACGGTTTTAATCGCAATCTTCGATCTGCCTCTCATTGCCTTTCATGCTGGGCCGTATTAAAGGCAAATTGGATCCAAGGTAGTTGTTGATCCCAGGTGGTCTGATTTTCCGCATGAAAGGCAATGAAGAGCAGATCGAAGATTGCGATTAAACCGTTTCGGCGTGAGAAGGCTGAGGCTCATTGCTCTTTCTACCAAGGCAATGAGAGCAGATCGAAGATTGCGATTAAACCGTTCGGCGTGAGAAGGCTGAGGATAGAAAGGGGAAGTAGTCACATGGCGGATTCCGAGCCCAAAGCACATTCTTTTAAAGATATTGGAGACAAACTGTGAACCATTATCGGAAAACTAAGGTGGCGGGGATTCCAAAGTGTTGAAAAAAATGGTTACGAAGTGCTTGCACCGTGAGCTGCGCGGTAGCACTCCGCAATGGGAACAATCAAAACAAACTTGGAGAAGGCATCCACACAAACAAGTAGGAACTTATTTCCGGACTTGCTACGCGGGAGAGGCCCAACATAGTCAATGAAAACCTTCTCCAAAGGTTTTTTTCCGCCACCTCAGATGAACAAAAGACCCAACTTGGTATTTTGAGCGGGTTTGCTTAGCGAGCACAGTTCACAAGAACGTACTCGAGCTGCAATATCCCGGTCCATACCTTTCCAGATGAACTGATCCCTAATCTTCACGATGGTCTTATGAATTCCTAGATGTCCGCCCACAGGAGAAGAATGAAAATACTGAAAGACCATCGGTACAAGAAAGCTTGGCAGCACTAACTTAGGTTTTCCTCCGCTGCTTGTCACGGCAGCATTAGAGCACCTCGGTACAGAAAATAAGGAGGGTGGGCACCTCCGTTTTTTAAGCTCATTGATGATAGCAGTCAGCTCGGGATCCTTAAGTTGGTGTGTGGAACAATGTCCGAAAATGCCAGAGGAAAGTCTAGGAGCACGCCACAACATGGCGGCTCTGATAAATTCTGGTGGTCGTTGGGTAAGTGATACATGCGTGACAGAGTGTCCGCTATGATATTTTGGGTGCCTCGCACGTGCTGCACTGTGAACTTAAGGGCAGAAAAATTTGGACTACCCAGCGACCAATCTTCCCGAGCTGACGGGGGTGGGCAAGGAGCCAAGAAAGTGCCTGGTTGTCGGTTTCCAACAAATATTCTTTATGTTCTAGGTAACGCCTGAACTTATTAATTCCAAACACGACAGCCAAACATTCCAGCTCATAAACAGAACAACTCTTCTTCTCACAAGGGGCTAACGTGCGTGAAGCATAAGCTATGGGCTGCCGGATACCATCTACTTCTTGCGATAAAACAGCAGCAACGGCTAAGGAGGAAGCATCAGTTTGCAAGACGAACTTACGACTGAAATCAGGCATAGCCAAGACTGGAGGCTGCATCACTGCCTCTTTCAGCTGCTCAAAAAGCAGTCTGTTGCGCTTCACCCCACTCAAACTTGGCACCCTTTTTCCTAAGAGAGTTCAGAGGGGCCGCCACTTCAGCAACATTGGGGATGAAACGACGATAAAAATTTATCATTCCCACAAAACGGGCAATCCCCTTGGCATCCTTAGGAGGAGGAAACTCCCTGATTGCCTGGGTTCTCTCTGGATCAATACAAACACCTCGAGAAGAGACAAGATGACCCAGAAACGATATTTCAGGCTGAGCAAAACTCACCTTTTCAGGATTGACGGTAAGGCCAGACTCTCGCAGCCTAGTTATAACTTCCTCTAGATGAGTCAAGTGCTCCTCATAACTCTCACTGTACACAAGCAGGTCATCCAGATAGTTGAACACGAACTTAAATTTGACATCATGAAAGATAGAATCCAGGAGTCTGGTGAGTGTTTGGGCCCCCACAGCCAAGCCCATTGGCACTCGGGTGAACTGGTACAAATTCCAAGGCACACAAAAGGCAGTGAGAGGTCGAGACTCGTGTTTTTAGAGGAATCTGATGATATGCCTGAATAAGATCAAAAATGGAGAAATACTTGGCCTTACCAAACCAGTCGAAAGCAGAATGCAAATCGGGGAGAGGCACGGAGTCAATTTCTATCTGAGCATTGAGCTTTCGATAATCCAGGACCAATCTGGACTTCCCATTAGGTTTCGGCACTAGAAACGCTGGACTGGAAAAATTTGAGCAAGACGGCTCGATTACCCCACTCTTAAGTAAATCATCAATCATATTTCTCAGAATTTCCATCTTGGGCGGAGCAAGCTTATATGGATGGGAACGCACAGGACGGGTGTCTGTAAGACGAATCTCGTATTCCAAGAGATTGGTCGTGCCCAGTTTGTCAGTTAGGACTTCAGGAAAACTGGAACAAATCTGCCTTATGTCCTCAGCCTCTTTCGGCGTAAGATGTCCTAGTTGGTCAGAAGAGTCAAGCTCTTATCTTCCATCTCTAAGGCAGCAGTCCCACGAGACTCGACATCTGAAAAGGGAACGAGCACCCGCCTGGCGAAAGCAAAGAAAACATGACTGGAGGCCAAATCCAAAATCATGCCAGTTTTTTTCCGATAAAATCTGCTCCCAAGATGAAAGGAAAAGTCAGGTCCTTAGCCACCAAAAAGCTCCAATCCCAAGAGAAATAATTAAATTTTGATGTGAATCTGGGCACTACAGATAATAATAGGTAAAGGTGTGCGTGAAAGCAGTCCAGCAGATAATTGAACTAGGCTCAACCTGCCGTATTAGCCCAGAGGATTTTAGATCTTCAAAAAACGACAAAGAAATCAGGCTGCGTGCTGACCCAGAATCAACCAGGGCCTTCTGCACCACATTCCCCACAAGTACATCCAGTTGTGGGCAGGTTGAGCGGGCAGCCCTTACTCCCTGCGCAGCCAGAGCAGCAACCTCCCCTCTCGGCCAACGATGATAACTGTTCCCAAGTCTATTTCTTTCTGCTTTCTTTCTGTTCTGCATTAAACCAGCTACCCTTTTACCATCAAAATCAGGTACATATTTGCCCTCAAAATTACCTTTACGGCACGAGTCGGGCTTACTCGTCCGCAAGCTTACTAGTTTTTTTTTATTAAGTGGACAAAACGGTGTAATAATGTCCCACTTGCTTGCAGCCATAACAGGTAGGAGGCTGCCTACGAGAAGGAGCAGCTGCTGGCTCAGACTGCACCGGAGCATGGACCGGCCCCGGAGGCAAGTGAGGAAGATGCCTCGACATGGCCTCCCTTTGATCATTCCGCATCCTGAACCCCTCTAGAGATGATGGAGAGGCGGTCCAAATCCGCAAAAGATGCGGGACGGCTACAAAAAATCAAACGGGAGCGTTCTTCAGGTTTAACGCCCTCCAAAATAAGGCTCACCAACTCCGTTTCGCTCAAGCTCAAGCGCAACACCCGGGCTACATCCCGTATCTCCCCGACAAAATGGCTCAACGTCTCGTCTGGTGCCTGAGGACGGTAAACGCGTTCCACCCGCAAGCGCTCCCTAACCCGAGCAGGTACAAAGAACTCCAAGATCTCGGCGTGGAACTGGTCAAAGGTGGTGGCACCTCTCTTAAGGCAGTCTAGAAGGCGATCAAAAAGCGGCCTTAAGGAAAACTGCGCTAAAATCTGCATAAGCATGGCATCTGTCATACCAGGAAATTCTCTTAGCTTAAAAACTTCCAGAAGGAAATGGATAAGTAAATTAGTGTCAAGCCCATCAACTCTGGGGAAGAGTTGTAAAACACTCCCCAAAGGATGGGGCAGTTTGCCAAAGCTAGAAAAGGAAGGCACAAACTATAGATGATGCCTCACCACTACCCATCGGAGACATAGTAACTCTGGAGGCTCGAAAGAAAGAGCCGGTGGATGGTTAGCAAAAGTAATGGTAGTGGGAACCTCCGTTGGAGTGACAGCGGTAAATAGTACCCCCCTTCTCTTTCACCGAGCGCACCTCACTCAAACCATCTAAGGCTTGTTTTAATTTGTTACTGGCCGAAAAAAGCCCAACTTTTTAATATCAGAGTCTAAACTAGGAGCTGACATAAGTAAAACTATTCTGTCACGCCAATGTAAATGCTGAGATGCCAATCTAGCCTTTGCTGACCCGGACATGGGAAGTGACTCAAAATTAATATCGTCTTCTAATTCCTCCATTCGGGTTTTACAAAACTCAAATTCTGTGTTAATTTGGAACTCTGCATTCCAGCTGCGGTCCAACGCTATACAAGCCCGTAATTGAGCTCTTAATGCCCTCACATCTCCCTCGGGCTTCTGTCCTCTCGCCAGGACCTCAAAAACCAACTCGGGCTTGCGTAGATGTTCAGGCACCAGGGAAAACGCCATACCAAACAATTTAAGACAAATAAATACAACAATAACAACAAAGCGTACGCAACAATTACTTAGTAACCTAAGTGGACTCAACTCACAAAAGGCTTACACTGACGAGGTCCAAGTGAAGAACTCAACACCTGCTACCTAACAGAAGGATACCCTGCAAATATACACTAACCACAACCTACAAACACAGAAGCAATAAATATAACAAAACAACACATTGATAGGGGAGAAGTAGAGTACAGTTAGATAAATTTAGCGGTTAAGCAATTTAGAGTCCCTTGCTCCCTGCAAAGGGTAAGTCTGCAGGAAGCAAGACACTAAACCAATTCCACCCAGTATCCTGTGCTAGGGCGAGCTCCTAATGAAAAAAAGTTGTGTACTCTAACCTCCCCCTACCTAACACTAACCTACACCAACAAACAAAACCAGAACTGAGAGACAGCTGAGAGAGCAGCTAACCACGCTCTGCTACCACTGAAACCGTACATCGCCGCTCGCACACCCACAGCAAACCATCAGGGAAGCGCGCGCCCATGGTGGCGAACGGGATGCCGGATCAAAACAAACTAGGTAAAAAAGAACACCGTGGTCAGTATACTCAGGTTCATTTACTAAGACACAATATAGGCCTATCCAGTCAAAAATAAATATATATATATATATACTATAAATAAAAAAAAAATAAAAAGTGCCTGCAGTAGTATACCTCAAACAATCCTCGTCAGGTGCACCTGCATACAAAAAATTAGAAACGCCATAATTTGAAACAAGAAATGCCAATTCCACCCGGTATCCTTCGGCTAAGGGCGGGCTCCTAATGAAATCCAAGAAATAACTAAATAATATCTAAAACTAACTTAAAATTAAATAACAAAATATAAACTATATAAATGGCAACAATAACAATAACAAATAAATAAAGAATATGAGCAGGGTATCACAGATGTTGACTAGTAGAAATGTCCATCATGGTGGCCGTCCTTCAGCAGAGCGCAAAATCGAAGGTTCTCTGCGACCACGCATGATGGAGAGATGACAGCAGAAAATCAATTCATCTCCTGGACCTCATCAGTGAGGGGCCGTAAACTTAGCCGCACATGTTAGAAGGAGAACAGCTCAGCAAAACTAAATAAAACACTTAGTTAAACAAAAATTTTAACTTGGAGCTACTCCTAACTTGTACACCACGGCTCGGAGTCTTTGCCACTCTACCGGAAAGGCCAAACGCCTTCAAATGGTCAGTGGCCTCTGCAGCCAATAAACCACACACACATACACTATATAAAACACACATGAGCCGGGGAGATATAGGTATTGAACCGGCTCAGTACATAGCTTTAGTTATTGATATTTATTATGTTTAAAAAGTAAGTAAAATGTGGAGTAATATCAGTGCGTGGTTGGGAAGGGAATATACTTAGGGGTTTGTTAAAGTATGGTTTGTTAACATAATTTGTTAAATGCATTAAATGTATATATTTATTATTTTTTTCGTAAATATTTTTTGTCTGTATTTTTTAAAATTGTTATAGCACTGTAATGGATGTTTATTTATTTAACATAATGATTATTTAATGAATTCTGATGATACTTTTGACTGCTTACGGAATGTTGTGTATCTTTGAAAAATTATTTATAAATGGTTGAGTGACACTGTTTGGACTGCCAATATAATAATATAAGGTAATATGTACGATGTGCAATGTGATATCCCGCACGCGTCCTACGAGACGCTTGGGAATTTAAATAATGTAAAAATGCAAACCATTACTGAATAAAGTATTTCTGACTTCTGACTTTGACTTCTGACACACACACACACACACACACACACACACACACACACACACACACACACACACACCCACAATCACACTTGTTAGTGGTTACTGGTTAGTATTATTATTTTTTCCAATGATTTTGGAAATACATTCTTAGCGGAATAATAAACGAATTGGCACGCGTAGTAATCTTTAACTTATGTCCTTAAGTGAAATTAACATGTTTCGTATTTTAAATTAGCCCTTTCGTATGAGGATTATATTTTCTATAAATTAAATTAGTAAATAATTAAAGTTATTACCTGTGATGACATGTTATTTGTCAGATTTAAATTGATATCATTTGTAGTGATATCCCTCTAACATGACCCCGTTGTCGTAATTATGAGTAATTTTAGAAATCTCCACCCTCATGTTCATTGTCCATTCTGTACAACAACGTTTTTAAACTAATTTTATTTTACTCAGTGTCATTTTTAAAGTTTATTTATCTGCGGTTTTCTCGTTGCTGTTTTTGTTACATGTAATACAAAAGTTTCGCTATTTCCAACTAAATCTCATGACAATTAATCTATTGACATGAACCTTCATTGAATTCAGTACTGCCTATATAGAAATAAAGCTTCATACAACTTTTGTATTTGTCAGTTACTTTTCCAGATACAATGCGGACAGACATATATACAGACAGACAGTAATGAAATTGTTCAATCGTTGTTGAATCGAGTTTGTAAGCTTCGCTATCATTCAGCTAGTTGGTCATGGAGAGTTTTATTCAATACACCTTCACACTGAAACTATTATAACTAACATACTGTTAAACAGGGAAATGTTGTATCGTATTACTTATTACAAGTTAACAAAAAATGTGATATCATATCCTTTAACATTAGTTTAAAACTTTGAAATATAATAAGTTTAATTCAAACTTTATGACATATTTTAATCACTCTTGGATTAGAAAATGTAGTTAGAATTTTGTGTAACTGAAAATCAAGAAATTTGCGAAATTTTGCTATAGATAATAAAACAAATAGTTATTTGTATATAGCTGGAGGATTAACTATTACATAAAGCACAGTATGACCGCATAGGTTGCAATACTAATCTCCTGTGTTTAATACATATACTTCCTCCAATTCACGATTTTAATAGATATTACCATTTTATCCTATTTAAACTATTATTGTAAAGGAACTAATTTCTACTGTTAAACCTAAGTTTTAATATGTGTTTGTTGGCAAATTTTGTTATACTTAGACTTATAAATACGTGTTAAAAATATTTATGCCATAAGAAGAAAATAAGCATTTTAAATCAGATAATTATAAATTAAGCAGGTGAATATTCCTTCAAATTACATGAATTTATATGTTTATCAAAATGTCTCATTCCATATTTAGCATGTATTTCTATCATTCCACCATTCTATATATTCTACTTCTATCTATGATTAATATTGTAATTTTATTATTCATTTTAACATAGTTTAACTTCAATAAACATATAATTTAAAACTCCTTTTATATATTATATAAATGATAAATTCATAAATTTGACGTAGAATAGAATAGTATATATATATATATATATATATATATATATATATATATATATATATGCGATATATAATAATAAATATGGAAAAGTTAAGGACAATTTCTGTTACAAACCTACATTCAATCAGTGAACCCTAAACGGGAATTCACACAATTCCTTGGAGTATTATCCGACATTCTTATAAGAAGTGTAAGATGAATCCGTGTATAAAAATTCCCATTTTTAATAACTTACAACTTTTTAAACTAAAAGGGAGTAAGAGAGTGAATTATTTTGATTTCAACAACATTGTCAACATTTTGTTGGTTACGGAAATTAAATTAGCTGTATGCAACGAGCGGATATTCAGGTAGTTTGTAGCCAAAATAACGATTGTTAAATTTATTCCAGAAATTGCAGTTTTAATCAATATGACATCACAATATATTGGCGTTAAAACTGAGAAAAACTAGAAGTACTCAAAAACACTATGAATTAGCACAGTAAATATATTATGTGTTCTTATATTCTCATACACTTCCAGCGTTCCATTTACTTTTATGAGCAATTTGTATAAAGTCGTTCCACGCTATGGTTGCAAAATTCTCAAAAGATATTGACTTTTCCTTGAGTAAAGAGACATTCTTTCAAGATTATAAAGACGGTAGTTGAAGTCATTCGGCTCCTATCGCAGGACAAAGAAAGAAACATACATACTGATATTAGATTTCCAGATCGATGCGTGAGAGAGGCTTCAGACAAAAACATAGTTCATTACTTTCAATAAACTACTTCAAGAATTCAAAAGACAATAGATTTCACCCTTTCATATATTTATTAATCAATGATATTGTAAGGTCAACCACAATTGCATATTTTGTATGATAGAAATTTGCCAGTAACTGTACTCAAGAGGGTATTGTAAATCGTTCATCAGATTTGGCTTAAAATTATTACTGCTGCCTTTATCTTAACATAGTAATTTATAGTACAATAAAGAATCAAACAATGTAAATACTCTCGTAAAATAACAACCTAATGAGCCTTATTCTTCCTCTCCCGCAGTTAATGTTACTGTTACGGTTTCTTATCTCTTTCTAACTAAAATGGAGAAGCTTTATGAATTATCATTAGTGCCTAATAAACTTACTATAAAATCTTTCGTAAGTACATGAAAAAAATGAATGTTGTTATGTGTGTAACATACGGTTTATATTACACACATAACTGTACAAAAAAAAGCAAACGACCTTATTTGGACTGATTACTTATCTTTGTTTGAACTTATCATCGTATATTTATATGGACACATAATATACATCTTCAAGGAAAACAACAGAAATTAAATACAAAACTGCTCTAAATTTCGTTTAAGTAAATTTTTTGAAGAGAAAAATGTTGTACAAAAATTAACCAAAATACAAGAAATGTAATAGGCAAAACAAACATCGTATTTTAGTAAAAATATTTAAAATGTAAAAAGAGTAAAAAATGTTGTCTTATAAAAGAATATTAATAACTAAATTAATTTTGTTAGTTGATTTGTTGATTGTGTAATTTCATATAATTAAAATATTTAAAATTAACTATATATATATATATATATATATATATATATATATATATATATATATATAAAAAACAATATTACCGACATATTATAAAGGTGCGTAATATTAGTGTTCGTTCTATGATAAACATGACAACAATTTGTTTTACTTTTCTAACCTTGACAATATATTGTCTATCAGAATGGAACAACATAGAAGAGTATAAATATATGAAAGATTTATTACCTTATGACACACTTGGATGGTAACAGCGATTTAACTCATATACAATGTCGCGTGATTTACCAGTAGTTTGCTGCAATAGTGCAGAGGTATAAATCTTCCATTCCCGACATCGATTGTAATAATTTAGGGCTTTTTCAGTAAAAATCTTTTCTAGTCACGCTACTGTCATATTCAAAGAAATGGTGCTTGTATTATTATTATTGGCAGAGTTTGCTCACTGGTGTTTTTATTATATGTTGTTAAACATTTTTCTATGTGTACTGGTCATCTTATTTACTACCTTCCCTGTTCGTCTATACTGAGTGACACCGAATAGATAAGTGGGGTCTGCGCCGCTGTCCCCATTTTAAAGGTCTGTGTAATGATGTGGTGTATGCTACAATTATTAAACATACTGTGTTTAAAATTGGGGATAACTGATATTACACAATATTTATCACAATATTGAATAGGTAAAGATTCTTATGGTTAGTTTTACTAAAAATATTACTTTGCAAATCAAATAAATGCTAATACGAATTCTTAGAAAATTAATGCAAAGCATTTACATTTGGAACTTTACTAGCATGACTTATTAGTGAACATCAATGTTACAGAAGTATTGTTTAGTAAAATAAAAATTGTCCTACTGCACAGTAAGCAAAAACATTTATTCACACAAAACCATTATTATAATTTTTTTATTGGCAAAAAGCCAGAAATCTGTTTTCAACTGTTGGAAAATAGTCAATTTTAACACAGTAATAATATATTTAAGCTAATACTGCATATTTAGATAAAAAGCTACTTTAATTTTTATATGCAATTATTGATATTTTGTTGTTACTTTAACTTATTGAAAGCTTATACAATTTTTTTCATTGGAACTAAATGTACGAGTAACAGGTATTTGAAATATTAACCACACTAGGCGAACAATAACTTTATTAGGAGTCACATAATTCTTAATTTAATTGAGTATATTCACCCATATTTCACGATCGTATTAGACTTAGCCAGTGGATTCACTACTTGATAATAATGCTCATCGACTTATCTGCGTTGTGGCTAGTTCATTGGTAGCGTTTGTGACTGTCAATTTCATACATGTTAAATAAAGTTTTACTAGGTTTTGTCTCACAACGTGAATGTTACGGTTTATTATTCTAAACTTCACAGTACTTTACTGTTGTTTTGTTTCTGTCATATGCATTTCTTTATCTATCCTTGGTTAAACTTCTATTTGCTTATTTTTTTAATTGAAAGATAAGGCCTTAATTTGTTTATCATATTTTATGTGAAAAAACTATGCTAGTTGTATTTCTGAATACTCATATACGCGATATCAATCAATCAATCAATCAATCAATTCGTTTTATTGCCAAAAACATAACATGCATAGGCATTCGTCAAGAAAATTATAATATCCTAACTTAAAGTATAGACTACTGACAGATCAAACACAACAAGACCAAATCAATATAACAGGAGTGATCTACAATTTATTATCCTCAACGTATTCCCGGACACTGTAATATTCTCTCTCGAAATAAGAAATTTTTTTCAGACGATTTTGAAATTCCATATCGTCCACAACAATTTTCAAGCAGGATGGCAAAGAGTTAAAAAGGCGGATGCAGGAGTAAAGACTTTGTTTTTCAAAAAAAGATGTTTTATGGCAGGGTAGGATTAGGTTGTTTCTTTTTCTTAAGGAGTAATTATGGGCTGGATTAACGTTGACTGAAAAAAGGTAGGGATACTTTTTGTAAAAAGAAAGACACTGAAGGATATAAATGGATGGGAACGTAAGGATATTATTACTGCGAAAGTAACCTCTACAAGACTGGGAACGACTCAACTTGAAAATAATCCGTATAGCTCTTTTCTGGAGACGAAAAACATATTGAGTTTTCTTACTCTCGTATCCCCATATAGAGACTCCATAGAAAAGGTAAGGATAAAAACAGCCATAGTAAGTAAGCAAAAGAATTTCCTCACTAGCAAAACAGGATAGTCTATACATCAAAAATATGCAGCTGCTTAGTTTTTTCGTGACTTTATCAATGTGACTAAAAAAGTTTAGCTGATCATTCAAAACAATTCCAAGATAATTAACATTCAAAGAAGGACACATTTCTGACTCTCCAATCATAATGTTTTGAGATTCAATCAACGTTTTAGCAGACTTTCTAATTCCAAAATCAAGAAAATTGGTTTTAGATGTATTTACAAACAGAGAGTTTTTCACCCAACCACTGCAGCAAATTACTGGCCTGAACAAAGGTTTGGATTTCAAGCTCGGCTCGATTGCAACCAGAGATGACCAAAGAGGTATCATCAGCAAACAAAAACAACTTGGAACCTTTCACGCTTCGATGGATGTCATTTATGAATAGTAAAAAATAGTAAAGGACCAAGTACGGAGCCTTGGGGAACTCCAGTGCGTACTTCTCGCTCCTCAGAAAATTGTTTTCTTAAGCAGCCTGTATCATCAATAAAAGGAATTTCAACAATCTGTCTACGGTTCAGGAGATAGGAAGCAATCCAATCAAAAGCTTTCCCTCTAATACCCAAGTTTTTCAAGTTTTCTGAGCAACAACCCGTGATCCACAACGTCGAAAGCCTTCGTAAGATCCAAAAATAAGCCAAACACGTGATTCCTGTTATCCAATGAGTTTGATACCTCAGTTAGAAGACTAAAAATTGCATTGACTGTAGACAACCCCTCACGAAAGCCATATTGATGGTCATGTAAAATTCCATTGACAGACAGGTAATTGGAAAGTCTGGTCAGCACAAGCCTTTTCAAGAACTTTTGAAAATGTAGAAAGGATCGAAATGGGGCGGTAATTGCTAAGTTCATTTGGACTTCCTTTTTTCTTAAATATAGGTTTTACAATTGAGAGCTTCAAGTGTGATGGGAACTTCCCAGATTCAAATGACGAGTTCGCAAATCTGTGCAAGAGGATCAGCCAATATATCTATACAGCTCAACAAAATCCTGGATGAAACTCCATCAAATCCTGCTGAATTGCTTGTTTTCAAGGACTTTACGACTGAGATGATTTCATTCTTATCAGTTGGAGCAAAAAATATAGAGGAACTCATACTTGATGAAGACAATGATCTAGGAGGAACAAATGAAGAATTACCCTCAGAATCTCTCAAACTCTGGCTTATTTCTGCAAAATGGATGTTGAATTTCTCTGAAATCATCCTAGGATTGTTCATAGATAAATGTGTTCATAGCTAAAGAATTTAAATCCTACTGTCAAAATCTCTAATAAATATTTATTAGATGGGTACAATAATTCAACTGCAATAATAAGACTTCTTGTGTTTCAAAAACCTGTGCGAGAAAATGTGATTTTGGCATGCGGTCTTCCAGCGTAGTACCCTTCATGACAATCAGCCTCGCTTCCTTACACGGTAAGCTGAAACCGGGTGGACAGGACTTCTATTTTAGTCCCATCATGCAAACGACACCTTCAAATGCTATAAAGGTCGACCCTTCCTTTTAACAGGAAACTATTTGTTATTATTTGCGTATTAGTAATTTATATAATGGTGTTATGCTGTTTCTAAACAGATATAAGTTACAATACCCATTAAAAAGCCCGTAAATACAATATATTATTTATTTGTTGCTTGTAAAAACATCCAGATCATATATACAGAGACCATTTATCACTAACTTCCATTAGCTTTACTGTAATTTAAGCCAAGTCTCTCACTGCCAGGACTTTTGTTGTATAAACAGGGTTTTCAGGAACAATATTATTTTTTACCTTCTTTTTGTCAATTATCACAATGTCGAAAAAATCAAGTAATATTTTGCAATTATATTCTGCAATTATATATACATATTTTGCAGTTATATGTATATTAATCTGAATTATAAAATTCATTCGAGGGACTTTGCTTATAGTTAATGATAGTACAAATGTTATTTATTGTTGTAATGTTATTCATGTATTCATATTGATTCATGCCAATATAAAATTTATTCCTACTTATTGGCTTTACCATTATAATTTGGTTTAAGTATTACAGTAACAGCTTACTTACATAGCACAGAGCGGTATTGGCTTAGCGTCAGCGAAACCTATCACTCGAGGGAGTAGAACATTTAGTTTCTGTCTGTTTGTTGTCTGCCTCTTCACACTATATCTCGAGAACGAACTGACTTGTAAACTTTAAATTCTGTATTAAACCTTCATTTCAACATAGGGCATACTGAATTTCATAATGATTAGTGTCACTCCCGTGGGATTATGCTGAGCGTTAGAAAAGATTTATAAATTGGTATTGTGGGTAATCATGATGGCAAAATCAATACTGCAGACATAATTTGAATACAAATTAAAATCAAACATTCGATTTAGAGATGTGCTACAGTAGCTACCATTACATTAAATCAGCACTTGGTGTGTATTATTCACCGGTATAAATTCCATAAAAAGGATATCTCATAAAAGATTCAATCTGTTAACCTTACAATTTTCATGCACAGAAAGATATTTGCGCTTCATTCGAGTACTACGGTGGTGCATTTCAGACTATGGGATGCTGAAACCTATCACTCAATAAAACACATAATACTACAAAAAGATAGGTATTTAGTCTTGCTTATGTTGCTAGCAACATAAATATAAAGAATATGCTTTACGAATTCTCTTTAGAAAGTACATATGAATCGGTTTGGCGTGTTTGTTTATACACTGGTCGTACTGTAACAGACAAACAATATTTGTGCAATGTATGTGATTCTTGGACAATTATTGGATAATACTAACTGGAATACTGGTAACTAAAGTATCAAATAACTGACAATAGAGCTCTATATCACTTCACCCGATCTAACCGGATGAGTAGAACAGAACAATAGGAGCTGTCAGTTACACCTGCTGCTAGCCAACCTCAGTCACTAGACATTCTCTCGTGTAGAAGCAATTATGCAACTGCATAGTTAAGGTTCATTTGTGCTATTGTATATATTTTAAGGGTTTCCACTTATAAAACTGCGTCATTTTCGCCAGAGGCAGCTTTATACTGATGCTATACTTTAGGTAATATACAATATATTAACTGCATTGTTCATTTTATTTAATAAGAGGCGTACGAACCTCATATTCAGATTTCATAATAAAATAGTTTCATGGAAAAAAAGGCATATGAAACAATTACAAATTTTCTAGAACATACAGCAAGTTATTAACATTTTAGCTTAAGGAACTCATAATAACAAAAGAATACACATAAATTGCATTTTGAAATTTCATTTTGTTGGCAAATTATTATTTTTTTACCTACATCCATGAGAAAAGGATACTTAATGTCAATAAAGGTTGTTGTTAATGTAAGTAAATCTAATTTGTGTAAGCTGATGTAGTATTATTTAATAAACCATTAATTAAATATAGAGTATGGGATAGAAGGAGAAGATAAAGAATTTTTAATTAATCTATATATATAAAAGAAAGTCGTGTTAGTTACACTATTTATAACTCAAGAACGGCTGAACCGATTTGGCTGAAAGTTGGTAGGGAGGTAGCTAAGAACTGGGAGAAGGACATAGGATACTTTTTATCCCGTTCCCGATTCAGGATTCCGCCCCACTGGTCTCTAAAAGTTACAAAAATGCCCGTAAGAAATGCATTGCAGCAAACATATGTTATTAAGTGAAAGAGCCTGTTCAAATTTAATCAGCTGTTCTTTGTAAACATATATAATGCGAGAAAAGAAATATATGTTTATATAATTTAATTACTATTTTTAAATTTCTTTACACCTATAGTTTGAAAGCATAGAGTAAAAAAACTGTATCTTGAAAAAAAAAACAATTGCGTGAATACCAAAATGTAAACAAACAACTGTAAATTTGATTGACTTCCCAAATATCAATACTAATCACAAAAATAACAATTGGTTGAGTGAGCGATAGTCTTGGCAGCTAAGAACAAGGATGTGGATGACTTGAACTTTTTAATTCAGGGTCAAATTGATGGTAGCCTACTCTGCAAACATTCAAATCTATTGATTGCGTAACAAATGAAGATGAGGCCACTAACTATCCAACTGAATTTTTAAACTCTTTGGATGTGCCCGGCTTACCACCCCATAATTTACTTTTGAAGGTTGGAGCAGTAGTCATAATGCTTCGCAATCTAAATCAACCAAAATTATGCAATGGAACGCGTTTGGTTGTAAAAAATTGATGATAAATGTGATTCACGCGACGATTCTTAAAGGAAAATTTAAAGGTGAGGAAGTTCTTATTCCAAGGATTCCGATGATTCCTACCCATATGCCTTTTGAATTTAAACGAACTCAGTTTCCGATTCGTCTTGCATTTGCCATGACGATCAATAAATCACAAGGCCAATCTTTGAGCGTTTGTGGACTAAATTTAGAAAATCCATGTTTTTCTCATGGACAACTATATGTGGCATGTTCACGTGTCGGCAAACCATCTGCTTTATTCATTCTTGCACCTAATAACAAGACAAAAAATGTTGTATATCACAAGGTACTCGACTGAAGAAAGAGAATCAATATTAATAAATTAATGTATCTGTGGCTTTGCTGCTTATTGCGATGTAAATTATTTTAGATAACTTACGAATTGTGTTTTTTATTTTGTTTTTCTATTTAAATTTAAAATTAGTTGTGAAGGAAAAAAAATCACATAGGACCTAATTTGATTTATTTTTTACTTTGTCTTTTATTCTGCACATTTCAAGCACCAATGTGGATGCTGTGGACCCTTTAAGGCGGTACGAAGTTCGCCGGGTCAGCTAGTCAATTACTAGGAAACAAACCACAGCTGGATTCGGACAGATTGTATCTATCTAGGGAAAGAAAAATCAGATGTTTTATTAAAAAAAACGAATCTTGTGAAACACATTTTAAGGGATGAATAAATCCAAGAAAACCCAAAATAACTCCAGATAATGGAAAATAACATTTGGTTAGTTCTTTCAAGAGTCATTGCAAAGACACACAGACAAACGGATGGTATAACACATGGACTGCACTTTGTTCTTTTGACCCAAAAATCAATATGGTTCTTCCCTGGACCAAAAGATGTTTCAATTCTCTAGGATCTTTCTGTTTGTTTGTTTTCGCACACATGAGTTTAAGAATACATGAAGGAGCATAAAGACACATCCATACAGTTTTTATCTAGATAACATTAATTTTAAAAAATCCCTTGTCCTTCCTGTAAAATTTATAAAATGGTTCATACCCTCATGAAGAGTCTCTCGATTTTATGACATGGTGAGTATTATAAGTACAATTAAGAACAATTTACACTGACCAATTCTCAGGGAACGCGTGAGTATACTACAGATGTATGTGGAGCAACATTACGTGGATGGTGAGCAAAAAAAGCACTTCAATAGACAATAGTCTGTCCATTCGTACAGATCGGACTGTTTGTTTGGTCGTGTTGTGTCTGTTGTATTGGCATTTTTAGTGGTATTACACGACAAATAGTTACTGCTTTATAATGCATTTCACGCTATTCATACACTCAAACTGAAGCTCAATTAGCCTTTACATACAAAGTTATTAAAAATTGAAAATAAATTGAATGTACTATCTGTAAACATTTTAATTTAAATTTACACTGAAGCTATCAACTAAAGTTTTTGATGATATAAAAGTTTACGGTTTTAAACATCCGTAGTGTCGGTTTATTAATCAAAGGCATTCATAATTATATAATCTTAAATTTTGTGATATGAAGCACATGAAATGCACTTAACACGTATCATTACCCGAAATATAAATGTATACCACTGAAATAAATAACTACGCTTTAAATAACGTTTAAAATTAGATTACAATGTTAGTGGCTAAGCAATGAAGGAGAATTTACAAAGTAAAACAAATTTATTGCCTTTTATAATAGTTCTTTATAATAATAATCTTAATACAACGTGTGCCTCAAAATGTGTTGAAATTGCAACATTTTAGAATATCCCATTGAGTGGAAACTCATTTTAAAAGCCTGGATAAAAGTAAAAGAATGGTAAAAATGAAAGCTGCCTCCATCGATGCTGAATTTGGATAGTGTGGTTAGAAATAACGCCCCTTGGTATTGTATCACTTGATTTGCCATCCTTGATTTGCCATCCTATTCAAAATTCTTTAGTTGTTCCCTAAATTACATTAAGGGAAATTGTCACTAACTTTAAAATCTATAAAGAACGTCCTCATGTTACCTCATATTCCCTTCGTGTTTAAATAAGGTATTTGGAAATTATAAATATTGAACACGTTAAGTAGGGAGTAGGGGTGGAAATTAAGACATCTGGTATATAATATTATGGAGAATATGTGGAAATAGATGAGTCATTGAATTAATTTTTTTTATAATATAATACATTCAGCTTAGACTCAAGTATATTTAAGGTCATGGAGTTACGAATAATTTAATATTAGTAAATAACTATATTGATATGTACATATACATTGTACTCTTATTACAATTAAATATGAACATTGAACAATAACGTGTCTAATAATGAATAATGAAAAACATTGTTCGAGCCATTTATTTAAATAAAGTTTTGGGAACCAAAATAAAAATGACTTAAAACTACCCTAAAAATGCTATAATTCGTTTCAACCTTCCCAGTATTATTAAAATCTGAGTTTCACACTCACGTGTATTAAGCCCTCAACAGACCAACGACTCCGAAAATACCTTATACCGGAACTGAAATACGATGGCTAGAAGTATTCAGACGGCAAAAAACTATCAGATTGATAAATGTACAACAATTTTTTAATGCTATTTCAAAAAACAAATTAATTAGTATTTCTAATGCGTTAGATTTTTGCCTATCACTGAATTTTTTTTAATAGCTGTGTGTGTGTAAGCAAATAAAAAAATGGTATTTCGCATTTTTAATATTAATTAGGATATTTGTTTGTATAATAATACATTGAAAGATAAACGAAATGAGCATAATACCTCACTGGAATCCTTAGAAAAGTTGAATCTCATAGATTATAAAAAACAACAGAATTTTTAATTTATCTGTTTTCCAATTTAATATATAAAACTATGTTTATATTGTTCGTTTTATAGATAAAAAAGTAATGAAGGAAATGAAGGTTATACATTTGCTTGTATCAGATATACCAGATACTATGTACACAGCCTACTTTTGAACTTCAAGTATACATATGAAAATATTTTAATGGAAGAATTAATTCCACACTCAGTAATAAAACACGTAAATTTGTATAAAATGTTTCTGATAAAATATAAAAGAAATAATATTAACACTGTAAAAGTATAATAGCAACCATTGGGGCAAAATTATAACTAGAAGTGAACAAACAAGCACGTTCGAGCTCGTATCCCTGTTATTTTTTAGTCATAAATAGAACAACATCTTTATCTTATTGGACATTCATGTATATACCATATGTGATCAATGGTTAGTAATATTCTACCTTTGTGCTGATTACCAATATATAATGCATTAGGTTTATTAGTGCTATAGTGGGCAATTCTCATAAGCCTAAAAACCTACTTAATTAATATACCGCTTACTTTCATCCTTGAATAAATCTAAAAATATAGTGTCTTTATAGAATATAAGCGCATATTAGCGTAAATGTATTGTAAAATATTTATTAGAAAAAGTTACAAAAAGTCTATGGCATTAATAAATGTATAGTAGGCCTATACTATAAGACATAATCAATTGGTTTTTTTAATTTCAGTACATTTTAGGTTAGAAAACACAAAAAGAACGGAGAGAGAGGAAAGCTAAAGCTAATGTTTCTATTTTAAGACCAACAAAGGAATCATATTGTTTGGCTTTTAATTGTCCACTACAATAGCTTCCTGGAGATAAGACTTCTTTTACCTTTAATTTTCACCAGAAATTATTCTGTATCGAGCTCTACAGCAGCCTTTAAAATTATGTCCTCAAATCAAGTATTCTCGAGTATATGGTGCAAAGAACCTTAACTAGAACTGAACAGCTTTATACATAAAGCTTGTTTAAGGGTAAACATATATCTTTAGAGTTTGTGGGGGTCGAAATGGGAGGGTATCAAAAGGGTTAAACATAATAAATAGTATTTTTTCCAGATCATATATTTTAGCTTGACACATTTATAACTAACCCCATACAAGTAAACAAAGGTGAAATCAGTGCACGATAAAAATATACAGGTCTTTAAAGTAAGTTTAAGTGTATATATCTACTCAAATAACTGTAATATTATTAGTTTGTATACAATTAACGGTTATTTTTAAGTGTATCTAGATAAAAACCTATAATCTTAAACACAACTCTACCACATTTAGCGAGGGAAACAATCTCTTTATGATCTTCAATTGCTCTATCGTTTTAAATAATCCTTATGCTGTGTACTTATGCAGTTCAAAATGGACTGTGAGCTCTTAAACTATACCAGCTATATTTTAAGTGTCACATGTGTCATTTCAAGTGTTAAACTAAAACATGGTTGCAGAAAATAATTACTGTTTAATTTTTACTCATATCGATAAACTTCCATTTTTCAATTTACACAAGGCACTAAATGTATTTATTATTAAATAAAATTCGTCTATTGATTTGAAGATAAACCTGGTTGTGTTTTGTAGGTAAATTGCCTTTATGCTGCTGGACTATAAATTTAATTCAGTATTAGGTGTTATTATTATCAAGTATTAGGTGACGTGTGTTTAACTAAGGGAGCGGCATTCATGTCAAGACACCCTTAGGAGGTTTAGGAAGCGAAAGCAATCAACCAAACCTCATCAGCTTGAGCCACAATCAAAGTGAGTTAGCCTTCATCATCACGCTCAGTAGAAACTTAGCAATATTTTTTGTGATATTACATATATTAATCCATCAATTTTGAAACTACAATTTTGAAGACGCATTTGTTTGTCAATTATGATCAATTGTATAAGCTTTCCCAGTAACTTAAAAGCTGTAAGTCATAAAACAAAATGTATATAACTAATATGAGTTATATAATTGGTATGATAGAAAACCAATATTCAATGATCCTGTATTAATATTTTAATCAATTAATTGATAAATGTAACGTAACCATTAGAGGTAGAATAAAAATAACACGGTTTATACTCTAAGAACGTCGCAACTCACTCTATAATTCATACTTTACTTGTAATCAGACAAGTATTACAAATTAAGATTTATATATGTAAGTCAAAAGAAAACGAAATGTCAATTACAAACCAGACCAAACGCAAATAAATTAAATGATCTGATCTTATATGAAACCAACGATTCTATAAAAGTAAGGGGAATAATATGTGTGATAACTTAGTGAAAAATGTTGTATTATTATGTACGATACACCTGTTTACAAATTCGTTTATTCCGCGTTTTTCGTATTGTCACCATAGTTTCCCATAGGACCAATTTTAGAATTATACTCTTAACTTAATTTTTCACCTTTCTATCCCCAAATATATAGTGATCATAAGGAATCCAAGAAGAACATGTGTGATAAGTTTCAAGTCCAATACTTCAGTTTGTCAAGAGCACCGACGAATAAAAAATACACAGATACAAACTTTAAGAAGGGTTCCTATAAAGAGTTGGTAATAGATACTATGCAAATCTGATAAAAGTTAAGCTACCATAATGTGTTTAACCACTGGAATTATTAAAATAAAAGACATACCTTAGAGACTATAACATGATTACAAATTTAGTGCTATGTTTTCGTGTTGCAAAATTCACCATTTTGTTGATTATCCGAATAAAATTCTATGTTATGGATAATGACTAAACTACAGACTCATAATTTTGAATAATATACAATTTTATTCAACTTAAACTGAGCTATTAAACACAATGCAATTATTTACGTTATCAACAAATTTTTCAATAAAGTTTTGAAGTTCTGTATAAATATTTTTTCTCGTTATATTTGTATACTTTTTGCATACATGCGTTAAAGTAAAAGACTTTTTTTAGCACTTTTATCATTTCTTTTCTCAAGTTAACTTTACAGTTTCGAATACCACCTGATCGAGAATAGTTTTATTAACGTTCTATAACTTGATAATATTTACTACAGAACTTTCATAAGATAGTTTTAAAGCAATACTATAAAACATTCTTTAATATGTATTTTTTGACTGCAGCTGAAGAGAAGTACCGCAACAGAAATCCCTAAAGTAAATTGGTTTAGTTAAGTGAGTAAGAGGAAACGGTTAGTGGAACAATAAATTGGATTAGCTCTCATACATTCTTCCAATATCGTCCAATAATTGATTGGGCAATACGTGTTCTCAATGGGTATCAAACAATCTAATATGTGGGTATTTGATTTAAACGAATCCAATTGTTCAATAAAGTAAATTATATATCTTATTGCAAAACTAAACAAACGTTTCACTTTAGCAATAAAAATAAAGTCACTATAATATATTTTTAATTAATTATTTGAGAAAGTAGATTTACGATCTGCGTACATATAAGCGGATCCCCCATACATTATCTTTCACAAAAATATTTTACCACTGCTTTTGCATTTGAAGTAAATGTTATATTAAAGAATTACAAAATAAATAATGTTAATCTTAAGTGTGGATCAGCACACTATCATATTAATTGCTAATCATTTTTATTTTCATCATTCTTGATATTTTTGAGTTTTTGTATTTCAATCTAAAATGGAATTACAAGATTAGGCATACGAGTATTAATAACTATTTTAACTATTACACTAGATATGTTTTAATTTAATGTAATGTAAAACCTATCTTGACTTTGCCATATATGGCATCATTTTAGATACATTATGATGTGTTGCTAATTTGGAACTGTTTGTCGGTTCTAAAGTGGGCTTCTCATCATAACACAGTTCAATTATCCCATATTTTATTTATACGATATTTGATTGAATGTTCCGATTGTAGTTTGTTTACAGGTTGCTTATACACAAGCAACCACCGACTAACAGTATATATTGGTAATCACTAAAGGAAAGCGATGGTAACAAACATTTAATTTTTCTTAAGTTTGTATTGACGATGATAAGTTTGAAAGGATAATGGGTATTTGGACATTTGCAATCATTATAAGCCAAAAGTTTTTAAATTGTGCCAAATTATATGATCGTACAGTATTACAAATAATCGTGATTTATAAACAGTATATAAATTATTCCACACTTCATGAAATTTAGTTCGTTTTTTAAAACGTATTACATTAGTTTACGGTCCAAAACTAACTATTTTATTGAATTAACTAATTTCTGGACTTACTACTAAAATGCAAAACTGAAATAGATATTTCATACTATTATGTCAATTTCTTAACATTTGAGTTGCATTGACAGACGAAAAGTAGTAAGTTCATTTCCCTAATGGACTGTCTCTACATATTAGAGATGTTTGCACTAACTATGACTGTATGACTGTAACTACAGAACATCTGTCTGGAGTCAGGCCTTCACAGTAACTAATGTAGCTGCTGCAGGAAGTTGTGATTCAGTCAGTAAAAGACCTCAGAATAATGCCCAAGTTTTTTATAATTTTAATTTTAGATGTGTTGGAAAGGCAAGTTATGTCTTATGAAGGCTGATCATCGTTTATTCAAAGCTAGTAAATTATAAGTTAAGGTCCTCCTTGCAACTTTATTCAAATCTATGAGTATCTATTTTAAATTTCACGGGACTCATTCCACGTCACCGAGATTTATTATAGGCTTCCCACTTTTTTATTTTTCCTTTTCTGTATGAATAAGATACATGTGTTACCTTGTCATATGTTAAAATGTCGTAGGATTGTACTCAGAAACCTATTTTAAATTTCACGTCACGATAACGGTTTCGTTAAATGTTTCCACTGTATGAATTTCTCACTTTAAATCCACATTGCAGAAGGCATTGAAATTGTATCCAAGTCAGAAAGAAAATATAATTTAAAAGTTCTGATTTGTAGTTTAGAAATTATTTTAAGATAAGTTTATGTAGGACGATGTGCTTTTCCCTCGGAGACCTAAACAGGTGCAATCTTTATTAAGTAAATAATTATTTTCTAAAGGTTTTCACCTGCTACAAAACGTTATCAATAATATTATTATGTATCATCGTATCAATCTCAAAAAACTACCTAATCATAAATATTCCCCAATAAATTTCCCCAATGTAATATGTACGATTATTTATCCATATCAAACACAAAATCATTCATTTCAATCAAGTTTCACAATATACTCTTCTAAAGAATATTTTATTTTTATCTGTAATAATATATAATCAATACATATTCAACCTATTAAATAAGCATCTATGTATAAAAGGCAGAGCCCTCACTAATTCTCCTTTTCCCAATATCTCAGAAAGTAAAAGTTTGGCACAGGTATGTCTCATGACTTAACTAGAAGAAGTAAAGAGTTTTCTTAAATATCAGCCACTACTAGAGGCTAAAAAGGGGTTTGTAAAACCCCTAAAAAACCACAATTGTTTTTAACTTCCCAGTATTCTTGAAATGTGAATTTTTCACACTTTTGTATTATGCCCTTAACAGACTAACTACACCGAACCTGCCTTATACCGGATTGAAATGAAATGTCTGAAGTATTCTTTAATTACCGGAAAAGTCTATCAGATCAATAAAATCCCGGCTTCGCTGAAAAGACTTTAGACCGGAAATATATCAAACGTGCTGCAAGTAGATATTATTTTACCACAGTAGACTTTCAGACCAACATTCGTATATATATTTTTTTTTGTTGCATCGGAGCAAAAATGCAAACATAGTTAGGAAACCGCGAATAACTTAGACCAGAGCAAGATTAAAAGGGCCGCAACTAGACATTTTTTACTACAGCAGGCTTTCTAGAGCACGTATATGCTTCTTTATCACGGCAACAAGAAAGATCTTATATAGCTTGTGAAATAAAAATGAGCCAGAAATTCTGCTTTGAAAACCTGAAATAAGAGCCTGTGGCAATTTTAATTAACTTTGAACTTGTTAAAAGTGAATTCTGAAATACTATTTACCATAAACATTTTACTTCTGATTTAAATTCATCAAAGAGCTAAATTTTATTACATCATAATTGTTGCTTTCAATAGATTACTATGGACTTTGTATTCTTCCACTCTGGCGAAAAGTAATTCAACTGAGAATTTTTTACGCTATTAATTCAAATTATATGAAATGTTGCAAAGGAATTTGCGTATTTAATTGATACACATTGTTTCACTCCCCGATATCAGGTTCTCTAGCTCTTTTTACTTTGAGTAAATTATTCTAAAAATGATCCTGAGATTTAAATATTTTAAATGAATTACACAGGAGTGTTTATTATTAATTTACATAAATCATTGTTATTTATAAACAAACTAGCAGCGGCCCGTCACTTCCGCCGCTTTTATCTACTGAATAACAGGTCTTCATATGCATATCCTATTTAAATGCCACACCAAACGTTCCTGAGATAATTATATATCACAAAAAGCAGCGTCGTCAAAACCTACACATTTTAAGCATTCTTGATTGTGTTTGGGGCATTTGAAGAATAGGTATAATTATTCATTTATGTAAATTATACGAAGTTTGTATGGTGCCAGAAGTGATAGCACATGTCCAGAAATTAAGTAATGTTGACTTTAAAGTAAAAAGTTTCTGCGTGAGCTGTCATCATGTGTACGCCACTGTCACAACTAACAGCCGACATAATCATTCTGCTTGTTGTGACAAATGTTCCGCTAACTTTGCTCGCACTAACTGTGAAATATGTCACCAAACCTAGCAATCTGTCACAAAAATGTATCAGTTTTGTAATCAGGTGTTTTTCATCCAAATTAAAAAAGACTATTCGTGAAACTAAAAATAAGTATTGAGCAACTAAACCAATATGGTAAAACTGTTTTAACATACTAATATATAAGTAATACTAATAAAATCCAGGAGTTTTCATCCTTCACAGGGAGATCATATCCACCAGTACTGTATTTATTAACTATAACTTGTAGGACCTTTACCAAAAGATATACACAATGAAGTTCAACGGTACCAAGCATAAGGTGAATTGCATCACTCATACTAAGGATCCGAGAAAACAATGCTTGCTAATACTGAAGTCCACAAAGACGCCATGTGTCGGGGCAAAGATATAACTCCACGGGGAAAAACCTGACAGTATTTCAATCCTTATTACTTACAGTTGTTGTATACTTTATTCTGCAATCACGTTTACTCCTATAAGATCACTTTATACTTATTATGTGACATTGAGTGTGAATAAATTTAGGCAAAACAAGTCATAAGAGAGTAGTATCAGCAATTTGTGATCTCTTCAGGATTCTATAGGATTTCACGTTTATAGTAGTAATTGCAGTAGATCGTTCGTGGTATTTGACATAGGTTTGAAAATGTACTCAAATTCAGTTTTACTTTAAATAAATCAATTGCCTATGGCATTCGGCAGGAATTGGTCATATCTTCCTCCATTTGTACCTAACTGTATTTAGGGTGAACATGAAATAATATCAGAGTAGTTTAGCCTACTAATACATTGTAATAAGCAACCCACAAAATATTCTCGAGAGAAGTGTCTAACAGAAAGGTATGTGAGTGTGCTGTGAAGTATGTTAAATCTATATTTACTGATTATTGACATTATTTATTAATTTTAAACTAAACACTCTAGTAATAAAATATTATTTTTGTAAGCCCTTTCACTCTAATGGAAAGCATCACTAGATCCATAAAACTGAAACACGTAATGTGGGATGCTATCCTTCAAGGCAAAAGGTTGGGAAAATGTAACTTAATTATTGGATGGTTTGATTTCATAAATTAACAATTAAAATTAAATAAATAAGGAGCATCTACAAAATAGATATATATTTTATACAACACTCAAATAGAAGAATAAACGTATAAATGGACATTGAAATAAAAAAACTGTTGCTGTTTTTAGTACATGAACTAAGATTCAACAAAGACTTTATGCAGCCACAGAGCCATACTGGGCCATTGATTCCCTTGACAATCAGTTGAACTTTTGCCAGCTGGTCATGCTTTCTTTGCTCTCTTGGCGTTTCTACTGTGATATATATATATATATATATATATATATATATATATATATATCTGTAAAAGAAATAACAAAAGAAACTTTGGTCATAAAATGAAAACAAAGAAAACTGTAAGTAAATGCCAATCTCTTATGCGTAGGGATATCGAAGAAACTATGAAGAGTAGATAGAACATGTGATATTTTAACCGCTTTTAGAGCACACAATACTCTTAGATAAGGCCTCATAAAAAATGTTTTACACAGGACTCAAAAACCTGTGATTACAGAATAACAATTTCTGTAATAAGAAATATACAGGCGAGAAAAAGAGACCGCTAAATGTAATATTTGAAGAAAGAAGTTCTAGTGAACAATTCTAAAGAAGCTCAACATTGCTGGCATCTACATGTAATGTAATGAAGCTATAAATAGGAAGTAAGGAGAATTTCATTAAAACACAAATTTATAGGGCATTCATACCTAAAATAAGCAGACCTACAATTAAGACAATCTTTGGTTGAGGTTAAACTAATTTTGGGTACCAATATTAAAGAAAGAACATATTAGTAAACCTAAAAGAATTTATCAAAAAAACAAACCTTAACTAAAAACTTTCATATACACACAATGGCATTATTTTCTAGGATCAAAACATAGTGCAGAGGTGGCTTCTTTTCCTCTTACTCATCCCCAACATTGCCTTCCTGTCTCATTGTTTCACATGACACGCCACGATACCACAACGATTTTCTTGTTAGTGTCCCAATTTCGTCTGTGCTGGTACTTGTGGTTCTGACGCGTGTTCTGTGCAGTGATAACGCTTGGGTTCATTTCTCTTGTATGGACTCCAAGCAGTTCTCGGATGTGTTTTGTATATTTCTTACTTATCACTTACCTTAATGTTTTGTGGCAATCAATTGCCGCCCGTTGTAGCTTTTCTTAAATTACATGTATAAGTACCAATTTTCTTCTTACCTAACGAAGAGGATGGATTTCAGATTTGAAATCCATCCTCTAAACATACAATTATACATTTTTCGACATATAACCATAGTCCGAAATCCTTTATTCTTTCAATATTCCGCCATTTCTACATTAGTATTATGGATATAGGCTAGACTGTATTAATAATTGAAAACCCATTTTATTGCACATTTTTCAAACTTGTAACTAAGCCTACAAACTTTATAAATGACAAATAGTGACAACTCAGAAGGTGGGAAGTAAGAATGTTCTTGAAAACCTAACACAGATATTAATGTAAACATTCCGGAATATTTAAAGAATAAAGATTTTGGACTGTGGTTATATGTCACAAAATGTATAAGACTAGAATTTTAAAGAATTTAAAAGGGCTAGTATTCTCTTAAATGTATTCCAAAGAAAGAAAATATTTATACAATATAAATTTATATAGTAACTTCATAGCTGATTACACCACGAGTAATCAAAGTCAGTAAGTTGTTGTTGTAGAGTTAATCCATCATAAATGTAGCTGCAACTCATATACTGTACTTTATTAGATCTTTTATTTTTTATACTAAAATACAAACTTTATAGTATTCTAGTTAATTATATACGAACGTCCGTGATGTTCAGACGTTTAGATAAATAATAGTGCGTGGTGTACATATTGAATTTATGAGACCTTTAAATATAACATAAATCAATGGAAAGTACGGTCTTCTTGTGGGAGACTTGCAATTAACTCATTTCTGCACTGGTACTCTGATCAGTAGTTTTGATTATACCTCCTTATATATTGTTTAAGAAAATAAAGTACAAGACGACTCACTTACGTCAGTCAATCTAGGGCCTCATTTGGATACGAAAGAAAAGGTTGTATGGTATTAGTCCCGCAAATCTTAAAATTAATGTTAATTTATAATCTTTTGGGAATGTAATTTTAAAAATGCATTGTTACAAAAAGTAACACTAACTAACGGGATATAAATTTTCATAAAACAAGTTTTAATCTTTAAAGAAGTCAGTTTGTTAACTATTAGATGAAAAGATCACAATGAAACGCTAAACAAACAAAGGACTGAGATCGATAAGGGAAGTGTGATCAACTGGTAAAAGTTCAACTGATTGTTGGGAGAGCCAATCGTCTGGTATTGCCCTTGTGGCTGGTTCAGGACGTTACGAACGCCTTAGTTAAAAATCATAATTATGCCAGCAGTGTTTTAGTAGTATAGTTTAGAATAAACAGCGTTTGTTAGTAATTTTTCAAATTAATAATATTTTCTTTACACCATTTTTAAGATTAGGTGATTTTTATCATTTTCCGATTTAAACGTTTAAAACACAATGTGACTATATATGACACATGTAGTATGATGAACTAAAGGATAAATTTGATTAAATGTTAAAAATTTTATGAATAGTATGAACATGCTTATGCGATTTCCTTTATTTGAATATTTGTTCTTTATACAACTTTTATAATAGTATAAAATACTATACACGTAAATATTTCCAGACATCCTAACACCTAATCTTATTTTATAACAAATTTTGCTTTTACTCTATTAAATTGCTACGACCGACGGCTGGTGACATCTGTCACAGTTTAGTATGCGAGCAAAGTTAGAGGAACATTTGTCACAACAAGCAGTATGGCAATGTCGACAGTTAGTTGTGACAGTGGCTTACATATGATGACAGCTCATGCAGATACTTCATACATGTGCTTTCAAGTCAAAACTTTGGTAAATTCAAGCATTCCAAACCTTTCGTACACGACTCATTGGAGTATGACAATGAAAAATTTAAATTGGAAATGAATTATCAGTAATACTTCTATATGCCGTTATATCCGTGTCTAAGTTATCATCTTTATTAAATATGTAGATTATTTGAATTAAAACAAATGCCATGAAACTTTGTTAATATGCTTCTTAAGTGCAACATATAAATTGGACAACTAATCAGTATAAACTTTTTTCTCATATTCCTAAAAATGCATTGTAACATGAAGCAGATTAAAAATAGATTATGGAGTTGATCAGATCAATGTACAACACATAGCAATATATCGTACTCTCATTGTCATGATTGTAAAAATATTTTCAACCCGCAGTCCAATTTTCAAGCAGAAGTTTTCTCTCTGTTCACATAAAACTGCTGAACTTTTCAGACTGTTTCCCATTATGGTCCAGGCAAGACAGTAACCAAACATGTTTAGTAAATGGAGAAATAGCAGTAATTTTTACGGAGAGTGATTGTTGGACTGGATGGCCATTTTTAGATTACAGTTTTGAACTGAAGGCTCAACCCCCTCCCCACGACGGGAACGTTGATCTCTTCTCTTTCCCCCATGAATCCCAGAGACTGGAATAAAAAGAATCTTCCCGTAAGTACAAGATAAAATGGCTGAGGACCTTTGTTATCTCTCTGGTCAAACCTAAGTGACAGGTTTTGCTGTTAAATGGCGTCTCGGCAGAAGACGCGCCAAGAGCAATAACTTTTAAGTTTAAATGCTCTGGGGATTTCCTTGTATTCTTGCACTGGAGGAATTAAGTATTAGGTTAGAGCTGTCAAAAAATGCCCAATATATAACTGAAAGCTTTCGTGTCGTTTAATGTTTATCAATATCTCATATCTAACTAGAGAGCTCAATCAAACTCATGTATTACGAGAAACTATCCCTGAGTACTTTGTTTGAAGTTGGTTTATAACGGAGGAAGAACTGTGAAGGAAACCAGATTTTCCCGAACGTTGGCCATTGCTTAGTGATACATAAAATCAGTAACAAGAGGTTTCGAGATCTCCAGGCTGATCGTTTCCTCAGGTGAATAACAATTCTAACACATATCTACAATCCTATCAGAGCGTTGTGACACGCATAAGTCCTTAATCACAACAACCATGTTGTGTGTCAACTCCATGCACATAAACTCTAAAATGAGTACAACGCCTATAAAACCATGTAGAACACTACTGGAAAGTATTGCTCAGTATTAGTCAGTAATGTTTCATATTAGTTATAACATTATAATGCCTAACCACCAAGACCTAAAGCACTATGTGATGACCTTTCAAACATGACAAGTGGGGAGTCACTACATTACTTAGTGTAAGGTTCTAATAACAATATGACAATCACTGAATCTGTTTAAGTTTTAGGTTGTTGGTGTTACAATTATTATTCAAGATAACGTAGGAACTTTATCAACTTTATATTATCAAGACTCAAACTGAGTTGAATAAATTAATTTTTTATTTTATTTCACCATCTCAGAATATGCGATGAAATAACTTTTAAAATATACAATTAAAGAAATAAAAAACAACTACATTTATATTGATAAAGTGAACTATTAATCCAACGTAATTGAAAAAGACTAGATGACAGAATACGTCTTGCGGTAATTATATTATTCACCAACGCCTGAGTACAGACCGGTGTAGTGCAGCTACAGATACAGTCAGTGCATACATCTCTAATGTGGACGCCACAGTCCATTAGAGTGATGAAGAATTGTCCTCTGCTTTCTTTGTCAGAGAACGCAACTCAAAAATTACCTGAGCAACAAAATTTAAAAATACATCATTTCGATTTTGCTTTTGTATTTTCAGATACACAATGTCGCTATCACACATCACCAGCCTTCTAAGTAGTAAAATCATAGGTTTTATTCCCGAGATAGCTCGGGATTGTGGTTAGTAAAATGATAAATCCATGTTAGAACCAATATGCTAAATAATTACACAATTTTAATTAAGCTAGTTGATTTTCAAATCAGAACTAATAAGATAAAGTTTCCTACCTAAACTTGTCTGTATTGCAGACAGACAGAAGACAAATTCAATTAAAATGAATTAAACTGAGTTGCAAATGAAGTCCTTGTATTTAAAATAGCATTGTGAGTATAATAGCATGAAGTCATTATTAGAAAAATGATAAAGCATGATTATTAGAATGGTAAAAAATAAATAATACGTTATTGTATTTTCAGTTCAACATGGGAGTGACTAAACGATTATTTATTGGCAGTTATGTTGCATTTTTAGCAAATCTTTTTGAATGATAAACGATATAAAAAGCTACTTCAAATTAGTATCAAGTGAATTGTAGAAATTATTTAGTCTTGACAAATATTACAAAAACTGAGTATATACTGGCGCATTTTTACATTCTTGTTTAGTTAAAAAAAGCATACACATAACATTTTTTGTTGGGTGGACAAAAACGTTCAGTAGGCTGCCTGCCTGAATATCTGTCTTTACGCACGATATCTTGAATTTGAACTAATCGATGTGACATATTACTTGAAACTTCTTTCCTATGTAAGCAACATCAAGTTCTATAATGGTGTCTGTCAATTTGGATGACCGTCATTGAAACCTATCACTCAGTAGTCTGGAAAAATTTCTCTTTTGTCTACTTAAGAGCTGTGCAAAATCATTCTCTTACCTTTTTAACTTGTCTGCAAAACATTTCAAAAATAAACCGATCTACAGATTTTTTCTTGAATTTTGTCATTTCTATTACTTGTGACATAGTATGTTCCTATTTTGTATTTATATTAAAAATAAACATTCCAAAGTCCAATTCACTGTGTTGTTAGATAAATCCCTTCTTTGGGCGACTGATTGACAGAATATCTAACAGTTATTCCAATTTATTGGTCATGTAACCATTTTCCCTTAATCATACCATTGAACCTAGTAACTTAGAACTTAGTCACCTAGAACTCTTTTTACACTAACAAATATTCTGTACCTAGCAATACTCATCTTAAATCCGAAATGATGATCGATGTAGCCTACATAATTTTCAGTATTAGCGATTATGGTTGTCTTTATTATCTGAGCTTATCACACGAGGGGCTGAAGATTTCTGTTTGGATGTATGTCTTTCCATTGTTTTATATAGTCTGAATGAAACTGAAACGTCAGTAGTGGGTTAGATATTGGATCGTCTTATTTTTATAAGTAAATACAAGATAGACATTTGTATTAGCTACAAGGCATAAAAAAGACAAATGTTGCCAGCTTGCTGAGTGACGGGTTTCTAAAAGTTTTATTTTACCATTAATTTTGAGAACTTTGGGGCTAATAGCCTACAACATTGCAAGGCCGACCGTGCAGTACATCAGATGATTGTCTTGTATAATATATTCTCAGCGTAAAGTATAAATTGATCAAAACTGTTGATCAGATTATTAACACAACTAAACTGGAGTTAAAAACAAATACCTCAGAAGAAGAGCATACTTTCAACTGTGTCATATTTAGACTTTTATTAAATAAAATACGCATACTGAGCATTGGATAGCTATCTGAACCTAACATGGGCGTTCAAATATAACTATCTAGAAACCATTATTTTTTTAATTAATTGTTAGTATCAAAAAGTACATAACAAGTAAGTTACGGCATTTTAAAGTGATATTAAAACAGTCTACCGAGAAAGATAGCTAGGTAACTGATACACCGGATTACGTTACATTCTTATACAAGTTAATGTGAAACGATAAAACCCACTGCACTGATTTCGATGAGCACATAGCAATAAAATTGTATTGCATGTCTACTACATGTCCACTTCAATCCATTACAGGGTTTACAGTTATTCTCGTACCATGTTGGTTACAGAATTCCATTACTTCATCGTTTTTGTTGACTCTTATTCGATGGACGTTAAAATATTATTTTAATTTAACTGAGACAAATAAACGATTTTATTAATATAAACTTGCTTTTATCAAGACAAGTTCATATTTTCCTTTCTATTTCCACAATATTTGATTTATTATCATTATTGACATTGTGTACTGCTATAATATTAGATAGTCTAATACATTTTTATTTGAATAAAACCATCGTGATTAAAGGTTATTTGTGGACAAATAATACATCGTAAAGCATTCTCAAATTTCACAGAAGCCTTTTCAGCAACTGACTATTTACATTGTGTACTGCTATAATATTAGATAGTCTAATACATTTTTATTTGAATAAAACCATCGTGATTAGAGGTTATTTGTGGACAAATAATACATCGTAAAGCATTCTCAAATTTCACAGAAGTCTTTTCAGCAACTGACCCGAAAATAAGTTGTACGATCATAAGTAACTCTTACAAATGGATCATTATAAATTCTAAATTCTACTATGTACTATGATGTACTAAATTCTAACCATATATTATCAGGAAAATTAATACATATATTTGAGAAACCAGTAATTATTAAATAAATTCTCACTTTTCTCCTGCTTTGCGTGCTTATTAATTCTATTAAAAACCATCTTTTTAAAATAAACGTCTATAGCTAGTTAATCTAAAATAATATGGCAAATGTATACAACGGGCAGTAGTCAAAGACTTTTGATCCTTTACTATCATTGAAGTCGGGTGTTTGGCAGCCAGGTATTTTGTGAATTCAGCAATTGTTGAATTCCATATTTCCCTGATTATGTATCAATAACACAATCGTTGATTTAGATTATCAGTTACTGCTGGGTCAGACAGATTATAATAACTTCCTTCAACACAAATAAGAAGGAACGGCATCTCATCACGTAGAATTATATACATTTAAATTAGTAACATTTTTAAATTTTTAATAGGTCTCAGACAAAACGTATGACGTTAAATACAAATGTCAATGTGTATAAGAATTATATCTTAGGGAATAACATATTTTAATAAGATAATATTTTGTGAAAAATACATTCCTTAACGTAAAAAATTATATTTCAATTTCTAATAAATAATCCAGTGATCGAGAGACAATTTGCATTGTTTGAACAAATGTTTATGCGAAGGTTTTATTTACTTAGAAGTATTTATTTACTTCAAGAAAGAAATCACTTGCCAGTACGATAGTTTGGGTGAGTGACGAAAGTAACAAATTAGTTTATTTCCTAGATTATATTTTCTCACTATGTTGATGTTACCTCTAACTGAATTCTTACATCTACAAGATGGTTAGATTATTTGTGTTATTACGATTTCAAATGTGGAAGTACATGCTTTTGATTTTATTACATACAGGCGGGGGATTGAAAAGAGAATTTTCTAGTTTAAGAGTCAGAGACTCAACAGCAAAATAATAAAGGTGTTCATTGAATCATTTTATACATTTATGAGTAATCCTATCTATTGGTCAGTGGTAAATTGCTTAGACCAAAACCTTCTTAGTTTCAAAAACAATATAACTTAGTTTAAATATGTACATGCCAAACATGACCAGAATCCATAACAAAATACATCAGGATAATCTTTCTGAAAAAAGCTGTGTATATTAATATCAACCTTTTTGTCCAAATAGTTGGTTCAACGCAATGGATTCATTAATCGTGTAGGATACTTGCGCTGACATATGTTTAGCCCTGCAGCTTCGACTAATTAGCTGAAAAATTTCTAATACTTATATTGGTACATAATTTGTACTAGATATTTTTGTAACAAGTTGATCAATAGTACTATATATATATATATATATATATATATATTTAAATATATATATATATATATATATATATACAATTCAAAGACTCAAAAATAAACTATTGGCCATAGCTATAACCAACTCTTCATCATTGCACCCGATCTAACCGCCGGATGAGTAGAACAGAACAATGGGAGCTGTCAGCCACACCTGCTGCAAGTCATCCTCAGTGGCTAGACATTGTCTCTTGCATAATCAGTTATTAACCTAGATAACCTACATATAAAGAATGTTAGTATAAAATATTTACAATATAGGCCTTCTAATAATAAATTCGAATTTAAATGTTAACTCTTGTCTATGAAAAAATATTTTGAATTCACAATAGATGTTCCGGTGTATTAAAAAGCTTATGGGCCGTGATTTTGGTTACTATCAGGTAGTGCAATTAAATAATGTATTATTTTTTGAATGCAGTATAATATACTTAATTTAAAGGCGTGTTATATCTCTTTTGAAAAACACATTGTAATTCTACCCCAAATATGAATTGAGTAACGTATAATAGTAACAACATATAATTGCAACTATGCAAGATTTTCTCAGGCAAAATAAATAGTTTTCTAATAGGAACGATAAATGTAATTCGAATGCAGTAAACTATTGTAATTTGCGTTGTCCTGTGCCTTTTTCTGTTAACATTGTCTCGATGCTAAATATAATGTATTTATTAGGTAATCTCTATTAATTCTTCTAGATCATTCAAAATTTATTAAACATTCAGTGCTATGAAACTACAAGATTCCGTGACAAATGATGAATATTAACGTCTGTTTGTAGGGCAGAGGCGAGCTCAGTAACTGCTTGTATTATTATCAGGGCATGCACCCTGGCGTAGTGGTAAGACTGTGATCCTCGAACCATGACGTCTTAAGTTCGATTTTTGGGGTTGTCTTAAAATGTTAAAATAACTTTGGGCCGTTATCCCTTACACAAGTTTTCTTAAGAAAACAAAATATCACTGGAGTAGAAATTACCTCTTTTAAAAAGGCATTATTATAAGAATGGCATTATTATAAACTTCGTAAATGGATAATAGTAAAGATATTAGGGTAAATATTATGATACAAAATAATTGTGAGTTAAAAAGCTAATATTTTGGAGTTCCTGCGCATCTAACAAGATCTTCACAAAATCCACTTTAAAACCAAGACATTAAACTTAATTAATTAAATTTGTGTGTGATATAGAACAAATTCGATAAGTATAGAATCATTAAGTAAAACAATCGTTACAAGAATACTTCAAGTTTAACTTCTGTATTCAAGTAATGAAACTGTATTACAGGAATAGCAAAGCACAGTAAACCAAGTAAGTGTGGTCTAGAAATTGTTATACAGTATACAAAACATACTTTTATTCTTACAGTTGTACCAGAGGAGACTTCAGTAAGCTACACAAATTTCTTTATATTTTAATTAAATTTTAAAGATGTTTTTTCAAAGCCATCATAGTGAAACGTAAGTTTACGATACATAGTTGTACCCTGTTTATTTTCAAACTTGCCTTATAAATACGGAAATCAATTTCAAAACAAAGTAAATGCACAGAACCGTGTAATCTGTTATTTACTGTTTTCTTGTTAGTTAGTAAAGTAGTGAAGGAACATGCAATTTGGCATAAGTAAATACATCTTGTATAATCTTATCATTGTCTTAAAGTCCATTATAAATTGTTGCATAAACAATACAATAATTGGTTTTATAGTTTAAGCTTTTTCGAATCTTATTTAAATTGTGAAGTTTCTCTTTGAAGTATAAAACATGAGCATCTTAACTCGCGAGAACACCTTCGGAAGAAAAGGCCAATAACAGTTTTGAAATAGCAGCATGTGGATTGTTTCTGAGTTTTATAAACCAAGGGAATCATATAACTTTAGTCCTTATTAGTACATGTATGTATAATGTATATGTTGATTTCACTTAAGTTAGACGAAGTTTCTTGTTATCTATTGGATCGGATATTAGTAACATAGCAAACATTGTTGGGTTGGAGTTAAGGAGAACTATGAAACTACTCCGTTGCAAGTGTAAACACTATATACCTCTATGATATCGAGCTAATGTCAGATAATAAATATACAGGGTGATTGAAAAGTGAGTGGTATTCCCTTTCTTTTTGGTTATTGTAGATATGTAAAATCTGGTTGCGACACTTAGACTAGCTACAAAAGGGAACATTTATAACGATAGTATTCAACTGTTTTACCCTTATTGGAAAGGAGGGTCAACCAAGACATGTATCATACTAGACGTATAATCTACTAGAGCCTGTAAAATATCTTACAGGCTCTAAGTGTTATTTTAAAATTTTGAGTTACCCACCACCAAACCTTCCCCTGAGGGTTTAAATATTTGAAAAATATAATTCTTAGTGTGGCCCATAGTAACTATCAGGAGTAGCGCAAACAGACTGCACATATATAAAATAAAATCGTTTATGTGGGGAGGGTGTAGTAGTTACTTTTCAGTTCCCTACATAACATTCAAAGTACTGAATTAAAATAAATTGTGGAAAAGCTGCACGTAAATACGGTATTTCAAGACGTCAATAAAGTGAAATAAAAATATCGTATAACTTCAAGCCAAATCAAATGGCAATATTTGTTTGGAAAAAGCTGTATTTTCTAAATGGTACCTTGCAACTGATATGCTTTGATTCAATGAATGAAAATCAGTGTGGCCTTCGTAGTAGGATTTAAATTCCACATAGGTTAAATATATATTACTGATTTTTCATTACTAATCTAACATACAATATGTAACAATTATTGCAATTTTTAAATTAACAAGTACTAGTATTTATTAAGACATCTACGCCTCAAAAGCAATTTCTTTCTCTTAATACTTGTTCTTATAGTTTTAATATATCACATTTTTTGTTGTACTATCAAGATAGTAGTTAACACTGTCTGACTAGGCAGATATTTTATTTACTTGTTAAGAAGGAATAAATAAGTTCTTTAGGGATGAGACACGAGCAGATAGTTAGTATTTTGTCTCATGTGTATAATTTATGTAGGACATTTTTTAATGTTAATAATATAAAATTGTTGGTTAATATATCCGGATCAAAATATATAACTGAACTTCTATAAAAAAAAACACACACACAATAATGTATGTGTTTCCGTTGTTTGTATAGTGTCAATTTTTTAGAATAAGGACGGTAAGTGAAGATGTTCATACGTAACTTTTGGACACTGGAAACACAATACATTGGTTTCTCCGGTTATATTATACTAGACATTTAGTTTCAGCTCTCATAATAATGTAATTATACAATTTAAACAAACCAATCTAAATTTTTTTATTATGGATTAGGTTTTGCCTTCCAGCTTTTATAGACGCAGCATGAATTGCTCGTTTTCTCAATGCACAATTGCTAATAACAAGAGTTTATTATAAGGTTTATTGTTCAGTCGTACTTAGTGTCAGTATTACTGGATACACAATAAAGTCGGATGAAACATAAATTGTGATTAAGTCAAATAATACTGTTCCTTCGTTTATCTTAAAATAGAAACATTAGCTTTAGTCTTCCTCTTTAAGATTTGTGTTGGAACATTTCATATGAATATAATAATACTGAAAGAATTTGAAAGCGAGACCGAAATATCCAAACTTAGTATTATATATATATATAACTCGAATTAATTTTTATAAAGGGCAATAGCCTAATTTTATTGCAATAAACATTCAATAACAATAACAAATAGGTGTTGCTTCGCTAGGACTAGAATCCGGATGTCTCACTTACGGAACTACATTATGTAATATACATTTATATTTACTTTTTTATTTATATTAAATAACAAGTTTGGGTGGTTCGATATCACTGTCAAAATCATTCTGTAATAGACAGATATTAGACCAAACCTGATAAAACCAGTTACGCCTATAGAGTGATGCATCAGATATTTTATGTACTTAATGCATTTAAACAATTATTGTTTTAAAAGGCTTTGGACACTAATCATGATACTAAAAACAAAGTATTAAGACTACAATTAAGTTGGCTCAAAATTTCAAAAATGGAAAAGAACCATTCCTCTTTTTACTCCCGGAGCCTCAGAAAGTTTATATAAATGTCTCTTAGTCTATAGTAGCGATTTTTTTTACATTTTCTACATGACTTAATGAAAGAATTAGGCAATAACGCGGACTGCTCATACTTGTTATTAATAATCTGGATAAAGTTGTTTTATACTTCCTAATATTACAGGCTGTTTTCTGAAAACAACAAAATAAATATTACCTTTGCAATTTAAATTTGAAATATAACTTTAAATAATGAGCATTTTTAGTAAATTATACTTAATTTGTGTAAAACTTACATACAAATACTGAAATAACTGAAAATAATATTCTTTTAGATGTTTGAAACTATATGCCACACACATTTTTCAGTTGCATTAACGGACAAAGAGGTAAAGGACAATGGTTCATCTCCCTAATGGACACATTAGAGATGTATGCACTGACTGAGACTGTAACTACACTACATCGGTCTGTACTCAGGCATGGTGAATAATGTAGCTACTCTAAGATCTATTGCAAGAACACATTAAAGGTATTCTGAGCTGAATGTTATACTCTTAATAAAGGATTAGTTTTTAACTTGTTGTGGGTTCCACTTATTACTGATGGGTGACTGATTTTTATTTATTCATATGACAAAACTGGAATGAAATACAAATATTAAAAAAGGGCTGTGCATTTGGTAATGCATATTTTACAAACTTACAGTACAGGTACAGATTTGTGCAATATACATATTTTTCAACTGCTAATTATATATTTTGTTTAAAACGTTTTTTGCATAGCGCTGAAAGTTTTGGTTACATGCAACTTATATAATCCACAAAACTGTCATGGTGCACGTGGTGTTATAATGTGAGTAAACTTTTTTATTTCCCTCCTTATATGATGGCATTGAATAATTTTGATGAAAAACTTCACTTATTTCCCACATATGCCAATACAATTCCCATTTATACAACACCTATTTCCCACTTAATCCCATACTATTAAGCCATGTATAGTTACTCTAGTGGATTTCTGTATATATTTGCTGAATTCCGTCACATACCACTGACAAAACAGTACCATATGCTTGTTTTTACAAATTTTCCACTTACGTTGCTCGCTTACTCAATAACCGTAACAGATGTCACCAGTCAGAGTAATACACAAATATCAGTTTTGTAATTCATCATGCATCTGTATGTAGTTTTAAAGAGAGTATATTTCAGTTAAAATAATAATGAATATGCATTTGAAATGTATGTTGTTGCTACTGTAACGTGTTATAATGTAATATTGGACAATAGAAAAATTTATTTCGCAGCCAGGTACAGATTTGTAATTTTTATTTTGGAGGTTATTATTTCCAGTAAACATGTAACAAAATTACGTTTTATAACGTATGCTATTCAATATTCCTCCGTTAGTTAACCGAATACATTCTCGAACTACTACGTAATATTTACGAATTAAACTTGATATATATGGAATTTATTATATGGATATTAACGAACGTTGTAAATTACCATTAATGTTTGTGAGGTTCTAAACCTTGAATTGCTGATGGATGTAAAATACAAGACATCGGAAACAGAATTAGTATATTCTGTCTATAACAGTATTCCGTAGTTGGTTGACATTATGGTTTTTTATTCTATTTGTAACCCCTTTTTCTTAGTGTCCTCCGCTTCGAACCTAATTTGTTCATTTCTCTACCTTTATCATGTTTGATATTCTCAAACAGGCTGAATATTGGGGGCAAAATAAGTTAAAAAGTATTGGTGCCTATAATAAGACACCAAGATATCTAATCCTCTCGCACTTCTAGACAATTGTATCTAAATATGAGTTAGATACAACGCATATTCATAATAATAAACATTAGAAAAGTTTTCGTACCGGTATATATTTTAGAAATCTGTAAAATACCAATAACGCCTATTAAACTATCACGCTGAACATTAGAGTGTAACAAATACTTTCACCTGACTTTATATTCAGATGCAACAAATATACATTAGAACTAAAGTGAATAACTTCCCAGACTTTAAATTGAATAACTTTCTCGATCGGAACCGCAAGTCAAAATCACCAGTTAGATTTTATAGCATAGTTCTTTTCAGTCCTGTGCTATATTCTCGATTTTATGAAACCAGGTCTTCAAATACTTAGGTTGAATTAGATAAAGTATTTGACCTTAAAGGCAGACAATAAAATGAATTAACATAAAATTTTAAACTACCATACTTATCTCAGTACATAACTCATTTCTAAAAGTATATAACCGTTTAACGTGTTATGAAGGTAACATTGCAGGTTAAGATAAAATGTTATCCTGTAAGTTACTATTTACTAGAAAATATAATTTGATTAACATCCATAATACACTATGTTTACAAATATATTTATACTGTGTTTTTTCTCGTTACCATCATAGTTACCGATATAGGACCAATGACTCTGGAGTCATTTAACAGTCAAAAATTAGACTTCCAATGTAACAATGTTAACGATTTTCAATGTAGAAATAATAGAAATAGTGTTTCATCCTAAATTTGAATCCTTTAGGTCAACTCGTTCGACAGAATACCTGAATATAAAAATACGAGTAGATTAGTTTTCGTTCAATCCCCGACTGTGGGATGAGGCCAAAATACGCTTCGCCAATATTGGACTGTGTCCTGATTCAATATCTTGGGCGTAAAACACCCAGGTTCTGGAAGCTTGCACTCCCACCTAACCAGGAACTGAATTGATAATATATTGGCCTATAGAACCTCCATATTACAGGAGCCCATAACGACTAAAAGCACCCGGGATCTGATATACTGAGTCTCTAAAAGCACCTAGTCTCTAAAATACTCAGTCTCTAATAGACCCCAATCAAAGTAATATTATGAATTCTTTGAAACCCTACCCTTTTTAGAGGTATATAGAAAGTTTAATATTTCGGTCAATGAGAATTCATGATTATTGGTGGCTCAGGGTTTCATGTAGTTTTTGCCCTACCGGCCTCTTTAGCTCCCGGCGCGGCGTCTAGTAAATCCCTGCCTGTATAAGGGTTATGCCTACGGTAATTTTAGAACAAGAAAGATATCTCCAAGTTCCTAACTTATGACACGAGTTTATAGAATACACAAAGTGTTATGTAGATTATGGTTTCGGCGCTGTAAATACTTTCCGCCTCTTTAGTTCCAAAACCGTTCATGAATAAATTACAAGAAACACAATTAAAAATGTTCAATGTTGGGTTCCTTGCTAGTTATTTCTAGAATGCGCATGTTAATTTCGCAAGCATTCGTTAAGAGTTTGGAAATTACCTTCATGATACATGGATATAGCTTTGATTTAACACATGGTAGTGCAACTCATAATGTAGATATTCATCTGGAAAGATGAAGAATTTGAAAGTTTCAACGTAAATTTCAAAGCTATATCAGTTAAATGAAACGTCATCTTAGTGAACACTCCCGTAATGTAAACCACAGCTGCCAACATCAACAGGTCTAACTACTTTGACAAATTAGTTTCCTCTAACTTTGCTCATTCACTAAATCTAGCTGATGTCTAAAGAAGTAGTAACGATTAAAAGTTTTCAGTACGTTAATATTTCAAAAATATAATACAAGCTATTCTTCTGTTTATTACCTACGTTATTGCTTGAAGAAGTACATAAAAAATGAAAAGTTTCTATTGTATTATTACAGATATTTACAAGAAGGGCTTGTAGTGATAAACTTCTTTTTATTTAATTCATTATACAAATATTGTTATACATTTGCCATTGAATTTGATTTCGGGTTTTACAAACAAGTTACAAGTTACATTAAACGACTTCTAAGGAATCTATCAAGTGTATCGATCTAATCTATCAGTGTAACTATTATAAGCAATAAAACAGCGTATTACTAACAAGCCAAATAGAAAATTAAGGTTTCTTATCCTTAATACAAAGATGCAATACAATGCGATATGGACATGTAAAGTTTTGATATTAAAAAAATATCAATATATTATGCAGAGTTTTCATTATGTTGTTAGTAAAACAACAATAAAAATTCAAATATTATTGAAATTAGTAGTAAACGTTATTAAAAAACAAAAGTTTTATCATCAGGCGACCCCACATTTTTTTGGAGTCACCTGATTATGAAACGTTTGTTTTCTAAAAGCCTTGTCCAATAAAAAAAATATTGTAAAAATATTTGTTAAAACATTTACTACTATTTTAGTAATTTTGCTAATTGCTCCAAGAGTCTTCAACAAAAATTATTTATTTATTATTTTCCTTTTACTTTAATGAATTGCATATTGTTTTAAAGGTATAATCTTTAATCAGAATCCAAATATTTATACACAGAAAGATAACTTTTGGTGCGTTTTAACAGGAAAAATTAAGAAACTGAACTAAAGTTGATTTAAACTTCAACCTCAATTAGATGGGTTTAATTAAAAAATCATTTTAATATTTATGTAATGTACTCGTACAAATAGCACACCAAGCAAATCAACTAGCTATCACTGGTATTTAATCTTCTTCAAATATACATAAAATGCTAAAGAAAAAGTATAAACAAGTAACAAGGAAACAAAGAACTGTTGATACGGAAATGAACTGATGTTATTTTGTCACTGACAAAGAAAGGAATGACAGTACAAAACAGGAATGGATATGAGACATATCTTGCTGCTGCCAGAGTATTGATACTCATCAGGCTTTACAAATAGGAAATTTTATTAATCAGATAACATTTTTTCGAATATGTTAGTTAAACATTTTCCGTACTATTGGTCATATTAATATAACTCGTTAATAACAATGTTAAATCTGAATTTTCTTGTTCTTATTTTTATTTGTAATTGTATAGTAAGTAGGTTTATCATTGTATAGATATTATTATTTATGTAATTTAATTGTTCATTCCGTTAATATTTATATCATAAATATCTTTGTATACATTTTTAAGCCATTTTCAATTTCTATTTCGATTTTTATTCATTTTATTTGTTATACGGGAATAGTTATGTTCTTTATTCTAAGAATATTAAATAAGTGTAAACTATGCAATGACAGTTTAGATACATATAAAAATATCTTTAATAACAACCTATTTTGTTGCTAGATATGTACCAAGGTTTAACAACATGTTCTGTACCTAGAAATCTATCACAGCTTAACAATGTTTCCGACTGTCCTAAAGTCGATACATGACTAGTGTCACAGTGAAAGAGTTGACAACGTATTCTGTAGCTAGAGATGTATCATAGTTTAACACGTTGACGCAACTTACTACTATACCGGCTATTCTAAAGTAGATACGTGACTAGTGTCACAGTGAAAGAGTTGACAACGTATTCTGTAGCTAGAGATGTATCATAGTTTAACACGTTGACGCAACTTACTACTATACCGGCTATTCTAAAGTAGATACGTGACTAGTGTCACAGTGAAAGAGTTGACAACGTATTCTGTAGCTAGAGATGTGTCATAGTTTAACACGTTGACGCAACTTACTACTATACCGGCTATTCTAAAGTAGATACGTGACTAGTGTCACAGTGAAAGAGTTGACAACGTATTCTGTAGCTAGAGATGTATCATAGTTTAACACGTTGACGCAACTTACTACTATACCGGCTATTCTAAAGTAGATACGTGACAAGTGTCACAGTGAAAGAGTTGACAACGTATTCTGTAGCTAGAGATGTATCATAGTTTAACACGTTGACGCAACTTACTACTATACCGGCTATTTTAAAGTAGATACGTGACAAGTGTCACAGTGAAAGAGTTGACAACGTATTCTGTAGCTAGAGATGTGTCATAGTTTAACACGTTGACACACCTTACTACTATACCGGCTATTCTAAAGTAGATACGTGACTAGTGTCACAGTGAAAGAGTTGACAACGTATTCTGTAGCTAGAGATGTATCATAGTTTAACACGTTGACGCAACTTACTACTATACCGGCTATTCTAAAGTAGATACGTGACTAGTGTCACAGTGAAAGAGTTGACAACGTATTCTGTAGCTAGAGATGTGTCATAGTTTAACACGTTGACGCAACTTACTACTATACCGGCTATTCTAAAGTAGATACGTGACTAGTGTCACAGTGAAAGAGATAGCAACGTATATTGTAGCTAGAGATGTATCATAGTTTAACACGTTGACGCAACTTACTACTATACCGGCTATTTTAAAGTAGATACGTGACAAGTGTCACAGTGAAAGAGTTTACAACGTATTCTGTAGCTAGAGATGTGTCATAGTTTAACACGTTGACACACCTTACTACTATACCGGCTATTCTAAAGTAGATACGTGACTAGTGTCACAGTGAAAGAGTTGACAACGTATTCTGTAGCTAGAGATGTATCATAGTTTAACACGTTGACGCAACTTACTACTATACCGGCTATTTTAAAGTAGATACGTGACAAGTGTCACAGTGCAAGAGTTGACAACGTATTCTGTAGCTAGAGATGTGTCATAGTTTAACACGTTGACGCACAACTTACTACTACACCGGCTATTCTAAAGTAGATACGTGACTAGTGTCACAGTGAAAGAGTTGACAACGTATTCTGTAGCTAGAGATGTATCATAGTTTAACACGTTGACGCAACTTACTACTATACCGGCTATTCTAAAGTAGATACGTGACTAGTGTCACAGTGAAAGAGTTGACAACGTATTCTGTAGCTAGAGATGTATCATAGTTTAACACGTTGACGCAACTTACTACTATACCGGCTATTCTAAAGTAGATACGTGACTAGTGTCACAGTGAAAGAGTTGACAACGTATTCTGTAGCTAGAGATGTATCATAGTTTAACACGTTGACGCAACTTACTACTATACCGGCTATTCTAAAGTAGATACGTGACTAGTGTCACAGTGAAAGAGTTGACAACGTATTCTGTAGCTAGAGATGTATCATAGTTTAACACGTTGACGCAACTTACTACTATACCGGCTATTCTAAAGTAGATACGTGACTAGTGTCACAGTGAAAGAGTTGACAACGTATTCTGTAGCTAGAGATGTGTCATAGTTTAACACGTTGACGCAACTTACTACTATACCGGCTATTCTAAAGTAGATACGTGACTAGTGTCACAGTGAAGAGTTGACAACGTATTCTGTAGCTAGAGATGTATCATAGTTTAACACGTTGACGCAACTTACTACTATACCGGCTATTCTAAAGTAGATACGTGACTAGTGTCACAGTGAAAGAGTTGACAACGTATTCTGTAGCTAGAGATGTGTCATAGTTTAACACGTTGACGCAACTTACTACTATACCGGCTATTCTAAAGTAGATACGTGACTAGTGTCACAGTGAAAGAGTTGACAACGTATTCTGTAGCTAGAGATGTATCATAGTTTAACACGTTGACGCAACTTACTACTATACCGGCTATTCTAAAGTAGATACGTGACAAGTGTCACAGTGAAAGAGTTGACAACGTATTCTGTAGCTAGAGATGTATCATAGTTTAACACGTTGACGCAACTTACTACTATACCGGCTATTTTAAAGTAGATACGTGACAAGTGTCACAGTGAAAGAGTTGACAACGTATTCTGTAGCTAGAGATGTGTCATAGTTTAACATGTTGACACACCTTACTACTATACCGGCTATTCTAAAGTAGATACGTGACTAGTGTCACAGTGAAAGAGTTGACAACGTATTCTGTAGCTAGAGATGTATCATAGTTTAACACGTTGACGCAACTTACTAATATACCGGCTATTCTAAAGTAGATACGTGACTAGTGTCACAGTGAAAGAGTTGACAACGTATTCTGTAGCTAGAGATGTGTCATAGTTTAAACACGTTGACGCAACTTACTACTATATCGGCTATTCTAAAGTAGATACGTGACTAGTGTCACAGTGAAAGAGTTGACAACGTATTCTGTAGCTAGAGATGTATCATAGTTTAATACGTTGACGCAACTTACCACTATACCGGCTATTCTAAAGTAGATACGTGACTAGTGTCACAGTGAAAGAGTTGACAACGTATTCTGTAGCTAGAGATGTATCATAGTTTAACACGTTGATGCAACTTACTAATATACCGGCTATTCTAAAGTAGATACGTGACTAGTGTCACAGTGAAAGAGTTGACAACGTATTCTGTAGCTAGAGATGTGTCATAGTTTAACACGTTGACGCAACTTACTACTATACCGGCTATTCTAAAGTAGATACGTGACTAGTGTCACAGTGAAAGAGTTGACAACGTATTCTGTAGCTAGAGATGTATCATAGTTTAATACGTTGACGCAACTTACCACTATACCGGCTATTCTAAAGTAGATACGTGACAAGTGTCACAGTGAAAGAGTTGACAACGTATTCTGTAGCTAGAGATGTATCATAGTTTAACACTTTGACGATGTATTCTAAAGTATATACATGACTAGTGCCACAGTGAAAGAGATAGCACAGCTTGACCCATTGACTTAACTTACTACTATACGGCCTGTCCTAAAGTCTGTACAAGATTATTGTTGCAGTGAAATTATTAAAATAAGACTAAAAATAAAGGCACAAGAGTAAAATTTTACATTACAAAACTGAAGGTCGTTTTATTAGTCAGCTTAAGGCCTCAGTCAAATTTATTTTTTATATCTTTAAAAGAAGAAGTTTTATTTGATCACTTTTTGTAAACTGCATACATATTCATAATATTTAAGATCATTTAACTTATCATAACACTATTATTGTAGCACGTTTGTATTTAAAAATGGAAAATGTAATTTGGACTATTTAGGCCTATTATGATTAACTGTGAGATCTTTACTGTTGAAACAGGTTCATCAAAATACCATATGGTTTAACATTTGTGAAATCAAACACAATAAAATTCACTTATATGATCTACTCGTAATAAATTAAAACTTCCAGAACCTTTTTACCAGTGAAAACATACATCTTTCAAAGTCTCTTATTCTTTGTTATCGTTACTATACATACGTTACTTTCATAAATGTTAGTATTCTGACAAACTTTAAGGTCCTAAAACCAGGTGTATAGTTTTCGAACGGTTCATAACTTCTTTGTAACAAAATTCTAAAATTTATGAAGTACTCTTTGGTAATAAAATATTTGGATATTAACTTCAAAATTGCAGTTGAAATGAAATAATAAAAGCTGGGCTCTTATTTCCTTTCAAAGGCAGTATTCGACCATTGATACTCCGCAATCATTTGAACACTTGCCAGCCGAACGTGCCAGTTCACGCCGCTGCTGCCAGATTACCTTCGTTGTTTAGAGTATAAACTAATCGTGTTGTACAAATGTTTGTAGTAAAGGTGCTGATTTTTAATAGCACTGTACAATCATTCTTGTATACAATATGCTAATAACTTCAACAAGTTCAGAGTAAAAACACATTTTGAAACCAAATAACCCACAACAATAACATTATTTATTTAAAAAAAAGGATTTGTTTTAAAAATAACGTTAATATTTAGCAACTTAATATGATGTCTATATGTATAATAAATACAATTAAGTTTATATTTTGACAAGTTCCGTATACAATATGTTTAAATTATTATTAATGTAATTGTACTGATAATGTGAAGAATTTGTTTATATTCTGTGCAACCTAAACTTCTCTTAGTTTATAACAGTATGTTTTACATAAATTTCAATATTTAAATAATATTCAATTCTATTTACCAATACATTGTGTTTTATAAAATGTGTGGGTTTACTCATAAAAACAGAAGATTGATACATTTTTCATATACAGTATTTTTTTAAACATGACAGTTAAAATAAAAGAAATTTCCATTTTGTTTCTTTCAATGAGAAATCAGTTGATTTATTATCAGTGAACATTATAGAGGTTGTATTTTCTATAATTTTGTTTTCGAATACATCAAAATCAAGGAAATAGTTTCCTGGGATTTAGTAAATAAAAAATATATAGTACTGGAAAATTCGATGTTTATGGGTTCACTATGATAGCAAGGTCTGAGTTTTGATTCTGATTTCAGCACTATTCCTAGAATGTAATTGACTAAGCACCAATGAAAGTTATCACTTACGTGGCTGGTCAAATTTAATTAATTTCTCGTTTCTTATACGGTATATCAGAAACCAATATAGTTTTAAAAGTCGGCACGCATCTTATATTCTATACAGAAAACATCACTTAGATGATGATGCACAACCTTGTGGAATGTGGCTGAGGGTTAGCGAAGCTTAGCTTTCCGCTGGATAGCTCGTTAACATAATTACTAAGTTATGGTCTTGGAACAATATAAAAAACTACATAACATAAACAAGAGAGTTTAATAATTGTGTATGTGATTTTACTGAACGTTTACAAAGCTTATAACTCTCAACTTATAACTATAATTATTTTAAAATGTTACTTAATGGTTTGGAAAAATTCAGCTTCCTTTTATTTATCTCTATATCATTGGAACACATATATTGACTCAAAAGTTTACTTTAAAATTGTCATTTCTGTATAGGAATCATTGTGTTTTATGACGGTCCCTCTATGTAATTCGACTGAGCACTAGCATAGCGTAAATATCTTCTCGGGATATTTCTAGAGTAACTACATTTGTTTACTTTACATTTGGCATGTAACTTTATTTCTACATATTATAGGTTAAATTCGATGATAAGTTGGAGATTTGGCTGAGTATCATTGAAGCGTACCAGTTAGGGGGCTTGACAGGGTTCATAGGATATATCGAGATTGATACGAGACTCAAAACACGTTATAACGCATAGCGTAACTGATGGTTAGATTCTCTATCTATACACGAAAAGAGTTTCATACAAATATTAAAAAACATTTAACATGTTGTTACTAAAACCACTGATATAGACCAAAACTTTACAATAGCTGGTTGATGAATTCTTAGTTATTTTAAAATGATTAAAACTTTATTAGAATCAGGGTAACCATAGTTTTATATTATTATAATATTAAATTCGTCTAATAAACATGTATTTATTTTATTTTGTGCTGTATTTGTATAGCGACTTGGATTGTAAATATTAATATTCCAGAATATTAATATTTAAATTATCAATGAGACATCCAAGACGATAAAAATATTTTGGATTAGTAAGCTCCGAGTGAATATTCAGTACAATTTGTTACTAAATTGTTAACTATTAAATATTATCTAGTTTATCTAAAATAAAAACACAGTTCTAAATGAAAATAATGGATTTATTTTAAACCGGCAAAATAACAAGTTCAATGTTTCAGAATTTTCATCACTATATTTTCCACAAAGAATTTACAAACCGCTTAGTAAATTTAAAAGGTCCTTTGGTAAGAAAACAAAGTATTAACGCAATTCAAAAATAAAATTTAAATTCTTTCCACTAGTTGAACCTTAACTTTCAAGTCTCTGCAATTCAGATTACAACTCTCTCAACCAATTATTAAAGTTCAATTAATTACCAATTAACAATTCACAATAAAACAGTTCCAATTAAATATTAATAAATTACTAAATTTCCAAATTTCTATTTAAGTTATTGACAAAGTTCAAGTTTAATTCGCTTTTCTTGCAAGTTTGAAACAAATGTAACTTGTATGATTCTATTATGCTCTATTGTTAATCGAGAATTAACTATGCAGATTGCTCTGTAGTTTCCATGAATTAATTTTTCCTCAAAATCCCTCGCGGAAAAAAAATTAGAAACACGGCGCAATGTAATTAACTTAATTCACGAAAATTACCAAAAGAAGGGCGAAAATTATGAGCTGGCGCTTATATACTTCTCTTTCCAACCAATTCTGATGGACATCCGCTGTGTTCTCTCATTGGCCCAGCTATATTAAACTAGGAGAACAATAGCCGTGACAAGACAAGTTCTGATCAATTCAAGGCAGTGAACCGCCTTCCTAACAATTTAAAACTACCAGTACTAACTTGCCAAAGGTTTACATATTCGTTTTTATCCTAACTTCTCACAATCTAATTTAAAATTAAATCCCAATATTTCGTTCCCAAATTTTCATTTAATTTAAGTTTTAATTAAACAAATAAACCAATGTAGCTTTAATAACGCTAGAGTTTGTAAATTGTAATCTATGACGACTCCGTATGAATAACCCTCGCTTTTTAATAGTTAATGACTTTAGAAGATTATTTGTTAAAAGTTTAAACTGTACTAGCGTATATGACTACTATTTGAATTCTCTGTCGAAGGTATATGCTAATATTAATTGTAAATACGCAGATCAGGGCTATAATAATCTGAAAAATTTCCGTTAAATAACAAAACAAGACTAGATTGACGCTCATCGCAAGATTATATCATCACTAAACTTCCTGGCCGCGCACTCAACATCAGGAGATTCACAGAATCCAAATACACATTTGTGTCTGTTCACTCTGGCATTCATTCGAAATTTCACTTTATCGTTTTACAGAATACTTGGAATCTGCCATCATTGAGAGTTTGTAGTAATAATATTTTTTACCTTTCATAACTTAAATCAGATAAACGAAGACTTGGCAGTGTGATTACTTAATTGTGTAAAAAAGAAGGATAAAAGATATACTTTTTGTTTTTTGTTAATGTAAGTTGGACTAATAGTGATACCTCACCGGTCCGTTCCAATGTTTTTAATAGAATTAATATTAATGAACGTACTAGATAATCAATATAAAGTGAATTAGCTCGAAGTACTTTCACTACTCATTCATACCCATGTAAAAATAGTTAATATAACAATATATCTTTATATATAATATTTCTTGTGTGCGTGTGTATGGGCCTGAACTCCTCCTAAACGGGTGGACCGATTTTAATGAAACTTTTTGTGTGTCTTCGGGTGGATACGAGAATGGTTTAAATTCACAATTCGGTCCAATTTAAATAGTTAATTTTTTTAATAATAAATTGTTGATGTTGGAGTGTTTTACATTGGATCCGCCAGACTGCGCTACGACACGTAATACAAAGTGAACTGTTACTTAACAGCTGTTAATACTTTCAGCTGAAGTTCATCAAAGAGGCTGAAACATTAATTTATTGTTTACATTTAAAATTTAGACAAATGTTATTGTAAAGTGCTTGATCAGTAGTGTAATGCAGATTGCAAAGATGAAGTTTCACCAATTGTTCTATGTAAACATTGGTACTTTGGGATTATACCGACCACACCAGTATGAAGAACACAAAAATAGAAATTTATAGAAACAAACATGATAGAACGAAAAAACAACTCTTCAATTACAAAATTACAAACTTACAAGCATTTCCAGGTATTGTGATCGGTATTGTTGTCGCTGTTATCTTATCTTTCTCGAGAATCCTGATTACGGCAGGCCGCGCGGCATCACGTGATTTGCACGGTACATCATTGCCTTTCCATTACAATTCAATTTATATTTCTGATTAGCCCCTCTAGAATTTGATATTTTTACTGATAGGTACTATCTCGAGGGATGTTTTTTCTTTCGTCGACATCAGCGCGGGGCAGCACCGAAGGTGCTGTCGAAGCCCGCGCTGATGGCCGGAGGCACTCGCATTTTGGGTGGCGGAATGTGATCAAGAATAAAAACAAGTTTTGAGTGTTTTTTTAATAAAAAAGTTTAGTTTGGTAAATGTTTGTTTTTGTTGAATTTTTGTGTTTGGAGAAATGTAGAGGTAAAACACGGAAGTACAACAAAGCGATGCACCAGCTGAACGGGCGGCGAGACTCTGCAATCACGTTATCTACTAGACGCTCGACTTTGACCTCTGTCTGAGGATGGGGAGGTGTTTGCGATAAGACAATTCCTGTTTTATATTGACGAAATATTGTTCTACGCTAATCTAGTAATCAGTAGAAACGAAATGTGAAATAACGATTCATGTCTGGGTGTGGTCGGTATAATCCCAAAGTACCTAAACATTATAATATTACAACACAGCCATAATGTTTTTCTTTTTTAATTCCAGGTTGTCCCGACTGTTTGTGCTGCTATCAAATTTGTGTGTTGTTTTGTAACATCGTGTAATTATTGTGCTAAGTGCTAATTGTAATAATACATTAATAGAGATTGAAGGTGTTTGAAGTGCATAAACAACTAAAGTTATTGAACTCATTTTACACATTTATTGAAGTGAGTATATTGGTCGCATAACCTCAAATAACCTAAGTAGCATACAAATCAAAAGGTTGTGTTTCTATGTGTGAATAACTATTGTTAAAAGTTTAGATAATCGAGTTTTAAACTAATTGGATTTAAAATAATTTGTTGTAATTTAAATTTTTAATCTGCAGTCAAAATTGGTCACATAAGTTCAAATTAAGTAGCATACAAATTACATGTGTGAATAACTATTGTTAATAGTGTAGGAATTGGTTTTAAATTAAATTCTGTTGGCCAGTTCCGTTACTAGGCTATACTGTAATTTTAAATAACAAATTTTATAACGTATATTTTTTAATTTACAACTTAATTTATCATAATGCCATTGAATGTACAATATTTTTTGTTAATCCTTCAGGAGTATACACAAACAAATTAGATGGTTTTCCGATAGGGCTGAAGTATAATAAGTGGCCTCCATCACAATCGAATTATTGATATTTCTGAATAGCCTATCTAAACTACTATCCGAATTAGATTATAGTTATGTTAAGGCTGAAGTATACTAAGCGGCCACTATCACAGTCGAATTATTGATATTTTTGATTAGCTTATCTAAACTACCGAATTTCATTATAGTTATTTAAAATTACAGTACAGTATCGGAACTGGATCCGAATTAGATTATAGTTATTTAAAGGCTGAAGTATAATAAGCGGCCACCATTACAATTGAATTATTGATATTTCTGATTAGTCTATCTAAACTACCGAATTACACCATACTTATTTAAAATTACAGTATAGTGTCAGAACTGGCTGACAGAATTTCATTTATCTAAAATACTAAATAAGTATTCCCCTATAGGGCTGAAGTATACTAAGCGGCCACTATCACAGTCGAATTATTGATATTTTTGATTAACTTATCTAAACTACCGAATTTCATTATAGTTATTTAAAATTACAGTATAGTATCGGAACTGGATCCGAATTAGATTACAGTTATTTAAAGGCTGAAGTATAATAAGCGGCCACCATTACAATTGAATTATTGATATTTCTGATTAGTCTATCTAAACTACCGAATTACATCATACTTATTTAAAATTACAGTATAGTGTCAGAACTGGCTGACAGAATTTCATTAATCTAAAATACTAAATAAGTATTCCCCTATAGGGCTGAAGTATAATAAGCGGCCACCATCACAATCAAATTATTGATATTTCTGATTAGCCAACAGAATTTAATTTAAAACCAATTCCTACACTATTAACAATAGTTATTCAATCATGTGATTTGTATGCTACTTAATTTGAACTTATGTGTCCAAACTGTTAACAATAGTTATTCACACATAGAAACAAAACCTTTTTATTTGTATGCTACTTAGGTTATGCGACCAATATACTCACTTCGTTCAATAAATTTTCAAAATTAGTTCAATTTAGCACTCACACAATAATTACACGATGTTACAAAACAAGACACATATTTCATAGCAGCACAAACTGTCAGTAAAACCTAGAATTAAAATAGAAAACGTTTGAAACTGTGATCGTAGCGCATTCTGCTGGATCCAATGTATAACATTCCAAGATGGTCCACCCGTTTAGGAGGAGTTCAGCTCCATACACACGCACACAAGAAATATAAATAATATAAAGATGATGAAATTCGGTAGTTTAGATAGGCTAATTAGAAATATCGATAATTTGATTGCGATGTTGGCCACTTTATATACTTCAGCCCTATACGGAATACTTATTTAGTATTTTAGATACATTAAATTCTGTTGGCCAGTTCCGATACTATACTGTAATTTTAAATAACTATAATGAAATTCAGTAGTTTAGATAAGCTAATCAAAAATATCAATAATTCGAATGTGATAGTGGCTGCTTAGTATACTTCAGCCTTAACATAACTATAATCTAATTCGGATAGTAGTTTAGATAGGCTATTCAGAAATATCAATAATTCGATTGTGATGGAGGCCACTTATTATACTTCAGCCCTATTGGAAAACCATCTAATTTGTTTGTGTATACTCCTGAAGGATTAAAATAAAATATTGTACATTCAATGGCATTACGATAAATTAAGTTGTAAATTGAAAAAATATACCTGTTATAAAATAGTTTGTTTCAACTTTTTTACCTTCAGATTAAGTAAGTTTTCATTTAAAACATCCTCTACATTTCACATCGCTCATGTTATACTCGCACACTATCGGTTGTCGAAGTGTGATTAAATGTACATGTAATGAAGTTAGATATTGTAATAACTTTTTAATAGACATTTTTATCGAAACAGCCCAGATTGTTACAGATTAATCAAAGTTTAAAATTTTCGAATTAAAGACGTGTGTACAGGACAATATATATATATATATATATATATATATATATATATATATATATATATATATATATATAAATCACTGTTGTATAAAAAGTTTATTAAAAATATTTAGATAAAAATTTTGGTCTAAACAAGGAATACGTTTATATGGGTATCTATAAATTTTAGTAATGTTTAGAGGAAATTCAGAAAAATTCTTACTACGCTAGATAATGTATTACTCACAAGAAGCTGGAGTATATCTAAAGTTACTGTAGTGATTTAAGAATAATACCACAACTCTTGTCCTACTTTTGCTTAAGACATGACCAGACTTCAATGCAAAATCGATCTTAAAATGTTGGATCGATACATCATTATAATTTTGTTGTTAGCAAACACGTACTCTTATGACATTAATGATAAATTGATCTTTTAGACAAAGTTTATTTGAATAACAAGCTTCATAGCTCCCAAATGATAAGTTAGATTACTCGGTTGCTATTAAACTACCTTTATTCCACGGCAAACTATTTCGTAAATAGCTGGTTCCCAAAGGGGCTTAACTTCAAAACAAGGTTGACTTCGGTATCAATCTGTTTTAACTATGAAAAAAATCAAATTGTAACCATCAATGAAATGTAATATAATAGAATTCTAACAAACACTATGATCATGAGATCAAGAAGAATAACGAAGGCATCTGCCTTTTCCCTCTCTACCATCACCATCAAGTTTATTGTTTTTAATGTGCCACATACTACTAAATATATCGAAATTGTTGATCTCTGTATCTCACGTTCTCTGCTGTGTATATCATGTTTTGTATAGTCCTGTAATGTATTTTTGTATGTGCCTGTATTATGTAATCTTATGAATTTAAGATTCATAATGTTCCTTTTCCTGACATGAACTTTATGAGTGTATGGATCTATGAATATTATGTTACAATTATACAATATTTGCAATATACATAGAACGTTTTGATATACTTCAACTTTTGAGTTACTCCAACAGAGAGTGAATAATTATATGGGGCTTAACACGTTATGTTGTAAAATTATTAAATGTGCTGAGAAAGATGTAAATAACGAGATAAAGTTTTCTTATCCATTGCATTTGTTTTTTAGCAAATTAAATTGATAACGTTATAATCAGCGTAAGCTAATATTACTAGCTCTGTAATGACGCCCCTGTTTATTTTAACGGTTATGTGCACATTTTATTCATAGTTGTAGCATGAAATAGTATAAAAATCAATACATCTGAGAACGAATTTAAGAACTGATTTGTTACTTATTTATGAAAATGAAATACGAGTGTATGACTAAAATTATGAGCTTTGACTAGCTAATCACCTACTTTTGAAGAAATAGGTGTACATTATTGTTGTAGAGGTATAAACATGTAGATGTACATTTTGCAATTTATGAGTTTGTCGTAGAATAGGGGTTGTATTGTCGCTCTTTAATCTACAGGTTAGAGGATAAATTCCCAGGAAAGCAGATACCATTTTAAACAGTTTTGGAAATTTTCTCCTTATAAACGTTTCGTATAACTCATAAAAATGCCACTTCAGTTGAAAGAAACCTCTCAATTAAAGTTTTTATTTGTAATAGATTCTATATTGCTATTATAAACAGCAAACGATGCAATCGACAATAAAACAGTCTGAGACAATCAATAATGTTTCCAAGAAAGATATGGCAAGTAAATAATCGCTTGTTAGGGTGCACTCTACGGGAAAGTGTAAGAAGCAATTACTATTACTAATCGTTCCCGGTTCAAGTAATGATTCTGAGAAAAACGGGGTTTCTTCTTGTAAAGTACTGAAGCAAATATATAAAGCTTGCTTATTTGTAACAGAGCTAATACATTTATATTGAACGTGGTTGTTTTACTTCATTGTATTTTGAACTGAATAACCCAATTTAAAATTAATAACTAAATCAACAATAGTCAAAGCTTTTAAAAGGGGACAATGATTAAAATGACACGAGTAACTTTAAAGGTTTCTACGTGGGTAGTAATATGGAGGCCTATCAAACATAACCAACTTGTTTAAAACTTTAAACTTACCAGTACCTTGACAAAACATAACAAAATATAAGTTAATTTAGATTTGCTATCCCGTGTATATAGAATTCCCATACCATTAATGACTTTTTTCGTTTTTAATAATCGTTGGTTTTAGCATGGGACCCTACGTTATACGCTAACTACAAAAGTCACCTGAATTAATCAAGTGAAAGATTTTTCATTCATTTTACTGCGTACTTTATAAGTAAACACTGATATTACATTTATAAACCTGAATATAATACATGTGCTAATTGTCCTGGGTATACGTATACAAAGATTATAAATTATAGCCTATAATTATATTGTTTTAATAATGGTCGTTTATAAACGTAACTTCAGTGAAAGCGAAAAATCATATTCACATTTATGATAACAAGAGAGATTCGTGCTTGTCAACAATGATAAAGAAGACACTCAACTTCAATTTAAAAACCTGATTATAACAGCATTTTAATTGTACCTTTACATTTAAAATTGCAATATATACATTCTTGAAGCTCTTGCCTTATTGGAAATGATATATTAATTCAAAAAAACTCTCCAATAACATAAAGTTTTTTATTTTTTTGAGGCCTTTCGTACTCATATATATATATATATATATATATATATATATATATATATATATATATGTATATATATATATATATTATTGCAATATATATATTATAACTAACTATAAATATATAGTTGTAACTGGCTGAAGCGATTTTAATGCATTTTTTTGAGCGTCTTCAGATGGAATCGAGAACAGTTAAGATTTACAAATTTAAACAGTTATAAATTAAATTTATAAGATAAAAAAAACTTATGTTCAAAGCGCCTGCTCACTGTCAACTGAAATTACAAGATAGTAACGTATATTAATGAACCAAACACTATTTGGATGCTCTAAGTTTTTATGTATATCTGTCTTAAAATAAATTTCTGGTTGAACTTAAAACTTGACTCTTAGACCACTTTATAACAAAGTACAAGTACGTATAGCATGCGACTTTTTATAATCTTGTTTTAGTTCACATGACTCCTCAGCCTACCAAACATTTTAAATTTTTTATAATTTAATTTATCGATATGAGCGGTAACGACCATCACGAAGTAGTTTTTATTATTTATTTAACATTATTTGAATTACTGTGTGTTTGTAAAATTTACTTGTTTTTTTCCCATACATTACATAATAGAACTATCGGAACAGATAATTTTATTTTTTACAATTACTCAAAATGGTATCTACAAATCCTAATCCTAATAGTATTATAAATGCAAAAGAGCCTTTTTTGTTTTACTTCCACGCATAAACTATTCAACCAATTGCGCTGAAATTTGACGTGGACATTCTTAGGGCCCTGGAATGAATATAGGCCTATTCTGATTCCGAAAATCGCTCCAGGCTACGCCCCACTTGTATTTGAAGTACCTACAAAATCCCACCTTAGTCTTAAAAGATGTGAAATATTAATTAAAAGAGAATTTCTAATGAAATTGGCTTTTCTGGTTAAACATTGTTTATTACTTTTAATGTATTTACTTTTATAGCGAGTAAAAATATTTAAAATTCCGTTTTAGATTTCAGCGATTAGGTAAGTATATCTACCTATCTTCCGAATGCCCCAAATAAGACGGTCAGAATTTGAGACCGAAGACCCTTTGAAGCAGTCGGCAAGAACTATGCTAGATAAAGATTCGCTTGTCTGTGCTTTTAAACTAATGTTAATTCCGTCTCTAAAGAAATAAACGCATAGTGTCATTGTTAAAGTACGTTACCTGCACATTTTTACCAAATATCAATCTAAAAGACGATGTTACTATCAAACTATGTAAATTGAATGGCCATAAATGTAAACTTTTAACGCATTAGGATCGTGGTAACAAGGCAAACACAACATTGGTGTCGGAAGTATAATTCACTCGAACCAGCAGTGGTCGTACACGTGCAACGCCTACTAAATTGCGCGCAAAAAAGGGGGAACTGCTAGCAGTGCAGATATAAGAGACTATGTAGTCTAAACCTTACTTTACATTTATAGACTGTTATCAAACCTAAATTCTTTGTACTTCGACAACATTAGGGTTCTCAGATCTGTGTGTGAATAAATAATTGAATGATCAGAAAAGAAGCAAAATCAGCAATGAAACTAACACCAACATCGAAGTAAATTACAATGACCATAAATATACACTTTTGAACATATTTTCTTGATCGTGTGGGAAGAAGGCAACTCAACATTAGAGTTGGAAATATAATTCACTTGAATCATACGTCCTCATACAGGTGCTAAACCTACGAAGCCGCGGTTAACTGCTAGTATATATATATATATATATATATATATATATATATATATATATATATATATATATATATATATATATATATAAACATAGAAATATTGGAAGTTTAGTTTTAGTCTACCTTTTTAAAATTGAATTTAATAAAAATTTGTCATTGAATCAGTGACTACGTCCTGCAATTAAGTTTCTGAGGTTGTTCTGCTATGATATACATGTATGTCGATGTATACCCTAAATGTTTCATACAATACAAGTGTATAATACAATAAGTTCATTAAACTGAGCTGAAGCTAAAAGAAACAAGTGTAATAGTAGCTTATTACCGCTAAATAAATTAGCACAGTTAAGTAAATAAGAGTGGGTAGTTAGTCGGCCGATAAACTGGATCAGCTCTCAAATATTCTATCAGCATCGCCCAATAATTAACTTCGCCGATACGTGCTCTCATCGGCTTTGATGTTGAGTCAAACCTTTCACACTGGTTAAATACGTAGCTAGAGTATATTTATAACTATTACTAGGTTGAAATTTAGATATTTATATTAGGTTTCAATAATTTTACTTAAAATGTTAAGCACTAACCACGCAATAGATAAATTACAGAAACAGGTTTCAATAACCATATTACTGGAAAACTAAACTATTATAAATTTGAATTTAGTTACAGCTAGTAATTAGGTAAAAATTTATTCTGCATCTGTAAATTTAATAAATTATGAAGCAAAATATTAACCCGTACAATATTTTCCCTCTAAATTACAACTATTAATGTGATTTCTTCATTTAATTTGTTTTGAAAATCTTTGTAGTTATCCTCAGTGTAAGGACTACGTGTTATATTCTAAAGAAGGTATTAAATAAATATAGATTAGAGGAAACAATCATCAGTATAAGTGTTTAGAGGGGGAAATCTACGATGCATTTATAGAAAAGCCTTATTAAACACAAGGATGTAAAAATAAAGTAATAAAATTTACACCACACATTTTAAAATACACAATTATATAAGTTAATCTCATAAGCAGTTTATAATAAACAATACTAAGGTACCTAGACGTTATTTATTCAACTTTATTTAATTTACGATGGCGGGGATTGCTGTTAAGGCGGAATCAGTTTTGTGTTTAAAAAATATCTTTATGCTATTGTGTCTAACATAAATTCCTTGAAATCAGAAACGAAGAATTTGTATCACTCCTAGTAAAATTACAGGCATTTAAAGTAAGCAATTTAAATCATTTTTGTAATCAGGAATTAAAATTTAAAGTTTTTACGGTTCTTCCATGAGTTATAGCTTGAAAGCGTTATTTTTTTACTGTTGTTTTTTCTATTTGTTTTGACAGTCCTACGTTTAAACGGATAAATTTAATACCAAAATGACTTACAAATAGTGTTACGTTTCCATATGGAGGAATAATTACTATAATATGAAATGGCTAGTAATTTTGAAATATTTCCTGTGATTTTTGCATCGTGATGGAAAGTATCTTTCAAGAACATATTGTTATCGTAATTTCTATTGCGTGGCTCGGTAACGTTTTCCACGCTCGATTCGTCTCGTCTCGTAATAGATGACTTTCTAGATTAGTAATGAACTGTACTATTTAATGGTCTTGTTGTCTATATTAAATATAAAAGACACCCTCAGTACATATTCTACTCATGATTTTATCAGAAATTTGGTCGTGTATTAAAGTCGTTAGCTAAACTCTCCATTTAAATATTAAATATAACTTTCACCGACAAAGCTATTTATACAGCGCAAACACTCAATGAAATTCACGAAGTTCACTTAATTGTATTAAATGTTCTGATATAGTTTCTGCGTGAGCTATTATTATGCTCCATTGTCACAAGCAAAATTGTCTACATGTTGTGACAAATGTTCCGCTAACATTGCTCGCTCACTAACAGTTACAGATATCACCATCCATTTTACTTATCTGCAAGTGTAATTAAAGAGTGTCATTTTTACAACCAATCATTTGTTCTCTGTTTAATGTTAACAAAACTAAAGTTCATAAAAACTAACACTAACTATTATTTCAATAGTTTTAGTATCCATACATAATTAATACTTTATTAGATTTTTACATAAAGCATTATTTTCTGTAAGTTTTTATCCTTAGAGGAGAAAATGGTGATACTGTCGTACTTTCAGAAAGTGATTATGATACGCTAACTGACATAAAAATAATAGTTAAATATTACAATTAATAATGAGTTATGAAAATCTAATGCAGTATGATAAAGATTAATTCAATTTCGTCGTATAGAGTGTGAACAAATTTTGCATTTCTAGCTTTTTAATAAGCTTAGTAATCGATTAAATGCCGTATGTATTGTTAGACTAAGTACCAACACATGTTATCTCAGTGACATTTGTTAAAAACTTTTCTTAAGAACTATCGTGATTTTTCAAGTGAGATCCGATTTGAGTTTTTTTATATTGTTAATGTTAATAACAGGGTCTATACTCTATTGAGTACAGAGTATCAAAGTTAGTTGTGTTGTGTAGATTTTTTTCACCAAATTCTAACAATGTTGTAATTTCTATTAAGCTATTAATTTCACCAAACGTTATTTTAAAAGATTATGTAGGCTTTTAAAAAAGGACCTACAAATTCCCATGCCTATACAATATACCATATCATACAGCTACTTGTATGACCCAGCCGTAGGTCCGAATAACCTAAAACTCCTAGTGGAATGAAGCTCGAATTATGTGGAAGTTTCTGACATTGAAAACTTTCTCATGTCGAAGATCTTTCAAGGCTTTGAAATTTCACTAGGTAAAGACTATTACTCACAAAGCGGTCTCATATCTTAAAAGCTAGGAGAATCTCTAGTATTTACGTGATCTCTAATAAGAGGAAGATGGCTCAGAAATCGAACTTGTGCCCACTCTCTACCGGGATTGGAGAAGGATACATACATTCCGTTAGGGATTGCCGATGTGTAATGCTCATTCACATCTGCATATCAGTTGCTGCAAACTGTTCGTTAATAGGTGTGAGGTTTGAAAACCTAATCGTGTGAGCCTCTGACGGGACACGTCGTCCAGGTGCCTTGTCGGTTATCTCTTCGTTTGGTTGGTCCAACTCCAAGTCGGTTTCTGTCCGTAAAAATTTCAGTATGCAATACTCATCACTAATTTGATTACAAATTAAACTTTTTAATAATTTCATTTTCATAATTTTTTTAAAAGTAAAACATATAAAAAATAAATGAGATGAAAAAGTATCTAATTCAAGAAGTTTCCCTCTATGGTTATACAATTATTGTACTTGACTTGTAGCCTTTCTCTTAATATTTTGAAAGAGTCTTGCTGCAAGATATCCATTTGATGCATATTACTCTTAAACATTATACGGTTGGGGCTGCCATTTCATGTATAGTTAACCGATTTCAATTTTTTAAGTTTATTTTTTATTGACTTAAAATTAACCTTTAAAAAACCATTAAAATGATATGTTACAAGACTATGAGTGCTATTTGGAAATGTTTAGTTGCCTCCCACCCCCCTGCCACCTGAGGGTCAAAAATTGGAAAACTATCATTATTAGTGTAGCCCTTTGTAGCAAGTAAGAGTGCCGCAAAAAGATTTACATTTCTAAAATAACAAAACAGTTAAGGTGAGGGTGCAAATTACTTTTCACAACACTTTGCAATCTACATTTGCACCTACGTTTCCCATTAAATTACATCATAAATGGTGATTAGGTCAATTCACGGGCCGGCCTAATATTATTTTAACGACTACAAATATAATTTTAAAAGTTTACATTTTGTTAGTGCACATGAACAAGTATTTTAACATGTATTCTTTGGAAAACTATGTTATCAGTCATCCGCCACGGGGCAGAGGAAAAGTTTTAATAGGCTATAGATTGAATATCAAATAATTAAAGATCTTGATTGCAAGAGCGAATGTCAGAACTTCAAAAGGTAACTAAAATTGCGACTTATTAAAGCTTCAATACTTTTTTATCATCAGCTTTAGTCTGATTGTTTTATTCTTTATAAAGAGTAAGTAGAACAATGACAGAATAAATTTACAGACAGAAAAATTAAAGGTTTTTAATAGTAAAACACAGTTCGTGTTGTACTTGCCAACATCACAGTTAGATAGTAAATATATAACTCAATATAGCGTGGACTTGCCAGTGTCGTGTTGTGATGCTACAGATGGTATAAATTGGCTGCAATAGCTCAGGAAATTACCAATGAAATATCTTTTCAGTGATTTAAAGAATTAAAGTCTCATTGAAATTTATAACTTTTTGAAAAGGAAAATGTTTTATTTGGTTTTCAAATGGCAGGAATCAGATGTATGTTAAACACAAGGCATTAACCAATGATTTTCAACAACATTATTGTAATGAAAACTGTACATGTTACAGCTAGGTCCTCTGTGTTACTCTCTCCAGGAATACTCCGACTACCCAGGTTCTATCTATGTCAGTTTATCTTACAATATAGGTAATGTTCAAAATTAAGAAAGGAATTTTAAAGTAAAATCTTACCTGTAACATATTTTCCATGAATACTGTCTTTTAGCAGACACACTTTTCAAATGTTAAATTTGAATCCCACAATAACCTTCCAACTACAAAGAATAAATGGTACAAAAAATTGTAAACTTGTTCAAAATTACAATATACTGCCAAAAACCCATTTAAAAGAGGTTAACATTTTTTAAATGTACATTTTTTTACATTTTTATTTGTTATAAAATTTAATACAGAAAAATTTAAATACTGAAGATGTCGATAAATTTATTAAAAATATATTTTTATCGGAACATTTGCATAAAAAAGATGTTTTTGAAAACCAGTTGCATACAATTTGCCTACTGCGCAGTAGGAGGAAGGAAGGAGGTAGCATATTCTGTGTGTGTGTTATACACTCTGAACTTGTACCTAAATACTCACAAAATGTATACACGCTTGTGAGCAAAATAGGGAAACTTCTCTCTAGATAGTACCTGTCATATCAAAGTTACAGCTTATGATCACGAATAAGAAACTTACTTAATAATTATATCCTAGAAAATATTTTAAACTTGGGACCTCAGATTTAATCTTAAAAATTTCTGTCTTAACATTATTAGAAACTTGGATATTACAGAATCGTTTCAAAACAGTTTTAGAGAGTCGCAATTACTAAATTGCCTTTGCCTTTGTATCTTTGACGAACTGAACTTCAATTTAATATTAACCAGGAGATGAAATACTGTATGCCTTTACCAATGGAGGATCGTTTACCATTATGAAACAAAGGGAAAAGTTTGAACTTCACGGGCGTAATAAGAATATGTGCCACAAATTGGTGCGTGACAGATCAATAAGATTAATGAACGTATTCTGAGCTGCAACATCCAATGCCGATAAAACTGGCTGTAGTAGTGGATATTCTTATTTTTAGAACAACGTTAAATCATAACCAGTTTTACGTCCTCATTATTAGGTGTAGGTTCATATTTTTATTTTCCATAAATAAAATGCATTGAAATTGTTTTATATGTGTTTTTGTGAAACTTTATACGTTTATCAGTAAAATATCCGAAACCTTTCAGTACTCTATCTCTTATATACTAAACAATGATAGATAAAAAAAATTAATACAAAGATTACGGATTCGTATTAGTCATGTATCCTTAAAAATTAAACAACAGCCATAATTTTCCTATCTAAAGTATGGACTAAAAGTATTTGAGGTTAACTATTAGTCTAACTCAAGGTCAAGACTTTAAATGAGTTTACTCTCTTAATGAGTTTATAATGAGCCGTTGTAATGTCTACAAATTAATGGATCTGAGCCATTTGCAGTTGTTATGACTGTATGAATATCTAGATGGTTATTTACTAGAAAACTGTAATAAAGTTATTAATTATAAATATGTTGTAACAAAGCGAATAAATTTAATTTGACTAGCTTTACTATTTGGTAGTTTCTTTACTATAGCCAACACATACACATGGTTGGGCAAAACTGTGGTAACGGCTGTATATTCTTGGAACGGCATTCTGCAATGTAATATTTTCCAAATTCAGCACAATGTAATAACTCTACAAAAATGTGATTTGTAATGAACTTTGGGACTTTCCTTTTTTCAAAATTGGGGATATGGGGGGTAACTCCAAAATTTCATATGGCACACCCCATCACACGATACCTCATTAGAATCACACGATATCCTCATTAGGACTTGTTAAAAGAAGACAAATTGGTGAAAATTAGAGGTGTCAAGACATTTCAACACAGGTTCTTAACATATAAAATACCACAGATCAGCAGTATGATAGATTTATCCAAACTACGTCATTTCAACACAGGTTCTTAACATATAAAATACCACAGATCAGCAGTATGATAGATTTATCCAAACTACGTCATTTCAACACAGGTTCTTAACATATAAAATACCACAGATCAGCAGTATGATAGATTTATCCAAACTACGTCATTTCAACACAGGTTCTTAACATATAAAATACCACAGATCAGCAGTATGATAGATTTATCCAAACTACGTCATTTCAACACAGGTTCTTAACATATAAAATACCACAGATCAGCAGTATGATAGATTTATCCAAACTACGTCATTTCAACACAGGTTCTTAACATATAAAATACCACAGATCAGCAGTATGATAGATTTATCCAAACTACGTCATTTCAACACAGGTTCTTAACATATAAAATACCACAGATCAGCAGTATGATAGATTTATCCAAACTACGTCATTACAACACGTGTTCATTAGATCATACATGTATTTCGCAATCAAACCTCTCACACATAAAGCTCAGAAGTTCTGAAGCTGAAAATCTGAGTAAATTGAAAAGAAGGTCTCGTTACAGCCCCTGTCATGTCTTTGTTGTCAGAGACGAAGATGCTTCAGTCCATTACTTTGGTTCATTTCCCTATCCTCAGCTTTGTTTCTTGGTATAACGTGATATGTGTTATTCAATGTGTAACTTGACAATGATGTGTGAGGTGAAAAATGTTTATTCTAAACTATCAGTTTAGTGTTCAGTGAGGTTTTCAACTCTACACATTTTATGGTTGCGAGAAACACGTTAGGTATATTTTAAACTAGTCAAATTATTATAAATTAAAAAATTATAACTATAAATGTAAAAAACACGGTCAAGTGGAATTACGAGTATTTCAAACTTTGTTGTAAGTCCTATTCGTTACGTTTGTTCATAAAAACATTTTGATTATTCCTTTACATTACACAATCTTTTAACAAAATGTTTACCATAAACAGTAGCAAAACCGGATGAAAATGCGTAAATTATTATTAAAGTCGGTTCAATGGAACTTTAAATTCAACTTGCCTATCAGCTAAAATAAAAACATATGTATCAACTTGAAACCTATTACTTTAATTGATGTGGAAAACCTATTAAAGTTTTCATAACATGCTATACAATATATGTTACACTGAATAATTTGAGTATCAGTAACATATCACCTTATACCAAGGAATGAAGCTGATGATAGACAAAGCTGATGACATGCTCAATATACAATGTTATAAATGTTCATATATCTGTTGAGGTGGAACTTAAAACTCGTTTTGTATTGAAATCCAAACCTCAGATGTAATACAACATACTATCGTCAGTTCGTGAGTTCTACAAAGGAAAAAGATCTCCGAGAGAAATGTTTCACACATGCATAAATTTTACTAATATCAAACATAAATCCCTGTATGAAATAACTTAACACATCTTAGAATTTTGGAAAAACTCACCTTTTGTATTGTAATTATAAATAATTATCTTATTGTAAATGACAATCACATAAGAGTAGCTTGTAAAAACCTCAAATAGAACTTATCTTTTAAATCATAAATAAAAATAATTTTCTGTTATTCCTGGGTAATTCGTTAAATGCTGTTTACATTAAATTCACGTAACGTCAAAGAATTAAACTGTAACTAGACGTTTTAGGTTTAGCGAGTTATTATTTACGGGCTTTTTCCATCAGCCGACACAATGATATTAAGAGAAGAGTAAGGCAATGGATGCACTCTTTGTTCCAGATGACATGTCATAAATACCAGAGGAATTTAAATTTAAAATATTGATGTTATTTCACCTTCCCTAGTTCGTGTAACATGTGTTGAGTGGTGCTCTTGATTCTGCGCGGTGGTGTCTTGTTTGAGTTCATTTACGCCACCCTGGAGCCACAGGTATAAGGGTGTTTTGACATGCAGCTTACTGTGTTATCAAGTTTGAATCTGATGAGTTCATCCCGACACAATGTATTTCCGAAATTGTATTATGTTTTCTACATTAGTAATTGCCCAATCTTGGGACGTAAAATATTGAAAATTGTTATTACATAAGTAATTTTATTGCTTGTTATCTCAATGGGTTACGGACTAATTTATAAAACGTTCGTAGTTCATTGGTGACTGAAACTTCAGAAAACACTAACCAAATCCCTAAAATTTAGTGATAGATTCGTGCTGAAACGGTTGTTACCATAACAAATATATTGAATCTCAGAATTTGACACATTAACCCATCAACGTTTGTTATGATCTGATACATTAAATATGCTCTAAGATGATCTTTTATCTTGGGAGGAATGTTTCGACTGAGTAAGATAATTCGCACAAGAATATTAGATTATTCACAATGGATGGCTTGGATTAATATGGGTTGAATAATTCCATATTTCTAGCGGCCTTATGTAAAAAAAGGAATAAACTAAGATGTGTTATAATGTTCTACAAATATCTACTGATGTTATACATTTTAATGTTATATAATAACTAAATATACAAACGTGTCCGAAATCACATTTTTTTTCGAATAATGTGGCGAACTTTAGGACATTTGTGAGTAGTTACTGAAGTTTAGTATTTAGACTCATGAAAGAATTAAAGGATTTCTTATAGGGGAGTTTTTAATCCATGGACTCAATTGGATTAAGGAAATGACAAATGTCAGGAAATGACTATGTTGTAGTCATAGATCTCACATAGAAAATAAATATCTATTTAAAATAAAATATTAGTTCTACATATTATTGTTCAAAAGTTAAGCAATTCTGTCCAAGTAAACATAAGGCATTAACCGGTGAAAGTGCTTTTAATAATAAATTATTTTTGGAAGGAATAAAAATATTTTTGGATAAATCTTTAATTATATGAGAATTGTATTATCGCTATGAGAGTTCTACGTTATACAACTTGAGTATATAATGGAATGTTTATCTACAGCTTTCATCAGTGTACAAGCATTGTGAAATAATGGATTTCGTTCACTAAGAATGAATACAATGTTGGTCAGACACAATAGAATGCAGGTGAGTGTATCGAGACTGCAGGTGCCAGGTACGGAGACATTGTGTTGTAAGTGCGTCAATAAATGGAACGTTCAACTCTACAGCTGAGGACATTACGTTTTACTACTCTTTCCATGATATTGATTGTGAATTAGGCCTTAAACGGCGAAAGCGCTTTTCATAATAAATTTATTTGTAGAAGGAATAAAAATGTTTTCTGTATCGAAACATAATGATATTCTGCCAAGCTTTAGCGAAAACCTTTACGTTGGTCAAATTGAGTAACTATGATATATTCAAGAACATATAATGCAAATATTACAATAATACGAAATCTTTACATATATTACACATAGTCTAACTGCCCCATGACATATAACGTCGTATTTTGATTAGTCGGTGCGTAGGCTAGAGTTGTTTTTTAAAACTTTCACTCTCACCCGAAAAATATACCCATTTTAGGACAGCCCGAATGACAATAAGTGTCGTCCACAGCATTCAATGAGGATATTCAATGTGTAACCCAACTTAATCATCCAATATTCGAACGAATAATTTTGAAACTTATCTCTAGAAAGTTTTAATCTACAAACTATATATTTTGAACTAAACTTCATTTCTAAATAGACAACAATAAGTTCTATGATTGTACATGTCTAACAATGGCATTTGGTTAATCGTCATTGAAATTGCTTCACTCAGTAAGGTGAAGCAATTTCTCTTTTGTCTGCAGAACACCTCTAATGAAAAGAAATATAGACATGAAATTTTGCATGCCACATAAACAAATCCTATTATTTAACACGTAGTCAATGCTCTTATCTTGTCTGATATATTTAGGTTACAGAAAACAAAAATTAAGTGTGAGATTTCGAGATATATAACAATCTTATTGAAGTTTGTAAAATAGCTTACCCCATCTTAGTATTGTAATATCTGGTATTCTACATAAAACATAAAAGGTACTCACATTTCAAACTTTGAATATAATAAACAACGTTATCTACAGTATTAGGCTTTGTAAATACTAGTAACTTCTAGTACGGTGTTAAGTTCGAAATTTTAGTCAGTTTCTAATGTACTTGGTTTCAATACTACTTTATCATTTTAAACAATGTATTTACATATTTTCTATGTTCTATAATATAATTTTGCTTTCAGACTATCTAAAAGTTTAAGGTTAGTTTAGTGTTATATTCAATAAACTTTCTATAATAATATTTACACCACGAAAACTTATTAAATACTTTGAGATACACTTCCTAGCTACAGAGGATAAATATCATGACAGTCAACCCAGCGTCTCTAGAATTCGAAATTGTTGAGATAGTTTTGTTGATCGACTTGAAAATGAAATATTGGTTTGCAGCTGAAATATATCTATTTCGAATTGCATAATATTTACAATTATATTTTATTAGAGGAACATTCTATTTTATTACTTAGAATAATATATTTGACATTTGTATTCTATTTTTTAAAACTAATAAACTAGGTTGAGTTGTATTCTGGACCTAGACGATAAAACAGGTACTTCCAAACTACTACCCATTGGCATATGAAGGGAACAGGATTTTTCCGGACATTTGCCATCGTTCAGTGAAACAAGAAATCAGTAACACTACGTTTCGAGATCTGCAATCTGATCTCTTCTTCAGGTAAAGAACTAACCTAATACATAATTACAAACTAGGTTAAAATAAACAAATCTTACCAAAGCGTTGTGGCACGCCTAAGTCAGGAATCACAACCACCATGTTGTTTGTCATTGTCTTACGTGACTAAAATCAAATTAGTTCAGCCAGTTTTTTATATTGCATGTTTGCAATTTAGCATACCTTCATTATTCTTATTGATCTGTCACGCCCCCGTGTGTGTGTGTGTGTGTGTGTGTGTGTGTGTGTGTGTGTGTGTGTGTGTGTTGTGTGTGTGTGTAATAATTTTTAACAACCACACTGACATCCAAATTGAAGTACAAGTTCAGATTGTATAACTCACTCACACACAATATGCTACCTCCTTTTTCCCCTCCTACTACACAGTAGCCAAATTTTTGTATGCAACCATCTTCATGTAATATATTCTATGTACATTTTCAGATAATCAGCTTTTTAATAAAATTATCTGCATATTTTATATTGGTATTTTACTAGATTAAATTTTACAATAACTAAAATTATTTAAAATACTTGTCTTATTAAAAACTACAAAACTTTTCTGAATATGTTTTTGACAGTATATTACAATTCAGAACAAGTTTAACATTTTTTAACATTTATCCTTCATACATCGACCATACTCTATGTGATGCGTACATAAGATATTTAAAAAATTGTAGTACAAAAAATATGTTTTAAAGCAGAAATAACTCTTTGAAAAAGACAGTCTACTTATTAAAAGCCAGTATAAATATATTGCGCTTGAGATTGTAAATCACTATTGTAACATTAACCACAGGAAAGTGTTAATCATTATTAATCCACCGAGCGTCCCATGTGTAGCAAGTGTTCAGATTTATTATTCACCACAAACACATTTCCCAGTTTAGTAAATTAAAATATGAAATTTATGTGAATCACACTTGATACATATGTTTTGTATTGCTACATAATATTATTCTGTGACTTTATTGGCATACTACATATACGTATAGGAGAAGGCTAATTCATGGAACTCATTGGTGTTTATATATATATATATATATATATATATATATATATATATATATATATATCATAAAATACATATATAGAATTATACATATATAAAATAAGTTCGCTGGTATCATATTTCTAAGTTGACATGTGTTTTCATACTCGTCTTACTAGTGAATCTGAATTGAAATGTTTTATGGTTCAGATATTTAAACAAGTAAAGCAGAATGACTTTAATATTAAAAGCAATAATGAAACATTCATAAATACGGTATAAGTATTGGCAATATAATGAAACTATTAGTAAAAGTCAAATAGTAAATTTACTTTTTTTAACGTATAGATCTTTAACTAAACAGTCATTATTAAAGTAATATGAGTGAAAAGGTATTTCGTTGGCAATTTCCTGAGGTATTACAGCAAACAATCGATGTTAACGATGTAATATTTATATACCTCTGCAGCATCGCAACACGACACTGGCAAGTCACGCAATAATGAGTTGATAGCAACATAAACTGTTCTTTACTAATTAAAATCTTTAATTTGATGTCTTTAAATCTTTTCTGTGACTGTCCTGCTTGCTCTTAATACATAAGAGAAAAAAATACTAAAGCTGATTACTAACGAAAGGTTTGAAAGTTCAGTAAGTCACAATTTTAGTTAGAGCTAAGAAATCTAGATCTAGTTAGTGGTATTATGCTATACTAATAAAGACCTTTAATTGAATATGATAAAGACTAATAGCCTACTACAACGTTTCTGCATCTCCGTGTGGGTCGCCTTCTTTAGAGCGTAGGTTTACAATAGAATTTCATGTGTAATACCAACGTGTAAAGTGTTTTAGTTCTATTTTTAATGTTTAAAATAATATGAAGCCTTTTCGAGACAATTTACACCATCCATGATGGAATTTAATGGAAACGTGGTGCTACAGTTGATTGTTAAGTGTTGTTTATTTTTGTTAAGGATCTTTTGAATAAATGCTTTTGTATATGCGGTTTTATTTAATGCGTAAAATACGTAAATAAATCATCGAACAAATATTATCCAATATCCTAGAACAAATACAAAACAACTTTCTATTCAGCTTCTGTTCACTGGCAAAAACTCGAGCAAACTTTCTGCCGAAAAAAGTGACGGAAGAAGAATCGTAACCTGTGTGCAAGGCTGTAGTTTATTTGCTAAATAGTAGGATAAAGAAGACGAATTTTACATCATTAACATGTGAATACCATTAAATTATAGGTAGTCAAAAATAAATACTTTAATCTATTCTATTAAAAAACTTACGTATGTTACCAAAGAAAACACTTAACCACTAAAAGTATAATCGACATCATGAAAAACGAAACTACACAACACAAATGGTAAAATTTTACATTTGGAAATGGTTAAAGTAAGGAAATTAGTAATAAGCAAAAAAGGCATTACCGATATTTTAACTAGAAGGCAAAATATCATTTTTAAATTTTCCGCATACCCATCTCATATATTCTCTAGTGGTGGACGTAATTTTGTTACAATTTTGTAAGTCTGTAGGCCTACTCCTTGTTACAAATTAATGTATGAATATGATTACATTATTATTACTAAACTGTTTGTAGCAAGCAAAATAATGTTAATCCTAAATTACATTTGCCAAATAGAACAATGTCTGCTCATTGAAACGATTTTTATTGATATAACACTATATTACGAGGAGTGTAGCATATTAATTAATTAGGGTTTTTGTTAGATCATACATAATACCAGGTACAATTACTCCGCACCATGTAACATGCTCCGCTGAAATTGCATGCACAAATTCAAATCTATGAGTATAGTTCATTTCATTTTCGTGTTGTCCTGCGTACAGATAGACAAACAAAAATCATAAAAAGAGGCTGACACAAAAATAACGAATCATACAATTCATTTATAGAGAAATGAGGTTTCATTCAAAACTTCATTCAACTTATGAAATCTTTCCTAACACGTCTTTTCACATTCACATTTTTTTTAAATTTAGTTTCATGTCAGTGTTTAAATAATAGAGTCGATCGCCAAGTCACCATAAAATGACTTTGGATGTGTAGGAAAAGTTAGGCTACATGTGTTAAAAGTAACATATTTGATTTATAATAGATGTGTTGTTTACAGCTCTTTTACAAATTAATGTATTATGATATTTTATCGTTGCTATGATTGTTAGTTTATCTAGATAACTTGTATTAGTGCTTGGCCGAATAATACATAAGACACTTAGTCAATTACAAAGCTAAAAATACAAAATGGTTCAGACACTACTTGAAGAAACTGAATTATTCTTTATAATGCTGCAATAAACTTGTACAGCTCATAAATAGTTTAAGTATATGTTCATATCCGGTCTATGGATCACAGTATGATCCGATATGATCCAGTATAGCCTCGTTACATCATCAAATCTTGCAATCTATGAAAGTATCTCACTCTCTGTTACTCCCACCCTCTTTATAACCACTGAGGTTAGATAACGTAACTTTAACAGTAAAGGGAATGTTCGGCCACACACTTGTTTGCTAGATTTTAGGTTTATAAATTAGTTAGTTTACATGACATGTTGATACACAATATTTACTTAATCTTATGTACAACCAAATGACCAACAACAATAAATATATTCCAGAAATGATAAATAAATACCTCTTACTTCTGTATATATATAATCTTATTAATAAAATCTTATTTTTTCCAAATAATAAAAACAAAAGTTTTACTACGAACAACACTTACTGTCACTTACAAGTTACAGAAGATATTTGTGTGAAAAATAATCCAATATAATAATAATTATGTATTATTATTATATCATAACTATTGTTAGCTTTTGTTTACTGAACCCTAGTTTTGTTTAAATTTTAGGGTTCAGCTATACAGTACATACATGACGAACGCTAGATTACAAAACTGATACATCTGTTAATTGTAGCCTACTTACAGATAAGTATGAGGGATGGTGACATCTGTCACTGTTAGTGAGCGAGCATTTGTCACACACAACATACACAAGTTTGTCACCATGTTGTCTGTTAGTTGTGATAATGGAATATATTGATAGCTTACTCAGAAACTATATAAGAACATTTAATGTATTTATGTAAACTTCACGTACATTATAGAATATATGCGTTGTACCTTTGTCAATAATGATATTTAGATAATATTTTATTTATTATTTTAATATTTACAATGAAAGATTTAGCTAATATCTTACACACACAACATATATATACATATATCGTACACAACAAATATTCTGGCAAAATATGTACTGACAATGTCAATATTCGCCATCATTAATTATATAAAGTTGAAAAACTATCAAAGAATTTATTATTGTTCATTAGAAACCGCTTATGGGACTAATTTAGCAAACTGTTTTGTTTCAAATGTAGATTGTAAATTATATTAATTAACTTTAATATCGCTATATTTACTAAGACTTTTCTATGACTTAATCGGACATTTCTCCCTCCTAAACACTGCTATACTTTCGAATAATTGGTTCCTAAAATATATATTATTCAAAACCTTTTTGTGAATATCCCAAGAAGTGCTGAAGAAGAGGATGATTATAAGGATTTAATAATCAAATTAAGTGCAGTGTTTACACTAATACCGTTTAATTTAGATTCATTCCTTTTTACGGGTTAATATTTTTTTTTCGTTAATGATTAAATACCCGTAACTAAAATTTCAACCTACTTTCTAGCTGTTATTAAATTTAAATTTATTTTATTTTTAATTTTAAACTATTGTGGTTAGTGCTGAACATTCCAAGTATAATTAGTGAAACAAAGAGTCTCACCTATAATATTTAATTATTTAAATTTTACTCTGGTAATATTTTAAGTTTTAAGTCCACTTTAGTTACGTATTAAACATGTGTGAAATGTTTGATCCAACTTCAAAGCCGATGAGAGCACGTATCGGCGAAGTTAATTATTGGGCGATGTTGGTAGAATATTTGAAAGCTGATCCAGTTTATCGGCCGACTATCGACCCACCCTTATTCACTTAACTGTGCTAATTTATTTACCTTTAATAAGCTACTATTGGAGTTGTTCCTTTTAGTTTTAGCTCATTTGAATGAACTGATTGTATTATACACTTATATTGTATGAAACATTAAAGCATCGACATAAACCATAGCAGAGCCAACTCAGAAACTTAAATGCAGAGCGTAGTCACTGATCAAAGTATAAATTCTGAATAAATTTAATGACAAAAACGTAGGATAAAAGTAAATTTCAAATATTTTTATGTTGGCCCAATAGATAACAAGCAGGGCAATGACAAAATTGAAGAATATACAAATTTAGTCAACAACCAAGTAAAATTGTGTATTTTTGTAGCATAGCAACACATGTAATGGAATTAATTTGTTGAATTGTTTGTATGATATTTTTTAAAGCCTTGGTATTCGATGCTCGATTATACTGTTTGTTTTAAATGTTTCTGATAGTTATTACGTCCTTTATTGTGCACAATAAAGTGTGTCCAAACATTACAATAAGTTATATAACTCAATTTAAATGGACTCTCTATAAATTAATAATTCCCAAACACAACCCATTACCATGTCCCTTGCAGTAAACTACATATTGAGAACGCACTGTACAGTGAAGAGTAAATAGGCTATTTGCATTTCCATCAAGCCTTTTATCGTGTTCAATGTAAAATTGGCCATCGTACATGTGAACTCTTATGAACAGCTTAGTTCAAAAATATGGATATTTAATGTGAAATATTGAATAAGCTATAATTGAACAAATATAAATTTGGACATTTTATTTTATTTGCTAGTGTTACCTAGTTTTAAGATTGCAATTTAGTGTGATCTTATTATTGTTGACAGTCCTGACCGTCTCTAATTGTCATAATCGTGACTGTGGTTTTTGGCTTCGGTTTATGTTACATATAATCGACCAGTGTAATAACAATGTATTTATATAAATCTATATATTTTTAATAATACACTCAGGACGGTAAACACTTGTATTAAATCCAGGTTTATATATATAATACAACTCTTTACTTACAAATTACAAAATGATACGAATATAAATAACCTATAACTTAATTAATTCAGGCAAAAACTGACTTTTGTAGTTTGATTATAACGTAGAGTGCCATGCTAAAACCAAGATTTATTGGGCATGTTACTCGTATGCAGTATTAAAAAGGAAAACATCTCACCGATGATACGGGAATTCTTTAATATACTGGACACAGGATGGATAATTTTAATTATCTTATATTTTTCACAATTCTAAAAAGGTACTCGTGGGATTAAAATTTAAAATAAGCTGGTAATGATTTAACAACATCCATATTACAACCCACGAATAAACCAAAAATAAATTCAAGTTACTCAAGTTATTTTAATCATGATTCAATTTTAAAAGCTACACAGTATGCATTATCGTTGATTTAGTTAGTAATTTCAATTTGTGTTATTTAGTTCTATACTTCAAAGTAAATATAATCCAAGTAAAACAACTACGTCAAATAGCAATTTATTACTCCTGATACAAAACAGCAAGCGTTGTATAGCTGTAAATGTAATTTACAAGAAGAAAACCTGTTGTTCTCAGAATCGTTACTTGAACTAGCAACCATCAGTAATAGTAATTGTGTCTTATACTTTCCACTAGACTGCACATTAACTAGCAATTATTGGCTTTTTATATGTTTCTTAGAAACGATATTGTTCGTTTCAGACTGTTTTATTTTATTGTTAACTGTTCATATTCGCAATATAGAACATACTAAAAGTTGTTTTATTCTTCCTGGGAATTTTACCTGTGACCTATAGATTACAGACTTACAGTCTATCCCCTACTCTAAGGCAGTCACAAATTTTAAAATATACACGTAACTGTTTACACACACACACACACATATTATATATATATATATATATATATATATATATATATATATATATATTATATATATATTATACTGTACCGTAATCGTAATTATTTAGCTGAATCGCGTAGGAAGTAGGCTCTTTTTGTTAACTAGACGCGGTGCGTGGACATTGTTTGTTTAGTTAGACCGGTACATCAGCTGATCGAGATGACTACGGCGATACGTTCCGACGGCTCGCTGGAGAGAGAGGGGGATCAGTCGAGTCTTGAAGCCACGACGAGAAGGTGCAGACGTCCTGTTGAGAATCGCAGCTCTCTTCCTCTAACCCTATAGTGTGGGATTTAGAGTAATTCCTTTTATCGCGTGTAAATTTAATTCAAGTTTTTAAGTTTTTTTTCAGTGCGTATTAAATCCCTATCAGCCTCCGTAATCTTCAAAGTAGTAAGTCCCCCGTACCAGCGTTTAGTTAATATATTTGATTTTTTATACTGTTGTAATTAAAATTTCTAAAGTTTCCCATCTTTCAGAGTCTGAGAATTAATTCAATTTTTTGAAGTATTGTGAATTAAAATTTTGGTCATAAAGTTAATATCAAGTTTTGTGTTATTTTGATTTTGAATATTTTGAGAAGAGAAACTTTTATTTTGTTTTGTTAATTTAAACCATTTTTGGAGAAGTATAACATTTTTAGTTTCATTTTAATTTTAATTCTTTTTTGATCAGACTCTTAATTAGATTTGTTCGATTGTGTGAAGTTTTTTGAAGAAAATTGAATCAAAGTTTGCAAACTTTGTTAATTTTTTGGTGAACTTAAATTTCGGAATAAATCAAGTATTTCCGAAACGTTGTTTTGATTTACGAAATATTAGCTCCATATAAATTTAATATATGTGCTATAAATAACGGTACATAATTTGCGCAATCTGCTTTTTTCTTTTTGTGCATTAAACTTGTACGACAGGTTTACTTACAGGAAAGAACATGTGAACTTGCATAAACTTGTCGGATTCCTGCAAGTGTGTATAACTTGTATAAGACTTGTGTAAGACTTGTATAAACTTGAAAAGTGTGTAATAAAACCTGCATAAATTTTGTGTATTGTGTAAGACTTAGGACTTAGAAACAGTATTGTGTTTTAGAATATTTGATTTATTTTAAGTAAATTATTTTTAAAAATAAAATGGAGCTAGCGCATGTGGATCCGTTGCTAAAAAGGGAATTAATATTTGAAATAAAATTTTAGGGGCGGAAATGCTTTTGAAAAACGACACCGTCAGAGAAACTTAGAAAAAATGTTGAGGTCCCTTTTAAAAATTAAATATATTAGGGACAGTGCTAGTAATCTGAAAGGGAGTATAAAATAAATTATAGTTATTGTAGAAAGGGTCAAGAAACAATGAGGGCAGGAGATAGGAAATATTGTGATAGCTTCCTGTGTAAATGTAAAAAGGTCCGGATGTTCCCAACCCGCAATAATTCAGCGCGTTGTAAAAGTATTTGTTTGTAAGAGTCCGTATCATAAAGTATTATTACAAGTGAACCTGATAAGTGAAAGCGAAGTGAACCCTGATAAGTGAAAACAAAGTGAGCCTGATAAGTGAAAGCATTTATGACTCGATAGTAAAGATAGGACTGGGCAATATGATTGAACATACAGATGTTAAATGCTTATCGGAAATAATAAGGAAATATCGATCCTGGTTAAAAATGTGTTTTTTGTTTTAAAATAAAGATAGTTTGTTTTCTTTTTTTTGTTTGAAGGTGAATATTTCTATATTAAAATTTTAATACGAAATGTGAAATTTGAGAACTCTATAAAACATTAACCCCCCGGGGCAGAGGTCAGTATGTTTTTATTTTCAGGACAATTATATTGTTGAAAAGGAACAGAAGATGGGTCTAAAACAATAAAATGGCAATATAATTATTTCTAAATTAACCTCAAGAATTGATTATATATTTATGTATTAATTTGGCCAAAACATAAAACAAGTTAAGTATGAGAGTCCAGTAGTTTATTATAATAGTAAAAAATTAAATATTGGAAATAATTGGAATATAAAAGGGTAATGTGACGACGTTTTTATTTCAGCAAATTGTATGGCTAAACAATGAGAAGGTCATAATATAAAATGCCAGTGTAAGTGTGTGATAGGAATGTTGTGTAGTAAAACCATGTAATTTTCTGGGACAATGAATGGCATTAATGGTGTATGAAGTTAATACATAGATGTATTCTGATGTATTTTGATATTCTTCCCTGTTCCTTCAAATGTAGAAGGACAGGGTAATTTTGGTAATGTTGTGGTGTTGTTGTCCCCTGTTCCTTCCAATAGTGAAGGACAGGGTAATATTTTTGGTATGCAATGAGTTGTATTGATAGTGATATTTCTTCCCTGTTCCTTCAAATGTCGAAGGACAGGGTAATATTGATTTTAATCACTATAAGAGGTTTATTGTGGGTAAATAATAATTATTGTGCCATTGTAATCCCTGTAAATTGATTGTTTTGTAATTAACAACATCTGGTAATGGTTTACATTCGTGACACTGGCGCAGGCGTACAATAAGAACAACCGTGAAAGACTGACAGCCATACAATTATACGGAGGGAATATTTTGTAAAACGGAATGCCCTCCAAGAGCTCAATGCCTCGCGGGCTGAAATTGTTATTAGATTGGAGGAGCAGGTAGCAGTGCTATTAGCGAACCAGAGCCAGCCAACCACGAGAACAACGAGGCCGCCGCACTGCACCGGCCGCACGATCATTGGAGAACTAACCAGCCTCATCTCCTCACCTACCACGTCCCTCTGCGATGGCTACTTGGGGACCCACACTGGACATCAGGCAACCCCTACAACATCACCCCTCGGACTACACATCACGGCCTCCACGTAAGTGATAAGTACAAAAGAATTGTTATTTGAAAGTGTGAATGTGGAGGGAAATTATTGTACTTAGTCCGGGATGAGTGTTTTAACGGTTTAGGTTCCTACCGTGATTTCAGCTTCGGACTAGGGAAATATGTACCGTAGTCGTAATTATTTAGCTGAATCGCGGTAGGAAGTAGGCTCTTTTTGTTAACTAGACGCGGTGCGTGGACATTGTTTGTTTAGTTAGGACCGGTACATCAGCTGATCGAGATGACTACGGCGATACGTTCCGACCCGGCTCGCTGGAGAGAGAGGGGGATCAGTCGAGTCTTGAAGCCACGACGAGAAGGTTGCAGACGTCCTGTTGAGAATCGCAGCTCTTCCTCTAACCCTATAGTGTGGGATTTAGAGTTAATTCCTTTTATCGCGTGTAAATTTAATTCAAGTTTTTTAAGTTTTTTTTTCAGTGCGTATTAAATCCCTATCAGCCTCTGTAATCTTCAAAGTAGTAAGTCCCGTACCAGCGTTTAGTTAATATATATTTGATTTTTTATACTGTTGTAATTAAAAATTTCTAAAGTTTCCCATCTTTCAGAGTCTGAGAATTAATTTCAATTTTTTGAAGTATTGTGAATTAAATTTTGGTCATAAAGTTAATATCAAGTTTTGTGTTATTTTGATTTTGAATATTTTGAGAAGAGAACTTTTTATTTTGTTTTGTTAATTTAAACCCATTTTTTGGAGAAGTATACATTTTTAGTTTCATTTTAATTTTAATTCTTTTTTGATCAGACTCTTAATTAGATTTGTTCGATTGTGTGAAGTTTTTGAAGAAAAATTGAATCAAAAGTTTGCAAACTTTGTGTTAATTTTTTGGTGAACTTAAATTTCGGAATAAATCAAGTATTTCCGAAAAGTTGTTTTGATTTACGAAATATTAGCTCCATATAAATTTAATATATGTGCTATAATAACGGTACAATACACTTATACATATATATCTACAGGGTGTCAATTAAGTCTGGAACCTCTTTTTTAATTTTTGAACCATAATAGAAAGAAAAATACCAAAGTTCACACGTGCTTACTGGTGATAGTAACCCACACATCTGCCTAATTACCGACCGGATAATCCCTTTGGGGGACGGTCCACAAGGAGTCTAGACAAAATTCTTAAATAGCAGCATAGGTCAAGTTTTGTATCAAATTAAAGGTCTTACTTAGCAGAGTAAAAATGCCACAAACCAGACTTAAAAAAGGTGGATTCATTCAGTAGTTATAGCTATTTGAATTTTAAAACAATTGAACAATGTAAATTATTAAGTATTACAAGTAAAACACCCATTTTTTAAGTAACTGTGATAAAATTAAGTGTTCAGTGACTAAGGAGATGTTACTAAAATATATACAAGTACAATAGAATTTGTTAAATAAGCATTGATAAAATGTTCAACATATAACGTAGTTATATAGCTAGTAATACTAGCTTACGCTAATTACAAAATCATAAATTAAATTAAATTAAAGAACACAAATATAATGGGTAAAAACCTTTATCTTTCTTTTTCTAACTTTCCCCGTGAAGTTAAAATTTCATAAAGGAATGTGTTGTGACCCAGATAATGTAATACTCAAACGATGATTGTAATATAATCATTATAAACATAGTATAACTATAACATTACTTTTATAGCTTTTCATTCCTAATGCCCATGTCAGGGAAAGGAAGCACGCATACATAAGACTACACAATACAGGCCCAATAAACCAAACATGATATACACAACAGAGAACGTGTGAGATAGAGAGATCACCAAATTTCGACATTTAGTAGTATTAGGTATATTTTAAACAATAACTTGATGGCTATGGTTAGGAGGGAAAAGGCCGATTCTTTAAGTTCAAATTCTATTGTGTTATATTTCCTTGATTGTCATTTGCTTATGTTTTATAATTAAAACAGATTGATGTAAAGGCAAACGTATTTTAAAATCAGGCCACTTTGGAAACCAATATTAGTAGAACAATTGAGGAATAGTTCGTTGTGGAATAAAGGTTGTTTCATAAAACAACAGTTATTTTACATACCATGTGATAGTTATACACCCTATTTTTCAAAAAATTAATTTCATACGAGTGCACATTTGCAAACAACATAATTATAATGACGTATTAATCCAAGATTTTAGGAACAATTTTGTATTACTAGGAATCATTGCTGGTCCTGTCCTAAGACCACTTCATATTTTAAGAAAAGTAGATTTGTGGTTTTATTCTCAAAGGACTGCAGTAACTTTAGATATACTCCAACTCCATGTGAGTAATATATTATCTGGCGTAAATATACACCCTTCAAAATTCCTCCAAACATTACTCAAACTTTATTGGCACACATGTAAACTATTCAGCGTATTCCTTGTTTGCACCAAATTTCAATTTTAATTGTTATTTATAATTCATTACTTTCAATTTTAAGCAATAATAACGTATTTTTTTATTTATTTTCACATAATAATGGCTTCATTCAATATATATTTATTGAAATATTCGTGCATGAGCACAAATCTGATGGTGAAAAAATTGGAGTTAATGCTACTTTATATTGATTATCTGGTACGTACATAAGTATTATTTCTATTGAAAATATGAGAACTGGCAACTGTTATATCAGTATTTGTTCAACTGAAATCAACAAAAAATGCAGCAACTCTTTTATTCATCTGTTTGATAGACTTCTGTGGTCCTTTTGTCCAGTATTCGTTTATCTGATCTAATATATGAAAGCTAAAAAGGCCATTAAGACAAACTGTCAATGAAGGCAGATTCAAAGTTTTATGAACGCATTCTGTAAACGGTAAAGGGGCATTTCGGATGAATGATAGAGTGAACAGAATCAAATGTGTTCCTGGATTCTGGGAATCTCCATGTGTTGATTGAGATAGAATTATACACTCTCCTTTTTTTGACTGCATAGCCAGGGATATTTAGCGATGATATAGTGTTGCTACTAACAACCTGGTAATCTCCTAGAAGTGTAAAATAATCTATTTTTATAAACATATGCAATCTGATGAAGAAATTAAGGAAGGAAAAGAAGAATGAGATAATGTTTGGACCTTACACACTATCAAACACAATCCAATAGTCAAAAGTACACTATTACCAAAAATTATTTAAAATATATTAAAACTATTTAACTGCATTTGAAATATTCAAATTAATTTTTCATCTTCCGAATATATTAATTTAAATTATTATTTTGATAGGGTTATTAAAAACACTTCAAATCCATTGTTATACAACGTATAATAAAAATAAATTTGTTAATAGTTGTTATGTTCCTGTACGCAATCTTATTTAACATATTAATATAGCCCTGAACTGCACATAGACAAACAATATTAACACATACCTTTGTCAAACAGTAGACAAAAACGGTAATATAATTTCAATTTTACAAGTCATATTCTGGCAAAAATAAGTACCAAAAATTAGGATTATCTATTCACAGTTTTCATAGACTAAAATTTGCAAATACAGCACAAAAAAAATCAAATAAGTATGTATATTTTTTAAAATTTCAAAGATAAATACAAAATATAATATATACATTGTTTTATAATTTCTTAAAATGTGTGTAGCAAATGCTAGAACTATGGTCAAACTGATTTTAATAATGGTTCATTTTTTTATTTTTTATACTTAAGAAGGCAGCAACTAACTATTAATAAAAAAGACCTTACTCTCGTATATCAGTGGATTAAGTAAAAACTTGTTAATGTTTATTAATAGTGTTAAGAAACTATTTTGTATATAATTTCGTGTAGCATATAGGCTACAGAATATAAGCAACAAGCAGGTTATATACACTGTAAAGTTTCTATGCAGAAATAAAGTTTCATGCTATATTTAAAGTTTAAAAGTGAAATCGTTGAAGATGTATTCTTCGTAAATGTAGTCTGCGCAAACGCAAAGTCGAATTACATAGCGGTACGTGCATGCACCATCATCAAACACGATGTTTCCTATGTAGATATCATGTTAAATGTAAAATTTCAAGTCCATATTTCCGTTATCTAGGCGTATAGACAAGAAGACAGCTGGGCTTTTGCCAAACCTTTAAGCAATAATCAAACTTTAAAAATCATATTAATAGTTAGTTATAAGCAAGGAAAATCACATGGAGGAACATACACACTCATTAAACTCAAATTTGTTTCTGTAACTTTATGTATTGTTTCAAGAAGAGATTGCTTCGATTGACTCCATTCGATAGCGAGATATCCAGCTGAAAGTTAATCTTAGCTAACCCTCAGCCACGTCTCATCACCCAAGTGATTTTGACTATATAGAATATAGGATGAATGACACATTTTGAGGTTATAAGTCTATTGGTTCTTGAGATATCGTATGGAAAGAGAGGCAGAAAATTAACTTTTTCAGCCACCTTAGTGATAATCCTTATTGGTGCTCAACCACTCAGCCAATTAACTTCTAGGAATAGTCCTATAAGTCGAACAGTAAATAAATGGCTTACTCTTGTATTATAAGCTAATGGATGTATATAACAACAATAAAAAACAAAGTGCCAATTTTGTATTCCAATTGTTATATTTACAAACATATTGTATATGTAATCTAGTGTTTCCATGAGTAAACAAACACGTTTCATGAATACAACGTGTGTATATATATATATATATATATATATATATATATATATATATATATATATAAATCAAATGTGTATAAATGGCAATAGCCTTATTTAATTTTTCAATAAACATTGAATCACAAAAAGTACTTGCTCCGCCGGGACTCGAACCCGGATCTCTCACTTGCCGAGTAAATGTGCTACCATTACACCACAGAGCCCTCAATATATGGAGCAAGTACTTTTTGTGATTCAATATTATATATATATATATATATATATATATATATATATATATATATATATATATATATATTGGTAAATTGAATTAAATATCATTAAAATATTGAAATAAACTTACAAGAAACTGTACCATCCGTATAGATTTTGAGTTGCTCAGTATGTTAAAATTCTTCTTACAACATAATAGATTTATTTACATTAAAACATTAAAAATAGTTTAAAGATTTTGAATACATATTAAAAATATATACGTTCTAAATTTAGAATAATCAAGGATATTATATAAAGTTGCTAAGTATTAGTATTATTTTATAATAAAATCTTAATCTCTTGAAAACCACTAACGTCACTATTGGAAATATTTTGTTTTAAAAATTGTTTTTACTCTACATTTGTTAAAACTATTTGGCATCAGCACCATTGCTACAAAAATTTGTACAACACGATTAGTTTATACTCTACACAACGAAGGTAATCTGGCAGCAGCGGCGTGAAACTGGCACGTTCGGCTGGCAAGTGTTCAAATGATTGCGGGCTATCAATGGTCGAATACTGCACTTGAAAGGAAATAAAAGCCCAGAATTCACTTCGATCAGAACCCAAATGTAACAGTTAATATCAACGTATTAGATTTCAAAACAGCCATTAATGAAATTGACATTTTAGTGAAGTATGAAAATTATTGAAGTGACTACTTCTTTTGATGGACTAAGGATGTTTAAAGGATGAAAACTAAATTGATTATATATTTCCTAGCTAATTAAGCCGTAGTGTAATTGAATCCTTATAAATAATAAAATAACTTTTATGCATTGGGCCATACCTTACATTCACTTAAAAAATAAATTAGGTAAAAAACTAATTTTAATACTAATTTTACTGAAGAAACGTGAAAACCATTAATAATAGACTTTTTCAAATAGAAATTGAATTTATCAATGTCAAACAATTAAAAAATTAGAACAATGAGATCGATCAAAAATAGATATTTAGGAAGGTTTTATTCAAGAATTGTTACTTCTTATTTCAGTTATCATAACACTATAATTTCATATCTATAATATAATAAAAATGAAAATGAAAATGAAGAGGTTATTTTGGAAATACAAGATTGTATTAAAAATTATACTGACGAAATTACAGAAACTAGTATATACGATTTGGATTCGATATGTTGACGATATATTTGCAGTGTTCAACAAAAATGAAAACCTTAATAACTTTATAAATCACCTAAATTCATTTTACTCCAGCATTAAATTTACTCATGAAATTGAATCCAACAACTCACTTCCATTTTTAGATATTTTAGTAATAAAAAACACAATTTCAAAGCGATTAGAATTCGATATATATCGTAAACCAACACACACTGATCGTTTTATAACAAATGACTCAAACCATCCACCAACACAAAAACGAGCAGTCTTCCATTCATTGATATATAGATTATTAAACACTCCTTTATCACAAGAAAAAATTCAAAAAAGAACTTCAGTATATAAAAGATGTTGCCGTTTTTAATGGATATAAAACAGATTTAGTCGAACATATATTTAAAAAAGCAAAAAAGAAACATGACAAAAAGTCAAAGACAACACTTTTACCTATTAAAGACACAAACACAAATTGGATAAGCACTACATGGACAAATATATCTAAAGATGTACAAAAATCATTCAAAAAACATACAAATCAAAACATCACATATAAAACAACAAGTCAATTGAAGAATAAATTAAAAAATCCAAAAGATGAAGAAGAAATTATTAATAAATCAGGTATATACCAAATTAAATGTGATGACTGCAACAAAAAATACATTGGACAAACAAGAAGAAAAATTCATACACGATATAAAGAACATTGCTCCCACATTAAATTCAACAGAAAAGAAAAATCTGCCGTCGCACACCACTGCATCAATACCGGACATACTATATCACAGAAAAACTTAAAACTATTAAAACATATTAACACTCCAAAATATTTAAATGCATGGGAGTCATATTACATAAATCAAACAAACACAGAAGATCTATTAAATCAAGAAGATGGACCAATTCAAAATTCAATATTACTAAAACGAAAATTACAAAAATAACATTCAAAATTTATATAGTATAATACCAGTAATAATTTAATTATATTTACACACTACGCCACCCAAGACAAATTATTATTAAATCACATATGTTAACTATTATCAATAATCAAATTTACTTTTTGTATTTATTTTGTGATGTGTCTGATGAAGGTATCTTGGATATCGAAAGGCCTCACAATAAAATGTATTAAATATTGGTTTTGTATTTTAATGTAATAATTTAGTATATACGATAGTAAGGAAAATGTATAAATATTTAGTACTTTAATGTGTAAAACTCAGTGATCTTTGTAGTATATAAAATGTAAAAATACAACAAAAGTATATACAAAATTATTAAAAATATAATACTTTTTTATGTTAGAGAATTTTGGGTCACATGCTATTTGAAAATATGAAAAAAATAACCATTTAAGTGTATATTTTGATTTATTTTACAATGAATTAATAAAACATTTAGAAATTTTTTAAACCGTTTCAAGAATTTACAAGAACTTAAATATGTCAATGGAATTAATGTATAAAATGTGAAGTTAAAATAAAAGCAAAAATCAAGAACAGTAGACTTCGCAAGATGCATTTATAAAAATAAATGCTAGAAAAAAGCTCAAAATGTTAAAGTTTATTTTAGATAGTGTATAGCGCGTGAAAAATAAATGTTTATCATATATAATTTACATATATTTCAATAAGCATTGAATCACTAAAAGTACTTACTCTGCCGGGATTCGATCCCGGATCTCTCACTTTCCGGGTGAGTGCGCTACCACTATACTACAGAGCCTTTACTTTTTACGATTCAATTATTTGGTATTTGGCTGTTTCTTTCACATATGCGTTTAAATAACCAAACTAACACATAATCGGAAAACCAAACACCTTTCAAACGATTGCTATTTAGTTTGTATAAATGGCAATAAATAATTTTGCAAATATTAAATTATAATTTAACAAAATCTAAATTATACATGTACAAAGTTAACGAGACTTCTTGAGAGTGGTTTTAAACTAAACCAACACTTATAAGCACTAAAATATAGTAGATTAGGTTTATGTTTGTTCTTAAATTATTAACCAATTTTAAAATATAGAAAAGCTAATATCAATTTTAAAATAGCATTAAATTTTATGTAAGGAGAATCTAAATTTTGTAAAACTACATAGTTAAAATGTTTTATAAAGATAAAATGAGAAAGTACTGTTAGTCACTGTTTATGCAATCATTTATTACGATTTTTCTAATGTTTATAACTAATATTGGTTGTACGGTTCGAATACATTTCGTGAAAAAACTATTTATTTCGTTGTAGCAGACACAGCGACATCCTGACTTTTCTTCTCCCCGACACTCTCAGTACACCGCTGGAAGCGATAACTTGGAAGGCACTATTCCATTACAACCTCATGACCTTGGTTCAATACAAATATTGATTGCTTCATTGATTGTATGTAAAGGTATATTAATTCATATCCAACAACGAAATGTCCTTCATACAACCCGAGTCTATACTCTCCCTCGCAACATCATACTCGTCCGATTTCCTGATAAAGTTCATTTCAATTCTCTCCAGACCAAAAATAGATATTGTAGCTTTGTAGAGTTTATAGCTCAAACTTCACGAGTACTATTCTTGAGGTAAGATGAAGGCCTTGGAAAAAGCCAGTTTTGGCCCTTAGCTGAAAATTGCGATCCTCAACGAAGATCGCAATTTGTGGAATGGCTGCTACTTGTGATGTAAACATAGGTACATAATATGTACCAGTAACTTTTTGAAATGCAAAGTTAAATTTGAGTTTTATTTTGAACATTAACACAATTAGTTATTAATTCAACAGCGATATATACATGTATTTGTAAACCTTACGAACTTTTCCATCGTAATTGGAAAAGTTGTATGATGTAATTGTGTTTGATATAACTAAGTTACTGACAAGCATACTAAAAATGTTCTGTTAAATAAGAAGTCACTCTGAAGTAAGAAATGAATTTTATTTGTATTGTAATATTTAGCTGTATAACCATTGTAATGCAACTGTATTTGTTTTCTGTTTTCAATTAGATAGTTTTTTAACTATTTATAACTTAACATCATAACTTATCATCAAAGTAAAAATAAATTAATGAGTTAATCAAGTATTTTAAAAATGAAATAGTATCACATCAGTTAGAAAGTCGGGCAGAGGAGGTTATGAAACAGCCGATCGCATATGAGGAAGTTGAGGTATGAGTGTAAACTTAGGACTGCCGATCCTGGGCGGAGACGTGACGCGGCCATGACACATAGCGTGAGATAAAAGAGCGAATATTAAAAAAATAAGGGATTTTGATCAGACTGTTCAAATTTTTTCAAAAGTAAAAATTTTACAGATTATAAGAATATATAATCAAAAATATACCGACAAATTTTCATTTCCAATTTTAAATACTTTGTACAACATTTTGTTATTATGAATTTAGTAATTTTCTTCTGTTTTTACACGAACTAGTTGCTATATTTACAGGTTGTTTTTTTACCGACGGTTGCATACGTCCACTTGATAAATTTCATTACATTTTCCCTTATGTGTGGCCATACGAACCGGTTGTAAGGAAACGTATTCCTTGAGATTTTCAAATAGGAACAATGTCAGACTTCACTTTCATGCCTTTTAATTATGTCATAAAGTATACAATGTCTTTGTAGACTCTTGGAGCAATTGGAAAATTCTTTAAATATTTCTAAATGTTAATAAAAACACTACTTTTTCCAAACTGTTTATTTTTCGGAAATAGGCCTTTCGAAACCAAAGGTTTCATCTTCAGGCAACTCCACAATTTGTTTAACATTTTTATTTTAACATTTTCACTGTGACACTAATGATATACCGACTTCAGGACACCAGTAATAGTTGTAAGCTGCGTCCACCACAGTAAATTTTTTTTTAATATGGTACATTACTAGCTAAAAAATACGTTATAAAATATGTGTCGTTATAAAAGCTTTACATATTTGTACTCAAAATCTTTACCTTTTTTATGTTCATACAATGAGGTACACAAATGTTCTATGTTTTTTTAGTATCATATAAAACAAACAAAAAACTAACAATATTTTCAAAATTTCATTTATACAACATTATACACCATTCATGATTCTACGAGTAAATATACGGCCATAGAAAAGTGTCAGGTAATATTGTCTGTAAAGACTGATGAATATCAAAACTCTGACAACTGTAAGAGATGTCTCACAACCACTCCCGTTTTCTACTGTTATTCTTTTGTTGTCAGGGACAAAAGAACATCAGACCATTACATTTGTTCATTTCCCTATCAACAGTTCTTTGTTTCTTTGTCATTTTGTTGGTTTACGTGCTATATTGGTAGGACGTACTAAGTATATTGAATGAAAATTAAGCACATGTAAAAGAGGCAATACATTTTCTTCGAGTGTTATTTGTATAAATACATTACAACTAACAATATGATTCTTAACGTTAAATTAAAATTGAAATCTATATTTAATTTAAATTCTGTTCTATCATTTTTCTTCTTAGGCCACAAAAAAATTACATAATTTGAAATAAAAGGAATGTAAAAAATTAATAATGTTTCTGTTTTACTGCTTTTGTATTAACAATACATTGAAAACAGTTATAACTATTCCATATAGCTAATATTAGTTTTTTATATTAGGATAACAACTTTAATTTTTCTTGTGGCTTATTGGTATTATTCTATAACTAATTGATGAAATTAGATACACTGATAAATAGATTACATAGTTACATTTGATAGATTACTTGGAAGCTGTATCAAGTAAAATAAATCTATAAAATCCAAAATCCGATTAATTAACTTACATTCATAACAATATTATTATCATCAACGAAAGGAAAAGTGGTTTATTAACCCCCCCCCCCCCCATACACACACACACACAGAGACTTTTGTATAAGATCCGTAACAATACAATCGAAAATTTTCATTTTGTTTTGTAGTTCTTCAAGCAATAACGTTGGTAACAAACGACCACTTGACGATAATCTAAGAGAATGACTTGTATTATATTTGTGATATATAAACTTCTAATCGTTACTACTTCTTTAGACATCAGCTAGATATAGTAAATGAGCAAAGTTAGTAGAGGAAACATACTTTGTCAACAGTAGTTAGACCTGTTGATGTTGGCAGCTGCGGTTTACATTACGGGAGTGTTCACTAAGATGACGTTTCATTTAACCGATATAGCTTTGAAATTAATGTTCAAACTTCCGCAGTCCTCATATTTTAGGTGAATTTCTACGTTATGCATTGCACCGCATTTGTTGAAACACATATCAATTTATGTATCATGACGTTAATTTCCACAATCTTACCGAATGCTTACGAATACCTATGGACATCCTACAAATAATTAGCAAGGTCAAGTCTCTCATTGAACACTTTTAGTAGTGTTACCTATAGTTAGTTCGTAAGTGCTTTTGGAACGAAACACGCGGAAACCACTTCGAGAGCCAACACCATTTTCTACATAATAGTTTGAGTGTTTTATAACCTAGTGGAATTGAACAAATATTTGTATTTTTGCCAGCTCCTGGTAGGGTGAGAACTCTAAGAGGCTCTGAGCCACCAACAGTCAACTATTCCTAGAGGCCGATATACCAAAGCTACTATATACCTATAAAAAAGTTGGTTTAAAGGAATTCATAAGCTTCCAGAGACTGAGTATCTCAGAGACTGAGTGCTTTTATTAAATACTAATGTCAGCGACTGGCTGCTTTATAGGTTATAAATTCCTACAGTTTTAAGGTTCTATAGGCTAAGATATAACCACCAATCCAGTTTCTGTCTTATGCAATTTCCAAATGTGAGTGGATACTTTAAATCCAAAAATTTAAATATTGGAAACAGCCCAATTTTGGTGAAGTATATCAAAACGCTTTCTCCAGTTGGTAACTGAACGAAAACTAATATTGGTTTTCATGCTAGTCCAACAAGCATGACATAAAAATAAGTCTGATATTATAATTTGAATTTAATATAATTGTTTAAATGTGTTATGTCACTATATAGTAATACTGAGTTGTATCTCTCGAAATAGAAAAGCAGTATACACGTATGTAACTTGAGAAGACGGAGACGCTTAACAAAGTGCATGTTCGTCATATGTGTTTTAGAGTAGAAGCCCTTTTCAAAAAAGTTATATTTACAATGCAATTTCAAGATAAATCAATCAACATAAATCTGTAAAAACGGTAAAAATTTCATTTTTAAAACTAAAACTTATTAAAAGAAATCGTGCACAAGTATTGTTTTAATTAGTACAAATTGTAGTTTTTTGTAACATCTGCGTCATTTCTGCAAAAGAGCCTAACAGAAGTGTACGAAAACAAAGACATTTGGACGACAAGGGAAAGTGTGACAGCTGGCAAAAGTTCAAGTGATAGTCAGGAAAATCAATGACCCAATACCAACTTTGTGGTTGGATTAAAAACATTGCTTATGTGTCAGTAAAACTCACATTGTTGCTAGGAGTTTTTTGGAGGAAATGTAATTGGTTATATTTCATATTCAAACCATATACTTTACCTGTTTTAATGAATAATGTATTGTGCCTTAGATTTAAATTATGGAGGCATAAGATTATAAGTTACATAATATGTTAGCCTTTGAGAAAAATACATTATTATTTGTAAACAAACGTGTTTTACTTAACAATATAGGAATCTCTTTACTCATTAGTTATTCTATTGCTTGTGAGTAGTATGAGAAGTCCATCCACATACCGTTGAAATTTCATGCATACAAAATTAACATCCTTATAGTACTGTTTCCTTTACCCCAGTATCTCACGAATATACTAGCTCTAGCTGCTACTCTAACTGGGGAAATCAAAACGAACTTTTCTCCGATGTGTTTGAATACAAATAGTTCCTGGTTTAACGCAATTCTCTAGAAGTGTGAGGACATCAGACATCTTGGTGTTTTATTATAGGCACCAATAGTTTAAACTTATTTTAGCCCCAATATTCAGACGTGTTTGAGGATATCAAATATGACATAAGTTGAGACACGAACAATGTTGGTACAAAGCGGAGAACACTTAGAAAAGGCGGTTACAAACTAAGTAAAGAACCGTAATGCCAACCAGCTAAGGAGTGCCAGGTAACACACTGAATGTAGTTCTGTCTCCGATGTCTTATAGTTCTGTATCCATCAGTAATCAGAAGGTTTAGAAGCCATGAATATTTATTTTAATAAACAACAGCACTCTTGATAGTTAATATCTATTTAATCAGTTCTAATTATTTTAATTTTAGTTTGTACTAAGCATATCTCTTCAAGAATGTGTTCGTTTAATTAAAAGAGGAGGAATAAAGAGTATATATTATACCACTGTAATGTTGTAAATTAGTTATTGGAAATAAGTAACATCTAAAACTAAACATTACACATTTGTACCTACGAAATATCTGTTTTAGCGTAAAATATTACTTTATCAAAAATTCCAGCAGGAACAACAATATGTATTGCACTAAATACTTATTATTATTTGGGCTAAACTTTACTCTAGATAAAATTAGAGACGATGCACGCCTAATCACGAACCTGATATTTTATATTACTCTGACTGGTGACAGGATGCGAGAGCTGGTGACATCTGTCACAGTTACTGCATAAGCGAGCAACGTTAGTGGAAAACTTGTAACAACAAACATATGGTGATGTTGCGACAGTGGCGTGTGATGAAAGTTTATACAGAAACTTCATTTACATTCATTATGCCTGTAAATGAAAAATACGAACATTTCCAAACATTGCAAAACTTTCATATTGTATGGTACGTGTCTCTTACATCACAAAGGTTTGAAATTGTAAATTCCACACTAAGTCTTACTGTTTATGTAATTTTTATTATGTTGTACAGGGTTAGTACAACAATCCCTGGCTTAATAGTGAGGTGGGAAATAAGTGTCGTAGCAACGAAAACTTTTGTTATGTTAATGTGCGAGTAATTAGTGAAATTATAAATACAGATTATCCAATACCATCGTGTAACGAGATAAACAAAATATTTATCCAAACAATGTATTATTTAGCCTTTTTTCTATCTTCATAGCTTTGATAAACATATAAGATGGGAAATTCTGTTCTTATTGACTCGTATAACACAACCGTGATTGCACCGACTAATTTCAGTGCTATACCACAAACGTTTTAAACAAAATATAGTCTAGCACTCGAAACTTGTGTTTTATTTCATAACCCTGTAACTTTAACTTTGATAAATTCGTATTAACAAGGGGTGCAGCATGTTAATAATAAATTAATATTATACCATTGGAACTCACAATCTTTACAACCAACCCGTTATTAAAAGTGTGAAATTCTGCTTGTAATAGTTTTAATGCAATATATTTTTACAACATATAATTTGCCATAAATCTTAGAAAAGCCACACTATTCACCATGCCTGAGTACAGACCGATGTATTGTAGTTACAGTCACAGTCAGTGCATGAGTCTCTAATGTGTCCATTAGGGAGATGAACCATTGTCCTGCACTTCTTCGTCCGTTAATGCAACTGGATGTGTGGCAAAAGTTTCAAAAATCAAAGGTATCCTATTTTAATTTTTGTGTGTATGATTCTTATGTAAATTAAATATATTTTATTAAAAACTTTCAAGTGTTTAAAGATATACTTCAATTTAAGATTGCCTAGGTAATATTTCTTTTGTTGTTCTTACAAAATAATCTGTACTTGGAGTAAAAAATAATTTTATCCAGATTATTGCCATCTAGCAATAATTATTTAATGAATAATTAATTAACTTATTTAATCACATGTCAATATAAGTATTACTAGTTTACTAATGACATGATGCCTAATTCTTCCATGAAGTCACGTAGAAAACGTAGAACACTGGTTTTCTAATACACGTTGATATAAAACCATATGAAATTTTTTAGCTGTGAGGGTGGTTTCTTAAACACATCAAACATCCAAACCTTATATAATATTATTATTATTATATGTATCAATGTGATGTAAACCAGAAATCTTTGACGATAGTTATTCCATAGGCATTACTGGTACTACAAGGTTTGGTCTAATATTTATCGATTAAATGCTTTTGACAGCACGATCGAAATAATATCTAAATTTTATAATATATATTATACTAGCAGTTGCCCGCGACTTCCCACATGTTTCGTATGTTTTGCACTTCCATGAGCACTTCTGGTTCGAGTTAATTATATTTTTTCACCAATTCCTTCATCCAACGACCAAGAAAATATTTTAAAGTGTATATTTATATTCATTTTAATTTACTCAAGTCTTAGCTTTTTTGGTTCCAAAGCTGATTTTACTTCTCTCCCGATCGAGGAAATATAATTATATCTCTGAGTAGCCTACTTTTGTCAAGTAACAACTTAGATAGGTTTCATAACAATCTTTAAATGTATAGTAAAAGTTAGACTGCATTATTCCTTTTACCTGCACTGCTAGCAGTTACACACTTTTTTGCACAGAATTCAGTGCACGTTTATGATCACTGCTGGTTCGAGGGAATTATACTTCCGACGCCATTGTTGAGTTTGCCTTTTTGCCATGATCAATATAGTACGCCAAAAAGTTTATAATTATAGCCATTATAATTTACTTCGTTCTTAGTATGTTTTGTTCATAGTTACCATCGAACAGTCCATCGAAATTTCATTTAGCATAGTTTTTGTCAACTGGTTTTTGTAAAGGGAGTCTTTGGAATCAAATTCTGACCTTCTTATGTTTAGAGTATTTTATAAGGTAAATTAGTACTTACCTAATCGCTGAAATCTGTGTTTCTTTAGGCTTTTTACTTACTATAAATAAAACCTGAGACGCCCCAGGGCATTGCTGGACGACCTTTCTTAGGCGCTTCACTTATCTAGAAATCATCACTCTTCGCCGACCATGTACATATTCCTTTTGTTGCATGTACTTGTTATCGATTTCATTAACTATACTTCAGCAAACGTACCATTCTCCACCAGTAATAAAGAGTATGCTAAAATACAGTGATGCTTCTGCTCTCCAGCAGGCATTGCAACATCTGTTTCAGAAGCTGCACTGGCTGTCTTCCCCGGTTCAGTTCAGTTCACTCACTATAAATGTAAAGAAATTGAAAATAATAAACAATGTTTACACAGAACATTTGATCACAATTGACAGGCTCATTCAATTAATATTACACAACTTTAGAGACCAATATGGTATATTTCGCTATTTTAAAGATCAGTGGGGCGAAGCCCAGAGGAATATTTGAAATAATAATAGGGCAATATTGATTACAAGAGACCAAAAGATTGTTCATGTAAATTTTCAGTAAAGTCGTATTAGTAGTTTACGCGAGAAATAAAAACAAACAAACAAAGTCACTTTCGCATTTATAGTGATTATCAAATGTCCCAACACGATTTGAACCAGGAATCTTAAAAGGTATTTATAAAACAAGCCGTGTAAGCATAAGTACTTAGGTGACAATATGTGAGAATTTTATCCAAAATAAGTATAATATGTATATAATACACTTAAATTAGGTTTTTTAAAACAATAAAGCATACATATTTGACATTAGCATACATACATACATATTTGACATTAGCTCGATATTAGCTCGTCAAATATGTGGTCAATGATAAACTAGGAGCACAGAACTGTGTAAAGTTAAGGGAATAATCCAATTAATATATTAAAATCTTTTAAAATAATGCTATTTTATAGTTACATTCATGTTTAATATAATGCTAGTTCTATGGAGTTAACATGTCAGTTTTCTTTGCAAAATAAATCAAAAATGTGAGAGAGGAATAATAAAGATAATATTTCCATTTTATGAAAAACGAAAGAACAATCTAGTTTACCTTAATCGCAGCCTTTTGTGTTTCTCCTGACTTTATTGTGTATCCAGTAATACTGATTCTAAGTACGATTGGACAATAAACTTTACAATACACTCTTAATTACAGTTATTAGCAACTTTCCATTGAGAAAACGAGGAATTCATGCTGCCTCTACAAAACAAGTAAAACCTGGAAGGCAAAACCTTATCCATTGTAACAAATTTAGAGTAGTTATTCTAAACTATACTCGCTAGGGAAACAAATTTAATCTTGAGGGTACCAAAAATCTGTTATATTCGAGTATTTAATCTGTAACAATTTTTAATAGAAAGAAAGTCTTTTAGAGACGTAGATTTCGCAGCAAATATCAGTACTAGTTAAGTTAACGAGTGATAAACTTCATTCATTGTATTCATGGAAAATAGTTTTAGGGTACAATTTAAGAAATTAATTTTTTTCTACAGAATGTTGCCACTTTGGCTTGGCTTAAAATTACATGATACTTAGTTGAGGTTTTAAAATATGATATTTAAATGTAACTTGTATTACATAATACTGGCTAAACTGATATGTTTATTATTTGACATTAGTTCGATATCATATAGGTATATAGTGTTCAAACTTGCTACGGAGTAGTTTCATAGTTCTCTTCAACTCCTAACCAACAATGTTTGCTATGTTGCCAATATCCGATCCAATAAATACCAAGAAACTTCCTCTAACTTACATGATATCAACATACTCATTATACATACATGTTATAATAAGGAATACAGTTACATCGTTCGTTGGCTTATACAACTTAAGGACAATCCCAATTTTGCTGTATCAATACCGTTATTGTCATTTTCTTCCGTGTTAGTTTTCGCAATGTATTATGCTCATGCTGAATACTTGAAACAAAACACTTTACAACATGAATAAGACTCTTAATAACTTTAATTATACAATGCTTATTTTGTAAAACGACACTTTAATTTTTTTAACGAGGCCTTTCATTCTCAGATGAATCCACAACTCAATATTTACTTAGTATCATTATTTATTTATTTAGCTTCACTACAAAAATATTAAAATAACATACGGTGAAATTAGAATAACTTAAAATGTTGTAATATTTCAGCCAGCATGAAAACTTAAACATAACTACAGTTTAGTTTTTTAATACATTAAGAGAAAAGTAGATTAGAATTTTCAATAAGGCCTTATGTATTTTTAATAAGTGTTTCTTTATCTCTGTTTATATGAAGTGATTGATTTGCAAAGCATTTAATGCCATTACATATGTCACTTCTTTTATTAAATTTAAGATTTGTATTCGATACCAACGGGTACCCCATGGTTTGCATGCAATTTCCCAAATCCAAGTCCTCATAGTACTTACTAAAAGCACTTATCATGTAATTAGTAGAGTCTTATAACCTTTTTCAAACGTACGTAAATATACATCAAGTACATATTATTACAGTGCTTATAAATAAGCAACATCATCAGCAAAGGCACTGATTGGGTTATTAATATGTTTTTTTTAACAAATCATTAATAAAAATAATAAATAAGTTAGCAGAGATGACTCAACAATAATATTATTGCCACGAACAAAAATCTATACACGTATGCAACTTTATGAAATCTAGTTCGGTCAAAAAGCGTTATTTCCTGCTCTTGTAAATTACTTTCAGGTTATAATACTTCTGATCCCATAGTTTAGTATGTTTTGTTATCACGATCAGGAAAATATACATAGAATCAGAGTCTATATTACGGTCTGGGGTAAAACCGTATCTACTTTTCGTATAATGGAGAATCCTTATTAAGTACATGAAAAGTTTCAAAATAATCGTTTATACAGTTTTTTTATAGACATAGGCATATCCAGAGTGTGTGGTTTGGGGGGCTGTAAGTGCCTCTCCCAATTTATACACATATTCAAGATATTTTTTAACATGCATTAAACAAATTAAACTCGTAGTCAAACAATGCACCATATTTCAGTTTTGTTTTTATATTTTAACTGTAACAGCTGACATATAGTAAAAGAAAGACTCAGGCTTTGAAATTACTTTAATGCTTTTAAAATGTTTGTAATGACGAGTCCGTCTGCAGGGTTTAACAAAATATAATACCGACACTGCCGCATCCACATTTCCTTCGCTTCGTCCGAGAAATACAGCGAGTAATGTCCATGAACGCCGAGCGATCGAACGGTTTGAACGGGTAATTTGAAATAGTATTACCATGGTCCTCGTCACTTTCGTTGTTGACGCTAGTTGTGTATTTGTCACTTATGTTATTATTGAATATCGAGCACATTTTTCTACTTATTAGTATGTGTAATATTGTGTGTCCTAATTCAATACAGTGCTTGGCTATAGCAGAGTTTCAATCTGCCATATTTTGAGTACGATCAATGCTTCTTAGATCTTGCTGTTATTGTTCATCCTGTATGTCCAATATACATGTTTTGCAATCTTCACATCCAATTTGTATAATTAATGTTTTGTTTATTTGAAACTTTACCTTTAGGATTTCCTAATAAATATATATCCAAATGGGATATTGTATTACTCGTTTTGTGAGTAACAGTTATTTTTTGTTTGTTTTTATATTTTTTTTATTTTATTCTAGGAAATGCTGTACTATGTTGCAAATAAATTCTTGCTTTCATTTCTGAAGTGGCCGTAATGTTGTTTTATACTGGCCGAAATATTTGTAAATATTTATATTTTTATTTTTTCTATTTGCCAATTTTATTTTATTTTCAATATAAATAATATAAATATTTATTTGTGGAGACGTCTGAGACAATAAGACTATACAAGCTGTTCTCATTCATTCTAAGTGTCCATATTATTTCACTCCTTTACGCCAAGCTTCTTAAAAGAGCAAAAAATAAAATAGTAAATGTGTAATAAATAAACAGCAAAACATAGTAGATACTAATATATTACAAAGTGCAGTGCATTTAATTTAATTTTAAGTTATTAAATTTACTTTTCACTATAATAGCTTCACAATAATATCTCTGAAATTTAAGTAAAATAAAACAAATTATTATTGTAGTTTACTGAAAATCTCCTCTGATACAACTCTAACAATACAAGTCTGTTCTGTCAACTTATAACAATCTCAACGCCACAGTTATTGTGCTTTGGTGTTTGAGTGTGACTTTGTAACTTCAAGTGTAGTTACTATCGAGTGTCTGAGCTATAATTAATGCAATACAGTTCCATCTCTTTGGCTTTTGTTTAAATTGTATTTTTCTTACAAACAGTTATTTTTCTACATTCTAAAATTCTTAAAATATAATATAATATTTTTAATAAGTAAGTCCCATCTAACTATTCACTATTATTCCATTTAATTGGATATAGTGTTATGTTTATAATTTTAAAGGAGTTTTCTGTAAAGCCCGTGAAATATGCAGAAATTCCAAAATATTAACTTTTTAGCTCTTAATTATAAAATATTAGTTTAGTAATATTTATCCTAACCTTTCTACAACGATCCATTTGGGTACCACTAGCCAAATTTTAAACAATGGTAGTGGGCTATTTTTAAAGTGGTATTCTCTGCTCGTGTGTAATTTTAGTTAGATTTGTCAAATGTTTCAGGGAAAGCTACTTGTAAATTGGTATTGCAACTACGGAATCGTTCTAGAATTACAGTCTTACCACTACACCACGGTAAATGCCTTGATACTATTACATCCGATTGCTGAGCATGCCTCTACCCTGCAAATAAGAGAAGTTTATATTCATCATTTGTCATGGGATCTTAAACTTTCAGAGCACTGAAAGTCTAGTAAATTTGGACCTCTCATCTTGACGCATTAATATAAATCTCCAAACAGATACATTCTGTATGTTCAGGGCTAAAGATGCTAGAGCAACAAAAGATTATAATAGTTCACTGCATTAGCATTAAACTAACTATCCTTCATATTACTAACCTATTTATGTTGCTCGAAGAAACTTTGCAAACTGGTAAAAAATGTTGTTACCATTATAAGTAGTTTCGCGTACTTTCAAAACTCTTTTACCATTTTCAATGTTTCTAATAATGTTTCTGCATAATGTTTTTCCTACTCTTTATTCTAAGAGTTACTTGCTAATAATAGTAATCTAGTGTAATAAATATTGCTGGTTAAATTACTATTACAATTAATTATATTTGAATAAAACAGAAAACATTAAAAGATTACCACCATTTCAATTTATTATGAATAAATTGAATGACTCAAGAACGTATTAAACTTAACCTTTCTAGAATAGTTATTATTTTAGCAAGTTAGTTAGCCAGTGGGCAGTATTATTCCATATTTAAAAATAATTTAAAAAATAATATTTAAGCTATCCCTGAACTCATCACAACAATCCAACCACCTTCTACCACCGTTCCATTCACAATTATTAAAGCAGAGACTGGCCATAGTAGACATATTATCGTATACACAAAAATAATATTACCTTAAAAACGATCAGATAATATATCATGTTAAATATAATAATAGCTGGACTATGGACATTAATAATAATGATTTGCATACAACAGTATTCCTGCCAAAGTGAGTGTATTGAACGGTTGTTAGAGAGCATCCCACAAGATATGGTACGATGGTGGCTGAAGTGCCTCATCCCTGTTATACACCTCAACACTGCTGCTAGTTTTATGTTGTATGGAAAATTACTGATCTGTATCAACATTTGTTGGCATAAGTTGTATCGTCAGCGTTTATAAACGTACATTTCATTTCGCTCAACTGATTTGCAGACAACGTGTAAATCGAGCAGACAAATATATGCTATATCCATAACGCAGCAGGAACAGCTGGTAGAGAGCAGCTATATAGTAACACCGCAACAAATGGCTTATTTACCTCATTCCCATTGTTGTTATAGGCAGTTGAATAAAAGAGGGAATCGCTGAGTGTAACCGTTACCAAGATAAAAGTACAGCAATGCAAATCATACTCTCGTGTCAGGATATTTTATACGGATAAATATATTAAATCGTAAACTGTATTATTAAAAGGATGCTTAATAAAGGTATAAAAACATTTAAAAATTAATTTACATAAATTGATTAGTTTTTCAAAGGTCAGGCAATCTTAGGTGGATGTTTAATTCATGTATCTTCAGATATAATAACCATCTGAAAATATATATGAAGAAATTACTGCTAAATCTTAAACTTAAAATTCATACATGACTGTCAAAGTTCATGAAAATGGTCATGTTTTTTGATAAAAAGTGTTTTGTTGAAAATTTTGGAATTGACCGAAAAAAATACTTCTTAGAAATCATGTCAAACTTAAAATACAATATTTAAGAATGTATCCAGTACTTTACAAATCCCTACTTTTTCAATTCACCTCCCCCAGGTAAATTTATTTTCTTCTCTAAAATTGGCGAGGCATTGGTTCTGATTCAGGGTAAGAAACCTAATAAGACGAGACAGATATAGTAGAGGTGAACTTATAAATAGAAATCTTTTGTATTAAACTGCGATTCATGAATCGGAAGAGTTTGCTTATCTAGGCTAATAACTGATTATGCAAGAGACAATGTCTAGCCACTGAGGATGGCTTGCAGCAGGTGTGGCTGACAGCTCCCATTGTTCTGTTCTACTCATCCCGGTTAGATTGAGTGTAGTGATAAAAGACTCTATTGCCAGCGGGAAAAATATTTCTGTTGTATCTATCTTATGGTTTTATTAGTTGTTTTTTAACCCATGTGTGTATTTCTTCCGGAAAGCAAACTTATGAGTAAGCCAACACACTCTGTTTAGTGTTACTGTATATATTTCTTATCAAATGAATCAAACGCACCTCTTTTTATAAAAAATGTAGTTTAGTTGTTAAAAGGGTAGTTTTATGATTTTACACACACACACACACACACACACACACACACACACACACACACACACACACACACACACACAAATACCATTTTTGTATACATTTTTCATAATACATTGTGAACCAAACATAAGCATTTTATTAATCACAAATATTAATCGAGGGTAATACTGGTAAGCAGTTGTGAGGTTTTTGGATTGTGGAGGTGACGTGGTTTGCCATGATTCAAACACAATACTGTTAGTCCTATCGATCAACTGATTTAAAAATTGTATTAATCTCCTGTAAAAATTATGAACCAATATATCTTTTAGAGCTTTCAGTTATTTATTCGAATCCAAGCCAAAAATATTTCTCCACAAGTATCCTACACGAATAATTATGTTATTGATTTGAATGAATCATTTGAACAAAGAAGGTGGATATTGATATCCGTAGGCTTATCCAGTTCAACCTCCCTTCACGTGGATTTTGGCCACGTTTGGTGGTTACAGTTTAAATTAAGGTTTTTTGCATCGAGGTTTCGCCCCAAGCCACTTACCATTGTCCGTCAATCTACAATGAACAGCTTTATTATTTACTCATTATGCCCCCACTCCTAAAAATATAGAGAAAGCATCAAAACAAGAAACGTCTCTCTTCCATCACCTTCTTACAGGAGGTGAAGTCACTGAGGTGGGCTGATAACAAAAATAATCTAATACTCTGTAGAAAAAAATAATTTCCCATTGTAATACTTCATAAAATAATTATTTTTTCCAAAACCTTTATTTATTCAATAACGTTCCTTAAGTTTTAATACATACACACACTGAAATTCATATTTATCCCCATCCATTCTTTTGAGACCTAGTTAAAAATTGTATAACTTTACAGTTCTAGATATCAATAATTCCTTGTAGAGTGATAGTGTTCTTATTTATCCGTCTTCAATATAGTTATCTTAAAGGTCTTACATAGCAAAAAGAGATATCCTAATCAAAAGCCAATTGTGCTACTTCATTGAAGATAATTGTGAAAAAATCCCTAGCATTGTAAAACTAGCATGACAATATTTGGACATGGTTGTCATTTTGCGTCATATGCATTTATAATTAACAATAATTCTCCGTTAACTATGCTACTTTTTAAAAGCAGAATCTCTACTAGTCCACAGGTAATAATTTTAATACGGGCAAAACTTAAGTATCTAGTCTGAAATAAACGCTGTCTTGTAAATCTTTTCATTGCAAACTGCTTATTTTACCCATGAGTTTAAACAGTAGAAAAACAATTTAATAAAATAGTAGTTAAAACATTCTATACATTATTGCAATACTTTTTATTCAGTTCGGAAATTACTTTTAACAAATAACAATTACTAAGTTATAAATATGCTGAATATCATCGATTTTATTACTTATGAATAATAAAGGTAATCCAAAATTTTAAAGTTGTTGAATTCACAAACATTGCAAGTGCCTAAAGTGACAGAATGTGGGAAATAAGAGTGCTCCTAGAAAACCTAATACAAAAAAACCGACAGGTTCCAAAAGTCCTTGATTACTGCCCGCTGTACAGACGTCCCATGTTATTTTAAATTTCTTAACGATAAAACGATAAGTATTGTGTTTTTCACAAAATATTTTTTATAAGAGGTCATGGAATCAATTAATAAAACATACTAAAACATTCACATGTTCTTACAACTGACTAGTACCTTCCAATCGCTACCAAAAGACTCTCCTAGGATCTTTAAACTCGTCAAGTACTATGGTACTCTTAAAATACTAATTGTTACACACAATTCAAAAGCACAAACTGTGTTGAGCAATTGAGTCAATGTTTATTTAACACTAGCTGGATTCTCAAATATTTCTTTAGTTTTCCTTTTACTCTATAGCTAGAATTTAGTAAACTATAATTAACTATATGTAAGAGCTACATATAGTTTTCAGTTCCTTTTTTCATAGACTAATAGACTCTCTAACAGATATGTCTCATTTGAGCATACAGTATTGTTCCATTTGTTAGTGTATGAACTTGAACTGGCTTATTTAGTCTAAATAAGGGATTCCCTGTTGTTTATATTAAACGTTGTTTAATCCAAAAATATCGCATTATTCGTTGTTAGATGGTTGCTTTAATGGTTGTTACATATTTTTGAACATTTCACAGACAACAAAAATTTGTGAGTTAAACTGTAGAATTTCGAAGCCATTTGAACTTTTCATCACAAACACATTTGTTGACGTTTAACCCAATTATTTTGTAGTAATTATCAAAGATTTTATTTAGAGTAATTTTATAATTGAATATGGCATGAGTTACTATTATTTTTTATCAAGTAAATATTTTTAACAATCATACATTATCATACATAAAAAAGTTATCTGAATTATCATTCAACAAAAAAGTTACACTTGTCCTAAAAAACTAACCACGTCACAGTAGATGTTCAAAATGTTTCCCCTCATTCAAAATACAAGCATCCAGCCGTCTTCTCATAGTAACTCATTAATTTGTTTTAATAAAACAGCTGTTTTAATTTCAATATTACATTTGTAGAGAGCTTAACAGATTTTGTCTATTTTTCATGCGTTTTGTATGTAATTAAGGATTATTTTTTAAAGTTTGCGTTTGTCTATTATAGACTTATTTTACATCTTTCTCTTCGAAATTAAATTTTCTACAAGTACCGTGAAAAAATATTTTGTGTTTATTGTACATTTAACACAGTAAATCTGCTTCAAACCTAAATGTAACTTGTTTTTCGGGACCAAGTTTCGCGTATTTCGTCACATATCTTAAAAACTACTGTAGCTACAGGTCTGGAAACGGTTTTATTCAATTTTTCAGTTCATTTTACATAAAGTACGCTAAATTGTACATCTTAATTAACAGCCAACAAATACCCGTAGGGCTTCGTTGCAGCAGGGGAACTGAAATTCAGACGAAATCTTTCACCCTGTATAACTTGGTAACTAAGCATTTTCGGACCTATGTTAATTAGACCTTTTTTTTTGATGTGAGGAATCACGGCCTGACTTATGGGCACCTTTTTTCAGAACACCCTGTATATATTATATATATATATATATATATATATATATATATATATATATATATATATAATGTTATTTCCTGTATAGCACCTAGCAATGATGTAAGGTTTAAATGTAGTACTCAACCAAACCAAAGCCCATAGTTCACGTCACTTAGATGATTAAAGATCGTACTCGTAGATAAATATTTACTTTTAAAGTATAAATCAAGATTTGGTTTGGATTTCCATTTCTTATATAACCTAACACTTAAACATATATTAGAATTAGAAGACACAAAACGTTTTTAAAAGTTAATGGTCCTTTACATATAATGAAGAATATATATCTGCATTTATTATAACAATATTATAGCTAGTAAAATTTTTTACTTGAAAACACCCGAAGAATTACAAGAGACAATCGATGTCGGAAAGGAAAGATGTACACCGCACCTCTGCAGCATTGCAGCAGGCCAATGGAAAGTCACGCGGCATTAATTTCATCTAAGTGAGGTATAAGGTTATATATCTTAAATACTTCATATGTTTCCATGTACCTCCTTCTGGCTCGGTCTCTATACATAACCAACCACCTCGAGTGTAAAGGTATACCTACTGCCATGGACGTTTACAACACTTGTATGTGACTAATCATTAAAATGTAATACCCACGTCCAACACGATCATACATATATGGATGTATAATAATTATATTAAAACTAAGAAATCTTTGAACTCTTAGATATAAAATTACAGCTTTACGATACATACCTTCACACCACTTCTGAAAGTTAATATGAACACGAAGAACCAATAGATGAAAATTTATTATTTTACAATTTTTATTCGTATGAGTTTCGTTTATTTTCTACCACGTATACATGTAAAACACTGCTTCAAACGTTTTAAGATAATCTAAGTATTTTGAATTATAAGCCCATAGAAATTATAGCTTTAAGATCAACACTGTTCAGACTGTTATAGGTTTAAAATTTTAACATCCAGTTCAAACGGCAAATCCATTTATATCAGTTCTTATTTAAATATGAAATGTAGGCATATCCGGCTTAAACCACAATTAATGACTTCCAGTTCTTGAAATCATACTTCACTCATTCAACGCCCACTTTGTTAATTCACATTGTCATAATAAAAAACCTTTTAGAGCGGTACTTCTTCACTATCCTGAAACCGTTCTAAGAGGTACTTGGGTATATCTTGCAGCCCACGACGGCTCTATTAATACGCTTACATTATGCAATTATGTACAAGGAAGGTGGCTTCTAATTCTACAGTATACTGGTATTGAAATTCCTTTAAGAATTTCAGTATTTCAGTAAAAATGCGTATCAGTAAGTACGGATTTTTTCCAAAATAAGTTGTCTCACTTTTATATCTAATTTTGAACTTTATTTCAACGCTCTTTATGGAAATATACTACACAATGTTATCGCTTTAAGAAAGCGAAATTGCTACAATTAAAAGACCTATTTGACTCTGTTGCTTCATCTTTCAAGTTCTTTGAATATGTGAATGTTTTATGATGTAGAATTTTGTCCACAATAACCTCTATTCACCATGGTTTTACCTCTAAAAAGATGTAATCCCGCGGTATAGCAACAGACAACGGCAGTTACAAAACACTATAGATTATAGTAAAATAGAAAGAAATTATGATCTTTTCTTGGTCAAGGTGAATATTTGAAACTGGTTCTTTGTCGCTGTTACATAAAAGTAACATTAGTAGCGTTCATCGAATAACAGCCAACAGGTAGGTAAGTACTGAAACTGTGTAACCAACATGGTAATAACTGTAAACCCTGTAATGGATTGAAGTGGACATGTAGTAGACATGTAATACAATTTTATTGCTATGTGCTCATCGAAATCAGTGCAGTGGATTTTATCGTTTCACATTAACGTTTTATAGAATATAACTTTGTGTTTCTGTTATTAAGTCGATCTAAATATAGTTTTACTCGAACTCCTGAGAAGCAAACATATGTGTGCAAGATATTTAATTTTATTTAAACTACGTTTAGTTCGTGAAAAGTTATTGAAATTAAGTCATTTAATGTGTTCTAGGTTTATTCAAATTATTGACAAACCAACTAAAAAGTTTTATAAATGGTTCCTAATAATGATTTGCCAAAGTATTTTATGGATCATCAAGAATTTAATAGTGACATGCATAATAATTACTGTGGCACTGGTGAGTTTAGATTTATTGTCATAAACCTGTAGTAATCTTCAAAAAGTCTTTAATATTACCTAGATTGTGTGTGCTTAAAAACTGGTAAACTGGAAAAACTGTTGACTGGACTCGAGAAGAGAAAATACTCTTCTTCCAAGATACCAGAAAATAACACCGCACACTTATGCCAGTTGTACAGGCTTAGGTGGAAATGAATTAAATAAGTTTAAAATGGTATACTGAGGTTTTAAAATAGTTAAACACTGCATTTATGTTATATCAAACATTTATACTGTACTTGTAATATACTTCAATATTTTAAAAGTGAATGTGATTTTAAGTGAATGTTTTTTACTAGTTTTTAGTTATTATCAGGGGTGTATGGTTTGAATTTTAATAATGTATTGGTTTTGTATACTTATTCTATATATAAATGAAGAATTAAAATTTTTTATGTGTTTTAGTTTTAGAAGTAATGGGTTTTATGCCTCAAGTCAATGATTACATAGTATAAAACCTAGATAGGCCGTGGACTCTAACAAGCATTAAAGCAGTTGAAGCCAACGTCGCCATCTTGGTCGAGTATAGAAGCGTCAAATGCAGTCTTTACACGGAGGAGAAAATTTTAATGGGGCGCTTTTCAAATACACTGTCGTTTGACCCGACTTACAATGAAGTTAAAATTTCTAAACTTCGCATGCAGACAAAACATTAGTGTTGGACAGAAACGGTGCAATTTAAAATTATAAAATAATTTTATTACTAATTAATATTACAAGTTAAAGTTAAAACTTTTGTATGGTTTTTAAAACTTGACATGAAAAAGTTGGTCTGCGAGGATTTTTTTTATTTTTTTGGGTAGAGAAGTTTTGTAAGGGACAAAGTTGTATATAAACACTTGAATTTAGCTTATTTTGTCATAAAAAATTTTTTACGAACTATACTCTGGACAGGAAGGCAGGTTGAAGATAAGCGTAATTCAACACGGCCGCGGCACTAGTCGCGTCAGGATTGCACTCCGAACCTGGCCACTGCTCCGTAGGCCGCTTTCCTATCATTGTAACCAAAACTCTTATTATTAACTATTACATAATTATTAAATACTTAATTACAACACTACATTTAACTGTTCACAATTTAAATATTTTCAAAAACAGGCACTTTTCGTCCTGTATATTTTATGTTGTATAACGTGTTTTAACTACTTAAACAGGCAATCTCAAAATATTATGAGTTCAACAAAGGCTTCTATGGAATTTTTATAGACTTAAAGAAAGCTTATGACAGCATAGATAGGGAATGCTCTATTCAAGAAGATGGAAAAAAAACATGGAATCCCGCAAAAACTGATAAGACTGTCAAAAATGTGTATAAGTGGACTCAAAGGCCAAAATAAGAATAGATGGAGAAATGTCGGAAAACTTCCTTATCAACACTGGAGTAAGACAGGGATGATGGATTTCTCCCACTCTCTTCAACCTGGCTGTGGAAGAGGCATTACAAAAAGTTAAAAAAAAAACTACAAAGAGGGGTTAAATTAGGAGTGGACCTGAACGTAATGGCATTTGCGGATGATTGTAGTGATCTTGTCAGAAAGTTTTGGATGACCTCTCCACACTACAAAAAGTTTTATTAAAGAATGTCAAACAGTAGGCTTAGAGCTAAATGAAGATAAAACTAAAATTATTCATTTTGGAAGACATGCTGGAAATGTGAGAAACAAACTTAAGCATTGAAAACTACTCGATTGGCTGTGTAGAAAGTTTTTAAAAATATTTGGGTGTAACAATAAACAGCAAAATAAAAAACGTGGAGGATATAGAGATACAAAGCAAATTAGCTAATGCAAATAGGTGTCTTGGGGCGTGTACAAAACTCTTTACGTCAAGATTGTTGTCACAATGCTCCAAAATAAGAATTTATAAAACAATCATTCAACCAGTCCTAATGTAGTGAAACATGGACATTAACGAAGAAAAATGAGGGGCGGTTGATTGTTTTTGAGAATAAAGTTCTCCGAAAAATATTTGGACCAATATGTGATGAAGGGGTGTGGCGAATAAGAAAAAAATAGAGAATTACGCAATGTATACCAAGATTCCTGATATTGTGGCTTTGGTGAAGGCAAAGAGAATTAGCTGGCTAGGACATGTACATCGGAGACAGGAGGGCACAAGGTTAAAAAGAGGGTCTACCAGGCGGTGGGTACCGGCAGGAAGGCGCCCTTTGGGTAGGCCAAAGATAAGATGGTGCGATCAAGTGGTCGAGGATGTGACCCGGTGTGGAGGGTCTGTGGATCTGGCGGAAGACAGGGTGGCGTGGAAAGAGGCTCATAGACGAGGCAAAGAATCGACCTGAGATTTTGTTACGCCCCGGCAGTAAGTAAGTAAGTATAACGTGTTTTATATTTGACAACATTGACAACATTTATTAAAAGTCTCAATAGACTTAGGAAAACTTGGTCAGGGTACAAATAATAAAAACAACTAATTTTAGTTTTCAAATACTGTATATTTAATGGAAAAAGAACATTGTTAGATAAATTACAAAAGATTTAAAAACTAACTCTTTGGAACTCTTAAAACTGATGCCTGAGGAGTTACTGGGCCCTGGACTGGTTAGCGGGTGGCGTTGGCGCTCGGTACTAGGGTGAGTCATGCTCCGCGCCGCCATCTTGGTCTAGGTTCGGGCTGCCGAGGCTGCTTCACCGAGCGCCTCCCATGGCCTATCTAGGTTTTATACTATGTAATCATTGCCTCAAGTATGGTGGTACTCCTCAGGTAAGGCGGTTGGCCCTCGGGTTCGGCGGTAGGCGAGGAGGAAGTTAGCTAAATGAACAAATAAATCTTTCTGGCAGTCTCATATATTTTCAATACTTTGTAAAAAAAAGTATTGAAAATATATGAGATGCCAGAATATTTCAATACTTTTAATTAATAATTTCGATATGTTAGGTCTAAGGTAGGAAGATTAAATAGTTCGATACATTGAGATATTTACTTTCTTGTGCGGTAAACTTTAATAATAGGATTTTCCTAATTTTTTCTTGAATATTGCTATCGTAACACTTTTCAAGTCTACTCAAAGAAACCAAAACAAATCATATGAAGTGAATCTTGTACGTTTACCAAACACGTACGATCTTTCAAACTTGTTGTGTTGGAGGTCCCTACATTAATTAGTGCAGTTGTAATAATAATCGTTATGGTCTTAGGTGCAATATGAAACAATCAGATATAATCACTAACTTATATCAATTTTACCTGCGATTATCTAATTTTAAACAGATACTTTATTAATCTGCTCAAAGAGTTTTTTTTTACTGTTACTTCACCAGCTTAGAATGTGTGATGAAGAAACTTTAAAAATCTTTAATAATGAAGTGAAAAATGCTATATTTACATTGGAAAATTAAAATATTTGGCCAACATAATTTACAGTGACTAAATTACTAAATACTTCGTGTGATATCTATATTAGTCGCTATGCGTGAGTACAGACCTGTGTAGTGCAGCTACAGACACAGGTAGTGCATATATCACTAATGTGGATGGAACCGTCCATTACGCAGATGAGGCATTGTCCTCTCCTTTCTTTGTCTGGAAATGCAACTAAAAATAGCTGCATTATGAAAGTTCAGAATATATTATGTATATTATATTCCTTTTTGTAAATAGGTTTTCTACTAATATATTACATTAGATATTCAAACTAAACATTAATTTGGGACGGATCACTTTAAGTGAGCACAATTACAACAGGTTTTATAACGAAAAATAACTATGATATGAATTAAGTTTATCTTAGGATACAATTAAATTTGCACAGAATATAGTGATGACTAGTACAAAATAAGAACCATATGTATATCAATTTACATCAAACCATTACTCCTGTAAAATTTAAATATAACAACCAGCTTTATAAAATTGTTCTTACGTAGCCATATATTAAAGTAGAATAATGATGGAGATGTATTCAATGCTATTGCTCCAACTTTCTTTAGTATTGTGTGCACATACATCGTGCACCACATCGTATGCACCTTTAGCTTCATTTCACCTTCCACTCAGTGCAGCGCCTGGAATAAAACAATGTCAGGTTCCAGAGTCCACTTCTGTCTGAAAAGGTGAGATGATTTGATTCATTTAGAATGTTCAATTTCCTTTATTTCATCCTCCACTCAGTACAGAATCTGAAATCTATCACTTACACAGATAGATACTATAAAAGTGCGTTCTCCTATCTTGTATTTATCTTTAAAATAAGACTTTCCAAGGTCAAATCGACTACTGATTTCAAATCCCAATTTTAATTTCATTCAAACTATATAAAACGACGGACAGGCAGACACAGAAATGAAAAATGTCCATTCTTTCGAGTGATAACGCTAAAAGAATAAATATAACCACAATCGCGTATACTGAAGGTGATGTTGTTCATCGATCATCGCTTCTGACTTGTAGTATTGCTAGATAGATGAGTATTGCTAGGTACAGAATATTTCCTGGTGAAACACAAAAGGTTTTAAAATATTTTATCTCCAGGACTCTATTGCAGAATACAAATAAAAGTCAGGCAATATGATCCCTTTGTTTGTATTAAAATAAAAACATTAGCTTTGTTTCTAGTCTTCCGCAGTTAATTTTGTGTTTCTTTTCCTCGAATATATGGAAATTGAGAACACCAATGAATAATACCCTTAGGTACATAATACAATAACTTAAATACATAACAGAGTTACCGTAATAGATATAGTATATAAACTACCTTAATTGCGGACGCATATATTAATAACGTTTGTATTATCAGAATTGGTGTTGATAACAATTTCCTTTTCTTTTATATTTTATACATATATTTGGTTTCAGTTATAAGCATTCAATAAGCTATTACTTTCTTATAGAATTTTGATGATGAATATTACAGTTACAACATCCAAGTAAAAATATAAAATAATAAAGTACGCATTATTTGTTTAAACCACAGTTGAAATGGTTTACTGCAACGTTGGCTTTTTATACCTAAAGTGAGAAGTCCGATTGACAAAGGGAAAATGTGTAGCCTACAATTTAATTGAATGAGGCTCTTAGATAATCTTTCAGCAATGCCTGGTTATTATATTTTCCGATATCTGCTCTCATTGCCTTCGAACTTTCCGACAAACAATTGTCATGGGTGACTGGGAATTGTAAACAAGTGTAGTCTTAAAATACTTTGAAGTATGTATGGCTGAATGAATCCTTCAATATTAAATGAAATTTGTGAATGAATCAAAATATTTGTGTAAATATTCGTGTAAGAATTAAAAAATAATAAGATTAAAAATAATAATCATGGGAACACTCCAGTGGAAAAGGTTTATTGCTAAATTTGTTTTTAAACAACTAATAACCAGTAATCAACTGGTACTTAGTAGAATATCACTAATACAAAATAAAAAAAACCTTGCAATACAACTTCGCAGACGCTTAACGAAGGGGTTGAAGCAACAATAGAATGTATTGGACTTTGGAATGTATACCCTATGTCCCACTAACATACAGCTTCCCTAAGATTACATACAAAATTTCAACCAAAAGTCTGTAGCTTATTTCGTTTTTAAAATAACTTGTATACAAGCAGACGCCGATAGGAGGATTTTTCACAGACTACTGAGTGATAGGCTTTAATGACGCTCAGCCAAATCCCACAAAATTGACCTTCACCATAATCCAACCCAATGTATTTTATATAGGAATAAATCTTCATGCAAATATTATCACGTCTATAGGTCAGTACAATCTGAAGATAACTTGTGGACTTATGAGATGGACAAGTATACAAACAGACAGGTAATTCAAATTCTTCTAGCTATTCAAATGATATGATTCATTAAAACTTGTCCATTGAATACAGGATATTATGTATATTAAATATCTGTATATAGAGGGTGTCACAAATTTCTATGTATAATAGTACTCATCATATCAAATAAAAAATGTCATATAAACATAGATCTAGAAATGTCTCGTTTAGCCAATAGCCGCCATTTTGTATTTTTTACTAAAAAACTATTATATCTAAAACAAGTTTAGCTAAAGAAACCACATTTAGAACACAGGTTTTACTAGACAAGACAGAAAGTTTAAAAAAATTATTGTGTTATTTGAACTATTTTCATTCAATTCATTACAATTTTAACTGTACTTGTTTCAATAAAATCTTCCATGCATAAGCGAGCTCGACCAATTTAAAGGTATGCTTTCACAAGCTAGGAGCAGCAAACGTTTTGTCTTTTGATAGGTATCAGCTGTTTCACAAAGGTTATAAAAACTTTACAAGATGTTAATTATTTCTAAATTTTTATAAAACAGTATTTTTTACAACGAAATCCGTCTGCATATAAGTAAGCCAGTCCACTCTAAAGATATTCTTGTACAAGTCCCAAACATTTCACAGTTGAAAGGTACCAGTTGTTTGATGCTACTGGCTTTTGCAAGAGTTTCTTTCAAGTGGCCGTGCTCACTTACGTGTAGACTGATTTCATTTCAAAAGTACCGTCGAAATTGAAATGAAATTGTTCAAACAGTTGGTATTTAGTAAATATTGTATAACTATATGAGTTTATTGTTATTGGAATTAAACAGTTTTCAACAGACCCCATTTTGTTAATGTTAAAGACAGTAAAACCATTAATATTCTTTCTTATATTCTGCAATGCATATCTAGGTTGGTTAAAAAAACTAACACTTGGTCAGATCGATCAATATTTCTTTGACATTCGATAATCGCAAGAGGTTGCATAGCTCTTATATTCTCTTAAATTATAAAGATATCACCGACAGCCATAAGGTCTAAGACTTCAAAAGTTTACCTGATTTGGTGAGTATATCTGATTGCTTCATATTGTTCTTAAGACCACAACGCTTATTATTGGAACCTGACGCTAAGTAATGTAGTGACTAGCTACTTGTTGTGTTTGACAGATCGTCACATAGAGCCTTCGTGATGAGGTACTGTAAAGTTACTAACAACGGCAAAATCTCTGAAAGAAAATTTTAATTGTTACATTTACAATTCGACATTACTGATTATTTTGAATGATATTTTTCAGTACTGTTCTGTATGGCTTTGAGCTATTAATTTATAACATTTTTTATATTCAAAACAGTGCTGTTCCCCTTTTTATTGTCACTCAATGGTCTCTTTCCGACTAGCTCCGAGACAGTGATGAAAACAGGATTACGTGGACATTTGCCAATGAAAGTCAGTAACACTTCGCTTTGTCATCTTAAATCTCATCCCTTCCTGAGAATAACAGCTAACCTAACTAAAATATAGCAATCATAATCAGTAGTTCACTTACTCCGTACTATCCAGTCGTGGTCAAGGTCGCCTCAGCTCAGTTGCAGCGCTTGTATATCCTATCACTCGGTATATTCAAGTCAGACTAGGCCTAGAAGCATGGTATTATCGGGTAAGTTCCAACTCGTGTTACAGATAAGTAAGTCGCTCAGCTCAGTTGCAGCGCTTGTATATCCTATCACTCGGTATATTCAAGTCAGACTAGGCCTAGAAGCATAGTATTATCGGGTAAGTTCCAACTCGTGTTACAGATAAGTAAGTCGCTCAGCTCAGTTGCAGCGCTTGTATATCCTATCACTCGGTATGTTCAAGTCAGACTAGGCGGGTAAGTTCCAACGTGTTACAGATAAGTAAGTCGCTCAGCTCAGTTGCAGCGCTTGTATATCCTATCACTCGGTATGTTCAAGTCAGACTAGGCCTAGAAGCATAGTATTATCGGGTAAGTTCCAACTCGTGTTACAGATAAGTAAGTCGCTCAGCTCAGTTGCAGCGCTTGTATATCCTATCACTCGGTATGTTCAAGTCAGACTAGGCCTAGAAGCATAGTATTATCGGGTAAGTTCCAACTCGTGTTACAGATAAGTAAGTCGCTCAGCTCAGTTGCAGCGCTTGTATATCCTATCACTCGGTATGTTCAAGTCAGACTAGGCCTAGAAGCATAGTATTATCGGGTAAGTTCCAACTCGTGTTACAGATAAGTAAGTCGCTCAGCTCAGTTGCAGCGCTTGTATATCCTATCACTCGGTATGTTCAAGTCAGACTAGGCCTAGAAGCATAGTATTATCGGGTAAGTTCCAACTCGTGTTACAGATAAGTAAGTCGCTCAGCTCAGTTGCAGCGCTTGTATATCCTATCACTCGGTATGTTCAAGTCAGACTAGGCCTAGCTCAGTTGCAACTCGTGTTACAGATTGACTCATCAGTTCGCGTATATCACTCGGTATGTTCAAGTCAGACTAGGCCTAGAAGCATAGTATTATCGGGTAAGTTCCAACTCGTGTTACAGATAAGTAAGTCGCTCAGCTCAGTTGCAGCGCTTGTATATCCTATCACTCGGTATGTTCAAGTCAGACTAGGCCTAGAAGCATAGTATTATCGGGTAAGTTCCAACTCGTGTTACAGATAAGTAAGTCGCTCAGCTCAGTTGCAGCGCTTGTATATCCTACCACTCGGTATGTTCAAGTCAGACTAGGCCTAGAAGCATAGTATTATCGGGTAAGTTCCAACTCGTGTTACAGATAAGTAAGTCGCTCAGCTCAGTTGCAGCGCTTGTATATCCTATCACTCGGTATGTTCAAGTCAGACTAGGCCTAGAAGCATAGTATTATCGGGTAAGTTCCAACTCGTGTTACAGATAAGTAAGTCGCTCAGCTCAGTTGCAGCGCTTGTATATCCTATCACTCGATATGTTCAAGTCAGACTAGGCCTAGAAGCATAGTATTATCGGGTAAGTTCCAACTCGTGTTACAGATAAGTAAGTCGCTCAGCTCGCTCAACCCCGACCTCCCGGACAGCCGCGGGCCACCGAAAGCCCGGATGCGAACGAGAACAAATCACTCAATTTGCACATTGACTTTGAAAGCCTTTTTTCCAAGGGTAATTGCAGTAAAATACTCGTTAAACAAAATGCTCCATATTTACTTTACCATTTACAAACGGTGTATGACCCCACGAACAAAACTGCACTTTACTCTGAAAATACTGATTTTAAACTCATACACACAAAGAGACGTACTATAATATCTATATTTTAAAAGTATCATCGGCAAACGGCGTTGTCTAATATCCTTTCAGTACTATAGCCTTGTTTACTGAAATTGTCAACTCGCATAAATAACAAATGATTAGTACTCTTTTACAATCTATTTTATGACTTATCAAGCTTATTTATCTAAATATACATATTTACACACACATTCATATTTCTTATTCATAATAAAATGTAAAATCCTTAACTTTAAGTTTAAAATTAAATATAAATAAACTTTTCATTCTTGGATTGCACACAACATATCATACTTCTAAACTGTCCAACACATATTATTTACACTCATATATTTTATAATATATTATGCGAGTCCCTTTTGCATATTATAATTTATGAAAAAGTTCCAAACATATACATCTCTTTGATTAATATACCTTTCCATCCTCTTCAAACCTTATATATTGCTTTTAATATTTTAATTTAAGATTGCTGAAATAAACCTTCTTCACTATATTTGGACTGTCCATACATTGTGCAATAAAGGTGACTGCTGATTATTTATGGATTAACCTGTATGGTCCTAAGTATGATATTGCCAGATTTTGTTGCTGAGGTAGTGTGTTTGTGCGCACACCGTACTTACAACCACAAATGTTTTGCCTTTTCACTTTCATATTTTACTTCACTTTCACTTTTGAATTTTTTAATTGGAAGCGTATGAAAATTATGGAGTGCTAAATCGAGTAAAGTTTTCACTTGAAAGCATAATGTATGTAAAATAAGTTAGTTTTCACTTGAAAGCATAATGTATGTAAAATAAGTTCCTGCGTAAGGTGTTATCATATGTACGCCACTGTCACAACATCGCTATCCCGATGGCTGAGACAAATGTTCCGATAAACTTTACTTCCTCACTAACTGTGACAGATGTCACCAGCCGTCGGTCGTAACAATCTGTTAGAGTAAGAGTAAAAACTGTAAAATCATCTAAGCTTCAAAATTGTGTCATAAAATACTCTTAATTTTAAAAATTACTAACTAAATGTTCTTAATTATTAAGTATAGTAAAACACTGCTGACAAAAGTATGATAATAACAAAGAACTACCTCCTGATCGAGCCACAAAGCCAGTACCAGAACATTGATTCCCTCGACAATCAGTTGAAAATTCGCCAGCTGATCACACTTTCCCATTTCGCCTTAAGTTCTTTTTTAGCATTTTCATTGTGATTTTCTCATCTCATAGTTACAAACAATGATTTTTTAATATTAAAACCTCTCTGTCTAAAAAATTGCTCATGTCCGTTAATAAGTGTTACTTTTTTGAACAAATAATCTTTTGAACTACATCTAAAAATTATAATTTACTATTAATTTTAAGAATTGAAGGGCTAATAACCTATAAAGTTTTCTTTAATATCAAAATGGGATCCTATAGTTCATCAGTATTTGGCTTATACATTACTTTCTCAACATAAGGATGTACAAACGGATCAAGACTTCTGTACCATTACAACGAAATGGAGTAAATAAAAAATATCCAAAAAGAAGAGCATATTTTATATTGCATTGTAAGTATAATGTCAAGTTATAATGTATTGTAGTAACTTTATGATGACAACTTAAAATTTAATATCTGTAGAAGATTATAATGCTATGACAAAAATTTATAATGAAGACACACCAGTAATGTTCATGTCTGCAACATTAAATTCGAAAATATTCATTTATTATTGCAAACCATTCATAAGAACTAATCATACAAGATTCTTTGTAAGAAAATTAACTACTAGTAACATTAATAAATTTATCAATTTATTGGATTTAAATTAAATAACTTTGCTTCAAAGTCTTGTCATTAATCGAAAACATGTTGTAAATCGCAATAAATATCTGGTAAAAATATCTTTGCTTCTCTGAATTTTAATAAACTACACTCATAAAAATATGATAACGAAAATTTGATTCAAACACAGTTTAATGTGAAACGATAAAACTTGCAACTCTGATTTCGATTAGCACGCGACAATTACATTTCTAGTACATGTTCGCTTCAATCCATTAAAGGCTTAACAGTTGTTTAGCACTCATATTATGGCAACCTCATAATCAACGTTTCATAAAATTAAGGATTTGTTAAAGATTACAGTCATATGACAAGAATTTAGTAGTGAAGATACACCTGTGCAGCTATAATTGTTGTGCGACTCCAATATAATATATTGACTTTCTCCAAGATAAGTCCACATTATCCTGTCTATTTAAAAAAAATTGGGATCGTTTTCATTATTAAAACTGTTTACTGCACCGACGAGATAAAATTTTTATTGGACGTAACAATCGTTGTGAGTAGAGGTTAATTGTAGACAAACTGTTAAGTCATAATACTTTTACAAAATTTATAGAAGACTTTCCAGCATCTGAATCAAATAGATTGAAGTCTTTATAAATGCAAAATTTGGTTTTCTCATTATTATAACATTAAAACTTATACTGTTTATACATTATAATGGCATTAGCATTAAAAGCATTGAGCATTAAAATGGTTAGACTGTGAGGAAACCTGTTTGTGGAAAATGGTAAATATCTCTGTCTGTTAAAATGTAGTTTTTTTTAAACCATATTATGACCATATAAACCATTATTATGTGAGTCGCATGAACTCAGACTCACATTATTATACAAGTTATGACAATGTACATTAAGTAATTGTAGATTGAATGAGTTAAGTATGTATGAAATAACTGAAACCTGAAGCCTTTCATACTGGCCCTAAATTGTACCTTGTAATAAATAATCAAAAATTTACATTTTAATGTTATGAAAGTATAAAAATGTTGATCTTAAATATCTAAACTGGTGTAAGTTATAAACCTATAAAAAACCCTTTTACTAAAATTAACATACAAATTCGGTTATGGTGTTCAACACGAATACCTGACAGGAAATAAATACAACTCCCACGACCAGTATTATTTTATACGGTATGTTGGAGTGAGGATGTTAAATTACAATGATAATGTCTAGTACAATACTGTAAACGCCCATGGCAATAAGTATACTCTTCTGCTCTGAATGATGATATAATACAATCTAAGCTGAAAGGACCTACATGAATCTGAGGTAATTCAGATTTATAACACAAAACCTCACTTGGATAAATTCAATGTCGCTTCGCTTGACTTTCCAATAGCGTGCTGCAGAGGTGCAGTGTATATCTTTCATTGGCGAAATCGATTGTCTGTAATAACACATTGGGGACTCTCAAGTGAAACATTTTACCGGTTAGGATTTTGTCATAATAAAAGCGATGGCATTTTTTAATATACTTCATTGGAGAGAGTGAATAATAATTTTTTTTACTTGTATTTGTGCTCTGGTAAAAATAGATTTTAAAACTTTACTTTTTGCAGAAATATAAATTCTAACAAATTAACTCTTTGTATTTATAAATCAGTTAAGTATCTATTTACATGAGCTAATCATCAAAATTAGTAGATTACATTATGTATAAATAACGGTTTGATTGAAATTGCGTTAATATTTATGTATTGAAAGTACGCTTCTAGGACTACACCATTAAAAGATAATACATCACATAATATTAACAAGTTCTACATTCAATATTCTGAAATTTCTTTAAACAAATATGTAGCAAATCCATATAATAATTGGGTACTACATCAGCAAATGTGTTTCTAATGCAAAAGTTAAAGTGTTTATTCTACAAACTATTTTAAGTCAACAACTTTGTTGTTTGTTAAATATTTTAGAATATGCACGTAACGTTAAGAACCACAATTTGTGTTTTAAATATTTGAAAAGCAAACAAATAAGGACAAATAGTTTCACACACACACACACACACACACACACACACACACACACACACACACACACACACACACACACACACACACACACACACACACACACACACACACACACACACACACACACACACACACACACACACACACACACACACACACACACACACACACACACACACACACACACACACACACACACACACACACACACACACACACACACACACACACACACACACACACACACACACACACACACACACACACACACACACACACACACACACACACACACACACACACACACACACACACACACACACACACACACACACACACACACACACACACACACACACACACACACACACACACACACACACACACACACACACACACACACACACACACACACACACACACACACACACACACACACACACACACTAGGTACTGTAGATGCATGTATTTGCATCTATCTGGTACAAACACAGATGGATGGGATATTACAGAGTATGATGCATTTATAATATATTATTTCTAAGCCAGAATGAACAATTTAACCTCAGGATAGCATATAATATGACTCAGTCCAAGAATCAGAAAATCCAAAATATTGCTGTTCTGAAGATTATTAGTTGACTTTGGGAACTTTGGACACTCTAGTCTTTTCACCGGAAAAAGGCTATTTCAATATCATACATAACAAATTAGATTACAGCTGTAAGTTTACATTAGGCTGGCCCATTAGAGTTCCTATAAAAACCCAGTTGAATATTTGATATTGACTAGCTTTTTATAGTATTATTCTACAATTATATGTTTATATAATTATGTTTCTGTAGTATTATTACTATACATATATATTATATACATATATATATATACATATATTACTATATGTATAATTATTTGTTATAGTTTTCAGCATTTTCCTCAATATTATAGTTCAAACCCGACCGCTTTCCAATGGATGATACTTGTTGCATAATCGTTTTGTAATTCATTCATTGTTTGCCGCATTTGATGGTTTTAATTTATGCATCTTTTCGACAAACGTATTTTTACTGTGCAAATAATTTGCTTGTTAAACTTTATGATTTTGAACTAGTAGTGTATCGAAAGGATTAAAAACACGAAATGATGAAAATGTAACGATTATATTTCTCAGATTATATTGGTTCTATACACTTAAAACTAACCATCAGACATAAAACATAGTAACAGTTGTAAGGTTTTTAAGTTTGGTTTAGTTTAAGATTAAGGTTGTGACATATTATGAGCAAGGGTTGCTGTGAGAGGATTTAATAATAGGTTAGATTGGCAGTACAATAACCTCAAATAAACCAACACATATTTTATTTGTGACAACATCTCATTAAATTGATTAAAAATTTTAATTACCAATTGATTGTGTCAACCGATATATTAAGCACAAATTTTAATACCTTAATACTTTGAAGACATATTTAATATTAAATTATTCATTACAATTTATTTTTAATTTAATTCATTATAACATTTACCAGTAATTTTGTAGTGTTGCAATAAATATGAGTTCATGGACTAACGTGAGAAACTTTCTTTTAAAATAGCTAAACATTTACATGAATTTACATTTTCGAAATTGTGAACATTTAAATAGATATGGAATTGTAAATGATTAATGAACCCTGATATATACTAAGTTCCTAAAATTACTTACATTTTATTCCACTTCACACTTATTACGCCTAGAGATATTTTTCCGCACACGAACACAAGCACTAGCACTCCCGAACGTCGCTTTTCGAATTCCCGTCCTCGACTTCTTCCTCTCCTCTCCTCCTTGTTCTTCAGTTTTGATGTTGTTCTCCCGCCAGCTCATTGACCACGCCTCTGCCAAATCTCTCCATCATAATTGGTGAGTAAAAATTTTTCATATCAGCATGGCTGTCCCTTACATCGTCGCACGGTTTTTAGAAATAAGCATTTCCGCTGCTTAAACAATCATTTCCTGTTTGTTCATCATCGGTGTCTGGGCGGATGTGCGTATCCACTTACATCCGGAGGATGTTTGTCTCGAATTGTAATACAAGACTTCCTTTGCAGCAACTATCTGTACATCGATTCTATGAATTTTATTTTACTAATAATTACATATGTCTTACACAGTACTGTGAGATACATAAGGATACAAAGGAAATCACAACTTTAGGGTCTCTGTATAGTATACATGTGTACTCGACGCTCGTTTTACATGTATTCTCGCTTCTGATAGTTGGTTTAAATTCTGTTAAACTAGGACACAATTAAGTGAGAAAACTTATCTTTTCATAGTTTTTGAATGTTGATACTCATCAGGTTTGACATCTAGCTAAAGTTCAATATTAACCTGTCATTTGGACAATATTAATATTGTTATTTCATATTTTTTTCCCTATAGATTTATATCATTGAAAAAATATCTGTGTACAATGCCAAACACCAGTGAGAGAGAATGGAACATCAGAAAGTCAATTGTATGGTATTGTAATTCATTTTAATAATATTAGTTTACTACTTTTGAATCATAGAGGGATAAAAAAACGGAACATTGCAAAATTATTTTAAACTTAGCAAGTATATTTAATACTTTATTTAAAAGTCTTTTATAAAGTGTTGCGTGCTTGAGCTTCGGTGTAGTGTGTAAGAATTAATATTTTAATATAACTATAGTTGTACCATGTACATGGCACTACGTACTCTATGCACTAAGGTTCTCAACAAGTAAAACTCTAATTGGCTATCAAATGGGGCATGTAACGCATGTGTGAACATTAGAAAAGATTTACAGGACTAAAAAGATTTATTTTATTACTAATAATTGTGTTACTGATGTATAATATCATTATTTGATTTAATAAATTACAATGAAATTTGTGTTGTGTAGTTATGTTCCAGTCTGTAGTTACACAGCTATATAATCTACATTAATAATGCTCGCGTGAACAGAGGCCTGTACTTTTGACAATTTACTGTAATTAAAGTCGGGTCTTTGACAGCCAGATCTTTTGTGTTGGGATTGCCAGAAACACTCTTACTTCCCACCTTCTGCCACTTTTCACGACGTGCAATGTTTTGAATTCAACATATTTTAGAACTTTGCATATACTTGGTTGCTGCATCAATAAGGTATTCATTGACAGTCGGTTAATTATATCCTAGTTAATTTAATAAAAAATACAATAATATATTAAATGTACTAACAAATAGCATTATTTTGTAAATAGCTTTCTGGGTGTTTCCATTAATTGGTAAAGTGAAAACTCTCCGACAGAATTATTAGTGACCCTCTTTTTATGTAAACTTGGTGCCTATGTAAACTAATCCGAACCTGAATGATCACCTTATTAATTTAGTCTAGCTTCTGCTTGTACAGTAAATAGCACATTGGGATTCTTGATATTAAATTGTGATATTAGGAGAAATCTCCTATGAATTAAATGTTACATTAGTGGTCTCCGTGTGTCTGGGTACTTTAATAAGTAGAACAGTAAATATTTGATTAACTTACTTTTTACTGACGGTTCAGATTTTTAAAACAACTTGAGGTGTAAATATAGTCACACAGTATATTGAACTTAAGAGCTCGTATATTGTGTTAGAATCGGACAGTTTCATATCACCAAAATAGTACCTTACAATAAAATTACTCCGTCCTGATTTAATTTGTAACACTGAACATAACATCAGAAACTATTAAAAAAATACAATGCTTACATTGTCCAACCCAGCCAAATATGAGAACGGCATTTACACTTTCAATTTATCAGTAAAAAAATTAAAAAATAAATTATTAAGTTCCTTGAAAACAGGTAAATAAAACAATTTCACTCCACGCCAAACTGTTGTGTTTCAGCATAGTTATATTTATCATTTTTATCTAGGTCTCAGGAAATACGGCTGAAGTAAAAATACATTTTCAGTGTGACCAGAATCCGAAAGTATTTTTCATTGTAATATAAGCACACAAACTAAGTTTTTTTCTGTTGTTGACATAGCTATTCTATTAAGAAAGAATTCGATTGCCAACCACGCTACAATTGGTGGCAGGAATGAAAGATTTTCAGAGAATATAAAAAGGGTTAGAAAGTTGACCCTCAACTATAAATTTTGAAATTTAAACATGTTTTATTAAACATTTTTATACAAGGAAAATATACTGATTTGTATGAATGTTATAATACTAAAATTAATGAATAATTTTATAATTCGAAGCATCCAGATCATAACATAAATAATAAACCTATACTATGGAGTGTTGAAGGAACCTGCAGAACCCAATGAAAGAGTTATCACACAGACAGACAAACACATGGACGTACTACGCTTTTACCCTAAAAAGAATATAAGTTCCTAGAGTATAGAAGATTTAACGAAGAGACAGATGGAACCTCAAATCCTCTTATAAACTAACACTGGAATATCCTGGATAGAGAGATAAAACATTTATCTTATACAGACGAAATACTATGAATAGTTCTTAATAGTTATTAAATGTTTTTTTTTTAAGGTATAACGAGTTCTCCTTTAAAAACAGCCCGCAGATTAAATGAAGATCAGGTGTGTGTATGTGTGTGTGTGTATATATATATATATATATATATATATATATATATATATATATATAATTCAATGCCAAGATTGTAGTTTCATACACTCATCAAAATGTTAAGTATCATCAACAGATGGTTTTACAGAAGCACTATTAACTCAGTATTTAACCTTCGCCCTAACTCAAGACCTGCCACTTGATGTTTTAATTACTTTTCACAGTCAAGTGAAACTGTTCAGATGTGTTTGGTTTCCTGGAATATACGACTTCTCGGATATCTTCACTTTAATATGAATTTAACTCAACTGGAGATTCTCAGCTTAAATTTGGTTAGAATTCATCCATACACTAAGTCTTTTACGGGTGTAATAGATGTTTCATATAAGTAACGTTCAGGAGAGGATTGCATTTGAATTTTATATTCTCGTTATCTAAACTTTGTACCTACCAGTAAATTTAAAATCTTGAATGTTATTATTATAATCAAGTTAAAAACTTTCCAATTAATTTGGGTTGATGTAAATTGTAAATATTAATTCGTACATTCACATATTCAATCATAAGATCTATTGAAATATTTTATTACCTCTTTAGACAAGTCAGACTTACCAACATTTATCAATAAAACATATAAACGTACAACAAATTTATCATCCGTATGGTACAAACAATTCTCAGTATGTAAACTTTAAAACATGCCAAATTGTACTCCAAAAACAGAAAGTTAAGAAATATGCATTAGTGTATATATTTTGTTATAAAAATAATACAACAATTGTAACATAACGTGTAAGAAATATAATTATGTATAATACATTACTAACTTTCATGTTCCAAGCATCCATAACACCAGCAGTTACCCGCGCTTCACATGCTATACCCGCGACTTTCCACGTGCATGAGCACTTTTGGTTTGAATGAATTATATTTCCCAGGCCAATGTTGAGTTTGCCTTGTTGCCATGATCAACAAAATATGTAAATAAGGATATACTCATGGCCATTGTAATGTTTTGTGCCATAGTTGATTTTGCCTTGTTTCCCCGATCAAGAATATTATGTGCATAAACAGGTCTGAGAAGCCTATATCTGTAAAAGACAACTAAAAAGAGTTTTATAACAGCTTTTAAATTTATAGTAAAAGTTTGTAGCTTTCAAAAGTGGTAGATAGTAACATTGTTCTTGTAATGTATATATTACAGTACAACACTGCAAACTTATAATTGCTAAAATGTACAGTTAAAAGTATGTATTACTAAAAATTTTATCTTTCTTATCTGGATATTTATTTACTCTGTGCACCACAGAACAGGCTACAGAACATATTGGTGTAAGAACTGTTACTAACAAGCATATTTTTGCTTTCAAGACTAAAAAAGAAAATAAATTAAAAAAAAAATTTAACTTACAGAACAAATTACTATTTCATAAACAACGGGGGCTCTTTAGGATTTTTGGTATCAGTGGTTTCAATGGTAAACTACTCTATAGCTTTAAATAGTAAGTAGAAAGTGGGGACTCTGAGTTACAAAAATCGAATTCAAATATAAACGTATATGTCTATTGGGATTTAGTCTTTGACGATGACGCTTTACAGTGCAAACAAAATGGAGCTACAGAAGACAGTATAAAGCTATTAAAGATTTATCACCTTATACTGCACTTGGATGGCGATGGCGCCTTAACTCATAATTCAATGTCGCGTGACTTGCCAGTGGCGTGCTGCGGTGCTGCAGAGGTATAAATCTTTCATTGCCGACATCGATTGTCTGCTGTAATACCTCGGGGATTTTCCAATGAGCCATTGTTCCAGTCGCGCTATTGCCGTAAAACAGAAACTGTATTTTAATGCCCTACTTAATATTATAATTCTACAATTAACTTTAAAAAAGTGTTCCGTTATGTTAAAGGCAAGTATACGTTGAAGTATTACAGTTCTCTAAGCAATTGGAATCAAAGCTAATTAATTACTGATGCACACTTTTTAAATACTTTGCGTAAGGCTATGATCAGATGTTTCTCCATATCCGCAACAGCTTAGATGTGTGATTACGCTCCACAAGGTGTAAGAGTGTGTGAGAGGGTTACAAAAAGCGTTAATAAGCGTATTTAAGCGTCACAATACTTAGAATACGTACGTCATGATTGTTTTATACATCCAATAGCATTTGTGTACAGAGAATCTGTTCCTACCAATAATTGCATAGTTGACTGATATAAAATAATGTGGAACATATGAACAGAGATCAGCAATCAAGGACTTTTAACAACTTACTGTAATTAAAGACGGGTCATTGACAGCCAAGTCTTTTGTATTAAGTTTTCCAGGAACACTCTTACTTCCAACCTTCTATAAGTTGACGCGACTTTCAATTTATATAGGATAGATTTAAATCTTGGAAACGTAGTGTTTATAAATGATGTAACGTGAAACGGTGTCATTTGTCCGGAATCCTATTGCATATTTTTTTAATATTTATTTATATATATATATATATATATATATATATACATATATATATCTGTGTGTGTTTTTTTTTTTTTTACTTAATAGACAGGCAAACTAGCAAGCTGATAAGTATTTTACCAAGTTTTAAAATGCTATAACTTAACTAACATCAACTTTACCAAACAAGAATAAAACAAAAAGGGTTCTATTATTTTTTTAAGTACTAGAAACATAGTATCAGAAAGTAGCACACTATATTCGGTATAACAACTGATATCAATCCAAACGCTCAATTTCACCATTTTCCAACCGAAATATTTGGGATACTACAGAGATAAAATTGTGCAATCTACAAACCTTATAAAATAGATAGAACTATAGATAAAATACAACATTATAAAAGACAATGCAAAATAATGGCATAATTAAATGCAGCTCACATCAATAATGCGTTTAAAACAAGTTACAACAATTAGGTGTAAGAATGTGCGACTATTTAGGAAAGTAACAATGAATACCGTTCAAAACTGTAACTGTGTAACTTTACTTACGTACGAATATCGGAAAATAAAACATGGATTATATCAATGATACTTTATTGTAATACCTACCGTAAAAAATCTAAATGTACTATTATGTATAAATGAATTTATTCTGGAAGTATCTCGTTGCCATAAAACCAATGCTAAAATGTTTTCTTCCGTTCAGCGAAATCCCTTGGGGTGGCATGCACCGTGAGCCAACTTAATTTTTTCTATTAGAAATAAAGTTTCATGAAATATGTTACGTTTATACGTTAGTTCGTTCTTGAGATGTCGTGTGGACGAGTAGACATCTAGGCAGACAGGTAGACAAAAGTGAAATTTTTCCAGCCCCTCATAGATATGGTTTGCTAATGGCTCAGCCAGTAAATTATACTGATATGTTTCTTAATAACGCCTTAAATCAATATTACGTAGCTTCTTATTACTAAATCTATGAATTTTACTCAGATATATTGTTTCCGTACTTTGTGATGTGAAAACATGACAGTAGTAACGCCAAAGAGCAAAGCACTGTTTGCGTGAAGGGAGATTGAGACCAGCTGGTAAAAGTTCAACTGATTGTCAAGGGAATCAATGATCCATTATGTCTTTATGATTGGATAAAAATGTTGACAAATCTCCATCTATGTAATAAAATCTGCAACAGTTTGTTTTGAAATTTCGATATCTATTTATAACTTTATTCTTCTGTTTGAGTAGCGTACAAAATCTACCCACATTGTAGATGCTTATTGATTTTAATTATTCAATAATATATCAATCAATTACTTTTTTTGTAAGAGCTTTCGATTTCAAAGAAAGCACAATCACATTGTCTATGACTGAAACACATAATGTGGGTCTGATGATGCTTTCCTTCAAAGTGTAAGGTAACACAACAATATTAGTTCATTGCATTAATAATTCCATCCACATGAAATAAAGTTACTTCACAGTAAATTCACATACGTTTCAATGTAACATTTCTCATTTATTTATTTTATGTTCATCCAAAATACAGTTAGGTACATTTAATGGGGGGGGGGGAATATAAATAATTACCACCTAGCACCACAGGAAATATGATTTACTTAAGGTAAAACTGAATTTGAGTAAATTGATCAAACCTTTTGTCATGTACCAAGAACTATGTGCTGCAAATTGCGACCCTAAACTTGTAATCTACTATAATATCGAAGAGGTAACAAATAATTAGTACTAATCTCTTACTGCTTGATTTGATACACTTTATCCACATTTGTGTCACATAACAAGTATAAACATACTAATACGTTTAATATGAGTAAACGAGACTAACGGCTTAAAGGCAACGTCCAACAGCCACCTACGACAGGGCAGGCGGGCTGCATACAGGGACAAGATCGCTCAGCGGTCTCCCATCAAAGCAATAGCCACGCTCTACGTTGCTTGATCCAGATTATCTTGCGATAACCGTTTTACCCGCTACGCTACGCCATTGAAAACTGTCGCCGGGGAAGTGAGAGTTAAGGGAAAGATTGTACAGAAGGCACTTATTCTTTTCCCTTCAAAAGAGCTTGTTTTACCATAAAAGAGAAACAACCACATTATATTTTCTATTACTTGATGAAAGTAAAAGTAAAAAAAGGTCACAATTATCCAATCATTTTATAACCACATTATAATTTACTTGGAACCTATACTATGACTCAAGACACTTCTAAAAATGTAAATACTGTGCCTGGTAAAAAGTCAATCAGAGTAAACGTAGGAATTTCATTTTGCCATACGTTTATACGCTGATATAAACAGAGGCGATCCTCATTCGTACTGAATTCGAAAATAAAGACCAATAATTTATTTTTGATTCTACCTTGTAATACTTATATATTAGTATTTGATAACAGACTATTACATATAACATATTAGTTCAGTTGAACGCATGATTTTGAAACTGATACTTTTCTGTTATTACTGTAATAGATTTCTGGGGTTGGTGACATCTGTCACAGTTACTTAGGGAGCAAAGTTAGCGGAACATTTGTCATAGCAAGCAGAATGATGATGTCGGCAGTTAGTTGTGACAGTGGCGTACACATGATAACAGCTTGCAGAGAAACTTCATCTGCACACATTATACTTTCAAGTCAACGCTTTATGAAGTTTGCGAGGTATTCATGCCTTCAATAATATGTATTACATACCTCTAATATTACTAAATATTATAATTATAAATTAATGTTAATGATAATCTTTTATGTGTGGGCTTATGCTATCACTGTTGGCATTCTACAGTCTTTTATAATGTACTTAACTTGACACATATGCTGCTTTGTATCACTTACTGGTACGTATGTCCAGCACAATCAAGAATGATTAAAATATTACAGCTGTGAGGTTTTTTATGTTGGCTTTTATGAGATATTTAATTCTCTAAGATGTGCTTGGTGCGGCATTATAAATGATATACCTATAAAGACCTGTTATTTAGCAAATAATTGCGGGATAAGTGCTGGGCGCATCCTATTTTTATAAATAACAAGGACTTAAGTACAGTTACTTGAAATCAATTTAAGTCTGCTGTTACTTGTGCATAGACGATTGTCAACTGTATTATGTAAACTGGCAGTTACCAGGGCTTTGCAAGCGATTTCCTTTTGAATAACAGATACTGTATATACATAACCTTCATAAATGGCATAAGAAACACTGCAAAAAAATAAATGGAAACCACTGGAAATATTCCAATTTTATGATATATTTTTAAATAATTGGACTTGAAGTATAAACAGCAAGAGAGTCTGAAGTCGGATAGTGAAACATTTTTTATCATGTATTAATTAAATATACAAATTCCTTTGCAACATACAATATATTTTGAAAGAATGGCTCCAACAATTTCAGTAATGATTGAAATATTGCAGGCTAAAGTGGAGAAATGCTAATCTTAGTGATAGTTTTTAGGGTGTAATATAAATGAGGCTTATAACAATTTTGAATCAGAAGTAGAAATTTTGAAGGGTAATTCTAACTGGTTAAAGTAAAACAAAATTTCCATTGGAACTTATTTCAGGTAAAGTGCGTGAAACAGCATTTTCGGCTCATTTACTGTATTTCACAAGCTATAGAAGAGTTTGATTTGTTGTGATTTGTTGTTAAGATCAAGTAATATATATGTAGTTGTACTCGGAATTCCTTATCTGATCTAATTTATTTATGGTGCCATAGTAGCGTTTGCATTGTTGCTCATATCAAGAAAATATAACACATGTAGATCTGAAAACTTTCTTTGATCAAACAGTGTAATTACACTTCCGATCTAATATATTTGCAGTTCCTTAGTACTGTTTGCACTTTTTCCCCGATAAATAAAATATATACATACATAAGTCGGGAAGGTATTCGTAGATGACAAAAAGTCACCTTCCTACCATCGTGATCTACTACCGGTCTAAGGTCTTTCCGACACCGTAGTAGCGCATTGTTCTCCTGGTTAAGGAAATATAAGAGTAAAAAGTCATCTTTGACTAAATCTAATGCTTCTGACCCTTGTATTTTAATTCCGGGAAGGTAATTTAAGTAATAGTAGTCTGTTGATAACACATACACATGTGTGTAAAATTGAACTTTCAGTTGCATAAGGAAATTGAAAAACAAATTGTACTTTTACAAGCGGTGTACAATTCTATTTGATTTCCTTTAATTGGTTGATAAAAGTGCTTTAGATTTTCTCATTTTACGTATGTTATGAGACGTACGTGTGCAATTTATTTTACTTTCTGAGATACCAGGAAGTTTAATAAATAGTGATGAGTGAGTGAGGATTTTGCCTTTTACCTGTTTACTTGATAATTGATCATTATAATTGCAGTTTACCGTTTTTAAGACAAATATTAAACACCGAAAAATCTAATGTAATCCTAAAGTGTATTCTTAGTAAGAGCCTAGTGGGAACCAAGATTTAAATAAATGGTTTTAATTTATATGGATAAACATCCCTACACGTTACATTGTACCATTATATAAGATCTCTAGAATTGGCTTCTTTAATATTTTTGAGAGAATTTGGCTGGAATTTTCTGGGATTGACATGATAATGATAGTATACGATAAATTGTTATTACGTTGTCTAGTATTGATGCTCAGAATAACCGTAGAAAATTAAATTAGGACACATTGTATCGGTTTAGGTTTATGAGGAAATCAGCTAATTTTTACTTTCATTGTATCGTATAAATAATTTCTAAACTACAAATTAAAACTTTTAAATTCTAATATGTAGAATTCAAATTAGGTATCGCAGTTCAATCCTATGACATCATAGTAGTATGTGACTTGATAACACATGTACCTTATTCATACAATAATAAAGGAAAAATAATATAATAGGAAGCCAATAATAAAAGTAGATGGCATGGAATAAGTGACATGGAATTCTAAATAGATACTCTTCGATTTGTATAAAGTTACAAAATGGGACCCTAACTAAAATTGACTAGCTTTGAATAAATAATGTGCAACTTTTACAGTAAATAACATATCGATTCTCCAAAACATGTACAGTATAATTAAGATAACAGTTATGTAGATATCAGTTTAACGTTTTTCAGAATAATTGAATTTCAACTTCTCGTAGCAGCTACATTACTAATCAGGCCTGAGTACAGACCGATGTAGTATAGTTACAGTCATATTCACTGTCAGTGCATACATCTCTAATCCTGAGGGACAGTCCATTAGGGAGATGAAACATTGTCGTCTCCGTTCTTTGTCCGTTAATACAACTGAAATATTAGTTAATTGATAATTCCAGATTAGCAGCATATTGAAATATATTTCAAATAATACCACATAATATGTCAAGGTTCAAAATTTTCATCACATTCTCAGATGAAATCCTATTAAATAAAACATAAGTAGCGTGGTGTTATATGTAGTGAATATAAGTAGTTAATTAATATGAAAAGTCTTGATATTTAATATTAGCTTTTAAATGCAAGAAACCAGAAATGATTAAAATTTTGTAAAATTAATAATAATGAAAATGAAAAGCTGTGTAACCAACACGATAAGCAAACTGTGAAATCCTGTAAATAACAAATTTCATTACACTATGAAATATTATTGAAGACGAATTATGAAGGATCCCCTCTTATGACCACAATCGCGGTTAGTAATTGCTTCCTCAAATAATTCAATACAAATATAATACAGTGATTTTGTCGTATTGATAAAGTTAAACCTCTATTTAGTTCTACGACAAGATATAGTATTTACTCAATAGAACAACTGCACTTGTTTAAAACAAACAGTTACATATTAGATCGTTTGACACCAACTACAAAGCCATTGAGAGCACTTATCGCCCAAGTTAATTATTGGATGATATAACCAAATTTATTGTTCTACTAAAATGTTTGTAAACAGATGTATCGTACTGTGAAATTAAATCGTATGCCATTTTTCTACACGTTGCCAACACATGTGATTAACCCTACATGGATGGATTGGTTGGGTTCATAATGAATGAGATATTTTAATTTTTTTACGTTTTATTGGATACTTATATACATGCTTTGCTGTATTGGTGTATGTTTTATGGCAAACAGAACGAAATTGTGCTACTGCAATCATTAATATTGTTAAGTATTATTGCGTTAAATAACTTGTTTTTTATTGCCTAATATGAAAAGGCTACTTTTATTGAACAATAATTGTGTATATATTTTTTGGGCAATTTATACTCTATATTTGCCTTTATTTTACTAAACTGTATACACTGCATTAATTCTATATCTCTTTCTGCGGCCTAGTGCCTACAATACCACCCCTAACTGGATTGAAATATTCATGTAGAGTGACAGACCAATGAACCATTGTTTCACGAATCAGCTGTTTACTGTACACTCACCAACCAATCACAACGGTTGACTTATCAATTGCCCACCTTGCAAGCGACTGCACGCTTGCTGAGTGTACGCTCAGTCCCGCCTGGGGCACTTATATAGCACTCTAGCCACTGCTGACCATACTTACTCAACACGTGACTTTATGCCCCATGTGTTAATCTCTCACTTAAATATTAGTTTATCTCTATTTGTTGTACATTTACATTAACATTAAAGTCAGTGCTCTGGATTGGCAATCTCTACCAGAACGTCTCTGTTCCCGGACACCCGCGTCTACCGTGCTCTACAGGACTGGCCACAGTGTTATGAACTATTCGTTTGCGGTCGTATTGTGCGTGAGTGAATCCGTGAAGGACATCTTCCGTCTTCACGCCTGCCTACAAGACAGCAGCCTATTTCCACACTTCCTGATCACAACCTGGCCCTCAACAACAGCAGACTACGGTTACCCCTCGTGAAAACAAAGGTAACTGTTTATTTTCTGCACTTTATTTGAATATGCACTGTTCATAAACTCATTATGAGTAACCTGGTGAAATCTTGTTAAAATCAGTGTGTTCGGCGTCTTCACTGCCTAGTGTGAAGTGGTCCTTCTTAATCGAGCCTCTAAAATCTTATTTCACGGTTCTCATAACCAAAATCCATTCTTTTCAAATATTTTATATATAAATCTAAACTTCTATTACTCGTCTAGTTAAAAGAAAGGTATACAATACAGAAAGAGTTACGACATTCATGGAGTGTTCTAAACTGTTTTTTTTATTCAGTCAATACATGTTATCTTACTTTTATCAATGAATGGTTTGAAATATTGATAAATAATCAGTGAATAGTGGATTTCCAATACAACTATTGTACAACAACTCATATTATGTCTATTAACTAAGTTTTATTACTAGTGTAGATATGAGACTAAATATGAAAGGTAATTAAACGCAACAAGAAGCCAAGTGACAATAGGTTATAAGGCTCAGGCGTCTCACCTGGTAGCTTCATAAGTGATATATTTAGATAAGTATTATCTCACGAAATATTACGGTTTTTACAATGAACGCGATGAAGGATAACTCACTTTGATTGTGGTTCAAGCTGATGAGATGTGGTTGAATGCTTTTGCTTCCCAAACCTCCTAAGGGTGTGATATGAATGCCACTCCCTTAACTAAACACGCGTCATCTAATAATTAGCCTATACATTCTTAATGGAACTAATGATCTAGGGGCGGAAAGCCAATTTATGTAGAAAATCTAGTATTTATTTAAATCGATAGATGAAGTCCTGTGTAATCAGTAGTAGTCATTCTTTTTTGTGAGTTAAAAACTGGAATCGATATGATTAAAAATACAAAATTATTGCTTTCTCAAATATATTTTTTTTAATATAGCACATTTGAAACGATCATCTGGCACGTATTGTAGGAAATGAGAGCTATTTGGCACTGTACAAGTACACGATACCTATTGCTTTTCTTAAAACCGATAGAAACATTTTTCCTAAGACAAAAATCCATCGTCAGCCACGATATTTCCCATGAAGTTATGTCTCACACTTTTTTGTACTCGAAAAATTTAAAAATTACCATTAAATATAAATATAAGTAATAATTTTATCGCCACTATACAAATAGATAAATACACTGAAAGTCGTCATTTTGAACATCTATATATATATATATTGTTAGCTGGCACTTTGTTTACGTGTCTCAGTTAAGTGTAAAAAATTGATCAGGGAAAAACCAATAATTTATATGTTTTGATACCCTCCTATTTTGATCCTCACATACTGTAGCGTAGCTGACGATTGATTTCTTTTTTAGCGGAACTTCTCTATTGATTTCAAGAAAAACCAGGTTTTATCCTTATTTAATTCAAATTGTATCTCTAGTCCTGGACTATTTTATGACAATCAGAAAATGACGGACAAAGACTGATATTTGTTATCCACAGCCAAATAGTCGGTATTGCAATTATTGGCTGACGCCGATTTAACTTCTATTTACGTATCTGACGGTTGAGTTAGGATCAATCTAAGAAAACGATCTGAGACAAAACTGTTGTGTGATGTTCATGACCTTTTTATATTCTTCAATTTCAAATTTTACGAAAAGGATACGGTTTGTAATCATTTCTCTTTCACCGAAAGTTTCTATATTGGTTTCACTGTAACTAGGCTGTGTTTAAATTTGCCGTCAAGTACTAGACTATGAGTGTACAAAAGATTGATGTTGAAGCTTTCAGTATAAAGCTTTTATAAAAAAACAATAATGTTTTCACAATGTAAAAGTAAAGTAAAAGTAAAGTAAAGAATGTCTTATTTTACCAGGCGAAGTTAGGGCTAAGAAGCCCTCTCTAACACTTAACCTGGGGACCAACGGCTTAAAGGTGACTTCCGAACCACCACCAATGGCCGGGCAGGCGGGCCGCTTGCAAGGACAGGATCGCTCAGCGGTCACCTGTCCAAGCAGCAGCCACGCTCGGCGTTGCTTGATCTGGTTATCTTGCGATAACCGCCGTACCCACTACACTGCACCATTGGCAATGTATATAATATAAAGAATACCTGTATGGGAACTGTCACATAACACGCCTACTAAACCTATTGCATTATTTATATCGGTGAACAAAACATTAGAAGAGTACTAATTATTAATCAAGTATGGAATATAAATTATTATGCCCTAAGTTTAAAAGATATTATAAAATGTTAATTTATTCATGAACAATTAATGGGAGGTAGAAGAGCTTGAGCGTACTTGTACACTGTATGTTCTTATTATGTCACGATCCCGCACCACTCATTATCGATCTAAATTTATATTTTTAATATTATTTCTTATTACTTTGTCAGAAGTAAGTGATATCAATTTTGTTTACTGAATACGGATTAATTCTTGCATCGAAATAACTTCATATGCATTTCTGAAGTTCAAAAGTAGGCTGTATTGATAGTACTGAAACTATACAAACCAGCAACTATTCTATAAGATCATGGCACTAGAACTAAAATAAAAATATTTTCACAACACATATCAAATTAAAATTAAATTATTTTATTTTATATAATGTTCACATTTTATTAAAAAACAATATTATGATACTCTAATTGTCATTGTTATATTGGTTCCCAAAAATCTAAAATGGCTCAACAACTCACATAAATTACTCATTATTTCGTCCTTTATTGTTTTAATCGTAATACAATGTAGCGTGATATGACCTTTGATAGTATTAATGAAGATATTAAACAAGTAATAAAATGGACAGAAACCCATAGGCATAAACTTAACTCGGACAATAAAATATTTATAATAATTACTCACTCTCGACTACTGAACACAATTGACATTAACAACGTAATAATAGTGATCGGAATAACGATACCTTACTGCAGTAGTGTTAGAAGTTTGGGACTCCACGATGGACTGGTCTGAGTATGTTGCAGGTATTTGTAAAATAGTCTTTTTCGCAATGAACTCATTGAATAAAGTTTTTTACCGTTCCAAATTAAACTATTACTTGCGAAGACACTATACTTTAACTACTTCAACTCCGTATATGACTAAAGTTATGAATAATTTTGGTTATAACGCCACATAATCCAAAATTATTCGATTAGACTTTTGTTTCATTTGCAAAAATATTACCAGATATTATACAGACATATCCCATCTTAATATATTCGAATATCAGTATTAAAATTAAATGATTTGAGAAGCATTCGACTTTCGAATATGTTATATTACATTCTTAAAAAAGGGCTTCCACAATATTTTATCAACGATTTCAAATTTTTCTGTAACAATGGAAGCGCAAAAAATACCCGCACTGGGTCGTCTATGCTGCAGATTCACTGCCATAGTACAGCAGTATTTATTGTTACAATTATTCGAAAGCAGAACTTGGAATTCCCTTCCAGGCTGGAAAGCCGGGCACGGTGCAATACAGCTTTGAAAAACTCTTCTTGGGTCGGATGACCGCGGCTGCCGGGACCTATGGCGTGGACATGGGTGTCAGCGGGCCAAATAATTAATGATTGACTGAAACAATTGCTAATTATTGTGGGTTGCGTGTTTATCAACATGAAAAACCCAGGGGTCTGGATACAAACGGAAGAAATAGCGTGACAGCAAATGATGCCCTTATTAAAGGCCACGATCATACTGACCTCTCACTGGCTCCACTACAAGCCCATTCACAGCGGCCTCAGCTTCGATGAATGATGTTCGTCGGCGCGGCCGTCGACAGACCCGAAACCTGGATAGTTGAACTTGGTTCGATGCTGTTCAAGGCATTCAAGGCCGACCTTCTCAAGACCGCCCGACATCACCAGCGCGACTTCAATACTTACATTATGACAGTTCTTTTCCATCCAAACAAAATATGAAGCCTATGATATTTTTGAAAAAAGTATTTCAGTACTTAAAGTTAAGAGTATCAATGGTTATAATAGACGAATGGATATCATAAACACAAAACTTCATATCAGCTGTTATAAAGAATATGTTTGAGTCTTGAGAAAGAAAATATACTTTCACTATAAAGGAGTAATACATATGTATCTTTTATTTAGACAGTCTGTTTGTCCAAGTTTTATAATTAGCTGATGTATGAATACAATATTCCTTGAATTTATTTAATCTAAAATAAGTTATAAGTGAAAAATCCGTTTTGGTTTAATGCATGAAATAGTTTGGTTAAATGATGATGTTAAAATTGCATGTGCAGATAGTTCTCTTAGAATCTCGATGAACGATATCAAATCAATAATCAGTTATTCTTAATAAAAAAAAAATAGTGATTGTTTGTTCAACAGAAACTTTGGGCCAAATTTATAGGTATATATACACCTTAGACTAAAACCCTCACTGCAGTTAAAATATTTACTTCTGAGCTTGTATTCCATTTCGGATAAGGGATTAGGGTGAAAAAACAAAACTTCCCGTTGTGCCTTACTTTTCAATAGGCATTCATTGGTGGTGCAATCTCTTCACTGTGTGACAAACGGCTTTCGAGGTAATGTATGGAAAAACCTACGTAGAAATACACACAAAGAACTCAAATGTTCAAACTGGCCCGGTTTACGACAAATAATAACGATTATTTTCATTCCTTAAAAGTAAATGCCAACTTTACGGACCACTAAGCTTGCTGCTTTTGTTTGTACACTCAGTATTCGTTTTTTGAAAGAACTAAGATCTGTAAACCTGACGCAGTAAAGTCACATTTTAGCTTTCATACATCATACTCCTTGGTTCAGTCTAGAAATTACATTAGTATTTATATATCTGATCAGTAAGGTACACCACATCATTGAAGTTATGAACACGATGCCCCTAGAAAAATATATGTCCTAAAAAATTGCATTTATTGTGGCGTATTGCTTTGTGATTCGATTTGATATTTTCGAAATAAGAAAAGGCCCACATTTATAGCAAGGACACTAAGAATCTCTAAAAATGTACATTCAATTGAATATTTTACGAGTGAAACCAAAGGAAAACTAACATAGGAACATTCGCATTTATTACGATGGTGAAGACCAAAACACCATAGTTCCGGGATTTAGCACTAAATTATGCCATTTCAAGTCCTCTACATTTTCTATGTTTGAAACAGGTAATAAAATACATATTCCAAAGTAAACAAAATATTTGTATAATGCTCATATAATCTTCTACGTTGTTTTTCAAATATCCGTCGTTACTAATCCAATGTTTTAAATGTAAATATCCGTATTAAGAATAAAAGCACAGACTGTTTTTCAAGATAACTAATTTTATGTCTGAATTGATCCCTTAATTGATATATGTATTCGAATATTGATGTTTGTGGGTAACTAAATATATAATTAAATTTTATATTTAAAATTATATTTCACAATTAGTCATAGTTATTTTAAGCCTAGTTCTTATTTGACCCATTTGTAATGGATTTGCATTAATAGACTTAATGTGTACGTACAATATTGAACTATCGAGATAGTGAATCGCGTGCCAATACTAAACACAATAATTGATGTTTGTTGTGCAATAGCTCTGAAAGTGTCGTATAACATTAACAGCCTTAACTGTGGAAGTGGACGGGCTATTTATTGAAGTGCTTACACGTAATGTTGCTCCACATCCACCTGGAGTGTTCTCACGCGCTTCCTAAGTATTGGTTTTGTTTAACGTGTTCTTTACTGCACTTCCTATAATGTTAAAATTGTCCATGTTGTATACGTTGCATGATTTAGTCTACACAGTTGACTTCCCGTAATATACAATATTGTTTTACATTGTTATTGGAACATTTTAAGCTAATTAAAACAGATTCGTTCTAATAGATCTATTATTTTTATTTGTTTATAATACTGTATAAGGTTTTTATAAGAAGTAAATTATTGAATTTTATATCTTTTATACTTAGTGAACTGAACTGTGTTACGGGTACTAGCGCCCTTTCCTATTATCACTTTCCTACTTATATCCTTCGATTCTCTGCCATTGCCATTTACATTAATGCAGCGAAAAGAACTATAAATCCAACTAAAGCAACACGCACCAAAATAGCCCAAGGATATATATGAGGCGGTGTTGCCACATCGCCGCTAACCACATAAGAGCTGTTCTCGCTATATTCGTAGCTATTGGTCACTATTTTGGTGCTGATTGCTCTAATAGTAACAATTTATGAGATGAGAGTAATATCTTGCAAAGAACTGTTACTAATCGAATGTATTTCTGTGATCATTGTCAGTGCAAATTGTTACACAGGTAACAGGAATATTTCAAATTCTTTTAAGTTCCTGGTCATTCCTTTGTTAATTTGCATACATTTAGAGATGATGGATGTAAAACACATACACATAAAACGATGAACTCAAAAATAGGTATTATTAATTGGTTATTAAAATGTGCACATCCACGAGAGAAGTGAATTATTGACTGAGCATCAGCAAAGGATAGGCTGAACAAATTATTTCTGTCCGTCTATATGTACGCACGCTATCTCAAAAACAAAGAGTCCTACACACTTGAAATTATACTTAAAGCTTCATTTCTATCCTTTACAGGCTACATCAAGATCAGTGAAGGTGCATGTCACTCCTTGGGATTTGGCTGAGCATTAACGAGCATTATTACATTTGTCTCAAGGCAAACTAATAATAAGCATATTATATTGTAGTCACTCATGTAGTCAACAAGATATTTATCACCTACAGAGAAAATATTAAATCCTCTTCTACAGGAACATTGTGGGATTATCTGTTCTTCAAAATAAAAAAAGAACTGGTTAGAAACTCACTGGTTTTAAGGGTAGTATCAGTATGAGAACACTAATAAGAGGAGATGATTAAATAGCGACTAAACTATTAATTGAAACACTTTGTATTAAGATACAAATTTACATCAGAAGTGTATCAAGGCTACGTCTAGTCACTGAGGTGGCTTGCAGTGAGTGTGGTTGACAGGGCCGGTTGTATTATATTGAACCAGTCCTAAAAGATATAATGATAGAGAGCTTGTTTATATCAAGATTATCTACAAAACACAAACATTCACATATGTATTCGAAATTGGAGTACGCCACACAACGTGTCGTATAACAGCCTTTGCTGAGGTTGCATATAGAAAATTAAGTCTTCAGATGAATTCTTTCTCTGAATATCTTACCAAACGGTGCATTCATATTTTGCTTCAATGAATTGGGTTCCATAACTAATGAGCAGTGTTTAAGTAATAAATTGTTGCAGTGAGCTAGTGAGGGTACCACAACTCAAGTAGGCTAAAATTCAAATCTTTAAACCGACTTTTAACATTATTTTAAAGTCAGATTTTGTACCGTATGCATAAACTATACGTGGTAGTATTTCTCGTGTTAAATCTAATATGATTATAATCATCTTGTTTAAAAATGCATTTATCGTTATCGTCACAGTTAACCATAAAATCAGTGTAAATATATTAGCTAATTCTCAACCAAATCCCATTAAACGACATACACCGTCATCGACTTTTGTATACAAATAATGCGTTGGGCAAAAATGTCAATTCTATGGGTCACATTGTGTTTTAAACATCTTAGATAGACGACAATTAAATTTCTCCAGCTCCTCGAGTGATAGCGTGTGCTAACGCTCAGACAATTTACTGAAAAATACAAAATTCATTTAGTCATATCTTTGTTGTTATGGTTCATCTTATTTTAGAAGCAATTAGATGAGTATTTAATATATGTACTTTGTTTGAAACTTAACCTTTCAGTAGCCTTTGGCCTCTTTAAGCTGGTTTTTTTTTAAGAAATGCATCTCTATTAGTTATACGCCTTCATACAACCATTACAATAATTGAATTCATCCCATAGTTTAGTTCTTTAACTTAGTTTAACGTACATAAGGGGGAAATGATTATCTTGGGTTCAATGATAGCTGGTTATAATTACAGGCATTAAACAATACTTTCGAAAAAACTTTCAAAGATGAGGATAATATTTTAATATAATGCTATGACGTTACCAACCAAGTACATTTACTTTAACAAATTCGCTCAGCTTAGTATTAAAAGTCTATTTATGTAACACGACAATCATCTTGATGAAACTACTACCACAGAGCAAACTGTTAAAATGCAAATAGACTTGTTTGTATTCCAAGAAGTGTTTGCTTTCAATATTTACATCAACCCGCACGTTATGGGAAATATGTGATGCAGGCGTGTTCATACGGCGTGAACGTGGTCTCCGAGACAAACGTGTGTTTTGTGCGGAAGCTTCCCGCATGATAAATGTTTCTTGCCATGTATATTATTCAGCTTAAACAATATTACAAAAATATTAATTTCATATACAGTCTAACATAATTCACTTAACATGAAGACTTATCTCATATAATTCAACTAATAAACATAATGCTACTTGTAAATAGGCTTAAATACAAGCTTTATTTCAAAACGATTAGCTTGTCTGCATAACTCCAACCACCATTGATGTTAGGGTTCTTACGATGCGTGTTCTGTTATTTGAATGGTTTATAATGAAACATGTTTAACTAGTTTTACTGCAGTACAATCATTCAATCTAAGGAACAAAAGGCACGCCATAAATTAGCAAAAGAATAGATATTAACGGTTAAAAGTTCATCTCATCTAAGTTCATCGTCTCATCTAAGTCTCATATAAACTCATCTAAGTAACGGTAAATTCATCTTTGAAATATGAACAGATTTTAGCCACACCCGGACTATTCAGAATATTTCTTATTTATCTGTATGTTCAATGAACATTCAGTCAACCAATATGGTTATTTTATTCACTCACTGCATTTATTGAAATAGTTTTAATGTTTGTGAATTGTGCAGCGCTACATAGAGAATGTGTATAGTTTCGTATGTATTGGTCTTAAATATACCTATATTAAACATAGATTTTTAACAATAGTATGTATTATTTAAAATAAATACGGCTATACAATTAATTTACTTGCACAAAACGTTATAAACATGAATACGTTCAAATACATGTTTAGTATATAAGTTTATATTTTTATGTTGTGTAAATAAACCTTGTAATAACCGAAGCATATATTAAATTATTACATAGTTTGGATCTTTACTAATGCAACTACGATAAGACTTAGTTAATCATACTATACACGCAGTGCATTGATTGATGCCATAGCGTTATCAATAATGCATAGGATTCAAAAACGTAACAAATATTATATGATGTCAAAAGGCAGATTACCACGAATTATTTACTTCTAAAGTAAAGTAAAGTAGTCTTACTTTACCAGGCAAAGTAACTAAACTGTAGCTTTAAAACTCTATAAGGTTATATTAAACAGTAAGGAGAAAATCTGCTTGTGTGTTTAGGTAAAGTGGCCGTAGTTGATGTTATGCGTTATTGTGCGGTCGTAATTTCAACTTGAGTATTAATACAAAAGGTAAAACCGACCGCTTAAGTTTTGTACCACAATATAATCCCAAAACCTTTGGATTTAAAGTTTTCATAGTGTTTACCTGTAACGAAATATCACAGTACTTAAGTAAGTTTTAAGTTCTATTTACAGTTTCATTAACTACTGTAAGTAAAACATTTTTGTTGAAGAAATATTTGCTTTTTAGGAGAAAACTTTACTCTACTAAGTCGGTATTTAACAAATACGTTTTTATTGTATTGTAAAATGTGTAAAAATAAAATTTAAAATAACTGAAACAAATATAAGTATAGTATTAGTTGCATTGTAATATACCTGTGAATAAAAATATGATTGCAATTATTGTAGAGTTTATTGCGATATTTAGTTTAAAGAATAACATTTATTTCACTATTGAATGAATTTGTAATATATTTAGTACATTATTATTAATTAATTAATATAAATTATAAAGAACAACTTTTCCTGAAATGTGACTTAATAGGTGACCACGCTCAACAGTTTATTTTGTTTTATAATTCTAAATATGCAAATTAAACTGGGGGTATTGCCATTTAATGATATTTTTACTCTCTTGAAAAAAGTACAAAGTCAAGAGGGAGTAGTGTACTTCATAAACAATGAAATTTATTCAAAAGAATTAATTGTCTAGGGATGTATAACCCTCTTCCATTGAATATCCAATTATCTACTAAAGTTTTTAAACTGAGCTACTCGATACCTTATACTCGAGCTTTTTTTATTGAAGAGTAAGATTATAATTTAATACAGCACTATTATTTTTACAATATAAGCGTAATTCTAATCTAATTAAATCTTGATATAACATGTATTTGGCTTTGACTAATACATTACTGGATTCTCAGTAGTTTCAAAACCAATGTATTGCAGTGTAACATAGAGCTGGTGCAAGGAATTGCATTGTGTGTTGGCATTGCGAGATGGTCCACTGGACACAACAATCTGCACGTATCGATTGTACTCGTACGTATCTGTGATGTGCCCGAGACTGAAAGTGCTCAGACCATCGTCACAAATCCTTCAACCAGGTCAAATGTTTATCCTTTCTCAAATATAGGGTGATCAATTTAGAAGTTACCAGACAGATAGGTTAGAAACGTAAAGTTTGTTGCTGGATTGGGAACAACGATATTCCTGGAAAGTATGGATATATAGGTTCAGCATATCGAGGTTAACTAATATTTGTGGTACGAAAGCAACTTTAAGTTTTATTGAGTTCATTGTAGAAACTTTTAGTGAAAAGGTGAAAGGCAAATTTTTAAAGCTGGCTTCTACTTTACTTTATTATTACCACAGTGAATGAATACTTACTACGTCATTAAATTAACGATATTCCTCAGTAAGTGTAGTTAACCATTTACCACTTTCAATTAGATAAAGTTTTATTTTTTATTCCAAATGTGTTAAGGTTTTTACAGTGGTTTGTCGGTTTTTTCGTATCCTAAGAAGAGTGTAAGTATTATTACGCCATAGGCATTACAGAAATATTTAGTCATTGATACAGCTTCTGTTTGGATATTTTGTTCTGTTGTTTTATATATTTGAATATTTTAAGGCATCTGCTGTAAAGGAAAATTTGGTTACAAATGAGTTAAACATGTAACGATACTGTTGTTTGGAACTTATATTATTTTTACTTGTATGTAAAATAAATTTAATTCCTTTCAGATGAGATGACGTGCCTTTGTAGAAGGAAATGAGCAAGGGATTGTGAAGCAAGTTTTAGTAATTACGTTCTTATCTTAGTCCCAAATGGTTGTATTAGATGTTATATCTCAGTTTTATAAAGCGTATCTACAAAACAACCCCTTAACAACGGAAAATATATTTTTTTACTTATAATTACGAACTGTTTTTTTTTTTTTTTAACTTAAATCCAATACATATTATATAATTTTACATCAAATTATCACTTTATGTTTCCAAACAACATATAAAAATTTAGTATTTTATGTAGAAAACTAAAGTATTTAAGAATAATTGTAGACTATATATAATACTCAAACAACCAAAAATAAGATAAATATCAATATTTGCTGTATTTATAGTTGAAAGATTCGTATGAACTTTAAGGATTTGTAGTAATTACGTAACGACCTCTAGTACAGAACAAATGAAAAAGAAGCTATTTCTTAATAACTATCCTAGTACTATAATTAGATTGTAAATATTTTGTTATGATAGTTTACGTATCTAACTCCATGTTCATGGTGTTCCATATACATATAACAAATTTTATTTTCCGCTTATTTAAAAGATGTGTGGGATCACAAAAACCGATTCACTTTAATAAAACAACTGTTTATATATATATATATATATATATATATATATATATATATATATATATATATATATATATATATATAGGTATAAAAGAAACCAAAACACGTTTCTTCAAATCGAAATGCTTAATATTTCGTTACTTTTCAGTAACATTATCAAAAGCATGTATATATTAAAATAATATATATGTATAAATAGCGAGCTTCCCCAAACGCTATTTATAAAATTTACACTCGCAAAAGCCTTAACACAAAATATTAATAATATGCGGATTAAATAATTAATTATGTAATCTTCATTTACAGGGTCAATAAATGACAAATAAAGACCGTCTCGATATTGATTGCAGAGGAGAGTAAAATTAATTTTCGAATAATACGACTAGAAACAATTTTTTAAATCAATCTATAAATCTAACCTTAATTTTTAAAGCATCAATGTACATATAAAATCTCCCTATAATGTATGTCGTGTTTGTTTCGAATATTGAGTACAATTCTTTATTTTCTACATTTTCAATGTCTCAATACATTATTGCTACGTATTAAAAACTATTTTTCTAGATGACAACATATTTCTGCTGTGGACAATACTTTACAAAGAAATCTGTTGGATTTACTGGTTCTTGAGGTGTCATACAGATAGTAACGAGATTTACGGACACACTTGATCAATACCTTAATTTTATTTGTTAATGCTCGGCTGAATTATGAGGAAAATCGGAAATTATTTGTAGAGCAGCTTTACACTAGCACAGCAACTGCTTGCTCGATAGCTAATTGAAGCACCTGAATTGCCCTTAATTGCCGCCAACCTTAGGGCAACATAGCTCAGTTGAGCCGGTGCTCAGTTTGGACAATTTATTTTTGTCTATTATTTTCCCACCTCGGCCACTCTTGTCAGTCGGTGGGGGAGTCACTCCGTCAGAGTATTGATTTTCTGCCTGGTTGAGGTCAGCTGGTTGACCTTGACTAGTTTACCGACCAGCTGTTCATCGGCACCGGCACTGGCTCTGGCTACTGTTCGGAGCGGTCAGACACGTTCGGAGAAGCTTACTGTGTTCTGGCTGTTCTCTGTTCTTCCCGTTTCTCCATGGCTGGCTAATTCACCGACTTTCGGCAGGGTCCCCGTGAGTGCCGTCAGCGGGACTGGTGCGGCGAGTCTGCCCGAACAACTGAAAAATTGAATGCCCGCGCCCTGCCAGCGCTATTGGACCGGCATCCAACCGGAGTGTAGTGCTCCCATTCATTTCTTCTGGAACAAGGTTGGATTAAAAATGTGTTTTTTTACTTCTTATACTGAACTTGCGAGGACTGGGGTGCAGGGAGCGCTGCCAGATGTTAGATCTGGAGGAGGGCCAGTACCTAGCCAGTATTTATTTAGTTAGTTACATGACCTGAAGGGGAGGATTTCATCTTTAATTCGGATTCGTGGAGGCAACTAAGCCCCCGCCTCCTTCGAAAATTGGCTTTAAATATATTTTTTTTTAATTTCGGCTACTAACTTGAAACAAAATTACTTTTCAAAAATAGTGGGCCTAGAAATTCTACAACCTTTTTCCTCCCCTCAGTTCATAAAAATTACCAGTTAAAATTTTGCTACTGCCGTACCTGATATATGTTATTTATAGACCAAATTTCTATTTATTGTGTTATTATTATATTATTTATTTATTATGTTATTGTCATTATTGGAATTATATTTATTGTTGTTATTTAGTTTATAAGTTACGCGGTGCACCGTGGTGCTGCATAATTGTATTTTGCATGGAAATGTTTGCCACCTACTAATTATATTTCTTGTACTCGAAATCTTGTCTCGTTTTTGTCTCTTCCCACTAGTGGCATGTGATTGTTTTTTTTTTATGATTTGCTCCGAGTTTGGGAGGGGCGCGCTTCCGAGACCTCCTGTCTTTTTCGCTAACTCGGAACACAGTGTTCCCCATCACGCCGCATTAATTAATGTCTACCACCCTTATCTTACACTACAGACATCTTTAACTCAGTTATTGTTTTCAACAATATAACAGTACTAAACTATTTTCTATTTACAAGTAACGTTAGCGGCTTTAAACAAACAAACATGGCGATTAGGTTGTCAGCTGATGTAGTTACCTATTTGTAGTTACTTTGAGCTAATTGATATATAAAACCGTAACACGCCACGGTTTGGAGAGAGGGACAGCTTGGTACGATATCGACTTGTTTCCTCCAAGACTATTTCCACTGACAATGACTGATGCAGTTTGATCTTACGATATATCTCCAAGATTTTAAATACTTTACCACCTGGCATTAGCGAAACCTATCAATATAAAGTCTAGAAAAACGTATTCTTGTCTCTCTTTCTATATGTCCGTCTGTCTGTCTATATGTATGTTTCTCCGCATATCTTTAAAACGAACTGACCTAATAAATTCAAATTTTGCAAATTGAACAAATGTATTGATATTTGTTTAATTGATGAAAATATTGTATTTACATTCCTGTCGTATATTTGTATTAGATTCTCTAAGGCAACAGAGAGCCGGTATGCAACATATTCGCATTATTAAACTGATTATAAAAACATATTCACACATGTATAAACTGGTGTATAGTTTTTATCTTTAATATTGATATAAATTACTTCTCAAAATAATACATCACAACTCTTTAGAAATTTCCAGTTTTGAAGGACTCTAACTCAACTTGAGAAGTTAAAGTTGACAGACAGAGTTTCAATTTCGCTAAACTTAAGTTTGTCAAGTTATTTGTCTTCATCAACTATTCATCCTTTTGTAATTGCTGTGACAAGTTGACTAGTTATAGTTTCAAAGCTTCTTAAGTGATGTTTACTGACAAAGGAGATTAAAATGAAACCAATGTTACTCGCATGTGCTTCAATCACAGTGTTCACATTTTTTATTTATCTATATTATGTTTAAAAGTTCTAGTAATATCTGGTTATAAATAGAAAATGTGATAACAATTCATCTTATTACTTATTATAACTTCCGTATACGTCCCCAAGGTATAGATAAGTTTAATTTGATGAGACAGTTGTTAAAAAATGATGGTACAAGGCTACGTAACCCAAATACAAATAGATAAAAATTTATACTACAAGACAGGAGTATGCCACAGGGCGCGGGGCTCATGCCAATTTTAAGTCTGTCATGTTATGTCCTGCAACTGACACAAAATTATATAAAATCTAAATTTAAAATTCCCCTGGATAAAAAATACACATTCTTCTAGTCTCTGGTGATAAGCTTCAATGACGATTAACCAAATCTCATATGACTTATAAATCATAAATCATCACAGAACTTATACTTGCCTATGTAGAAGTAAAGTTTCATTTAAAAAGTCAACAAATTATGTAATCTTTGTTGAGATGTATTACGGACGAGTTAGGCTACGTGTATTATGTCATACATGCGTATGTCACATGTAAAAATGTCATGTGATTGTACTCAGATTATTATTTTATATGACTTAGATTACTTATACATTTATTTATTCTGAAATTATATTGTTTATATCACGGTTATCCGTATGACTAATATAAAATATTTACATAATTCAGCTCATATAACTTCATGCAAAATTTAATTTTTTAAGTCAGTTAAATCTCGCCATCTCCTGCATAAACACAAAGATACAGAAATAAATATTTCCATCGCTCGATTGATAGGCTTTGGTGACTCTTAATCAACAAATGTATAAATATATCAATTTTGAACTGTATAATATGTAAGAAAATTGCATATATAATTTTTAAGATACAATTAATGAAACCCTAAAGGCAGAATTTAAAAATATTTTAATATGGAAAATACTTCCTAAAGACAGGTTGAAGATGTGCAATCAAATAGTGCAGGCCATGTGTACATGCGTGCGCGCGTGCGCGCGTGTGTGTGTGTGTGTTTGTGTGTGTATGTGTATTTGTGTCTGTGTCTGTGTCTGTGAAACTAAAACTCATATAAGATTGGTTATTGTATGTACGCAGGTAGAGTTCCTGTTCATTGCAACGTGTCTGCATGGTTGGAACCAAGAAGATGAATAGGATAAAGAGGCATTAAAAGAATAACGTTTCTTATATAATAAGATTCGTGTAAACAGGCCTAGAATTATTGGTCGGCCTTTTTTAACTACTCTATAACTTTTTTACATAACATTTCAAACAGGTTACTTTTATGGAACAACACTCCCTCAAACAGTATTCAATGTAATGGTTTTGTACTCCCCCCTCAAATTAAAAGCTTAACAACTTTTATGTTTAAAGTCTATAAGTCTATAATCTTCAAGTGAGGTATGAGTTTTAAAATTGTATTGATTTTTGTTTTCAAAATCCGAGGAAATAGTAATAGACATTTATTAATAAAGAGAATATATTTATGTTGTATACGTGTGTTATAAAAAAACATTAATTACATCCTTATTATCATAATATTTAATCATTTGAAAAAGTTAAAATGGATTTACAGGTACGAGTATTTAATTTTTTTGCAATGTGAAATTAAAATTAAATATTTATAGAACAATTAGTTCAAAAGATTATAATGGATTTAATTACTACAAAACCACACAGACTAACCACTTACATATATATCAACGAATAATGTATTGCTCTAACAACCTGTTAAAACGGTAACGTATTGTATTATAATGTTGCCATCAAAGTTTGTATAGCGTATCATGTGAGCGAGTTTAACGGCAAAACGTTTCAGCGCACTCAAGTGGCTCATTTATGGTGAACGGCTCGTTTGACGCAAGAGTAACGTTATAAATTACAATGGGTTGTAGTCTTGTGCTGTGCTTGTGTGCTTTTTAATGTTCGTTGATATAAATGCTTTGCAGTGACAATATTTAAGTCTATTACAAAACGTACACAATTTTTCGTTAGTATCCATATATTCTAATATTGTTGAAAACAGTACAATGTGTTATCAAAAATACTAAAAACTGTAATGCATAGTTTGAATATAGACATCATCGTAACCCAAGATGTTTTTAATATTTAATGGATATAACTTTGAAATTTGTCAGCATCACTTTTTTACTGTTTTAAGGTTGGGACACACATAACCGCACCGTGCCCGACACGTGAGTCGGCCGTATGCTGGCCGTCATACGGTGAAAGAATTGTAGCGCAGTTTTCAACCTGCAAGTCCATACTTGTCCGCACCGACACCAGACCGTCGTGGCCGCACCGTGCCCGCACCGTCACCGATATGTGGAGTTTGAATTTTGACGGGCACGGTTGCGGTCTACGAGCGGCATCATATGTTGTTTACTGTTGCGTTCTTCTTTTTAAAACTATTTTATGTAGTCTACCACGTTCTATTTTATTGAATTATTTAGTATAGCCTACTAACTCTACATCCTGTGTTCGGCGTACAAAATCATATTTATTGATAAAAGTAGGGCTATTACATTTTCTTACATTAGAGTAAACTAGTCATATTTTCTTATTGTGCATATTTTCTTATTACAACAAATTTGAAAATCATGTTGTACATTAAGTGATTTTAAACAACTAAATTCGAACTATTATTAAAAAGTCTATAAACATTTTTCATTAATTAAAAAATAACAAGCATGTAATTATTTGAGCAAAAATCTATTTTTCTTTGATGATTTGAAGTTACTTGATAAATTTATTCCGGTATTTTGTAAGAGTCATATTTAGAATGTCTCTATGACATTTTTATTTATTATTCTTTTCACTTCAATAAAGTAAAAATAAAAATATTTTTTTTTACAATAAAGATTTTCAAACAAGAAAAAACCCATGTTAAAATAAATAATAATAATTCTAAATCATTTATTTCCCCATAATAATAAACTGAATATTTACAAATAAATATTATTGCCAGTGCTTAGTAATAAATAAGACTATGACATAACGTATTTACAATAGCAGTAAATAACAAATAAAAAAAAATGTTTTCTACTTACTTTATTTCTAATTTATGTACTTAGAGTAATAAAAATATAAAAAGTAGGTTACATCCTTTTAGATTTTCTTTCTTTTCTTAAACCTAATAATTAGGCCAATAGATTTACAAAATAAGAGAAATTTAGGTTACCCATAAGAGGATGTTCCTGTGTTGGGGATACTATATACAAAAAGGGTAAAAAATAAAAATAGCAATAAGAATCGAGCAAGAATGAAATGATAAAAATTAGTTATTGTAACTTATGTAGTAAATAATGTACTATTACGTTTCAAGGTTTAAATTTAGTATAACTATTGTGCTGTATTAAACAAAAAGGATTTATGCATGATTTACAATTCAAATATTAGGCTTTACACATGTAGCATTAAATATTATATTATAAATAAGTATTTTATAATGTTCTAACTTTAAATATTATTATAACTTAGCAGACAAGACTAATCATACACTAATTTATTATCTTTAAACATATACTCAATATCATTTTGGACCAATCAACCATACTCTAATTTTTTTTAGAAAATATATTTATGTTTCTACTATTTTTGACTAATTCTGGCAATAAATTATTTGTCCTCGGAGCTATAAAAAGAAATAATTTTGTAAAATTTGTTTTTTGTATGTTCTCCAGTATATATTTTACAAATATTTACTATGCTTTACAAATTATTATAAACGGGCTCGCAACATGGCAAACTCTCAGGCATTACACTATAGCTCTTGGGTTTAATACAAAAAACACCAAATACACTGTTTAGAGTGTATTTGACCGAAAATTCACTGCAATGAAACACAATGAACAAGAATTATACATTATACATTAAACATATAACCAAGATAATGATATTATTTACAAATTTTACACACTAGCTGATTGTACAAAGCTTTACTGTAGCATTGCAATGTATCATTCACCACAGCTATTAATAAACATAAACAACAATGAAATTAACAATTTTCTCAAGCAATACTTAATCTTCCAAATATTTGTTAAGTATCTGTCACTTTGAATTCAAAAGAAACATGCTCTAGTACAAACAGTGAGATTGTTGCGCTCGGACTGCATACGGACATGTGTGGCCTCACGGTAACCGAGCCGAGCCCGCACCGACAATCGGCCGACTCACGTGTCGGGCACGGTGCGGTTATGTGTGTCCCAACCTTTAAAACGTCTATTATTTGTAGTATTTTAAAAACCATGTATTTTGTAGTAAAGTCACTATTGAAATGTTGTAAATGGTTTAATATCAGCAAAATGAGTTTTTTAATTAATAGAAAATAGCATATTTAAAATAAAACAAGGATGAGTATAACTCTGATAATGAAGGACGTAAACTTAAACTAAAACCAACTACCCCTCCCCATAGCATTTCTTTTTATCAGATTGTTGTAATAAAAAATCAATAAAACACTGCACAACTGTACTGCACGATATAAAATGAGTCGAATTTCTTTTATTCCTCGGTCTCTCTACGTCTCTGGTATGTTAAATGAGTTGTGTAGCTCGTTTTTATTGTACTATCTTAAATATTGTGTATCTAATTATTATCTCACTCCTATTAACCCTAGATATATCCTTGACTTCCATGACTTTGTGTTATGTTATTAACTTTTTTGACTTGATTAGTTCATCTTAATGACTTAGTGTTTGTATTAACCTACGTATTAAGTTTTCTAACATCTGAAGAAAGGGTTTATTCCAATGTTTTAAACGTATTATTCTATTCTTGTAACATATAATGATGGTAAATTCCCAAAATGCTGCTATATACCAGGTATTAAAAACTAAAAAATATTTTATATTTGTATTACCACCTCTATCTTCCGCGTTTTTGCCCCTATTAAATGCGTGATGTCTGTCCATGACTTTCGCAAATTAATTTGGGTGTATGATAACATAACCATGAAAAGTGAAATGGATGGAATTTGGCTAACGCTCAAAGTTAAGCTCTAGAGTAATTTTTCTCATCCCCCCCAGTAAATAGTACTTACAAAGTGGACTAAAATACTAATAAGCAAGACTAAGAGAACTATGAAATAAATCAACATTATGTTCAATCACCTGTTGTCAATAAGGTAATGAAAGGCATTATTGAACTTATTGAAATATTAATATTGTCCTTATTTTATTAGAAGCGACACAATTTCTAATTCATTAGAACAGTAGTGCTTCTCTTGTAAGTAAATATATAAAGATATTTGTTGAATAAATTCATTTCACTCTACAATTTATTTCGCTGTGCTGTTACTTTTTTAATACAGACATTCTCATATTAATTAATCCTCATAATTAAACCTGGTATGTCTTTGTACGTTTAATTTTGGTGAATGTGAATTCATTCAGAAGATTCTGTCTTCTAAAGAATTTCATTACTTTGGTACGTGCATATTTCATTCGCAGCAGGCGAGGTTCATTCTGCATTTGGAATCCAATGATCTGTGGAAAACTTCTATCATCCAAGATCTCTGACCGTGGCTCGGACGCAAATCGGTATTGCTTACCTGCGACCTAAAGATCGTTTACACTGCTATGTCTGAACTTAATCTTGTTTCATTAAGCTAACATTGGCTAACACGATCTGCTAATTTAGATACTAAGTAGCTCTTATGCTGTTTACCAAGGACCTTTTTATAAACTAGTAATTTTACAGATAAAGAAATTCATAATTTGAGAATGTGATCTTGGAAGATCGTGCCCTCTCTCATAGCCTTGGTTCCTAAAGTTCCCCCATTCATTTCCTCACAGGTGACGGTGTAATTCATTACTAATCCATGATATAAATACAAATGTATGAAAGTATTTTTTGTTTGTTTGTTTTTTACTGGCGTGAAACTAATCCAAAAAAAGAAAAATTTAAGACTATAGCGAAATAATCAGTTGGATAATAGCAAATATCTCATTGTTAGTCAGGAAGATGTTGTTGCAATGCCATCTATGTATTGATGCAATCAGGAAAGCTCGATATACCGATAGTATAGAACCCTTAAATAAGACAGCAGATCAGGCCTGGAACATTCCCTCTTCAACAATAGATCTCATAATCTCCCCTCAACACATCCGTTCCCTATACATCTCGCTTACGATATATCTACTAACGTCACTTTAGCCCATCTGCTTGAACCATGTAGTTTGTTTCTGTGCTTCCTCTATTTATATTGTTTGAACACCCGGTTGAAGAAAGTGGGTGCAAAGCCTGAGTTCATCTTGTGTTTTTAACTGATTAGACTGTGTTATAACAAAAACTATTCGAAGCTATTTGTATTATTTATATGTCATACATAACTCGTTATTATTATTTATATCTGCTCACGTAAGACTCCTTATTTTATAAGCAAACCTTTCTTTAAATGTTCTGTATGATTTTATATTTTTTGGCAGATAAACCTATCAATACGATTAAAACTATGTCTAAAATTACAAAAAGGCAAGACTAATAAAAATCGTTTACAACCATTGCTAAAATTTTCTATGTATGTCCACTTAAATTTATGAAATATACGGGGAGTAAACGCAAATCTGTAATTTACGTATTTATTTCATACATGTTTATCACACATACATACATGTTAAAAATACTTTTTAGACTGTATAATCCGAGAAGCTGCGCTTGATTTATAATAATTTTTTTCCATAAAGTCTAAACATTGTATGGCATTTATGTGATAGTCTTTGGTTTAGTGTAAACTAAGCCTGATCCCAATTAGGTCTGAAACTGTTTCATTTCTGTCTGGCCATCCGCTCGATATCTCGAAAACGAAATGCCTTATAGACTTAAAATTGTGGATAAAACTTAATTTATATATGAGAACCTCTAAGTTCGATTATGGTGCATGCCATTCCATGAAATTTATCTGAGCGTTATCAACAGGGTAAACAAATTTTTAAACAAACACAGCATACTCTTAACACACTTAAACACCTAACATATTGACACATCCAGCCTAATTATCCCAAAACACTTCTAATATAGTTTTACGAATTGGTGTGTGAATTTTTAGAACTTAAACACTGATATGAAATCAAATTTAATTAACACAAATATGAATGTATTGTTAGGTAAAATATTTCGAGGAATAGTTCATTTTATTGCAATGTTGCATTTTCATTTAAAATTTGAAGCGTCGTGAAGGTTTATAGTTCAGTTGAGTGGTACATTGTCTCTTTATTTCCAGGGAATAAGATGATCAAAAGACTTGATGTTTTGCATTGAATTTCAGTGGATCCTGCTACGCGACGGGTCGAGTGGTGCACTCTTATATTCTGTATAGAGTTAAATCACATTTACATAAGGTAACTATTTAACGGTTTAATAATGTATTCATATTATTCAGTTGTGTTAAAAAATAAAGAATTACATACTCTTCTATAATTTCACTAAAGATAATATTTAAATTAAGCAATTTATTTTAATCTCTTCAATCGTTTTAATCTCTTCTTATTTTATCTCTTCTTTACCATGTTCTAGAATCTAATATTTAAATATTTACGGTATTTGTGTATATACTTTCTTTTCTATAATGAGTAATTAACTAAGAAATTATTTTTTATCAGACTGAAGCTTTATGTAAAATGACAGGTATTACCTTTGAAGGACTCAGTTTAATAGTTTATAAAGAAAGAAAGAGTTGGTTACTAGTATTTTCAATTTTTTATTTTAATTATATAACCGTGTATTTTAATAAAAACCGGTGTAATTACGTGCTGCTGCTAATATAACACCCGGGGAAATCATTGATAAACTGTCCATTTGTTTTACTCGCTCCAACATCAATCTTCTTAGAGCATTTCAATAAAATAGTACATGTTCATTAGACAACACTGTATTTTCTTTGATTAGAATAGAATTGTTTTCTTGAAGTTATTTATACAAAAATTATCACTTGTAATGTTTTATAAAAATTAAAAACTCTCCTGTTGCCATTATACAATTAAGAACCGAGCCTTATTGCCATTATACAAATTTCTACAATATATTGTTTGTGTAGTAAAACCTATTCAATTTTCATAAATACTTTATATATTGTCTATGACATCTTCGTCAGTTTAGATTATTCTATACGGTCTCATAATCTTAATCCATATTTTTTTGGAACCACTACAATTATATATAAAATTTCCACTAAGCGTACATCATGAACTTGATAGAATATCTTCTATTGCTCCGGCTTGAAAACGCTGACCATTAATTCATTTAATCTGAATTTATATATTTTTTCAGTTCCTCACAATAATCAACGTTTTATTTGGATTAAAGCTATGCATCAGTTCATATGGTGATTAGTTAATTCTAATTTTGAACAATTAGATTGTTTGGGTAAAATAAAAGTTTTGTGTCAATAGTGGATATCTCCACTGAACTATTAAAAGACTAATCTATCAAAGTAAAGTTGTTAAATCTTACCAATCTAAATTGCTGCAAGCTATCACTCATGAATTTTCCAAATGTAAAAGGTGTTGTTTGTTTAATTTTAATACTCCGAGGTCACTAAGGATTTTCCTGTAATGTAAAATTGTTGCCTGAGTTGCGAACGGTTCAGCACCTCGTATAGGCGAGCTTTTCGTGTTTCAAGAACTAAAATGCTTACCCTGTTCGACGTAATTGACGGTTTGTTTTAACCTAGTTGAGGCCAGAAACAGCACTAATCAGAGATAACAATGAAGCTGTTCAGTGTAAGACATTACAGCCTTCTTGCAATTTCTATTTGCTTTTCTGTTACACAAGCTTACAACCATTGTGACCTACTACGACGGTCTTATTCTCAATTACTAAGTTTTGTTGTTGGAACATCTTACATTTCTTATCGATTTCGAGTTTAACAAAGATTCCATCTAACTGTTTACACTTTCATACTACGTACCGAATACAAGGTCTATTAAATATATAGGAACATATATTTTATCCCCCACACCAAGAGAATTGTCCACATGAATATTCTATTTTTCGTGATTAGTACTATCTAACTATGTTTGGATTACCTACCTTGAACCATTATTTACGGAAGCTCCAAAATATAATAAGTAATAAGATGATTTGTTAACAAATTTTCATTGTAGAACAATATCCACTTGAACTATTAAATACGGAATCCATAAATATAAGAATATAACTGTGAACACTGAGATTGAAGTACATGCCAGTAATGTTGGTCGCATTGTACTTTCCTTTGTCAGTAAACTTTACTTGAGAAGCTTTGAAATTATAACTAGTCAACTTGTGACAGCAAAAACAAAAGGATGAGTAGTTAATAAAGACAATAACTTGACATAGTTGAGTTTGGAGAAATTGAAACTTTGTCTCTTAACTTTAACTTTACAAGTTAGCTACAGTTAGCTCCTTCAAAATTGGAAGTGTCTGAAGAGGTTTGTTGTATTAATCTTCAGTGAAGTAATTTAAATCAATAAGAAATCTTAAAGTAACTTATTTTGTATGACTGATAAGTGTATCATTCTTTTCCAATAAAAACATGAAGAACATATTTGAGTTCACATCGTCACATTAACAGTTACCAGTTTATTCAAATTTATGTATTTATAAACTGTTAAAGTATATTGTGCTAAACGTTTGCGAAGCCTATAAATTAGAGGTGTCAGAAAGTTTCATGTTTGTCTGTCCGTCCAAACGATATATCGAGAACGAACTGACCTATTGACTTAGAACATTGCTTAGAACAATTATGCTGGACACACCGTCGCAATTTTCTCAGCGTTAGTAGATATTTACATTGACCTTATGGGTAACGAAGATGGCAAAAAGAGTACCAGAATATATAAGTTTGTTCACAAACTGATTACAATAACATAAGTTTCAACATGTGAACTTTATCCATAGAGTTGAAAAAATGATATAATAGATAATTGCTGAGATGCTTTTATATCAGCACACTTTGCGTTGTAGTAACCTCACCAGCACACCTGCACTTGTATTTAAATACTCTGTTATGATACCTAACTGAATGCCTAAAAATGTGAAACCACGTAAATCTACATTTAATCCGTAGATTTAGCGTGAAACTTCATTTCCACATACACAAGAGAGAATTATATGATGGCACATTTCCAAACATGGACTAATGCTGATCGTAATTGAAGTCTGGTATTCAAAAGGCTGACACAATTTCTCTTTGCCTGCGAAGGGAAAGTAAAAAGTGAGTTTCTATATAATTTGTTCCTGCCTGTCTGTCTGCAGTACATCTTGACAATGAAATGAGCTATAACCTTAACTTTTCCATGTAATCTATCTAGCTAAGCCTGTTTTATGACACGTGGTTGCGTAGTCCTACCTTGTAATACACATACACGCGCGCGCGCGCGCGCGCGCGCACACACACACACACACACACACACACACACACACACACACACACACACACACACATATATATATATAATTGCTGGGAAAAAACTAACCTGAATTCTGCCATATTTAAGCATTTTTGTAGCTCACAGTCATGCCAATTAATCACAGTGGATATTGTTTAGTATTTGATTTTTAAAAGCTCATTATCACCTTTATGTATCATCCGATTTCCTTAAACTTGGTATCGTTGGATTTTTATTAACTTGTCTAACTAAAATGTAATAATTGTGACTTTATTTGTATGTGTTGTTTTAAGATATTTACGCTTACACGACTTTAGGAAGCTCCAACTTAAAAAATTAATTCTTTCTATAATTAGGCTGTAAATAAGGTTATGAAGTTATATAACAAATTTCAATTCATTACAACAATTCTTTTCTTATATTGAGTTTGGTGAAAAAACAAATGAGCGGCTATTTAGGTAATTATTTTGTTTCGAAAGTATTAATATTATATTTTGTTTTGTCTTTGTTCCAGGATACCTTACAATATTGATAGAGAGTTCTGGGACATTCTGTACATCACCCAACATGCAGCCACGATCATAGTTGCTGAACTCGGTCATTTTATTATAACTGCATAATCAGTAGATTAGATTATTGACAAGGAAATATTCCCATTAGTATGTACTATTCTTTACAGTAGTGTTATTAAGAATGTCCGGTAGAAATACAACTTTTGTGATACTGGTCGATAAATGTTTAACATTAATTTCTTTTCCAGTTATATGTTATAACTGGAAAAGATATCGTAACTTCTGTGTTTACTTTTTATCATCGGAAAAGATCCTGACATTGTATCATAAACTGGTAACTTAACGTTTTATGCAAATTATGATTAAGAATATTTTAATCTGAAAATTTTCTAACATTGCAAACAAAATAACTTGTTTATTGACTAAAGTGTTGGATTTTTAAACCGATTGCATCGTTAAGTTTATTGATATAAAGTGTAAATAACCCCTGCTTGTTCTCTGTTGTGTATATAGAGAAGTTCCCATTGAGCTGTTAAAACCAGTTGTTGTCAGTGGAAATAGCGTTAGAGGAAGCAAGTCGATATCGTCCCAAGCTGTTCTTGGCACAAGATCATGGAACTGTTCATATACAACAGCTGATTCTAAGTAGGTACAAACAACAGTTTAAATGAGTCTACTAACTTTTACTCATACCTTATCGTCAACTATGTTTGTTTAAAGCCCCAAAAGTTAATAGATATGTTTTAACCTCTGCAGGACATACGCCGAAAACAATTATAAAGCTATTCATTCGACTTAATAACTAGAAACTATGTTAAAGCTGTCTAGAGTAGGATTAAATGCAGTATGATGGGGAACACTGAGCTATTTCGCCCGAGGGTGGCGGCAAGATGCCAAGTAACACCTATAGCTCATCATCTACAGTACAGAGCGCTTCCATTAGCTATCGAGCGAACACCTGATGTGCTATTATAACGTTTTGTACGCTTGTATACAAATAATTTGCAATTTTTTTCTCAAAATTCATTCGAGGGTTAATAAGCAACTTCTGGTACTAAATAAGACTATTAAACGTTATTACCAGTACGTTACTTTCAGAAACTTTTCGAATTACATTAGAATTTTATTGTTCGTATCCATTGCTTATAAGAAGGAATATTGCTAGAGATTTAGATGAATAACGTGTATATGTTCTACATCTTAAAAAAAATAATAAGAAATAGTGACTATAAGTTATTGAGAAATTGTTTTATAACTTTAATAAAAATGGCACAAAATGTATGATGGTGATAAAATAAATACAATTAATTTTACTCCTTTTAAAATGTAGATTTTTGAACATAGCTAACTGAGTAATTTGGAGATAAACTTGTCCTTGCAACAAACTACCTTCAACAAACTCGATTTCGCTTATTTATAAATAAATTTTCATGCAAAAATGGTAAGCTTTACCACTTTTTGTTCTTATTATGAATTCAAAGAAAAGATTTTTTTGATTTTTCTAAATTTTTTTAGTATGTCGTTTGTGTTATGCAGAAAAAAAACAAATTTTAAATATACAGAAGATAAAGGCCAAACTTCATTTGTAACATACGGAGACATGGAGGGATATTATGAGATCAATTTGCACAGGAAGGTACCTGCAGTTCATCTCTGGAGTGAACTGCTGTCTCAACCAAGGTCTCTATAATCAAAAATCTTAAGGTAAGGTTGTCATTCAGCCAAACATTCTAACTATTCATTAGTTTTTAGCATTTGTAATAACCCTTTTTTATTGGCAACAACCCGTATGAATAGAAACTATAAAATGTTGTACTTTGTATTACAAATTCAAATATTTCCGCTGCAGATATTTTCTATCAACGAGTATTAAAAAGCACATAAGCGCAAGGCTTTAGCACCTTGAAATTTACGACTTTGCTCTTCCGCTGCATGAAACGAGCCGTTTGCCATAAATGAGCAACTGGAGTGCAGTGAAAACTTGCCTCTAAACTCGCTGACATGATTCGCTATACAAACTTTGATGGCAATATTTATAATACATCCTGTTACTGTTGTAACAGGTTGTCAAAGCAATAAATTACTCGTTAGTACAAGAACACGTCAAGAGTAACCGCCTCGTGTGTGCATTTGTTAAAATTATGTCAATTATAATCGTTTTAACAATCACTTCATGTTATAAATAGTTAATTTAAATTACGCATCGCTCGTCATTTAATTGCCTGTATTTATCGATTTTAGTTTTATTAATGATGAAAAGTTAAATCACAAATAATTGACTACATTCTTGGTAGTACAATAATTGCGGTACGTACGAGTATAATCGTACACTAATCATAGTAAACTTGTACTATTTATCTAAATTAGTATTACACAATTCGGTCACCTTCAGATATTGTAGATTTTGTGTGGTTTATTTAAAAAATTGTAGACAATTTTAATATTAATCTACCATTCTAAATTCTGTTTTATTAATATTATTATTTTGGTTGACAGTTTTTAAATATATAAGTTAATATAAATTTTACTATTATTTTCCGCAATTTATTTTGTTTCATTTTATGTGCAAAGATTAATTTTATTTTAAATCAATTTAATAGTACAGTGAGCTATTTAGTTTACATTTATTGTAATATTGTTCACTTTTATTGTAAAATATTCTGTTTTACACAATAAAATCTTAAATGAATAATTTATGGAGATGATCTGATAATCACTCCTGAAATGGGTTATAATAACTCTAGTTAGTCACAGATAATTGTTTCTTAATGTGCGAATCTGGTTTTCCAAAATTAGAACTCGAGACCGATGAGGCTAAATAACTTTTGACTAACCATAGGTTGAACAAGGTTGCATTGCCTGTAGCTTGCAGTGGTATTGAACATAACTGATCGATATTAACTAGTTCATTAAGATGACTGTCTAAATGCAAGCCTAGCTAGACTGTCTTTCTCGAGATAATATCACTGACATCTTATCCGCCTTTCAGTTGTTTTGGCTCTACAAATATAGGAGCTTTTCTACTTAGCCTTTCACTGATTTCCCACTCTATACCATAGTAATTCTTGGTTATTTGCGGGAATCTTACAAAATCTGGTACATAGCGAGATTTTCCCAGCCAAATTTGCCTTATTTGTAATAATCTTTTATCTAAAAGCATGTCAAAACCACACTCAAATCGATTCAATAGTCTGATACTACATTCAAGAACTATTTAGATTATAAAAATCATTGTATTGTAAAGTTTTTTTTTTAAGATTGAAACTATAAAACTATGAGTCCTATAAAACTGATTGTAAGTCTGAAACTTGAGGAAACTAGCAAGTGGTGTGAAATCACACAAATTTATAGCTACCCGCTGTCCTCAAGGATTTATTAATGAAGTTCATGAAACATCGTAAAGTTGAAGTCTACCGTTTATATTATTTCAGGCTTGGACATATCCGTGTACGTTTGAGTGCCCATAAAGTCTACATTTCCTGGTAAACTCAGTATTTATATTGCTACGTACATGTTTGTGTGTAAGTTAATTATAATTATACTCTCATTAGTAACTCTGTAAAGACCGGCAGCATATTCTTAATATCGTAGTAGTAAAAAATTTGGTACAAATATAGTATAAATTAAGTATAAATTATTGTTGGCTCTTCTTGGCCACAGAAATAACTGTTTATTTTAAGTCATTCGATGTTAAATAACTTAATTTTTCTTATAGAGGGGCATAAAAAATGCAATTACGCACGCAGATAGCCAGCCTGTAGTATAGGACTTCCCTAAAAAACGGGTTTACCCACTAAAAACTTTGTCTACTCTTTAAGATTCTAACCTGGTATTGTTTATTACATTAAGTCGGGCTAGGCCTAACTTGACTTAAGCCCGTGGGGCTCGCTCCTTATCCAGACGCTCGGTCAATGGATTTGGGCCACTTCGCAGTCCAGATCGGGTTTCTTTTCCATGAGGATGCCCCGGACGGACTGTGACAAACAATCCCAGTTCCCCCTCATCCTCCATAATCTTTTCGCAGACCGTGTCCACCGAAAAAACACCAAGTTTTCTTGTGGCCTCCAGGCGGGGCCTTTCCCAACGCGGACAGCGGAAGAAGGTGTGTTCCGCGTCATCGGGAACGCTTCACACAAGTAGATGCAATCCGGTGAACCGGTCTTGCCTATCCAGTTCAGGTACGACTTCAAAAAGCCGTGACCTGTCAGGAACTGCGTGAGGTAGTAGTCCACCTCGCCATGCCGCCTTTCGACCAATGGTTGAACCTGCTCGATGAGTCGCTCAGTCGATCAACCTCGGGTTTCGTGCTCCCAGGTGTGTTGCCACTGCTGGAAGGTTTGGGCACGCTCTTCGGATCTTGCTGCGTCCTTGCCAATCTCGCCTTGTCGATAATCACTTACAATTAGATATCACAAACTCGTAACTTTAGATATAAAACTAGACAACGATAAGGCCATAGTAGGTTCTCCGAAAGACTTCCAGCCTCTCTCTGGAGAATTTGAAGCTAGTTACCATGGCGTCTGATAAGTTGCGAGATGTCCTGTTTCTAACAGAGTTAGACAAGACTGTTGGATAAGTTTTCCGACAGTTAGGGCCTTTTGGATCATGCACACTGTAATCACTCTACATACCTACTCCCTACCAAAAACATTGGCCGCATCTCGATGAAAGGACACATTATTAAACTGTTTCAGACAGAATACAAAACGGATGGCTGAGTTTCGCATTCTTTGAATCCTTCTAATGTCCTCCGAGATGCTGTTTCCAGATGCAGGACAGAAATAGTAAAACACAGAGAAAGTTGAAGACTACATGATCTGTTGCTTTGTGAATTCTAGCAGTACATTTATAAATATATACAGATCCCTCAATCTATGTAATGCACGTTGGATGGCATCAGTAACATGACCAGAGAATATGAGGTCGCTCTCATGCACAATGTCGATATTCTTTACCTTGTCGTACACAGCCAAGCCATCACATCTCTGTCACTGAGGGCCTGCGCCACATTTTGTGGAATTAGTTGAATGATTTAGCACTTGCTTATGTTCAACCGGAGACTATTGTTGTATAACCATGTACAAATGCTGCTAAGGTCAGAGTTAGTCTTGACAATTGACTCTTCTGCCGAGCTAGGTGTATAAGACAAGTGTAACTGACAATGACCACTCATGTAAATGAGCTGTGCAACTTTATACACAACTGCGGAAATCATAAGTGTACGAGTACAGGTTTAACAGCCAACTAACAAGGTCCAAGAACCTCATACATTCGATTGCATTTTCATTAAATCCATAGAAGTGTATCTTAGCCATCAACATTGAATAATCAATAGTCAAATGCCTAGGAAAAATCTAACATTCATAGTGTCTGAACTTGCCTTTATATTTTTCATTTAATATATCACTGAATAGAATTATTGGGGCATAACGGATCTGTGGCCTTTTCGAAGACCTGATTGTATTTTTGGTAAAACGTACTCTTCCTTCAAAAGATTTCTTACTTGGCAAGAAACCATTTTTCTAATACATTTAAAGCTGCATGTAATATCGAAATAGGTCTTACTTTGATGGACACTTTTCGGAGCAGTTAACTTTTGGAAAAGGACGAACAATACTCATTTTGCACCCCTGAGGGAATTGTCCATGGGATAAAAGAAGCATTGATGAAATGTGTAATAGGCCCCAGGGGATACGGACTCACGGCCTTTATCATTTGAGTTGATATTTGATCACTGCTTACCGCTCTAAATTTTATGTCATTCATTGTTGGTTTTGCATCTTCCTTTGTTACAGCTGAAAAACAGAACTTATTCATTGAAGGTTTCTTTCTGTCTCTTTGAAAGAAACTATGGGGACTTGACTAACTTTGCTATGATTTCCTATTTTTGAAAAAAGTATTTATTGATCTCATTCACATTCAAATGGTGTGGTAAAATTACATTAGCTTTTGTTATTAATTATATATCCCACGCTTCTTTAAGCAGTTCTTAAAATATTGACTAGAAATCAGTTTTGCATTTAATTTTTTTTTCTTTGCCCTCTACACTTTACAGTTTAGCTCATTTCTTATTTTCTTGTACTTCTTCCAAACAGTACTGACCCAGTTTTTCCAGCATTAAGTCAGAAATTATTGTTTATCTTTACCAGCCTTTTGTAAGCATTTACAATCGTTAAATTATACAAAAATTGGTAACACTACCTTCTGACCGTTTCCTCAGGTGAATGCCTAGCTTAACACATACGAAAATCTAAGACAATGTCTGGAGTAATCATTTTTCCTTCACAATCCCCTAATCCTAAAAACTGAACTTAAAATAAATAATCTATCAGAGTTTAACGAAATTCTGAATGTCATAAACCCCTTGGACTTTCGTTGCCACTTCCCAAACAACATCAGAATTTCTGTTAACAGTTCTATCGGTATCGACTTACAGTAATGTCTATGAGTAACAAATATTTGTAACAGGCTTTTTCTCCTTTTTACAGATTATATTACAACAACAAAGCCTGTGTCTGTTATCTTCACCCATTATAAACCGTGATCCTAGTAGTATCAGTAACGACGGTCCTCTCTACTTCTTCAGACCTGTTTGCTTTGATTTGGTCTAACAAGGAAGTAGAGTGTGTCTGTAACTCTTGTAGACTCTTTTATTAGCAAAATATTGTAGCCAAAAGCATAACTTTGCTGACACTTCAATCGAAGGTCAGTACAAATACCAAGCCTAAGTCGCAACATCCTTAAGATAAAACAAAGCAACTCAATACCAATCAATATCAAACTCTGCACAATATCAATCCTTTGCACATCCCCATTTCTGAGTGGCCCCCTCTATCAGGATTCGGTCACTGTGCAGCATGACGGTCCTGAGTATTTTCAAATTATCCTAGGTGATACCTGGACGAAGCCAAGTCTCATAAACACCAAACACTTCAAAATCAAAGTCATTGACAAGTGAAGCCATTTCATCAAACCCTGTGTTCATGGAGCTGATCTTGATGTGTCCACACTTGAGGTAATCATTATCTCCTATGCCGATCAGTTTCCCAAGATTTGAGAAACTTCATGAATCACCGGAGGGTTATCCAAAATAATCTCAGGCACTGGACTCTCAGACCGGGCAGAGTTGCAGGAGACGCTTAGTCCCGATCACTAGTATAGAAGGCTATAACTCTAGCCAAACTCTGCAAAGCCATTGAAATAGCTGTCACGAATAAGGAGGCCATGCGAGAGATGCCTCTTTTGTTGAAGTGAACGCCATCCCTTCATATACCTCGTTTGCCAACGCAAATGTTGGCTTCAATTACATCAATGCTAGAGAGTGGAGTCTAATTGTACTTTGGTCTAATTGTGTAAAGCTTTATACCCAGTGTCATGTCAAATCAGAATGCTGTTCAGAAAGATTTTTTAATTAGGAAACTTTTTTTGTAAGCGTATACCAGATCCACTATACTACCTGTATGGAGATCTCGCTTACCATGCCCGCTGTTTCATCCAGGACCTCCCCGATAGTCTTTCCTAATATTATTAAAGCCTACATAAATTACAGATGGACTAAATTCTACATAACTAAGCAATATATTCGTAACATCTGAACTTTTTCTTCCAAAATAGTATATCATGTAAGTTCCGCGAGACAAACACTCTTGGCTTGAATGTCTCAGGTGAGAGTCTTCTATAAGCAGCACAACTGTAAAGCTGGGTGAGTACTGAGAGGCTTATGACTCAGCGAAATAGGGTGAGATCTCGCAAGAGAGGAGATTAGATAGGAGATGTGGTGCCAAGGCAGTCTACCGGCCGTAGATTCACCTCCACCGTTTAAAAAAAGGAGCTGGTGCTCAGCATTCAGATATGACAGATTTCCAACAGCACCCTCTCCATGGTCACTGACGCAATTTTGCTAGAAGACTCCTCTCTTTACTTAGTCAATTGAGCATTGAGTATGCTAATATTGGCTTAGTAGTGGTCCTCCAGCTCAGATTTACTCTTGAAGCTATTGTTGTTTACTTAAAGTTAATGCACCGATGTCAACAGAACAGAGCTTTATTAACTTTATTTTTCGAGCTTTATTAACTTTATATTTCGTGATAAAAAGATTGTAAGTCACTAAAAATACCTTGATTTTTAGGTATAAAAAAATATTAATTATTCTTGTTTGTTTGTAGCATGCAAAAATGTTCAATAAGAATGATTTCAAAGTCTGTAACCAACAGTCCTTATAACATCTCAGCTACTGAGATGTTCAAAACAAATTTTAAACTTTTTATTTAATGTGTAATTACTTTTGTTTTCATGAGTTTATCAATATAAATTAAGGTTTTAAGATGATGGCACCGACCTACGAAGTACTTACATCTGTTTACAATGAAATAGATGTAATGCGAGTAATACGTAATCGCTAAATTTATATTGCTTAAGTTGTATTTGTTGTTTCTGAGTAGATTCTGTAAAATTTGCATATTTAAATTGCAATGATCTGTATTCCAGTCATGTTTAATACTTTGTGTGATACTTTTCTTTAGATATAAGGGTTTCTCAATTTACTTCAAGAAATGAAAGTATAGGTATTTATGTAATACACTCATATTTATGCATGTGTGTTTTAAAAATAATTTATATTTAGTGGAATTTCAACGAATGCAATGCAATTTAATTCTATAGAATTGTAATCCTCCACTAAGCTTTTACCAAAAGAAGAATTGGATAGTGAAACATTCATAGTCAGGTGCGCTTCTTAGAGAAAGAATGTTGCCAATGATTAAAAGCGTGGTAGCACCTGGGACTCGGTAATGGATACATTCCCTGACACAATAGCTCCGTCTGTTCAACAAATACTGGTCGAAAACAAGTTTGACCTCTTGTTCCACATTTTGTTACTCCACATAAATCCATCGGAAATCTCAAAGTGATCAATTTAAAACCAACCCATCTTAAACAATTACAGTTGGCAAAATCGTTTAAGTAAATATATAATCATTTAAGTGCGTCGTCAAATACAAATTAAAAAACTATATTTATAATAAAACAGTGAGTTTGATTTGCAAGCACTTTTGGGCCTTTTTGTGCCTACGTATTTATTTACGCCTTTCCACAACAATTTCAAAACATATTCAGATGGATTATTAAAATTCATACTCACCTTTGGCGTGAAAAGGGCTGCCATTTTTTAAAGTATTTACCCATTTAAAACAATCAAAATGTATTCAGTCCGTGAAGAGAAGATGGTTTGATATTATGTAAACTTGAGTTTAATATTTCTCAAAAACAAAAAACTTTTACACAATCAATAAATTAATGATGATAACAGTGTACGAGTATTTAAAGTTTAAGGTGCAATATAAAAGCTCTACCATCACCAACACCACATCTAGTCAGTTCCTTATATTAGACAATGTTTACCATGTGTTACTAGAAGATGTGTTGTTCTGAGGACTATAAGACAATACTTCCATACTAAGTAACATACGTTAATGTGGACATAAATGCTATCTGAAAGCTTGATTATATATTAGAGAATAAATGTAAAAATATAACTTATCTATAACATTTTTAACCTAAGCAAAAGACAATTTTTAAACACTAGTTTAATGAATAAGTAAAAAATTGATATTAGAATTTATGTCTAATTATTTTTAGATTTGTAACAACTTCACTTACTCAATTTAGAATTTGAATTTTAAATTATTAAAATTAATTCAAACTTCAATTTTGAAATTATATTCCTACATAAACTGAATCTGAAAAAAATTAGTAGGTATTATGAACAAATTCAGTACCACATAAGTATAAACGGGAAACATACCACAGTTTTCAATCATTTAATTTATCAATATGAAACGAAAGTCACCGACTTCACCATAAAGTTCCGATGACAAAACAGAGATTCAGATAAATGTTTTTCTGCAGTAATTTCTGGGATTTATTCATTTACTTATTCTAAAACAATAACAATTACACTCACACCATTCGGTTACTGGAATTTCCCGAGGTGTGGTCAGTAGTAGGTGTATTTCTACTACAAAAAGTAGAAAAAGTAGGAATGAATATGCTAATTTAATCAATATAAGAACACTTGAGTTTCAATTAACTATCAATAATTAACTATCACTTCAATTAATAATAAAACAGGAACATTATCAGATTCAATTTTAAGAGTGTATCAGTTTTGTATGGGAAGGTTTCTGTAATACATTGCAGCCATACACGTTTAAAATTTATTTTATTGTAAACTGTATAAATATGGCTTTTATTATACAAAAAATTATAATATAGCATCAATATCAACGATTACTTCAAATATGTTCACCTGTTTCCTGATTCACTGACAATTTTATCACTGAAAACATCTTTGTTTCAGATAAAATTTTAGTAATCTTTTAAGCATATTTTCTTTTTTCATTATTATTTGTCTGTACATATGTAATTCTACAATTCTTTGTATAAAGAATAATCGATATATTTGTGTAAGACTGACTACGAAATACCTAGAAAACAGACAAATCCTGAGATGTTTTACTTTATTTTCAATGTAATATTAGTGTAAAAATCAAATATTCTACCATTTAAATAATTCGTAATGTTGAACATTTTACTTGTAAATATTAGAGTGGTACAATCAGCCTGAGATGGAAATTTACTATTTTAATAAAACTGACATATCGGTTAGTATTTAGTTGATTTTCAATAAAACAGTCACTAATATTAAGTAGTGTTTCTGTGAGCAAATGTACAGAAAAAACATTTCCTAGTTATATAATGAAGTATCTGAGTCAGCTTGAGAGTTTTGCCATTTTCAACTGTTTTGTATTTATGCGTTGCTAAGGCATATTCAACCACATTTTAACGAGTTGGGTTATTACTTTAACCACTACATCCAACATTGCTAGAAATAGTTAGTTTTTCCTGATTCACTACCTTAACTAACGTACTAATATATTTTTAGTATTTACAAGATAAGTTTATGGTGTTGGTAAAAGAAAAATACAAAAGTGTGTATAGCACTATAATGGTTGAGCATTATAGTGCAAGACACATATTTTCAAATGTTTTGTTGTAAAAGTTCTTGTTTAGGGTTGTTATAAGTTAATTATATGGATCTTGAATGTAAAAATGGAGAGTATGTCCGTTGGAAATAAATAAATAAAGACATATCATTGCAAGCCTGGCCGTTTGGCTTTATTATTTATTAGTGTTAATTAATGATATTAATGCTAATGGTATTCCTTTAAATTAATATTGTATACTTATGTAACTTTTAAACAATATATCTGAGCCCATAAACTACAGTTTATTTGCTATAACCCATGCTAAGGAATGATGTGTCCCTTACTATAACATGTTAGCAATTAAAATACCAGGTACATGGTCATGTTGGTTCCGTTTGTGTTGTTTCTGGTATTCTCATTGACGATACAAAAAAAAAAAACAATAATAGCAGATTTATTTACACAGGATCTTCCTGTCACTAGGTAATAAAGTCTAGTGACATAGCACACCTATATCCTATGTAATGGACATTGTTTTACAAACATTGCTATGCAATAAAACAGCGCTTGGACTTAATTTCCTTCCTCTCGGCTTTTTATTTTTTTCTGTGTTTATTCTTAAATATATAAATGTTTTTAGTTTTTAAGTCTTAAATGTTAGTTTACTACGTAGCTAAAATGGATTAAACATTTTACAAAAGTTAAATGTAAATAATTATATATCGGTGAAACTCTTTATCTCACTCATTTGACTTGAAATGTTAAGGGCTATCCACGATTATACTTATAGAAATAAGAGGTATTTATTGATCATTCCTAAAATCTATTTATCGTTTATTTTCATTAGGTTACAAGTAGAGTGACCATAATACATCAAATTAACATAAGGAAACTAATTAGATTATATTCCTGACATCTGGCAGACAACTATTGATGTGTTTGACTGTTTAGTCAAATTGTCAGACCAAAGTGGTTACAAGGAGGGTTGGGCATATAGTAATGACAACAAAATTACTTTACATACCCTTTTATTAATTTAACTGCACTTTTGTTGTAGTTAAAATACTAATTAATTATATATATATATATATATATATATATATATATATATATATATATATATATTAGGAAAGATAGACTATAATATACTTTCTCTAATTAAAAAATTGTTTATTAATAAACTTTAAGATTCTAATCAGTTTTCAAGAAAATAACTCTATATAAGTTAAATATTTAATTTTAATACCCTAAATTCTTACACAGCTACTTGTGTAGTAAAGGTTTTCTTTAAAAAAGGTTTCTTCTTTCAAATAAAATAAATCAAATTAAATTTATCTTCTTGTTCAAAATTATAATTTAACTAAAACTTTAACTTTAATTAAAAACTTATTAAATTTAAAAAATCCTATTTTATTCAAAATAACCTTTTCCTTTCTTTATTATTAACAAATAAAATGTTAACTAAAAACTTCCTGTTGCAGTTGGTACTGATTTTAAATTAAAACTGCCATTTAACCATGTTTCAACCAAAAATATGTAATAAAATCTTCATATCTTGATTTATAAGAATCACTCTTCCTGTGCAATACTAAATCTCTATGCAAGTAACCTTTGACTAATATTTAACTTTACTTGAACAATACTTGCCACAATATGTATTCTCTTGAAAACTTGCGTTAATTATTTAGTGATTTTCAAATCTTATTAATCCCCCTTCATCTCAAATAATTCAATAATCCCTGTAAAAAAGTTAACATTAGCTTACAAAGCGTACCATTGACTATAAAAGAGCTAATTACGCATAATCCCGCGCAGACCTGGAGACAAATCTGAAACCGATAAAAACACCAAAGATTTAATCCGAGGAAACACTAAAAATATGCCCTGATGTAGGTATTGGAGGTTTTTATACTGACCCCTTTTCCTAACCAACTGGCCCATCACCGACGCCTTCGATGAGCCTCCGACAATTGAACCACAGGGCCAGAGAAATTAGTTGTCATCTGACCACCCCTATTGTAATCGAGTTATCAAAGTCGGCATCTAGAAAAACCACTATCTTACTGCACCTTTCCTTTATTCGCAGATCCTTTCTTCATAAATGATATTATTTATTTTACCTATATTTAACAAAACTACTTAAATTCTGAAATATTTTCTCCAATAAATATTTATTAATTCAGGCCTAATGCGGCTTTGTAGCAAATGCCAATCATAAGATGCAAATCATACTTTAAGAAGTTAATGATGATAACTTATATTGAAACCCATAAAAGAATTATAAAAATATACAACAAATATTAATGAAACAAGTAAAAAATCTATTTTCTATAAAACTTATAATATTCCAGAATTTTAATTTATTATAAATTGTTGAATACAAGTAATATTAAAAAGTATCTACAACAACGATATCAGTAACTGTGTAGCGAACGGCTTTGTGATTGTTGCATAATCCTTGAATTGTTGGGATAATCCTTTGAACACATAGGAATGGATTTCAAAGCCCACAACAATTTATTTATATTTGATTTCCTATGTGTACATTTATCCTTATGAGGTGTAAATAATAATAGAAATGTTTAAGAAAAATTCTGCTATATCAACAATTATTATATGTAAAATCTGACCTCTCAAATTTTTGTAATTGGGTTTTTATATAATCCATTACACTGTTAGTTGTAACAGATTAGTACTTTAATTTATTATGTTCTTTTGTAACAGTGAAATCGTATTTAGTGGATTTACTTTTATGTATTTGTATTGTATGTATTTTCAAATACCTGTTTTAACAGTATTACAACTGTTAATCACATCCGTCTTCACGATCTAAATATTGAACAACTAAACTACAACCTTGATACAACCAGATACGATTCTTCCACAGCCTTTTTCTTTTCTTCCTCAGATTCTTCTATTTGGTTCAATGTAGGATTTGTTCTCGGGTTTTTGCCAATGAACATAAAGCTTAATAGAAATTAGTTTTTGTTTTTCTTTTAGGAAATTCAACAGTAATTTTTTGATGATATATTTTAGTCCTCACTTACGTATCACGACTGAATGAGAAACACAGGTGCTAGTTTAGTTCTTTGGAAGTTCCTGTAAAACATGTACAATACTTTATAATCTACCATAGCACCTACATTAAACTAAGTCATAAATGTTGTCAATTAAATTAATTCTCCGTGGGGGGAGCCTAATATTATTCTAACCACTATAAATAGAGATACAAAATTTTACATTTCGTTAGTGCACATTAACAAGTATTTTAACACGTATCCATTGGAACAATACGTTATCAGAGACCAGCAAAGGCAGAAGAAAGGTTTTAGTAGGATATAGATGGAATATCATATTTGATGAAAGATGTTCATTAAAAGAACATAATGCCACAAACCCAACCTTAAAATGTTGACCCTAACTACAATGGCACCTAATTGAAGTTTAAACTCATTTTGGTTATATGGTTTTGTTTGATATTTTTACTATTTGTAAATAGCAAGCAGAACGAAATCAGAAGAAATTTACAAACACGAAATAAAATGTTTTTACATGTAAAACATTAGTGTACTTGCCAACACCGCAGTTGGATAGTAACTATTTAACTCAATGTAGCGTGACTTGGCAGTGTCATGTTGCGATGCTGAGGTATAAATCTTTCACTGTTAACATCGATTGTGGTCTGCAATATCTCAGCAAATTACCAAATAAATATCTTTTATTTTGTATATATATATATATACAAAATAACATATATATATATATATATATACAAAATAACATATATATATATATATATATATATATATATATATATATATATATTTGCTGTAACTTCATAAGTTGATAGCATGTTTAGTAATGAACATAAAATAACATTTATTTCACTGGAAAGTGTTAATCATTAACAAACCCACTAAGCGTCCAATGAGTTACGAGTGATCATATAAATATTATTCACCACTATCATGGTTCCTAGTATAGTAAATTTAAATATGAAATTTATGAGAGCAACAGACTAGAAACATATCTTTAGCGTTTTCTAATTGCACATAACACTGTTCTTGTCACCTTTCTTGGCATAATCCCTATAGTATACATCTGTTAATGTTTTAGAAGATAGTTGAATGAAATTTTAAATAGAATTTATTGATATTTATATATAAACTTGATTCGTAAAACACATATGTACGGAAACCATCATATTTCTAAGATGATATGTTTTTATACTCGTCCTCACCTTCAGTTAGTAACCTGAATTTAAATATCTTGTGATTGAATTTCAATATGATTTAGATGTTTTAGCAAGTAAAGGAGGATAACTTCAATTAATACTAAAAGCAATAATTATAAATAACGTATAAATACGGTTTTCTAGTAAATTCGGTGTCGAGAACTTAATAAAATGGCAAATGTTAAATTTAACTTTTCAGAAGTTTATATATATATATATATATTATATATATATATATAATTTAAACATTCTACTAAAAAAAAACTTTTGTTTCAAGCAGAAATAACTTTTGGAAAAAGACATATTTATAAAATTCCAGTATTCACGTTAAATATTTTACGTGTAGAGTTGTACTTTTAAATCACTATTGTAACATTTTATAACAGGAAATAGTTAATCATTAATAATCCACCGATCGCCATATGTGTAACAAGATTTATTATTCACCTCAAACGCGGTTCCCAGTTTAATCAATTATATATGAAATTTATGTGAATCAGGGACTTGATAAATATGTTTTATGTTTCGTAATGCCACTTAATAACGTAAACTCTCTTAGCATATTCCCTATACATGTATTAATGTCTGGAAGGATAATTAATGCATTTGTAAATAGAATGCATTACTGTTTATATATAAGGGCGATACTTATATACAATATGTACGGAGAGACGTGTGTTAATACACATCCTCACCTCCCGTCAGTGAGCCAAAATTTAAACTGATCTTTTATAAAGGTCTTATTTTTATGATGTTGAAACAATAAAAGCAGGACAACTTATATTAATATTTAAAAAATAATAAAACATATATGAATACAGTATCTTTTCCAGAAAAGTCACTTTGGTCACATAGTGAAACGATTAGTAAAGTTCAAATCATAAATTTACTTTTTTATGTATTTCATTATTAAAATGAAACTTAAGAAAATGTGTTAAAAGTTCTGTAATCAATGGAAGATGTGCAGCATCACAACACCGCATAGTAGTTCCAGTTAATATGCATTGCAGTGTTGGCAGTAAAACATAATCTGTGGTTTACTAATACAAACCTGTTCTGTTACCCTTTTGCTTGCTCTTCACAAATAATAGTAAAACAATACTGAAGCTGATTACTAACAAAGTTCTGAAACTTAAATAAGCCTCCAGTTAAGTAAGAGTTAACCTTTTGAGTTTGGGTTTGTGGCTTTATATATTCCTAATGAATAATTAAGTATGATATTTTACCTATGGTATATTAAAACCTGAGAGCTAAAGTTATGTATAAAACCCCTTACATTGTGATATGGAAATACATCTTACCAAAACTATGCACACCACAAAGATTACATATTACTTAAAGAGATAGGCTGGGCACATTGAAGTCTTACTAAAAGATATCACGCATGAATATGTGTTGATATGCGCTAAAAATTGGCATTGTTCCTACAGATTATTATTTTTTGCGTTATTTCTCTATAACTTTTGTTAGGAACGTCGTAGAGATGTTTCATTCATGTCGTTGTGTTTCTAATAAATAGCCCTTAAAACTGACATAGGGGTTGCAATTTGAAAATGTAAAGTTACCCCCTTTGACACCCTTTGAAAAGGGGAGGAGAATTATTTTATCCTCAAATAAAATCAAAAGATATTTTAATAAGTATGGTGAAGATATACCCAGGTGTGTCAGGACTTAATTTACACCCTGTATATGAATCCCGTATGTACTGATTTTGTTTACAAAATTGTTTGTTCTGTTATTTTCTCGTTGCTATCATGGTTACCCATAAGACCAATATACAAGAATTCACTACCGCTTAGCCAAATCCCACTGAGTGAAATACACTATCATATAACACAGTGGCTCATATATAAGTGAACACTAAGTGTCAAATACGGTAATTCATGTTGCTTTCCTCCCTTGATCGAACAAATAAGGCTATGCCACAGCCAACGGAGTCTAAAATTAAACTTCCTAGTTAGTGTGTTATGTATCTGCGTTATGCTAGTCATATTACAGCTCACGTCGCGTGCGTAATTCCCTCGAATATACCCGCTATCTTGCAATCGGTAGTGTCCGTGGAAGAGAGCACGTATCGTCTGGACAGTAGTTTGGCAGATCCTGAGTTATACGCAAGCTTGAACGACCATCGAATACGGGTTTCACTTTTGAGTAAGGACAAGTTCATACACAATGGTGTGCAGGTTGAGCTGATCGTCTTAGAATCCTGTGAATAGCATTGCGCAAAGCTCTCAATTCCCCCCTTGAATCAGCCAACCCCTTGAACCAATCCGAGCTAACTGTATCTATATGGGAGATGAGAGACAAGTTGTAACCGGATAGTACTGATACAAAAATTTTCTGACATCCTGTACGCTTTCATATAACCGTACACTTCTTTCGTTCCACATATATTCACTCCTTGCTCATTTGTGTTATAAAGCTGTGAGACTATCTTTAGATAAAAAGTTCCTCTGATTATAAAACACAGAAATATTACATATTCTTCAAGCTTTTGGCATATGTAATTTTATAATTATGCTTGATGATTAAAATACTCTACCTTATGGGATCTCACAATCAGTAAGTTTTCAATGTCAGAAACTTCACCAATTTAGAACTTCATGGTACTAGGAATATTAGATTAGGTGGACCTACGGCTGAGTCATTCTAGGAGGGTTCTATAGATCCTTGTTTTTAATAAAACCCAACAAAATCTAGCGAAACAATGTTCGTTGAAACAGAATAATTCTATGAAAAAATACAGTGTTCTGTTTAATTTGAATAGAAAATGCTTTACAACTTCATTATCCTTGATACTCCATCCACAATAATTTTTAGACCCAGGTGATTGTTTCCCTTATACTTATTTTGCTCACTAAATATACGATTACAAGAATTTTCAAATCAAATTAAAGGAATGATTTAGATTAATATAATTTTAATTTAGATTCCTTCTTTTTTGCGGCTTATCATTTTTCTTCATGATTTATTAATTCCCCTGAATTTAAATTTCAGTTTACTTACTAATAATTAATTGAATGTATAATAATTTCTTTATTTTACGTTTCCTTAAAGTGTAAGTATTTTTGTTAGCGCTTAACATTTCAAGTTTAATTAGTGAAACTTGAAATGTTAAGCACCAAAAGAGTTTTACCTATAGTTTATAATTATTTAAAATGAACATTTGTAATAGTTTATATCCACTTTAGTCACGTATTAAACATGTGTGAAATGTTTGACCCAACTTCAAAGCCGATGAGAGCACGTATCGGAGAAGTTAATTATTGGGCGATGTTGGTAGAATATTTGAGAGCTGATCCAGTTTATCGGCCGACTAACGACCCACCCTTATTCACTTACCTGTGCTAATTTATTTAGTGGTAATAAGCTACTATTGCAGTTGCTCCTTGTAGCTGAAGCTCAGTTGAATTAACTGATTATATGATACACTTGTATTTTATGAAGCATTTAAGGTAAATATCGACATACATCATAGTAGAGCTACATTAGTAGAGAAAGTCATGTCGTATTCACTGATTAAATGAAAAACTCTGACTAAATTCAATGATAAAAGGGTATGCTAAAACTAATCTTTTAACGTGTTTACAATAATCCTATGTATAATAATTATAGCATTGAAAAAAACCCCAAACTAAACAAATGTACTCAACAAGCAAGTAAAATAGTGATTATTTCAGCACAAATACACTGTGATGGAATTACTTTGTTGAATGGTTTGTAAAACATTTGTTATGCCTGATCTTCAATATTCCGTTGTACTAGTTTGTCTTAAACATTTTGTAATAGTTATTTCGTTTGTAAACTCCTTTTATGAGCAAAAAAATATGTGAAACTATATGTAAAAAATTATATAGCTGTTTTTAAATGTGCACCATGTTCCCTGCAGTAAACTACATATTGAGAGCGCACTATACAGTGAAGAGTAAATAGGCTATTTGCATTTCCATGAAGCCTTTTATCGTGTTTAATGTAAAATCGACCATCATACAATGCGTATTTTATGAAAAGCTAGTTCAAAAGTGTATATATAATAATGTTAAATGTTCTATAAGCTATAATTTATTAAAAACCCTAACTTTGGCCTAATTCTTTTCTATTGTTAACAATTGTTCAAATTAGTAATAGCCATCGACCATTGCAATAAATATGTATTTATATAAACCTTCATTTTTTTATACGTACACCCAAGACATTAAGGACATGTATTACATTTAGGTTTACAAATTTAATGTAACTTTTTCCTTATAAACAAGACCATAACACGAATGAAAAAACTTTGCACTAGATTAATTCAGGCAAAAGTGAATTTTGTTGTTTACTTTTTAAAAAGGAACTGGTAAGATTAATGTTAAAATAAAACTGTTTATGTTTTGATAGACCTTCACTATACAACTCATATACAACTCCTAACTTAATTAAAGTTACTCGTAACAATTTAATAATTCTCCTCCTTTAAAAGTATCGTAGATTTTATTAGTAAATTGAATTCGTGTTATCAGTTCGAAATTTCAAAGGAAATATAATCCAAGTGAAATAACTACGTTAAATATAAATTTAATACCTCTGATACAAATAAGCAAGTTCTTATAGATGTAACAGTAATTTACAAGGAGAAGCGCCGTTTTTCTCAGAATCATTACTTGAACTGGAAACTATCAGTAATAGTACTTGATCCTTAAACTTTCCACTAGACTTCACGTTAACTAGTGATTATTGGATTTTATATCTTTCTTGGAAACAATATTGTTTGTTTCAGACTGTTTTATTGTTGATTGCATCGTTAACTGTTAATAATAGCAATTTAGTATATATTAAAACTTAAACATCTTTTTACTATATCTATAAAAGTGGCATTTTTATTATTGATACTAAAAGTTTCTAAGGAGAAACGGTTCAAACATATTTACAATTTTATGGACCTTCCTGGGAATTTGACTCGTGACCTATAGATTGGAAGGCTACAATCCAATCCCTACTCTACGGCAAACTCATAAATTTCAAAATGACGCCAAAATGTTCACACCTCTACGAAAACGACAACAACGAGGTGTAAATGTACTGAACAACTATTTCTCCAAAAGTAGTTGATTATCCTTTGATTACCGTTAGTTGCTCAGAATTTTACTTCTAACCTTATATTTCGTTTGAATAAATAAGTAAAAATAGTTTATTTATTACATTCTTTCCCAGGTGGACTGATCTTCATACCATCTCATGCATATTTTTTTTATTAATACAGCAACTATAGTTATTATTAAAAATATACTTACGAGTACAACAGAATATGTTAAATAACCATAATCAAATATTCACATAACCGTTAATGTAAACATTTAACGTCATTAGGTAGCTAATAATATTAACATATTATGCAAATTTAAATTATTAACTTCATTTGTTCAAAAAATTGTAATGGATAAGAAACCGTTATGTTTATCTTTGTAACTTTCTCAGCAAAGTCAAACATTTCACAACAGAACGTGTTCTCTTAAACATGAGCATATATAAAGCTGGAGTATATCATGATATACATAAAAGAGAACGTGAGACACAGAGATCAACAATTTAGACTCAGTTAGTAGTATGTGGCACATTACAAACAATAAACTTGATAGCAATGATTGGATGGGAAAGAGGCAGATGCCTTATTCTTTGCTTTTGATCTCAAAATCATAGTGTGTGTTCGAAATATATTATGTTATTTTGTAATTAATATATGCATATGTTTCGTAATTATGAGATGTTTAGAAGGAAGTCAACCTTCTTTTGAAGTTAGACGACTTTGGGGACCAGTATTAATGCAGCTATTGAGAAGTAGTTCCTTGTGGAATAAAGGCGGCTTAGTAATAAATCAGTTATCTTACATACCATCTGGTAGTTATGCAACATGTTATTCAAATAATGCTTCATTCAAAAGATCAAATTATCATTAAATTCATAAGAGTGCATTTTCGCAAACAACATAATTATGAAGATGCACCGATCTCACATATTAAGAACAATTTTGCATTACTAGGAATCATTGTCTGGTCCTGTCTTAAGACTTCAACAAGGCCACTTCAGTTTCCTGTTTAATTTGATTCTTAAAGCACTGCTGTGACTTTTGAATGACTTTACGCACTCCAGCTCCGTGTGTATAATGCATTATCTAGCGTACAAGTACGTCCTCCAACAATGCTCCAACTTATGAACATTCATATAAACTATTGGGCGTATTCCTTGTTTGCATCAAATTAAAATCCTAATAGTTATTTGTAATTCATATGTTTAAATGTTAATCAAAATATGTTTTTATAACATTTTAAAATTTATTTCTTATACAATAGTGATTTAATTCTTTATTTATTGTAATATTCACTATTTTTATACATGAGCACAAATCGAACAGTGTAATTTGAGCTAATCTTTATCTGGTACGTACATAAGCATTATTTCTATTGAAAATCTTAGATCTGATCAATGATAAATCGGTATTTATCCAACTGACATCAACCAAAGAATACAATGAGAATCTCTTTTATTCTTACGTTTCACAAACTTCTGTGATTACTTTGTCTGACTCCAGTATTCTTTTATCTGATTTAACGTATGAAAGCTAAAAAGGTCATTAAGAGAAACTTTCAATGTTAGCATATTCAACAGTTTTATGAAAGCGTTCTGTAAAACGGTAAAGCAGCATTTCGGTTGAATGCCGGAGTGAACAGACTCAAATGTGTATCTGGATTCTGTGAATCACTATGTGTTAATTGAGACACAATTATAAACTCTCCTGGTGTTAGGTGCACGGCCAGGAATATTTAGCGAAAAGATAGCCTTGCTACTACCAATCCAGTAAATCATCTACATATACATGTTATCAATAAGACTTGTTGTAACTGTAAAATAGTCTATTTTTATAAACATATGCGATCGGTTAAGGATATGAAGAAAAGAAAGGAAGAATGAGAACCTCCCATTATGAAGTTAAACTAAGTCTTCCTTTCCAAAAGACATTGATGAATATGTTTGCTCACATTGTCCTTTTGAATATTCTCGACTGTCACCAAATATTACATGCATAGATATTATGACTGTTCCTGGTAAGGTAATAAATTTTCCAGAGCTGACAGTTTGAATAAACAATAATTATTAAATGAAAACTTTATCTTTTTCAATACAATTAAATCAATCTTAGAGAACAGTAAACCATAAAGAATCATAGCAATCCTAGATACTGCATAAGAACAAACCATAAGTGGTCTTAGGAGTTTAAAGCAACAACTGGGAATATTTCTAACCATTATGTGTCGATTGTTATAAGTTCAGAGCTAGAACCTAATACAACCTAATAATCAAGTACACTATTTCCATAATTTCTTTAACAATTCATTTAAACAGTTTTCTGCCATTTAACAATATAAATTTTAACTGCATTTGAAATATTCAAATTAAATTTTAAATAACAACTATACCATAATTTTTAAATTTAATAAGTCACCTTCTGGCATAAATAAGTATTAAAAAGTTGGGATCTATCTGGAGTGGTCGTAAATAAAATTTTATAAATACAGCACTAAACACAACAATTAAGTAAATCATTTTGGAATTTTTATAAAATAAACTAAAAATATAATAAGTACATATTTTTATAATTTTTAAATAATCTATAAAAATGCTAAAACTAGGGCAAAGCTGATATTAATAGTGGTTCAATAATGTTTTTATTATAAATATTTAACAAGGCAGCTACCAGCTATTGATAAAAAACGTATTGGTCTATATCAGTGGTTTTATTACAGACTTGTTAATGTTTATTAATAGTTTTATGAAAATATTGTTTAGATCCTTCCTTGTAGTAAATAGAGAATCTAACCATCAGTCAGGTTAAACACTGTAACGTGTTTCGAAATTAATTTCGCTCTCTTTATATCCTGTGGACAGACACAATCAGGCAGAAAATACATTTTGGCAGCACCCTGACTGATAGGCTTCAATTGCGCTCATCCAAATCCTCAACTTATCATCAAACTCAAACTGTTCTATGCAGAAATAAAGTGCTTCATGTCAAATGTTATAGCTTACAAATGAAGTTATTGTAGGGATATCATTCGAAGATTTACGCTATGCCATCAAGAAACACGATATTTACCATGTAGAAATCATGTTGAATGTAAAGTTTGAAGTCCATATTTCCATTATGTTGACATACAGACAGGCACTGAATTGGAATTTTTAAAACCTCTAAACAATATAAAATTGTGTGTACAAGATTTAAGGCAGCGTACATCACAGCTTGTAGCTAAAGACAGTGACGTCTGCAAGATATGAGGCAGCGTGTGGCAGAACGTGTAGCTACCGAAAATGACGAACAACAAGAATACCGATTAGAAGAACAAAGACATCGAGACGGAAGACGTCGTAGGGCTTTAGAACCTAATAATTATTTACCGACATATAAATATGCCGTTACTGCAGCTGTGCAATACCACGCAACACGCTTTAGGATCGTTTGAAATGTTGTATGTCCATTACGGTGCATTACATTTCCCTGAGGATCGTGTTTCTGACCGCATCCATAGAAATTCTTTTGGTTACTGTTGTTTGCATGGACGAATTTGAATGGAGCAACCAAAATTGTGAAATTCATTAGTACGGCTTTTTAAACCGTCACCCATATTCGGAAGTTTTTCGTAAAAGAATTTGAAACATAAACACATCTTTTTCTCTAGCACCCTTTAATGCAGAAGATGAAAAAACAGTAAATAGCCATAGCATTTATAGTTTTATCGTTTGTGGACAAATACATCATACGATGAATCCCGAAACACGATTTGCCAGAAAAATACCGAGCCAAGCTCGATTTTCTTATATTTATGTTTATATTTAAAATAAGCTATGTTAACTACAAAGAAAATCACATGGAGGAACATACCCACTTATTAAACTCTTGTTTATGTAATTTTGTGTATTGTTTCATGAAGAGTTTGTGAGCCGATTAAAAACCAAGCTCCTCAATATTCTTCATTACTCTCAAAACTTTTCATTAAATGAATTCCTGGATATTATTTATATTTATTATATTTTTTCACTTTGCTACAATCGAAAACAAAATTATAAAAAAATTCAACCTCTAAGTGTTGACTGATAAACAGATCAAATATACATGCTTTGTTTTTGCCTTCAGGAATCTAAACAAAACAAAGTGGCATTTTTTTATTTCAATTGACATATGTTACACACCTACAAACATATTTGTGGATATTTAAAAATGTTGCGTACATAGGAAAAATATATTATATTTTTTATATTTATTATACTCACGGATATCATATTAAGATGCTTAGTATTAGTATTATTTTTTAAACAAATCTTAATCTTTTGAAAACAGCTAACATTACTATTATATATTTTTCAAGAAGACTTTTTACATTGAACTTGTTAAAACCAATTGGCATCAGCACCTTTTCTACAAACATTTGTACAATACGATTGGTTTATACTCTAGCACTTCAAAATGAAGTAGTTTTAGGTTTATGTTTGTTCTTAAAATTTCAACAAATGTTCAAATAAAAAAAAAAACTGATATAAATTTAAAGATTATATTAAACTTTATGTATAGAATCTAAATTTTATAAAAATACACAGTACAAATATTTTATAAAGAAAAATTTAGAAAGTGCTAGTAGTCAATTTTTAGGCAATAATATACTCGTATTAAGAATACACCGCTTGAGTCACCATTCAAATACAGCCATATCGCCATGATGCACTACAGATAATACTTTTCTTAAGGGCCAAACTCGCGGCTTCATTATTTGTATATAGTAGTATAGTGGATACTAATTCCCATCCAACAACGAAATGTCTCTCTTACAATTCGAGTCTGTGCTCCCCCCTCGTAACATCATACTTGTCCGATTTCCCCGATAAAGTACATATCGATTCTCTCCAAACAAAAACTAGTCATTGTAGCTGTGTAGAGCTTATAGCCTAAAATTCATGTGTAATATTCTTCAGGTAAGCTGAAGGCCTCGGACAATGCCAGTTTGGCCTTTAGCTGAAAATTGAAATTCTATACCAAGACCGCAATTTGTGGAATAAGTGCTTGTAGTGTAAACATAGGTGCATAATATGCACCAGTAACTTGTTAATTGAAACGATATAGATAATTATTATTTTGAACGTTAATATAGTTAATGTATTAATCATCAGTATTACCTACATGTATGGGAAACATTAGAAACCTTTCTATTATATTAAATTAACTAATTGTGTTTTAAATAACTAAGTTACTGATAAGCATACTGAAAATGCTTTGTTACATAATGAACCACAATAACTTAGAACATTAGTTTCTTTTGTAGTGTATTATTTATTTGGCAACCATTATTTGAACAGATAAAAAACAAAAAAACCTAAAATATACCATTGTATTTGGTTTCTGGTCTTTAATATAATGTATATCTTGTTTTTTACTGCTGTGCTTTTTAACTTCTATGTTATGTCTGTTTTTAACTGCATGTAACTTAAATTTGTCAGTTTCTTTTAATCGTAGAAGCATGAATATATTATTAATCATGTATTTTCAAAAATGGAATAGTAGCACAGCTCTGGGAAAGACGTGAAGAGGAAGTTATGAAACTGCCGACCGTATGTAACCAATTGTTAAGTTGTGTTATAAGAGGACCTAGGACTGACGATTCTGGCCGGAGACGTGGCGCGGCGATGACACATAGCTGGCGTGAGATAAGTAGCGAACATTGCAAAAATAAGGGATTTTGATTAACTATTTCAAAAGTAAAAATGTCACAGATCATAAAAAAAGTCACAGATCATAAAAAATACATAACAATAAAAGTTTTTTAAATACTGACAAATTTTCAATTTTAGTTATTAATACAACTTTTCTAGAACATTTAGTCTTTGTTTTAAATTTGTTTTGTCTATTGTGAAGAAAACAGGATTTTTTACACGTTTGCCTTTGCTTAGTGATACAACATAATCAATAACACTACGATTCGAGATTAAGTTTGCAAATACAATACAGATTACCAATACATATAACTTTTAACAAAATTATTAGTTAAGTCATTTATGACAACTAAAACTTTTATTTGGAAAAACTGATAAATATCTCAACTGTGAGAGACGTCTCGCAACCACTCCCGTTTTCTACTGTTTTTCTTTTGTTGTTAGGGACAAAAGAACATCGGTCCATTACATTACTTCATTTCCCTATCAACTGTTCTTTGTTTTTTGTCTCTATTGTTGGTTTACGTACTAGTTTCCTTTTGTATTTTAAATACATTGGAAGAAAATTAAGTACCTGTAAAAGAGCCATTAGGTTTGTTTCGTGTGCCATTTGTTCGTGAACAACACAACTAATAAAGTGATTCTTTAAAGAAACTAATCACAGTTGATACCTAAACTAAAGTAATTCAGTTCCATACTATTGTTTCTTAGTTAGAACCAAAAATTATATAGAAGTAAAAATAAAAACAATAAATAATGTTTGGGATTTTATTTATTTTATAATAACATAATGAAAACCGTTATAACACATATATATTTTAAGAATAGCACATATATTAAATGTCGATATCGCTAATTTTCGGAATAAATAACTTTAATGTACTATACTATACACATGATTTGTAACAATACAATCGAATATGTTAATTTTGTTATCTAGTTCATCAAGCAATAGCATAGGTAACAAACGTGATAATAATCTAAGAGAAAGATTTGTATTGTACTTGTTAAATAGTAAAATCTAGACATCAGCTAGGTATAGTGAATGAGCAAAGTTAGTAGAGGAAACATGCTTTGTCACAGTAGTTAGACCTGTTGATGTTGGCAGCTGTGGTTTACATTACTGGAGTGTTCACTAAGATGACGTTTCATTTAAACGATATAGCTATGAAATTAATGTTCAAACTTCCACAGTCTTCATCTTTGTAGATGAATTTCTACGTTATGTATTGCACCACCTTTTGCTGAAAGATATATCAATTCATGTACAAATTCCTTAATGAATGCTAAACATCATATGGGCATTCTACAAATAAATAGCGACTCCAGTTCACCTTCCTATTATTGCAGCTGACTCTGTTTCAGAATTGACTCGTAGAATCTGGAATCATGCTCGTCTGAAGAGATCCAAAGAAAGCTCAAAAAGAACATTTACATGATTCTTTGTCGCCGACTTTGTTTGGATCTCTTCAGACGAACATGACTCAAAGTTTCAGGAGTGCAGTCTGAGTCAGCGTCAGGTACCAGACGCTGCAATAAAAGGGAGGTGAACTGGAGTTAAATTCAACATTAGATTAGATATCAAAGTCAAGTTTCACGTCGCAGCCAATCATTGAACACTTTTAATAGCTTTACCTATAGTTATTCGTAAGTTTTTTTTAAACAAAAAAAGGCGAAAACAATTTCTAGAGCCAAAACCATGTTCTATATAATAGTTTGAGTGTTGTTTAAACTAGTGGAATTGAACAAATATTTGTATTTTAGCCACCTCCGGCTACCATCAACTAAGTACTTGGAGATTCCTTCCATGGTCGAAACTTACCGTAGACATAAATTCTATACAGAAAAAAAAAACTTACCATACCCCGGAAGCTGAAGAGTCCGGCAGGGTGAGGACTCTAAGAGGCATTGAGCCACCAACAGTAATATATTCCCAGAGGCCGAAATACCAAAGCTACTATATACAGTATGTCTAAAAGGGTGAAGTTATAAGAAATTCATAAGCTTTCAGAGACTGAGTATCTCTGAGACTGGATACTTTTAGAGATTGAATATTTCAGATATTGGGTGCTTTTGTTGACTACGTGTGTCAGATACTGGGTGCTTTTAGAGGTTATAAACTCCTGTAGTTTGGAGGTTTTGTAGGCTACGATAGAAAATCCATCAATCCATTTTCTGTTTTATTGAGAGTGTAATTGAACGAAAACCGATATACTCGTATGAGTTATATTCGTACAATCACTGTCGAACGAGTTGACCTGTATAATTTAAATTTAGGTTGAAACAATATTTCTATTATCTCTATATTGAAAGTCGTGTACGGTTTTGCATTGGAGTTTTTAATTTTGGAATTTCATTTTTTTCAATTGTAAAAAATGAAATCTGGTTACTTTGGCCGTATTGGTAACCATGATGGTAACGATAAAAAGAGAATGAACAAATTAGTAAACAGAGTATATTACGAAGTGTAATCAATATGACATGTTCTAGTAACTTGTTAAACTAGTAGTAGCTTCAGATAGAAATTAGCTCGCGTTCTTGTTTGTCGTTAAGCTCAAATATAGAAAGTATTGAGTTTTCAAAAAACAAATAAAATATATGAAATGAAATATGCCTTTATTCAAGAGGCGGAGTTAGGGCTATTTAGCCCTCTCTATCACTCAACCTCACATAATATACAGATATATATATATATACATATTTACATTTAATGACCTTAAAACTATAACAAATTCCATTTTAAATTTAAATTTAAATTTAATCAAAATATATATTACTATGTAATAATTAAAAATCAAATTTATCAGCTGAATATGTAGAAAAATTTCAAACAAAGATAAATTAAAACTTAAATTAACAATTTACTTTTTAAATAATTTCTTGTTATTGCTACATTTATTCTCTCAAACACACAGCCTGACCACAAGCACGCCACGAGCACCGCCACCCGTCACCCCTACAGACCGCCCAGCAACAAGTCCCTGACCCCCGCCCCAAAACGAGCTCGACCTTCTATAATACGGATATCATCAGGAAGAGAGTTCCAGAGGCGACATGCCTGAACAGTGAACGACCTACTGAAGAAGTACGATCGATGAACAGGAATTGAGAGTAACGTGGATCCCCTTCTCGTAGGTCGCTCACTTATATCGGAAATAAATTTGAAATTTTCGGACAGGTAAACAGGTGACATGTTTCTGATAACTGAATGTAGAATTGAAAGAATGTGAAGTTGGCGAAGTTGTTGAAGTTTCAGAAGCGATAGCTGTTTGAAAAATGGAGTCACATGCTCATAACGTCTGAGATTGAAAATAAATCTGATACAATAGTTTTGAGCACGTTGAAGCCTGTCCGAAAGCTCAACAGTCATGTCACTGATCACAGCGTCACAGTAGTTGAAGTGTGACAGTATGAGAGTTTTAATCAGCATAACCTTGACACTGAATGGTAGATATAAGATATTTTCAAAGTGAAAGTAGCAACGAATAGAATCTGAAGACAACGCAAGAGGTCCTTGTTTTTATTTAGATATTCGTAAAAATGTTTAGGACTGAATTGAAAATATTTTAGACACTCTAGTTGTGTAAAGTAAGCTTAAAACTTGTGTTTACGTATAATGAAAGTTAGTTAGTAAGTTGCTCACTAACTCAGGCTCTTTATTTACCATCTTTACCTCCAGATGTGTACTTTGAATCTTATCAAACTCATGCTAAAGCCTTTAAAATTTCGTATCATTATTTTGAATTGGGCATGCTAGTCAAACGAGCATGACAGAAACAATAAGTCTGATATTATAAGTTGAAATTTATAATCGTTTAAATGTATTCTCTCACTATATACTAATACTTAGTGGTATTGTTCAACAAGCAGTACACAAGTATATCACTTGAGAAGACGAAGAAGCTTAACAAAGTTCATGTTTTTGATACATGTTTCAGAGTTAAAGCCTTTTTCAAAACAAGTTCTTTGTAGTTTTTTTATAACACTTGCATTATTTATGGACAGGAGCGCGCCAGAAGTGGTATGAAAGCAAATGCCTGTGGACGACAAGAGAAAGTGACCAGCTGGCAAAAGTTCAAGTGATAGTCAGGAAAATCAATGATCCAATACCAAGCCTAGTGGCTGGATTAAAACATCGCTTATATGTCTCAGTAGAACTCATAGTTGTGCTAAGAGTTTTTAGGAGGAAATGTAGTTGATGATTTTTTATATTGAAACAATCAAATAAAAACTCTGTTTTTATGATTGTGCCTTTGATTTAAACGAGTAAGGAATAAGATACGTGATATGTTAGCCTGTGGAGAAAAATACATTTTTAGTTGATCAACAACTGTTATTTACTTAGCATTGTAGGAGTTTCTATATTCATTACTATGGTTATATTTATTATTCAAGAATAGTTATAAAAATCCACCCGCATACCGTTGAATTGTTTTGCATGCAAAATATATATTCTTATATTACTGATTCTATTACCCACATATCTGACAAATTTACTGTCAATTCACTTGTTATTCAAACTGAGAAAACCAAAACAAACTTATATCCAATTTATTGTAACACAAATGCTTCCTGGCTTAATTTAATTCTTTATAAGAGTGAAGAGATCAGATATCAAGGTGTTTCACTATAGGTACCAATACTTTTTAACTTGTTTTAATCCCACAATTCAGGCCTGTTTTAGGATGTCTAAAACACAAAAAGTGGGCACAAAGCGGAGAATACTAAGAAAAGGCAATTTCAAACTAAAATTCGATGTCTCGGATATTGTATCTATCAGTAATCAGAAGGCTTAGAAGCCATGAATGTTTATTGCTGACAACAGCACTCTTTTTAGTTAATATCCATCTAATCGATTTCAAATATTTCAATTTTAGATTGTACTTAACAAATCTCTTCAAGAATTTATTTGGTTAATTAAAAGACGAATACTGCAGAGTATATATTATACCACTATAATGTTATAAATTTATTTTAGTTGAAAAACAACATCCAAAACTAAAAACTACAAATTTTTGCCTGCAAAATCACAAGTTTCGGTGGGAACAAAATACATTGCAATAAATAGTTATTATTATATTCACTAAAACTATACTCTCATTAATATTAGATACAAATACATGCCTAATTACAAAACTGATATTTATATTATTGTGACTGGTGACAGGTGTGAGAGCTGGTGACATCTGTCACAGTTACTGAATAAGCGAGCAACGGTAGCGGAAAATGTGTGACAACAAGCAGATGGTGATGTTGTGACAGTCGCGCGTGTGATGAAAGTTTATACATAAACTTCATTTGCATTCATTATAAGTTAAGTAAGAAAGATGATCAATCCCGAATATTGCAGGACTGTCATCTCGTATGGTGCGTGTCTTCAACTTCAAACCTTTGTTATGTAATTAAAGGTTTGAAGTTTGTTAATTACAAGGTAATAAATTGTTTATCTTCCCTACCACATTTTATTGCATATGTGATTTTTTTATATATTGTGAAAGCGTGTGTGTCTTATATTCTGTACTACCGATGTTGACCACAAAACGTTTGCTAAACTTAACATGTCTTACTAAGTGCCGCGTTCAAAAGCGTCAAGTGAAAGTGTCCAAAATTTTAGAGTTTATTATGAGTGTATCATATTGAGGTATCAAGGTACTAGCCCAGGCTTAGTGGGATGGGATGAGACGGAAAATCGTATCAACGGGAAATGTTGTATTTTAATGTGTGAGTAATAAGTGAATTTCTGTATACAAATTGTCCACTACCATTGTATACCATTGATGTGAACAAAATATATCTCTAAAAATATATTAATTACCCTTTATGTCCACCATTTTTGTCAACAATGTAAGATTGGAAATGCTGTTCTTATTGACTCATATAACAGAACAATGATTGGACCAACGACTTTAAGTGCTGTTCAACAAACGTTTAAAACAAAATATAGTCCAGCACTTGAAAATTATGTTTTATTTCATAAAACTGTAACTGTAACTTTGGAAAATTTGTATTAACAAAGGGTTCAGAGCTATTTTAACATTCATACTTTATTTCATATGAATAGATTAAATAATATTAGTATACCATTGGAACTCATAACCTTTAAAACTAAACCGTTATTAAAAGTATGAAATTCTACTCATAATAGTTTTCATACAATAGACTTTTACAATATCTATTTTACAACAGATCTTATAACAGCTACATTATTCACCGCGCCTGAGTACAGACCGATGTAGTGTAGTTACAGTCTCAGTCAGTGCATACATCTCTAATGTGTCCATTAGGGAGATGAACCATTGTCCTGCACTTCTTTGTCCGTTAATGTAACTGACAAATGTGTGGCATACAATTTCAGATATTAAAGGTATACTATTTGCATTGTGTCAAATTAACATCTAGTAACATTTCTTGAGTTGTTTTTAGAAAATTTTCCATAATATTTAAAAGTATAAAATTATTTTTCTTGATTATTAACAAATAATATTAATTATTTAACATGTATAAGTTACTATTTTAGTTAGTATTGACTAAAATGCTTGGTTATCGGCACATGAACAACAAAAACACGGTACTAAACAAGATACTCTTCCGCTACGTCATTACTGGAAGACAAAAATAATCGCATAGGTACTTTGGTATTATCGCAACCCACTACTTTGGGACGAGTTTTTCTTATAGGGGACCAAATACAATTAATTATGTTTTTCTAGTACTTCCATATTAGTTCTTCTCCTTGTTCCATATTGAATCGAAAAATACTCAATGAGTCATACTTTCTGTTGCCAAATCGCATCCAAATATGGCGACCCTTTAAGTAGACCTAGACTTAATTATCAAATCACTTTCGAATAATTAATTTTTCTTCTTTTAGGGGTTTTTCATTGATTGTCGTAAGAACTTTATGATTTTAAATAGGTTAAATAAAGTCTCTTCTTTTTGATGATGTAATTTATTTTGGTCCCTAAAAGGAAAACTCAAAATTAGCGACGCTAATAAGTATATATTTATTTTATTATTTATTTTTTTATATAAATATATTTGTATTTATATAAAAAAATACAATAATAATAGTAATATTTGTATATATATATATATATATATAATTTGAAATTTTTTAAATACGTTATTATCAGATCAAAACCAAGCTTCACCCACAAGTTCATGAGAGGAACTAATGAATTTAATCAGTAATTTAACCAGTATCCAAAAATTACTTCTATATAACACCTAATAATAGAAGTTCAGATGTACATTTAGATCTTCATGTATCAACTCAAAACATTATATTACGTACAGTAAATATTTTTCCTCAATAAATTATTACAAATCAGAAATAAATACAAACTATCTACTCGTGTCTGACATCTAAAGAACTAATTTATTCGTTTTAAACAGAGAGAGAATACATATTACACTCCCTTGGCAGACAACGTTAAGTTATATATTTTTGAAGGTACCTGTAACAATTCTTTTTAACAGAAAGAAACCTTTTTAGAGACGTAGATATCATATTAAATGTTATTGCTTGTTAATGTAAGGTGTAACTTATTTCATTGCAACCATGGATAATAGTTGCAGAGTACAATTTAAAAAATAAATTTTGTTTCTAGCGAGTATTCTTGTTTTGTGTGTTCAAGTAGCGGAAATGTTTTTTTATATTGGCTGATATTTTCTAAATATTTGTATTTCTCTTTTTTCCACTATATTATACTTTAATATTATTTTCAACATAAATAATGTAAATGATGGAGTCACCTGAGATTATAACAAGACGTATACAAGCTGTTCTCACTCATTCCAAGTGTTATATTCTTCCACTCCTTGACGACAAGCTTCTTAAAGAAACAAAACATAAAATAGTAAATTATATATTACACTGTGCAGTGCATTGTATTTGATCTGAAATTATTTTCCGTAAAAAGCAAGTTGAAATGTAAACAGGGTCTCTGAGTTTTAAGTAAGATAAAACAAATGTTTCTTATGGTTTTCTCAAAGTCTCCTCTGATACAACTCTAATAATACAAGTCTGTTCTGTCAATGTTATAACAATCTCAACGCCATAGTTATTGTGGCTTAGTGTTTGAGTGTGACTTTGTAACTTCAAGTGTAGTATCTGAGTTATAATTAGTGTAGTACAGTTCCATCTCTTCGGGTGTTGCTTAACTTGTCTTTTTCTTATAACAATTATATTTCTTCATGATACAATTCTTCAAAAATTAATATTTAATTTCAAATAAATAAATTACATTAAATTATTCATATTTTGTTAATATATATATGTATATTAACAATATATATATATATATATTAACTATATACATATATATTATAATATATATATATATATATATATATATATATTTCTTGTGTGCGTGTGTATGTTACTGAACTCCTCCTAAACGGGTGGACCGATTTTAATGAAACTTTTTGTGTGTCTTCAGTTGGATCCGAGAATGGTTTAGATTCATAATTCAGTCCAATTTCAATAGTTTATTTAATTAATTTTTTAATAATAAATTGTTGTTGATGGTGGAGTGTTTTACATTGGATCCGCCAGACTGCGCCACGACACGTAATAGGTACAAAGTGAACTGTTACTTAACAACTGTGAATATTTTCAGCTGAAGTTCATCAAAGAGGCAGAAACATTTGTTCACATTTAAAATTTAGAAAGTTCATATTTTAAATTTGTAAAGTGCTTGATCAGTAGTGTAATGCAGATTGCAAAGATGAAGTTTCACCAATTGTTCTATGTAAACATTATAATATTACAACACAGCCATAATATTTTTCTATTTTAATTTCTAGGTTGTCTCGACAGTTGTGCTGCTATCAAATTTGTGTGTTGTTTTGTAACATCACAGTGTGTTGTTAATTGTAATAATACATTAATAGAGTTTGAAGATGTTTGAAGTGCATAACAAACTATAGTTATTTATTGAAGTTAATGTACTCATGTTGCAAATTTATTGAAGTGAGTATATTGGTCGCATACCTCAAATAACCTAAGTAGCATACAAATCAAAAGGTTGTGTTTCTATGTGTGAATATTGTTAACAGTTTAGATAATCAAGTTTTAAACTAATTGGATTTAAAATAATTTGTTGTAATTTACATTTTTTAATCTGCAGTCAGAATTGGTCACATAAGTTCAAATTAAGTAGCATACAAATCACATGTGTGAATAACTACTTATTGTTAATAGTGTAGGAATTGGTTTTAAATTAAATTCTGTTGGCCAGTTCCGATGTTATACTGTAATTTTAAATTACTAATTTTATAACAAGTATATTTTTTTCATTTACAAGTTAATTTATCGTAATGCTATTGAATGTACAATATTTTTTGTTAATCCTTCAGGAGTGTACATAAACAAATTAGATGGTTTTCCGATAGGGCTGAAGTATAATAAGTGGCCTCCATCACAATCGAATTATTGATATTTCTGAATAGCCTATCCAAACTACTGAATTTCATTATAGTTATTTATTTGGTCAAATTTAATTAAATTTTAATTATAAATTGTTGTTGATGTTGGAGTGTTTTATATTGGATCCGACAGACTGCGCTACGACACGTAATACAAAGTGAACTGATACTTAACAGCTGTGAATATTTTCAGCTGAAGTTCACCAAAGAGGCAGAAACATTTGTTTACATTTAGATTACATTATTATAAAGTGCTTGATTAGTAGTCTAATGCAGATTGCAAAGTTAAATTTTCACCAATTGTTCTATGTAAACATTATAATATTACAACACAGCCATACGTTTCATCAATAATAGTCTTGAAAGCATACAGTAAGCATAAACATATAAAAATAACACCACTTCTTATTTCAATATATTCTGTACTCACTTTGGAGGATAGAGATTATCCAGATATAAAATTGGAAGTTTTAGCTTTTAACTGAAATTGACAGTTTGTGCTGCTATCAATGTGTGTGTGTTGTTTTGTAAAGTTCATGTTTCAAAAGTAAATACGGCAAATAACATTAAAATATAATAGAATGAAGTTATAAAAAGTGTACAACGTGGCCGCTTTATAAGTTTATAAAAGCCAACAGGCAAAAAGAAGAAAATAAAAAATAAAACATCGTGTAATTATTGTGTGAGTGCTAAAATTGTAATAGTACATGAATAGAGATTATTGGTCGCATTACCTCAAATAACCTAAGTAGCATACAAATCAAAAGGTTGTGTTTCTATGTGTGAATAACTATTGTTAACATTTTAGATAATCAAGTTTTAAACTAATGGATTTAAAATAATTTGTTGTAATTTACATTTTTAATCTGCAGTCAAAATTGGTCAGATAAGTTCAAATTAAGTAGCATACAAATCACATGTGTGAATAACTATTGTTAATAGTGTAGGAATTGGTTTTAAATTAAATTCTGTTGGCCAGTTCTGATACTATACTGTAATTTTAAATAACTATAATGAAATTCGGTAGTTTAGATAGGCTAATCAGGAATATCAATAGAGGTTATCCAGATATAAAATTGGCAGTTTTATTAAAATACACTTTTAACTGAAATTCCTAAATATTAAGTGTGCAGCGATTGATCAGTTAATTTTTTGTTTATAATTAAATTGTTTTTTATCTTGGTATGTTTTAAATTGGATCCAGCAGAATGCGCTACAATCACAGTTTCAAATGTTTTTCTATTTTAATTCCAGGTTTTCCCGACAGTTTGTGCTGCTATCAAATTTGTGTGTTGTTTTGTATCATCGTGTAATTATTGTGTGAGTGCTAATTGTAATATAAAATTAATAGAGAATCACATGTGTCAATAACTATTGTTAATAATGTAGGAATTGGTTTTAAATTAAATTCTGTTGGCCAGTTCTGATACTATACTGTAATTTTAAATAACTATAATGAAATTCAGTAGTTTAGATATGCTAATCAGAAATATCAATAATTCGATTGTGATGGTGGCCTTTTATTGTACTTCAGACCTATAGGGAATACTTATTTAGTATATTAGATAAATTAAATTCTGTTGGCCAGTTTCGATACTATACTGTAATTTTAAATAACTATAATGTAATTCAGTAGTTTAGATAGACTAATCAGAAATATCAATAAGTTGATTGTGAGGGTGGCCGCTTATTATACTTCAGCCTTTAAATAACTATAATCTAATTCGGATCGTCATTTTAGTAGTTTAGATAGGCTATTCAGAAATATCAATAATTCAATTGAAATCGTGGCCGCTTATTATACTTCAGCCTTTAAATAACTATAATCTAATTCGGATCGTCATTTTAGTAGTTTAGATAGGCTATTCAGATATATCAATAATTTGATTGTGATGGTGGCCACTTATTGTACTTCAGACCTATAGGGAATACTTATTTAATATTTTAGATACCGTAGTCTACGTTGTTATACATTTTTATCTAGAAGTTACTTAATTAAAATTACATATTCAATAAGTTACTCATATTCATTGTGTACTATTATACAGAATTTTATTTTTACTGAAAAATTGCACGTCTTTGTGGAAGAGGACGAATAGTTATTCAATCATGTGATTTATATGCTACTTAATTTGAACTTATGTGACCAAACTGTTAACAATAGTTATTCACACATAGAAACACAACCTTTTGATTTGTATGCTACTTAGGTTATGCGACCAATATACTCACTTCGTTCAATAAATTTTCAAAATTAGTTCAATAATTTCAATAACTATCTATAGTTTTTTATGTACTTCAAACATCTTCAATCTCTATTAATGTAATATTACAATTAGCACTCACACAATAATTACACGATGTTACAAAACAACACACAAATTTGATAGCAGCACAAACTGTCAGGAAAACCTGGAATTAAAATATAAAACATTTGAAACTGTGATCGTAGCGCATTCTGCTGGATACAATTTAAAACATTCCAAGATGGTCCACCCATTTAGGAGGAGTTCAGCTCCTTATTATAATTCAGCCTTTAAATAACTATAATCTAATTCAGTTCGTCATTTTAGTAGTTTAGATAGGCTATTCAGAAATATCTATAATTCGATTGTGATGGTGGCCACTTATTATACTTCAGCCCTATACGGAATACTTCTTTAGTATTTTAGATAAATAAATTCTGTTGTCCAGTTCCGATACTATACTGTAATTTTAAATAACTATAATGAAATTCGGTAATTTAGATAGACTATTCAGAAATATCAATAATTAGATTGTGATGGTGGCCGCTTATTATACTTCAGCCATTAAATAACTATAATCCAATTTGGATAGTAGTTTGGATAGGCTATTCAGAAATATCAATAATTCGATTGTGATAGAGGTCACTTATTATACTTCAGCCTTATCGGAAAATCATCGAATTTGTTTGTGTATACTCCTGAAGGATTAACAAAAATATTGTACATTCAATGGCATTACGATAAATTAAGTTGTAAATTGAAAAAATATACCTGTTATAAAATAGTTTGTTTCAACTTTTTTACCTTCAGATTAAGTAAGTTCTCATTTAAAACATCCTCTACATTTCACATCACTCATGTTATACTCACACACTATCGGTTGGTCGAAGTGTGATTAAATGTACATGTTATGAAGTTAGATATTGTAATAACTTTTTAATATACATTTTTATCAAAACAGCCCAGATTGTTACAGATTAATCAAAGTTTAAAATTTTCGGATTAAAGACGTGTGTACAGGACAACGTCTGTCGGGTCTGCTAGTATATATATATACACATTTAATGAATGTATTGATTCTAAGGAACTATAAGAACAAAGAAGGTGGGTATTTATGTTCCCAGGCTTATTTGAGGAGGTTTCATCTCAAGCCTCTGACTATCAATCTACATAGTTACTCATATATAGATAAGAATTAATCAATGAGTCCCTGGGTCCTAAACAATTAGAGGAAGCTCCAAAACAAGAAAAGTTTCTTTTTCCACCACCTGCTTGTAAGTAGTGAAGGCACTGTGGTAGATTTCAGATTAAAAATCTTGCTAACACAAATAATCTAATACTCTGTAGGTGTAAGAATCTTACTTAGGTTTGACATCAACATACTAGGGTAAGGAAATATAATCGAGGAGGATAAACTGGAAGGAATATTACTTTCATTTCGTTCTCCACAACGTGATTTCAATCGAATTCTTAATTAAAGCAATTTTCCAATACAATACTTCATTAAAAATTTATGTTTAAATCTTATTTTATTTATACATGTTCTTTTCTTAAGTTAAAACACATATAAACACTGAAATTCATATTTATCTCCAACCGTTTTACTTGAGACCTTGTAAAACATTTGTGTATTTTGCTATTCTAGATATCAATCATATGAAGTTTCACTATTAAGATTTCTTTATTAACTATGCTACTCTCTTCACAAACAGAATCTTGACTACCCTTGAGGTAATAATTATAATTTGGGCAAAACGTTAATATCTAGTTTAAAGCTAACGCGGTCTTGTGAATCATTTCATTGCAAACGTTTTATTTGACCAATGAGTGCTATCACTAGGAAATCGATTTACTAAAAATAGTAGGTAAAATATTCCATAAATTTACTAGGTCATAAGCATGCTGAATATGACCTCAGCGGTATGCAACCCCATGTGTATTGTCCATTCGGTACAACCATTTCTTATATCGGTATCATTTTATCATATTGTTCAATCAGAGGGCACGAAGCGTTTTTAAAAGTGAATGGTCCTTTACATATAATGAAGAATATATATCTGCATTTATTATAACAATATTATAGCTAGTAAAATGTTTTACTTGAAAACACCCGAAGAATTACAAGAGACAATCGATGTCGGAAAGGAAAGATGTACACCGCACCTCTGCAGCATTGCAGCAGGCCAATGGAAAGTCACGCGGCATTAATTTCATCTAAGTGAGGTATAAGGTTATAAATCTTAAATACTTTATACGTTTCCATGTAGCTCCCTTCAGCTCGGACTGTATTTTATATCCATCTTGAGTGTAAAAGTATACCAACTGCCATAGGTATAATAATAAGTATAACGACTACGACATCTACAATCATGGGCTCTGACTAGTGTAAGATAATTTGGGGAAGATAATCCGATTTATCAATTACCTAGATATATTTCTCGGTTCTCTCATTCTAATAATCAAAAACATAGTAAAGGTTCTAGTTAATTATATGTGGACCCGCAAGTTAAGTACAGATAGGTAGTCAATGTTCAGTATATGTATTTTATATAAGAAAACTGTTAATATCAAAGAATTGAAAGTAAGCTCTTCTTGTGGTATAGTTGCTAATAGCTCCACTTTAGTTGTGTTGATACTCTGACCAAAAGGTGATGCATTTATAACTCCTTACGTTCAAAATATATTGTAAATTCCATTTATAAAATGCATTGTTTCAAAAGTTTACACGTATTAACTGAGATCAAAAATGCTTTTTTATAGATGAGGTCATAGTAGTTTTTACTGTTCATTTTGCGGAGGATCCGCAACAGCAAATAACTACTTAGGCTATATAATGAAAATGTTATGTTTTTATGTTTAATTTGTATTTCTTAAATTTGTGTACAATGTTTCAGACAATTTAAACCAGTTTTTTGTAAATAAATCGATGTTTTGTTGATTTTTTTGTATAATACACATTACCAGAAAAACAAAAATATATCTAAAGCATAAAAAACAGAAAAGATTAGCTCAGCTGAGAGAAGAAGAAGAAATGAGGGCCAGATAATGGGACACATATTATCTATACTTTTTTTTAATCTGACAGTTTGTAAATAAGTACCCATTTACTCAGTGCTCCATTTTTGGAAGCTAGAATAATTTACAAGTCTATTCCTGAAAAACTACGTTATTCAGTAGATTTTTTGGTGTAAATATGTATGGAGTTGACATACATGTTGTTGTGAGTCCTGACTTATGTGTCAGAATGATTTGATATGATTTATATATTTTAACCTATATTTTAGTTATGTGTGAGTTATCCACCTAAGGAATATATCAGATCGAGGATCGCGAAACGTAGTGTTACTGTTTTGTTTTGTTTTTGTTTTTTTTTTTTTTGTATCACTGAACGATGATAAATGTCCGCAAAATTCTTTTTCTTTTACAATCCTTCTATCGTAAAAAAATCTTCAACAAAGAACTCAGAACAGTTTCTCATAATGCACGAGTTAAACTGAGTTCACTTATTTGAGGAGACATATCGGTTGGCATTAAACGAAATGAAAGCTTGATATTAGGCATATTTTGACCGCTATATCCTGTTATATCATTTCCGACAGTGCAAGAAAACAGTTATATCCAAATTTCATTTCAACTTATGAGTTCTCTTTCTTGGTTTTAAAAATGACAAAGCACTGCGAAAGATTAATTTGAAGCGTCTTTTGCCGGGATCCCGATTAACGTCAAATGTCACTAAGGTTGGACTAAACCGGTGACATTGATCCATTCCATCTTGTACTGATGGGAAGACAATTGTTGTTCCAGACTCTAGGATCAAAGCGGAGAGGGAAGTGATCAATGGCCGGGGGAGGGGTTGAGCCTTTTGATACTGAAGAAGCTCACCCAGTCCAACCATCACCCTTCGTAGAAAATTGCAGTTATTTTTCACCCCATTAGTTCAAATATTTTTGATAGTGACATATGCCTCTCTATGTTTAATACACCCCTACATTTATTTCAGTATCCATATAAAATAACTGGAAATAGTAGGAAAGGTCCTGCAGTTCTAATGTATCGTATACTATAAAATACTTGAAATACTTTTGCAATCAGGAGTATCACATTTAGAGTATTGTTAATATGCTGTATTTTATGTGTTGTAAATCTATCTAATCAACTCTATAGTAAATTTATTAACTTCTCATGTAACATGCCTATTCTTAGGAAGATGGAAAAAGTTTCTATCCACTAGTTGCACAAGTTATCTGGTGCAGTTATGTACCACATTAAGAAAGTTTCACAAATTTTATGGATTTAGTTTTTAATTATTTTATCACAGCTATTAAGTCCTGGCACTTCAGTATTCAGTGCTGTTTACGGTATCGGGTAGTATAGAATAAAAGACGCAAAAAAAACAATTACTTTGGCGTGGATATCAAGTGGGCCGGCGAAAAAGATTGTAACCTGTAACCAATGTATAATTTACAATTTTCATTTTTTTGTATTGAAGGCGTACGCAATTGAATATAAAGTGTTTTTTTAATGCTTAAATCGACTAAAGTTTTCACTTGAAAACATATTGTATGTAACTAAAGTTCCTGCGTAACTGTCATCATATGTACGCCACTGTCACAACTAACTGACGACATCGCCATTCTGCTTATTGTGACAAATGTTCAGCTAACTTTGCTCCCTCAGTAACTGTGACAGATGTCACTAGCCGTCGGTCGTAACAATCTGTTAGACTATAAAGGTAAAAACTGTAAAATCATCTAAAGATTCAAAATTGTGTCAGACAATATTCTTAATTTTAAAAGTTATCAATTAAACGTTGATCATTGTATAATACAGTAAACCGCCGCTGACAAATTTATGAACATAACAAAGAAGTTCACTACGTCCTCATCTAGCCACAAAGCCACTACCAGACCATTGATTTCCCCGACAATCAGTTGAACATTCGCCAGCTGATCGCACTTTCCCATCTCGCCCTCAATCCTTTTAGCAGTTTCATTGTGAGCTCATAAGATAACAACAGTGATTTTTTAAATATTACAGCTTCATATTTTTAAATGCCAGTTAATAAGTGTCACATTTTGGAATGAAGAGTTTTTTAATTACATCTCAAAATAATAATTTACCATTAACTTTGAGAATATGGGGGCTAGTAGCTTACCAAATTTTTTCTCATATCAAAATAGGACCCTGTAGTACATCAGTGAGTCGTCATGTGCATTACATTCTCAACATAAGGACGTTTTTACGTTTTTTACGTTTTTTCAAGTTTTTACTGATCAAAATTACTGATCAGAGTACCAATACTAATGAAATAGAGAACATAAAAAATATGCGATAAGAAGTGCATATTTTGAAATTCTTTTATATAAAAAACGTATACCAAATATTGTTATTTTTTGGTGGGCGTTCAAATAAAATTAACTAAAATACGGGTAAGTTTTCAAGTTTTTGCTATAAAATGTACAGATTTGGTAATGTAACGTATCTTCTTAGGTAGATACCTAAGAAGATAGTTACTGTAGGTAACAGATAAATCTCATTCTCCGTAACTAACTTACTGACTTTCATTATACGTGTTGTAAGCTTTGAAGTAACTTTATAGACCTAAATTATATAACTATTTCGTATCTTCAGAACACATTTAAGAAAAAGTTAGAATTTGTTGTACAGTATAGTTCGTACTGTTCACCATACAAAAATATAATGTTGTCTAAGTTCTTTCTTTTGGGAAGGCTAATTTTACAAAATTATGTTCTAACATTGATTTTGTTAGAGCAGATTTTTGGAACTATGCTTGCTTGCATCATAAACACTTTATTCTTTCTATTTTATTATTCAATTTATATTATAATTATCACAAAATACAATCACGTAAAAGATAAAATTTCACCTTAAATGTTTTGAAGTATAGGACCACATAGAAAAAGTATCCTTATTCCAAAAATAAAATAACTATAAACCACTTTATGGCTTTTTCAACTTTAAGTCCATTTCCACCTAAACACATTATTATCATAAGCGAACGCTGTTATCTGTTGGAGCACTTTGTGCGTATAATACATTTATGATAGGTTAGTCCTGAGCCAGAGTGAACATGTTAAACGTAGGATAGCATGAAATATGGCTCAGCCATAGAAGCAGAAAGACAAAATATTGGTGCCCTGACGTTTTTAGTAGGCTGAGACATATAAAAATATATTCTCCGGAAAAGGTCCATTTCAATTTTATACATAAATAATTAGACAAAACCTGTAAGTTTACATTAGGCTGGCCCGTTAGAGTAGGTATTAAAACTAAATAAAATAATTGAAATAACATAACAATATAATTATATTATTAATTATATTTTCTAGTCCAAGCAATCTTCCTAAACCTTAAAATTAACACCCAACTGCTTTCCAATGATTGTTAATTGTGTTATAATTGTTTTGCAGTTCAGGCATTGTTTGTAGTATTTATGCATGTTTTGGCAATATTATTTTTATTTTGCGCATAATTCCCTTGTTTGACTTTTTAATTTTGTGAATGCTAATGCATCGAAAGGATTACAAATACTAACGATAATCTTTTACATTAATACTCGCTTTATACACTTCAAACTGACCGTCAGACATAGTAATAGTAACGAAAATAGAAAAATCAACAAGGATATTTAATACTTTATGTAAAAGTCTCTCTCTCTTTGTAAAGTGTGGCGTGCTTGAGCTTCGGTGTTGTGTATAACAATTAATATTTTATGTGTTGTACTTCACGAGAAGAACTGTAGTTCTACTATGTACTATGCTTCTACGTACTCTATGCGCTAAGGTTCCCAATAAGTAAAACTCTCATTGGTCATCAAATGGACTACATGCATGTGTGAAATCCTTAAATATAATGGCAGATCTTTATTTTATTACTAATATATTATATTATTATTTTATTTTATTAATTAAAGTCAAAATCGTGTTTTGTAAGTTATATTCCAGTCTACAGATCCAAAGCTATGAAATCTAAAACAAAATGGCACATGCGAACTACGGGCAGCAGTCAAGAACTTTTGACACCTTACTGTAATTAAAGTCGGGTCTTTGACAACCACGTCTTTTGTGTTAGGATTTCCGGGAACACTCTTACTTCCCACCTTATGCCACTTCCGACGACTTGCAATGTTTTTGAATTCAACAAGTTTTCAAATTTTGAATATACTTGGTTGCTGCATCAACAACTTATTCGTTGACAGTCGGTTCATTTTATATAACTAAATGCTATTGCATTAAAATTAATTTCCGAATTGAATAAAAAATACAATAATATATTAAATGTACTAACAAATGGCATTATGTTTTAAACAGTTTAAAAATTACTATAATATATTGGATGTATTAAAAAATATATGTTTATTATTAAAATATTATTACACTAATTGATAAATTGAGTACTTTCCTATGGAACGATTAGTGAAACTCGTTTTATGTTAACTTGATTCCTACGTTTAATCCGAATCAGAATTATCACGTTATAGCTAGTCTAGGTTCTGCTTGTACAATGAATAGTACACTGAGGACTCTTCTAATTATAATTTCATATTAAGCAAAATGTAGTCATTCTTACATTATTGGTTTCAGTATGCCTGCGTACTTTATTAAAGTAGAAAAATCGTTTTATATTAATCTTTTTCTTACTGCTGGTTCAGCTTCTTAAGATAACTTCTTATATAAATGTAGTCTAATAGTACGGGTATATTTAACTTGAAAGCTCGGGTATTGTCTTAGAATCGTACATTTTTATATCACCAAAATAGCATCTTAAAATTATACTGGGCTGATTTCATTTTTGAAACAGAACATAACATCAGAAACTATAAAAATGCCATGCTTACATTTTTCTCCAGCCAAACACGAGAACGATATACACATCATGAACTTGTAAAAATAATAGAATACTAAACTCGTAAAAACAGATAAATAAAACCATATTTGACCACTTTATGAGGAGTTATTGTGATTCACTGTAGCAATATTTAGCATTTTGCAATAAGAATTTTCTCAGGAAATACAGCTGAAGAGAGAAATTTTAGTATGCATTACTAGATATGATTTTTATTAATTATTGCTTAAGCGAATCGTATTTTATTGTACATAATAGCATATAAAGATTCAATTGATGACCAATAGCCAATAGTCAAGTATAATTGCATTTTAGTATAAGCACACGAACTAGTTTATTCCTGACATTGATAGATGTACTTACATTATGAAATAAATCGATTGCCAGACACTGGAATTTTGGTGGGAGGTGAAATCATTGAATATAAAAAGGGTTAGATATGTAAAAAGTTAATCCTATACTCAGACCATATTTTTTGGCTTATAATATTCAAAATCAACCACTAAATTTTATATATATATATATATATATATATATATATATATATATATATATATAAGGCTATTGCCATTTATACTATTTAACGTAAATAAAAGTCGTTTGACAGGTATTTGGTCTTCCGATCATATGTTAGTTTGCTTATTTAAACACATATGTGACAGATAAGGCCAAATACAAAATAATTGAATCGGAAAAAGTAAGCGCTCTGTGGTGTAATGGTAGCACATTCACCCGGCAAGTGAGAGATCCGGGTTCGACTCCCGGCGGAGCAAGAACTTTTTGCGATTCAATGTTTATTGAAATTAATTAAGGCTATTGCCATTTATACTATTCAACGTATATATATATATATATATATATATATATATATATATATATATATATATATATATATATAATTCAGTGCCAGGGCTCATAGATTCATCAAAATGTCAAAATGTTCCATCAACGGATGGTTTTACAGAAGCACTATTAACTTAGTATCTCCACTTGATGTTTTAATTACTCTCACAGTCAAGGACAGCTGTTAAGATGTGTTTGGTTTCCTGGAAGATACAACTTCTCGGGTATCTAACTCTTATCCTTCACTTTATTGCGAACTCAAATTCATTGAAACTGGAAATGCTCTGCTTAAATTTAGTTAGAATTCATCCATACACTAAGTATGTTAGGGGTGTAATAGATTTTTTTACTATAAAAACTTACAGAAGAGGATTTCATATTAATACTAATTTTTTTCATTATGAAAACTTTGTAAATATCGGTAAATTTAAAGTGTAAAACTTCATTATTACAATAATGTTAAACACTTTGGAATTTTGTTTTCAATCAATTGTAAATATTGATTTATACATACATTAAATCATAAGATCTATTTAAATATTTTATAATCTCTTTAAAAAGATCATACATATTCATTTACTATAATGAAGCCAAATACATTTTTAGAGTAATGATGCTATACCCTACCCTTAATTAACCCTACCATAAAACAATCATTACCAACATTTAAAAATGAAACTAATAAATGTACAACAGATATACTATTTATTATGCATACGGTAAAAAATACCATCAGTACGATGAATTCATCTTCAAGTACTTGTAGGTGAATTCATCGTATTCGAAATGGAAATTGTACACAGTAAAATAGATCAAAAAGTGTTAAAAGGTGTATTCATTTTATATTTGTATTTTTGTTCCATACTTGATTTTGCCTTGTTTCTCCGATCAAGAAAATGTATGTACATAAACAGGTTTTAAAACCCTATTTCTGACAAATACCAACTAGAATTGGTGTTATATCAGTCTTAACATTTATAGTAAAAGTTACTTTGTAGCTTGTAAAAGTAGTAGATAGTATTTTTTCCTATTATTTTACTAAAAAGAGTTATCAAACTGACAGAAGAGACAGATGGAAGGACTACCCCTTCAACTTTTCACCTCAAGGTCAAAAGGGTTCTTAATTTGACCAAGAGTAACGTATTAAATTCTGAATTTAAGCCTTTAGTAAAACGGTAGAAGGTAAGGATATATGTTTTTTCAGTACGCACATGACTGAGGTAAATTATATGTATAGTCTAAATATGAAGAGTTTAGTTACTGGATTATTTCTATGAAACATGCAGTTTTTAAGACTTACTCTTCATTAAAATTACTATCCTGTATGGTTTGTTAAAACACCAAAGGAGGTATTACATGTGACATTCGTCAGCTCTATTGATTTACCAACATATTATAAAGAAACAAAATGTCTATCACACGTATTATCCTTTTGCTTAGGAAAACTTTATTCATATATAAGAGAATCATGATACATCGTAATAATGTAGTAACTACTGCATGTGGTGGGAATGATTTACTAGTAATTCTTTGCGTTGAATAACTCTTTTAATGACAGTTCAGAAACCCTATTATTTAAGGAAATAACATATCAATAAGTAGTATAACTGGTTGGTATACCACTTCAATGAAAACTAATCACATAGAAAGAGCGCGAAATTCCAAATTATGGGATCATTACCACGTAGATGACATATACCTAGTCTGACTCACTGTAATGACAGCTTAAATAAATTCCTACATCACATAATTACATATGTGTAGACCCTTAAAAAGGAATTGTTCAAATAAATAATCATTGTGTTTAGTTTGGAATTTGACAAGCATTCTCAACATACTAAAATGCAAAATTATACTTTTTATATAAAGTAAAAAATGACTAAAGTAAATTGAACTGTTGAACCTGTCTGTAACATAAAAAATCCAATAATCTAACTTCATCACAAAATGCTTGAAACTTACAGAACCAATTACTTTTTCATAAACAACGTATTTCAAAGGTAAACTATTGCATATTAACTGGTAGGTTAGGGCATTGAGTTGCATATATCAATACACACGACTACTGACGATGACGCTTTACAGTCAAAACAAATTGGAGCTAGGAAATTATTAAATATTTATCACCTTACACTGCACTTGGATGGCGATGGCGCCTTAACTCATAATTCAATGTCGCGTGACTTGCCAGTGGCGTGCCGCGGTGCTGCAGAGGTATAAATCTTTCATTGCTGACATCGATTGTCTGCTGTAATACCTCGGGGATTTTCCAATGAGCCATTGTTCCAGTCGCGCTATTGCCGTAAAACATAAACTGTATTTTTTATGCCCTACTTAATATTATAATCCTGCAATTAATTTTAATAAACTGCTCCGTTATTTCACACACAATTATATGAAGAAATATTTAATTATCTAAGCAATTGAAATCAAAACTAATGAATTGCTGATGCATACTTTTTAAAGACTTTGCGTTAGGATTTTATCAGATGTGTTTCTCCAGATCCGCAACAGCTAAGATGTGTGACTACGCTCCACAAAGTGTAAAAGTGTGTGAAATCGTTATTAAAATAATTATTCCCTTACCAAAATAATTTGAATAAATACTTCATTTTCTTTACCAATTCTACTAAATAGCATCTGTGTATGGAGACTAAGTTCCTACAAATAATTACATAGTTATTATATATAAATAATTTGGCACGTATTAACAGAGGCCAGTAATCAAGGACTTATTACACCTTACTGTAATTAAAGTTGGGTCTTTGATATCCAGGTCTTTTGTGTTACGTTTTCCAGGAACACTCTTATTCCCACCTTCTGCAAGACACGACTTTCAATTTATAGAGGATAGATTTCAATCTTCTAAACGTAGTGTTAAACATTTTGTAACATACAACTATGTCAACTCTCCGGAATCCTATTTATTATATTCCTACTTAGTTAAAAATACACACACACACACACACACACACACACACACACACACACACACACATATATATATATATATATATATATATATATATATATGAGCATATTTACTGTTGTAGTCCAATTTTGTCCTACATTCAAATTGTTTGGTATCCAAGTGTTTGATAAGTTAGTAAAAAATTGCTAAACTAGCCCTTAACAGACAGACATAAAAGCAATAATCATATTTATTAGTTTTAACATGCGGTACACTTAACTAATATCAATTTTCCCTAACAAGAATAAAACAAAAGGGTTCTATTACGTTTGTGTGTAATAAACACTTAGTATTAGAAGGTACATTCAGCATATACGAAACATACTGTCATCAATCTAAACGCTCAATTTTACCGTTATCCAAACAAAATATTCTGGATATTAAATAGATGAAATAATAAAGTTTTACAATCTACAAATCTGTTAAAACAGATAGAACAATAGATCAAATACGACATTATAAAAGGCATAGTAAGAGAATGGATATGAAATGCAGCACATACCAATAATACGTTAAAACAAGTTAGGATAATAATATATTAGGTGTTATAATGTGTGACATTATATTCAAATAAAAATTAAAAACGCCCAAACTGTCTACTTTACTTGCGTACAAATAACTGAAGTTAAAATAGGGATGATAAATAAGGAAACTTTACATTCGAACTGTATTCAAACCAAATAAAAATTTTAAGAACGGATTCACATTAATGAAGGATCTGATCACTACGAAAAGACTATGTAGTTTTTAAGCAACTAAGGTAGACTGAAAAATAAGCCATATCAGAATGTAAGTTATTTATACAACCAAATACATAAATTTAATGAATTGTTCTTGATTACTACATACTTAATATTCCATACTTTATAATTTGAATTGTAATAACTTTATGTAGCAACAATCCATCAACAATTAACTCAACATACTATACTGTAATTTCATTGTCATAGTCATTAAAAAATCTTTTATTATAAATAAATTTCGATCATAAACTTTCCTTCCAACATGCAATAATAGGTGCTAAAAATAGACCGTATTTTGAATCTCCTTAAAAAAATTGTTTCATTGGGCATATAACACCTACCTGCTTTCCTCAATGGTATGTATAGGTTTAGGTGGAAGTGTAAAATATATTTTTTTAAGTGAATCAAACTTAAAAGTCCTTAATCATAACAATATTTTTTTTTTCATGAGAACATGATTTATTTCCCTTTTTATGTCTTAACATTACAATTCTTTTTCATTTGCTGAATTTAGTGATTGTCATTGAATGTCTGATATTATTACAAGTATAATTTTGTGATTTTATTGTAGAAACATTACCATTTTATGATGAGGATTTTGAAAGTAATAGGCAGTAACAAACGATCTGTTATAAATTGTCATTGCTCTTTATAGAGGTGATTACAAATTAGATCTCTGAACATGAAAATGAAATTATTCGACAACTTCAAAGTTTATATTCAAGTAAGTTGATTTTGTGCAATTAATCAGGTTTATTGTTTAATTGTCTATCTTAGTCAATTAAATCACTACGCACGTAATGTATTTATTAGCGAATAACCTCACACTGTCCTGAAATTCATATTGGAAAAATATTAAAATATAACTAATGGATTTCATGGAATTAAATTAATTTAACAAAGTTATAAGGAAATACAACCTATTAGATATACAATGAAATTCAACCATAAATTATGGATTTTTTACAAAAGCATCTTAAGTTGGTAACGCACATAACGTAATAACAATATTAATTATTTAAATAATTAATATTGTTGTTTGTAATACTTTTTCCGTAGTATATTACAATATGATTTAATTAACTGTTATAAAGTTGTATGACTAGAAATTGAAATGTGAATTTAAAACACCCTTTACACTGTTAATTAAAGAATTATGATTTCAAATAAAGAAAATCCAACCTTAAATATTAGCTATAATAAAAAATTCCATAGTCAACATGTTGAAAATAATCCGAGATTATTAAATCAAATCCATTGTTTATCTTCAAAGTTACCTTAATGTTCGCATTAGAATAAATTTATAAAATGTAATAAAGGCATAGCACATAAACAACAACACACATGTTGAAGACTATTACATAATTTTAAAATGTATTTATTAAAAATTAAAACATATTAAAGGGAGTTGTATAATACACCTCCACACCATTGTCGTGTAACAGGTTTCTCTAAAGTTACATACTCAATTGCAAGTCTATAGCTCATTCTATTGGACCATATGCATCAGTATGTAACATATCGCAACGGCATTTGAATGAGCTTTTATGTTTACAAATTAATTGATTATGCAAGTTTCTCGTTGCCATAAAACCAATGAAAAATATTTTTATTAATAAATACGACCTTTCCCTCAAATGCACTATTTGCGTGCTTCGTAAGAAAAGTATCACAGTAGAAACGCCAAGAGAGCAAAGAACTGTTGGCGTGAAGGTAGAGTGTGACCAGATGGCAAAACTGATTGTCAAGAGAATCAATCACCCAATTGATTTGACTCAACATGTGACGTCATTGTGGATAGCATTAGCATGATTTGCTTTCTCGGATCCTAAGTAGAGTTTTTTGAAGCAGATCGCCTTACACATCGCATCGGTAAACGTCATCCTCCTTTTGTTTGGTAAAGCTCCTAGAAGGTATTAATAGTTGTATATAAATGCAGGACTGGTAGATATGATCTTATATCATGTAAAGGGCGGAGACACCGGGTTGTTATAAGGTATCAGAGGTAAGGCTTCGCTTCAAGGACCGTTCTCTATTGATGACTGTCTATGACGTCTCTAGTGAGAAATGGATGGTACGAAGACACGGAAAAATGATAACCTCGAAGACAAAAAGTCAACAGCTAAAACCGTCGTCGGGAAGCGAGAGCTGAGGGAAAGTTTGCACAGAAGCCACTTGTACGTATTACTGTCATAATAGACTTCTTTTCTAAAAAATAAAGTCAACCCCATTATAATACGCTGGAATTTATTTTACAGCTAAAGAAACAAAAAAATATACATACTAAATTGTATGGCTGGTAATAGGTAATAGTATACTCTGATATAAACATAGCGATCCTCCTTCGTACTTAATCCAAAATTATAACCGATAATTTAATATTGTTTCTACCTTATAATACTTGTATAGTAGTATTATATAACAGTTAATTATTAAATATTACATATTAGTTCATTTGAACGCATGATAACAAAATTAATACTTTTTATTGTTACTGTGACAGATTGCTAGGGTTGGTGACATCTGTCACAGTTAGTGAGCGAGCAAAGTTAACGGAACATTTGTCACAACAAGCAGAATGATGATTACGGCAGTTAGTTGTGACAATGGTGTACTCATGGTGACAGCTCACACAGAAACTTCATCTGCACACATTATACATTCAAGTCATCGCGTTATGCAGTTTGCGAAGTATTTCATACCAGGAATAATACTTATTACATACCTCTAATATTACTAAATATTATGATTGTAAATGTACGATATGTTACTGAAAGTCTTTTATGTGTGGGATTATGTTTTCACTATTGACATCCTACATAACTGTTTCTTCTTATAATCTACATAACTTGATATACTGTATATGTTGCTATGTCTCAACTATTGTTATGTATGCCAAGCACAATCAAGGATTTTGAAATATTACAACTTTTTGAGGATTTTTATGTTGGCTTTTGTGGGATATTTTAGTATCTAAGAAGTGTTGGCGAGGCATTTAAAAATGATAAGCCTATGAAGACCTGTTAAGCAGCATAACTGGGGACTAAGTGCCGGGCAGTTACTAATTGTTATAAATAACAAGGACTTAAGTACAGCTGCTTGAAATCAATTTAGGTGTGCTGTTACTTGTGAATAGACGATTGCGAACTGTATTATAAAAACTAGCAGTCACTCAAGGCTTTGCAAGCGATTTCCTATTAAATAACAGGTACTACATGTGCATAGCCTTTATAAATGGCATAATAAAAAACACTCTTGAAAAAAAGAAAGCAACTGGAAATATTCCAATCTTATGATCCATTTCTGAATACTTGGACTTTAATTATAAACAGCAAGGGAGCCTTAAGTTGAATCAGCATCACTGAAATACACAAATTCCCATGCAACATTCCATATAATTTTAACGAATGCCTTAAACAATTTCAATAATGATTGGAATATTTCGGGCCAGAGTGAAGGACTACTAAGTCAATACCATTCTTAGTAAAAGATCTTATGATGTTATATAATTGAGACCTATGATAATTTTGAACCGGACATAGACATTTTGAAGGTAAATAATATTTCAGTGTTCATTTTAAACAGATTCAAAAGTTAAACCAAATTTCAACTGGTACTTATCACAGGTTTACTATGTAAAACAACATTTCCGGCTCGTTTACAGATTCACGTCCCATAAAGGAGTTTGTCTTGTTGTTTACATAAAAAACATATGTGTGGTTGTTCCCAGAATTCTACTTTCGACCCTCGTATTCTAAAACTAATTTATTCATGGTGCCATTGTAATATTTTCATTGTTTCTCCTATCAAGAAAATATAACTCATGTAGGTCTGAAAACCTTATCTTATCAAACAGCGTCTAATTGCAGCAATTGTAATCTACGTTCGGTGTGAGGTATTTACAGTGCCGTAGTTCCGTTTGCATTGTTGCCCCAATAAAGAGAATATATATATATATATATATATATATATATATATATATATATATATATATATATATATATATATATTCAGAAGTCGGGAAGATATTCGTCGATGAAAAACGTCTTGTTCCTCCCATAGTAATCTATTTCCGGTTCAAGGCCTTTCCAGCGCTGTAGTAGCATATGTTCTCCTGGTTAAGGAAATATGAATGTAAAAATTTATGTTTGCAAAAAACTTATGCCTCTGACCATTTTATTCTAATTCCGGTGTAAGGTAGTATAGATAAAGGTATGCCCCAAAGGTATTGTACAAAGGTTGATAAAGGTATTGCCACAATGTATGCTCGGTTGAGAGCATATTACACATGTGTGTCATACTCACCTTTCAATTGCATAGGGAAGTTGAAAAACTAAATTATACTTTGCCTACAGGTTTACAATCTTATAAAACGAATAAATTATTTTATTCCTTCCAAAAAAAAAAACAAATTTAATATGAAAAAATAAACATCTTGGAATTAACTGGCCACTTTTACAAGTATTGTGGCCAGTATAAACAAGGCAAAATATAATTCACTGTTTGTGTTATACCATGCCCTATGAGTAGTTTATAAAAACGCTTTAGTTTTTCTCATAAAACATAAATTACGAGCAATACGTGTGCTAAACTTTACCTTTCTGAGATATCGTGAAGTTAAATAATTATTAATGAGTGAGTAAGGGTTTTGCCTTTTATATATTTACTTAATAAGATATCGTTATGATTGCAGATTATTTTATATATATATATATATATATATATATATATATATATATATATATATGTTCTTAGTAAGAGCCAAGTGAGACCCATGATTTAAATGCATGGTTTTAGATTATATGGATAAACATATTACATTGTACCGTATATCAGATTTCTAGAATCTCTATTTGTTTTGGAGAATAATTATTGGGGAATTCTTAGAAAACCCGTAGGAAATAAATACAGATTGCATCGGTTTAGGTGTATAAGGTAATCAACGAATTGTATTAACTTAACATTATATTAACTTTTCGTGCAAAAATTATTTTTAACCTACAAATCAGAACTTTTAAATTCTATAATCTCTCTGACACCTGTCCAATTTCAAGTAAGAAATTCATACAATATAATCACTTAAAACCAGTTAAAGTTAGGTGGAATTTAATCTTGGTAGGCGAGTGCATTCCTATGAAATTGTAATATGTGACACATGTACCTTATTCCTACAATAAAAGAGAAAAAATAATATAATAAGAAGCTAATAATAAAAGTCATTGGCGTGGAATAAGTGACATGGAATTCAAAATAGATACTTATCGATTTGTTTAAAGTTGCGAAATGGGAGTTTAACTCAAATTGATCAAAGCTTTCAGTAAACGAAGAGCAACTTTTACTTTTTACAAGACATAATGTATTGCTTCGCCAAAACATGTACAGTATAATTAAGATAACAGATATGTAGATATTAGTCTAACGTCTTGTGAACTAACAGAATCACAACGTCACGTAGCAGCTACGTTACCAATCAGGCCTGAGCTCAGACCGATGTAGTTCAGTTACAGTCACAGTCACTGTCAGTACATACATCTCTAATCTGGAGGGACAGTCCATTAGGGAGATGAACCATTTTACTCTCCGTCCTTTGTCCGGTAATGCAACTCAAATATTAGTTAATTGACAAATAGTATGGATATCTAAAGAGTGATTTCGTTTTTATATTAATATTTTCACTAATGTAATAAATATTATTTAAACAACATTTTTGGACAAAACTGTTGAAACTTTCAACTAATAAATACAATACGTTTTAAAAACTGAATGACATGTTATAATCATTCTAATTTTCAAACTGTTTCTGTTTAACATCATTCGCTGAATACGAATCTCCACAACGGGGCTCAAGAAGCTAATCGTCTAAGCAATGTTTCGACGCAGTTTGAACAGGATGACTGATATAAGTTACGAGACAGGCTGCGTGAGTTTACGAATTAAGTATATCAACTTATAGCATCATGTATTAGTCATGAACATGTATCACATTCGGGGATGGGACTGGTACATAACTTAAAATATAAGGATTCAGTTTACTGCTACAGCCAATTATTTGTACCAACGTAATAGTTGTATGGTGATGATGTTTTATCAACATTAGGCTTCATGATAGAAGTGATGCAGTTTCCGGTGAAGCCGGTATGTTCTCCGGGTCACCTTGACGGTGGTGGTGTTGATTTGCCAATTAAGCCTATTTATCTGTTTACTCCTGAGCTCACGATTAAATCAATTAGACCTGTTGCCTCTGATAATTGTGTCCTCCCAAATCATAAATATCACTGACGAGGATTGATATAGGCTTGAAGTATATAAATCTTACTGTGGTTTAAAAATTTTAGATTTCGTCACAGGGATCACGTGTAACATAGAGGCTATTTTTTGCTCAGCAAAAAACCTACCACAATACCAAATAAACTTAACAGAAGAAAAAGAAAACTATGTACCGATCGTTGAAAAGACATGGAGGTCATAATCATACCAGGTGATTTTAGGAACTAAAACATTTTATTGGCCTGAAAACTAAAAAATGTAAATGTTTGCCACAATCATATTCTTTTGTAATTAACAACATATTATACTATTGGTCATTGATCTGTCTTCAGTGGTTGGATGTTTACAAGCAAACTTTAACTAACAGACCTTGCTATCAAATATCATGAAAACAAAATATGATATAATTGAAATGTGAAATGATGAGAAGCCCGGTTTAGAATTGTATAACAATTCCAGATTAGCAGTGCATCGCAATACATTTAAAAAAATACCATATATGGCAAAGTTCAAAATGTTATTAACATTCTCAGATGAAATTCTGTTAAAGTAAAACATATCTAGAGTGGTTTAATACATAGAAGGTTAAAATAGTTGATTAATATTCTAATCTATGAATTCCGTTTTAGCTTTTAAATTCAAGAAACCAGAAATCTTACAATTACGTAAATTATAATAACGAAAAAAATCTTTAATCGACATGATTGTATGATCCTGTAAATAGAAAAATGCTTGAATTAAAAGACAATAGTAAAATATTTTTGAAGAGTATTTATGGAGGCTCTGCACTTATGGCCGCAACTACGGCTAGTCTGCTTCCTTACATAATTCAATAAAGATATAATGCAATCATTTTGTTTTTAGTAAAGTTACACATCCGCTTATTTCGACGATAAGATATATAATAATTTATAACTACACTCGTTTAAAGCAACCAGTCACATATTACATTGTTTGATACCAACTTTAAAGCCAATGAGAAACTTATCGCCCAAGTTAGTTTTGTGTGATATTGGAAGTATATATGAGGGCTAATCCTATTTATTGTTCCACTAACCGTACCTTTACTCACTTAACTAAGCCAATTTACTATAGGGATTTCTGTTGTGGTACTTCTATTCAGCTACTAATAAATACATATTAAAAGTTTTCTAGTACAAGTGTTAAAGCAGAGATAAGATTACTTACAGAAATTCAAAAATAAAAATCATTAACTTATAGACATCAAAAATAAACAACAACAAAAACAGATCTCAATTAGGTATCATTCGTATCTGTTAAGCTTACTCGAGAACAATATTTATTAAATAAGCTACCAAAAAGTGTTTTACTATACATTATTTATTCTAATTATATATATATATATATATATACATAATTTCAATAAACATTAAATCACAAAAAGTACTTGCTCCGCCGGGGCTCGAACCCGGATCTCTCACTTGCCGGATGAATGTGCTACCATTACACAACAGAGCCCATTCTTTTTACTTTTCAGTTATTTTGTACTTTACCGTATCTGTCACATAAGCGTGTAAATAACCAAACTATCATATGTATAATTTTTATATTAAAAATTATTTATTAGGGATAATGTATTAATGTATTTTATTTTGGAATATAAAGAACACAGTTAAAGCTAAAATACAATTTTAGCATTTTATTTTGGTCTTATGGTCTTATATGTGTGGCGATGATGGCAACGAGAAAACGCAGAATAAACAAATTTGTAAACAGATATATCATAATATGATATAATAATAATATATAATATATATATATATATATATATATATATATATATATAATAATAATATAATAAAAAACCAGTTGATAATGAGTTGCCATCTAATGCATCTTACCTCTTAGCTTTTTAATCAATAAATTTATATAAGTACTATCTCAAAAAATATTGCGATGTTTATACTGAGCGTGATGATGAAGGATAACTCACTTTGATTGTGGTTCAAGCTGATGAGATGTGGTTGATTGCTTTCGCTTCCAAAACCTCCAAGGGATGTCTTGACATGAATGCCGTTCCCTTAGCTAAACAACCGTCACCTATTACTTTTCAACAAAACTAATAGTCCAGGAGCACAAAGATAATTTACGTAGAAAACATAATCAAGTTTTTATTTAAATCGATAGAAGAAGTCCCGTTATAAAATAGACCAATTTCCAGTCACGCTTTTTTGGTGAGTTCAAAATTAGAATCGATATACCAAAAAATAAAAGATTATTGTTTTCTCAAATCATGGTTTTTAGTTTAACACACTTAGAACGAATAGTCTGACACCTATTGTACACTGTATAAGTACATGGTATAGGTTTTCTTAAAACCGATATACACATTTTTCGTAAGACAAAAATCTATCGTCGGTTACGCTATCTTCGGTAAAGTAATGTCTCACATTTATTATTTATTTTTGTACCCGATAAACATATATATATATTGTTAGTTGGAATTTAGTTACACGTCTGAGTAAATTGTATGATGCTAATAATTTTATCAGGGAAAACTATGATTTCATACATTTAACCCTTTTGATACCCTCCTATTTTGACCTCCAAAAACAGTGACGATTGATTTATATTTTAGAGGGTACTTCCCTAGTGATCAATAAATACCAGGTTGTGTGCTTATTCAATCCAAATTGTATCTCAGTTCCTGGACTATTTTATTGCAGTCAGCACGTACAAAGGCTAAAGTTTGTTATTCTGGGCTAAAGTATTGGCCTTGCAATTATTGGCTGACGCTAATTTAACTTATACTTACGAGTTTGATGATTGGGTTAGTGTCAATTTACGAAAAGAACGATCTGAGATAAAACTATTGTTTGATATTCATGACCTTTTTATATTGTAGCATTTAAACCTCTATAAAAACTAACACAGCTTACTACCATTTCTCTTGTCTTGAAAATGTCTCTATTAAATTCGCGGTAACTAGGCCGTGAGCAAATTTGCCTTCAGTTAGTAGACTATAAGTGTACAAAAGATTGAAGTTTTCCTGACTACCCCTAAACAAGCTTTAAGTATAAATCATTAAGTTCCACTCATAAAAAAACCATAACTTTGCTCAATATAAATATTTGATTTTGAAAGGATTTAATTTCATCGGTTGCCGTGCAGCTTGACACATACTAATTTCTGAAGAAACACCTTTATCTCTAGGATTCTATTGTAGAGTATAAGTAAGAGGCAAATAATATGATTACTTTATCAGTCTCAAGATAGAAACATTAGCTTTAGCTTTTGTCTCCCTCATGAACATGTATGCGTTTTCTTACCTATATTTTATGACAATTAAGAACTTGAATGGGTAATGTATTAGAGTACAATATTAATTTAATAGTGCTATAAATGTTGTTATTTTTGTAATAAAACTATTATATTTAATTTATGATTTTACGTTCGTATTTAATTTAAAGAATGCCTGTATGGGAACTGTCACACAACAGGTCTACTAAACCTATTGTATTATATATTTGTGATCTACACTAGTAATTATTACAATAATACTTAAGTTGCGAGTATTATTGTACCTTAAGTTGAAGATAAATAATTGTATATAATCTTATTACATTCACGAACAATTAATCACAGGCACACGAACGTGAACGTGTGGTTGTACCCTGCATGTTCGTATTATGTTGCGATGCCTCACTGCTCATTAGCGTTATAAATTTATAATGTTTATATCATGACTTTTATACTTTATCAGAAATAAGAAATAATTGATATCAATATTTTATACTCAATATGGGATTAATTTTTGAATCGGAATAATTTTATATGTATTTCTGAAGTTCTAAAGTAGGCTGTATCGGATCTATTACATGCCAGCAACTTTTATTTATTTTATTTTGATCAACTTAAATCAATAATGATAAAAGTGTAAAATAATTGTATATATTGAATAAGAAACCAGTTAACCTAACTGTCCGTTTTTAATAAACTGTGGGATTATACTTTCCATAGAATTTCAGCATAGCATTATCCTTATTTCTTCATGATAAAATAAATCATCTTATAACAAGAATATACTTTTACAAATCATGTAATTTCTCTGTTCATTTAGTTAAAAGTTGTTAAGGTTCCGTTAACGTAAGGAAATAACAGGTCCACCTTATTAATTCAATATTTTAATACTAATCAACAATTTTTCGTTTTGATGAAAATTAAAAATTATAAAAACGACGCATGTTGTACACATAACTGAATTTCAGTGACCTTTCCGTGTTTTGTACTGAATTCACAATACTCGTATCATTGTATAAAGTAACCTCAATTGTGATCACGACGACAGTGTTAATAAACATCATTGGATTAAAATATAGCTAACAATTCTTGTAGTTTATTGAGAATTTCCTCTGGTAGAACTCTAACAATACAAGTCTGTTCTGCCAACTTTTTAACAATCTAAACACCACAGTTACTGTGCTGGTGTTTGAGTGTGACTTTGTAACTTCAAGTGTAGTTACCATCGAGTATCTGAGTTATAACTGTTTCAACACAGCTTTATACTTGTGGATGTTTCTCAACTTTTAGCAATCTTCTGGTAACTACACTTAATAACTCCACTAGCAGTAAAATCAAATACATTTAAAAAATACTCTTGTCTAAATTTACCTGGATATACTGTAAGTAGTATTTATAAGTAATTTCACATAGGAATCTTTAATGACTTTAAGAACAATTCAAAATTTTACCTCTTTAGCTCTAACCTTACAAGAATATTAGGTTTTTATTATGTCAACAAAATACTTCTGTATTACTATACTGTAATTATTTATTACGAGCATTTTGATCAATCTTAAATGTAAAGTTATAATAAGATGACGAGTCACTGAGCGCTCCAAATCTAGGGAATTAATGACTAACGTAAATATCAACTTATAACTAAATATTTTCACAATGAATCACGAGTACGTAGCCAATCTGGAAACCACATCTTGACTGCTTAGGGAACCGTTTATTAGGTATAATAAAATTAAAGCCCCAGGGCTGCCCGAGTTGAAGATTTAGGCACTAGAACTAAAATATAAATACACGTATCAAATAAAAATTAACTATTACTTCACTTGATAAAATACTTAATTTTTACAGTTAATTAAAAATCAATATTATAATACTGTACATATCATTGTTATTTTGATTCCTAAAAATGTATTTGCGTAAATAGCTTAACTAATGTAATCCATTATTCATTATTATACACTTTATTGGAGATATTTAATCGTAATGTATTTACTCTTATGTGTTTATCCATATTGTTATTTATCATTATTACATTAATTGTAAAACCACGAACTTAAATATCCTTCTTCAAGAAACAATTAATTGATTATATGAATCATCTATGTTTCTCTGTTTGATGTCTTTAACAATTCAAGTATTGTGAAGGAAACATTTACTGGTTCTCGACTTACGCCTGTCACAACGCTCTGGTCTGTTATGTTTACTTGACCATGTATCGCAGTCAAGCATATGTTTAGTCATTTACCTGAAGTAGAGATCAGATTACAGACGTAGAAACGTAGTGTTACTAATTTTATTGTATCACTGATCGATGGAAAATGTCCGGAAAAGTCGTGTTTCTTTCATTTATGTTTCTTATATACCTAATGTTTCAATTTCAAGCCCTCCCTTCTAAATTAACGTTTAACAGTTCATAACTTCCAGGTATCAAGAAGGGAACATGATTTGCAATGAGGACGAAAAATTCAATTGGTGGTTACATTGTATATTTCACATTAATGTTTTAGGGTAGGATATTTAGTCTAGTTTTATTCTTCAATTGATTTATCAGTAAATATTTGAACTAATTGACTTTCAGTTTGAGGGAAATGAATAGCGTGACCCACGTGTTAAAAGCAGTAACTATTTATCGTGAAATACCTCTAAAAGTGTCGTAAAACATTAACGACTGAACTGTGCGAGTGGACGGCTTATTGTTTATTGAAGTACTTACACGTAATGTTGCTCCACATCCACCTGTAGTATTCTCACGCTCTTCCTGAGTATTGGTCTGTGTAAAGTGTTCTCCACTGTACTTACAATACTCTTCTAAACTTCTTCATTTTCCTGTCAATTTACAGGAATGACAAGAGCAAAGGTTTGGTTGGCTTAGAAACCCATTTGAAAATAAGATTATTATACTCTTAAAAAATAATAAGTTTATTTATTGTTCAATAATCACCAATTTTAAATTCACCATCAAGACATATACTTTATGGATTTAAAATGTGATTTTCTACCCCTCCGACTGCCCATCTGTGCGTTTGTACGATAACAGTTCATAGAAATATTCTAGAGAATAAAAAAATCTTGGTCCAGCGAAGAACTGTGTTAATATTTGGGTCAACAGGTCAAAGAGCAGTCCGTATGTCTCTCCATCTTCTTAGGCGAGTCTGTGCAATAACTCTTGAAATAATTAACCAAATGTTTAGTTTGGTTTATCTATCTTCCAAAATTCTTTCACTTTTTCCTGCCTATTTTATTCATTAACATTAGTTTACAACACTTGTTTTATATTAAACATGTTTGTTTTCTTCGTCTAGATATATACAATATACCCGAAATCAATTACTGCATGTTTCCTAGTAAAACTGCCTCAAGGAAGAAAGTAACGCAATTTTATAAATGGAGATCTTTAAGATAATGTAAAATTGTACACACGAATCTTACTTATGCCAGCTCGTAATTGGTTCTCTACGAGACAATGTCTAGTCACTGAGAGTGACTTGCAGCAGGTGTGGCTGACAGCTCCCATTGTTCTGTTCTACTCATCCGGTTAGATCGGGTGCAATGACAGAGAGCTCTACTGTCAGACGTTCTATCCTATTGGTACCAGTGTTCCAGTTACTTTTATCCAATACTTGTCCAAAAAGAAAAAAATACATTAGACAAACATTGTGTGCCTGTTACAATATGACCAATGCATTAAGAAACACAACAGACATTCATATACGTTTTCCAAAGAAGATCATTGGGTCTAATTTTATAAAACAAATATTGACATCTTTAGAGCGGTGGTCTAATCACAAGGCAGATTATTTTCGATAATACAATACTATACACTATTCGTAAATTATGTTCATAATATCTTTATACATATAGTTTGTTAATATTAAGTATTTATGTAAATGTATGAAATTATCTACATAATGTAATTGTTGGGCATCATTTAAGAAGTATTACAACAACTTCACTTTAACAATTATTAACAGAACATTTTGAAAATCGACATGACTATTGTCAAGTTCGTGTTTATTTTCAGGGTTAATGAGATTAAATATAGAGAGAGGTATTGGAACGAAAACTATTGTTATACATCAAACTCAGAATTTTTGTTGACAATATGATGATTTGTTGATAACAATGGCAGATGTCCGGAACCGTATTATCCTTTAAATACTATCTTAACAAAATTATAATAAACAGTGTATTGGAATAATGTTAATCGATTATAGTTCATGGATAGCTTTTGACCTAAGGAGATGCAGCCAAAGGACCTAAACCAAAATTCTTATAATCCTGAATGCCCTAGTTAATATTCGACTGAATCCAAAAATTAAACGGGAATTCTACGAAAAAATATTAAATAAAGATAACTCTGTTGTTGTTTGAGCCAACTTAGCGAAATTCCAAGGCCAAAAGTTTTAGTACACGTACATGATTTTTCCGGTCATTTACCATCCTTCACTGAAACAAAAAAGTCAGTAACACTACGTTTCGAGATCTGCAATCTGATCTCTTCTTCAGCTAAAAACTAACCTAATACATAACTACAAACTAGGTTAAAATAAACAAATCATGCCAAAGAGTTCTGGCACACCTAAGTCAGGAATCACAACCACCATGTTGTTTGTCAACTTAACTAACTCTAAAACACGCACTTAATAAAAAAAACTATACACAATACTAATCATTAAAACTGAACTACAGAATACGGGTCACAATACATCTGCATTCGTCTACCTAACACTTACGAGTGAAGAGAGGCCAATAGCAAATGGCAATCGTCACGGCAGACAAAAACAAGATGGGGGAAATAAAAAGGAAGGGGACAGGAATGGGCCCTTTTGTTATTGTTAAACAAACAACAACAAAAAAATACACTATATGGTTCATGCTAGATGAACTTCTTAAAACCATATTGTTACTCCGCATTGGTTTATTACAAATATCTGATCTGTTTGATACTTTTGGTTTTCTTTTTAGTTAATTTTTTAGAATTGGCAACCAAATCGGCCTGATTTCGACTGATGGTTGACTGATTGGTTGGTCTACCAATTTAATGTATGTTGCCTCTATTAATTTCCTTTTGAAGAAATGTGGTTCCCGATGTATTATGTTGGTTTCATCCCAATTCATATGATGGTCTTCGGACCATCAATGGTGTGCAGTTTTTGACTTTTCTGTGAGACCCTTTCTCGTGTTCTCTTTTAGCTCTTTTATATTTAAGTTTAATAGTCTTTTTGTCTCGCCTATGTATTCCCTATTGCAACTACATTTTATACTGTAAACACAGTTTTTGGAATCCTGTGTGCAAATTGGGTTTTGTGGGAGAAGTTCCTCAGATAACTGTGAAGCAGCCGACTCGATTCCAGTTACGAAGTCCAGTGCCTTTACCAATTTTTGTGCCTTAATTTAGTTTATATTCTTTCATTAAATGGCAAGGTATCACTTGCCTTTTTCTGACCTGACGCCGCTGTTATCTACTTTCTTCCAAGCAAATGTTTTGCTGTGAAGCTGTTTTGAACCACATATGAAGGTCGTTTGTTCAGCTGCGCCAAATTTGATATTAAATCAAAAATTGGTCGCTTACTCTGGTTTATTAAGCGTAACCAGGATTTATTCTCTTACTCTCAAATGGTTCTCAAAACTGGTTTATACTTATAATCAGTGTAAGTTAACTTTAATAAGTGCAATACAAATTATTTTGCATTACTAAAAATATAACCGTTCATACTGGAGCAAAAATGTTTCCATTCACTGTTCCTTTGTATTGTAATAGATAATAATAATCATTAATATGAATTGAGATAATTGTTATGACTTGAATTGAGGTTCTTCTATCGCATCATTTGGATACTTTTGACATCAGGTTAGTACAGTTTAAGGACATTTTTGGGTAATTTAGAGAAGAATAAATAAACTAAATTACGTTGAATCTTTAATTTTCCCACTAGAAATCTCAAAGGCCTAGCATTAATTTAAAGGCCAACATTGGGGTATTATTGTAATTAAATACCTAACTACTTAATAGTGTCAGGTGAGTTAATACGTTTTTGATTCTGTGAGGAAACGATTCTGTGCATGAGATATATTTACAATTCAAGATTTAGGTAAATGGTAAATTATATCAAATAGTAGTTTTAACAATTGTTTCATTTTATGTATGTAACACTATTACAAGGTAGGACCACCACTCGTCGCGTAAAAGGCTTCGCTATAGTTGCATGCAACATTTTAAGTGTATTGCTTATGTAAATCTTAAGATGTCTTGCAAACAAAATAAAACAACAGAATATATATTAGTCTAGTGAGTGATGAATAATAATGCTCCATTGCACACTATGTTCTTCATATATAAGTGGAGCTTCAAGCAAAATTTCAAAACTATACTTCTGTTTATTCTCAACATATCTTGGGGACGTTTAAACAGCGGATAGACAGACAGGCAATAAAAGCGTCCAGAGAAGGTTTCACAGGCGTATTAATAACATAACATACAGACTAATAATCACGTTCCTACACAATCTCTGTCACTATATGTTTCAAATAGTCCTCACAGTCCAGAGTAGCTGTTTAAATGTGTTCCGTGTTACTGCAAAGCTGCGGCCTTTTCATATATCCAGCATACAATACAAACCTAAAATTAATTTAAACTGATCTCTGAATGATTTCATGCATACGTAACTTGTAAAATTGATTAAATCCCTTTGTGTCTGATTAGTATTTGCTATACAATAGTAGTAAACAAATGGCTACTTATTTTTAAATGTAGGTTTTTGTAAGATTTATACATTATTAATATAAGGGTAATCCTAAAACAAAACAAAAATACATTAAACACATTTTTAATCTTGTTTTAAGTATACTGACCATCTTATGATCTATATTACAGGAACTCGTTAAAATACAAGGAAAGTCACGTCCCTTCTATGTGTTCTTCTGTTTTTACAAATTAATATTATTATTGTTAATTTATTTTTTTCAAAATTACCATATTACTTACAGTACAAAAGATATATGTAAGTTCAAAAGATTTTAATAATCACTCAAATAATAAACACAAATTAAAATCCACTAGACTGAATCAATACAAGGTATGCCACTACACATTTCGTATAACGGGTTTCATCGAGATTTAATCAAAATCGCAATGAGTATGTAACTCATTTTAATCTTTAAAAATGTGTGTCAGATTGCATGTAAAGAGAACAGACAGACAGAAACTCCTACAAATAATAATAAAGGTTTACATCACCCGGAAAACTAAAGGGAGTAGTGTCAACCTTTGAGGCTTCAACAACGCAAAGCAAAAGCCCATGGTTAGAAATAAATACACCAACTTAAATGTAACAACAAAAATATTTCTGTGTATAAATAAAGCTTTATAAATCATGTAAATTTAGCAGATTGAATCTTTTTTGAGACATCTAACCAAATGATATATGCACATTTATATTAAAAGTTGGAATTTATAGCAGTGAATAAGAATCGTGAAAGTCACGCCAAGTGATAATGCATGTGTGTTAATGTAATTTGCTACATGTGATACTATGTTACATGATAAAATCTTATATAATAGTTCTCAGTGTTTACAAAGAAAAGAAGAAAGTCAATATGTGTACTATGAATGACTATAAATAGACGTTGACGGATATGTTTTATAAATCAAATTAACATACATATGGACATACCTAACAGAAAATAACGGCAATATATTAATTGAATTTGTCTAAGTTTTAAGTTATGATAACAGACAGAAAGAAGGTGAGAATTAACTGTATTCGTGGCCCCCCCCCCCCCCACCCCCCCCCCCCCCCACCCCCCCCCCCCCCCACCCCCCCCCCCCCCCACCCCCCCCCCCCCCCACCCCCCCCCCCCCCCACCCCCACCCTCTCGTCTCATAGTGGTGAACGCTACCGCCACGAACCAAATCACACTTTGATTTGCAGTACATGATCACCTCCAGAACATAAAGGCAGGGCAAAGTCAGCAATTTCTAACTCCCTGAAAGATTCCCTACACGACTCTCTGTAATTTAAAATTTGCAATGATTCTGATTGCCTTTTTTTTGGAGCTTGAAAAACTCTTTCCATTTTGTTTTTGGCACAACCTCCCCAGAGTCTCACTCCATACGCAAAGTGTGGATGAAATCAGGCCGAAATATGCCATTTTCAGAACTCTGGGGGAACAGAACTTTGCCAGGTGCCGCAAGGCATATATGCCTGAGGCCACTCTAGCACATACATTGTCAACATGATCAGCCCAGGTCAGTCCTCTGTCTAGGAACATTCCCAGAAACTTTGTGGAGTTAGTTTCCTCTAAAAGCACATCATCCACAAACACGGCAGGCCTGAACTTCGTGATCATTTTGTCGGAGGCTAAAACACATGACATTTGTTTTTGAATTATTTTGTTTTCAGGTTCAATTCAGCAAAATACTGAATGCATGCATTCAGTTCCATGAAGGATGTGATTTCCAGGTCTTGAGTTGATTTGTTTTTGATACAGAGAGTTGTGTCGTCAGGCATACTGAACCAGTTTTCCATGCTGGATCACTGAATTCAGTCTGCAGACGTAAACTAGGAACAAAAGAGGCCCAAGGATGGAGCCCTGAGGGACACCATGGGTCATTTTAATTTTGTTTGAGACGACGTTCGATACCTCAACGCACTGGTCTCGATCCTTGAGGTGTAAGAAGTGAGCCATAAGTGCGAGAGACCCCGAACGCCGCATTTATCCAACTGGAGCAAAAGTGTTTCATGATGCACACAGTCAAACGCTTTGGATAGGTCGAGGAATATACTGAGCACATGTTCTCGTCCTTTCCAATCCATCGACAACATTATCCAAAAGATTGTTCACCGCGTCTATTGTGGGATCTGTTTTTTCCTAAATCCAAATTGTTCCGGATTTAGGATATTGTTATTTTCTAGAAAGCTTGCAAGCTTTTCATTAGAAAATTTTTTTAAAAATTTTGCTGAAGACTGGAAGAATTGAGATTGGACGATAGTTGCTTGCAAGGCAAGGATCGTCCTGTTTGAAGATCGGAATGACTTTGGATGTCTTCAAAAGTGATGGGAAGGTTCCTTTTTCAAAAGAAAAGTTGATCAATTTTGTGAGTGGGTCTCAATATATGCCTGAAGCAGTGTTTGAGTAGCCCACACTGACATCCCGTTTGCGTCACAAGATTTTTTTGAGTTGAGTCCCTGTATGACTCGTGCAACCCTCCCCCTCACACACAGGAGCCGATGGCCATGGAATGCAACCGATACAACAGCATCTCCTCCGTGTGAAACCGAGGTTCAGTTAATGCCGAACCCACTGTAGCCACGGAGAGAGAAGTATTTATTAAATTCGTCTGCCACTTGAGCTCGGTTTTCAACAATTTTGTCCTTCAAATTTTAATTGGCGATTTTCTTTTGTGTTTTTTATCTGGTGTGTATCACGAGAAAAGTCGTTTATGATTTTCCCAAGCTGTTTTCGAGAAGTTTTCGCAGTTACCCAAGGCCTTATTAACATCATAGGCTTTAGCAGCTCGTTATGACTTTTTTATAAATCCTTCGGTAATTTCTGAAAAAAAATTTGAAATGTTCGTTTTGGGTTCCAATGAAAATTTTGTGAAAGAATTTAAGCTTTTTCTCGAGATACAAGAATTCCCTTTGTCAACCACGTGCCTTTTTAGGTGCCGTGATTGACTTTGGTCCCTTCTGAACGGACAAGCAAACATCCAGATAATAGTTGAAACTATCACTGAATGCCGCATAACATGTCATCGACACTTCCAGAGTTATCCAAAAATTGCCAGGGCTCAGCTTCCAAAACATCGTTTAAGTGGCGAATGTTCTGGGGCCGAATCACTCTTGCAATTTTAAATTTTGAATTTTGACTTTCAAGTTTGCACCCACGGATCACGGCCCCCCTGCGCAAAGTGGTCAGAGATTGCAGAGTTCAAAACAGAGACTGTGATGTCAGGAATGTTTGTGGACAACATTGTCGATGGCAGTACTCGTCGTAGCGGTCACTCGTGTCGGTGAATTCACGGACCAATTTAGATTGAAAGAATTTAAAACATCGCGAAGCCGCTGGGGTTAGGGGGTCGGTGGGATTCATTACATTAATGTTTAAAGTCTCCCCATTATTAGGAACTTCACAGAATTTAAAAACAGGTCATTAAGAAGTCGCTCAAAATTTTCAAAAAAGGAGTTGCTACAGCCATTGGGTGATCTGTATAACCCGATGACTGCTATTTTTCCCAAACAGTTTGACGTGATTTTTATGGCCTTCGGCTTCAAAATTCATTTCAATCATGTTGTTAATTTTGAAAGGTTCAAAATTTTGAAAATGCTTTCACAAAAAATTGCCACACCGCCCCCTTTGAAACGATTTCGACAGAAATGTTTTGCCAATTCAAAATTTGGAATTTTGAAAAGATGGATGTTGTCATCTATGAAACCGTGCTCAGATACTATAAACACATCGGGATTTAATTCTTCGCACATGACTGCCAATTCATCAATTTTGTTGGTTGCAATTTGGGCATTCTGATGAACAAATTTCAAATTTTCGGTTGTGAATTTGGAATTTTGAGATTTTTGAAGATTTGTCCGTGTTTGGTTTTGTTTTACGGCTGGATCCGAAATCATCCCTTATACCGGTTTCACTCTGACAATGTTCTCCAAGTTTTTTTGTTCAGGAGAGCGTCCACTCTCGTCAACACTTTATATTATATTATATTATTATTTTAGTACTATTATCATTCTAATGTTTTAAAACTTCATTAACAATGGTAACAATATTATCCTTGCGTTCCTCACTGTATGGACTTTAATAGACAATACATTTCAGCACGACCTTCTCTCCATTCATCATTAAACAGCCTACCATTCCCGGCATACCGCCGACAATAGAACGCCTTCCGCGATCTCATAATATGCGTGCCTTCACACCACGCTTTCTATTTCGCATTTATAAATTTTTTATGTGTAAATATATTATATCAAATTAAATAAATAAATTACACATTCTTTCAATGAAAGGATTGTAAAAACTTAATTTAGACAACCAACCATTTATAGGTTAGTAGAGATGAAATTATCACAAAAATAAAGTTACTGGTCATGTAACATTTATTTATAAGATTTGTTCAGTATAGCAACCAGTTATAATTTAAAAAAAATTCTCATTTATAGAAAATTCAAATTTTTGTGTGAGATTTTGTTTGAATCAATTTAACCTTCAAACTTCTTTACCTGAATGTTCATTTGACACCAACTCTTTGACTTTCTGGAAATAGGTGTTGCGTGCGGTATTCTCGTAAAGGTCAAAACTAAACTGTATGCATTAAAGTTTATGATTGATGTTGGATAATTTGGAAGGTTTAACAGGTTTTCAGACATATTCTTATATTGTACATAATTAAAATAGAAAAAGCGTTTGAAGGTCTGGAATATATATTCCTGTTTAAGTTTCATCAAAAATTGAGACGAAAGATTTAGCACAGGCAAAAAATTTAATCACTACTCAGAAAATTGAGATGAAACTGTAATTTATTTATTGAATTTGATATAACAAATTGACACATAACAAAATATATAAAGGAAAGAGAGAGGCTGTGTGTGAAGATTTACATATTAATTAAGAGTCAATCTTAAATATTATTTAAGATTAAATCTTCACAGGAGGATAAAAAGTACTTTAAATTGTTTTCTGTCTAAGTAGGAAATAGGCTTCGATGGCCTACTTCAAACGTGAAATATTTAAAACTTTTTGTTTTGAAATTTAAACATGAGATAAAACTCAATAAATTGAAATATTATTAACAGCATATTAGGACAATTTTCTTCTAGACAAGATATATGAAAGGAAGTAATAGTAGTACCTTCAGTAAAAGGAACTCTATCACTTCAGCAGCGAGGTAATGAGGTAGGCGTCCTTCTGTCAAATTACTTTACCTTATCAAATAATCTGAAAGTTGCTTCTCCTCATGCTCCTTCTAAATCCTCATAAAAACCAGAAAACTTTTTGTAGACTCAATATTATGCAAAGCTTATAGAGTTCAGAGTTCCTACTACCGATGCTATAATATTAACAATGTCCTCTTCAATTGAAGTTACTAAAAAAACGCTTAACATGAAATGATTTGTAGTGAAGTTAACTTGTAATGTTGTAATGTTAACTAAATAATGAAGTTAACAATTATTAATGTAAAAGGCGTTACAATTTATTGGCCCAAGATATTAAATCATACTTTAAAAATATGAGTACGTTCGAACTGTACTTTAAATTGCTTTTCTAGCTAAGTAGAAAACAGGCTCAGATGGTTTTCGGATATGTAACTGTTTTTATTTAATCACGAGATCAAACTCCATACTAATTGAAATCTTATTAACAAAATATTAGAACTATTTTATCCTAGACTAGATATAAAAGAGGATGTAATAGTAGTTATTAACTGACGCTAGTAATTATTCTGACGCATATTTATGTTTGTTTAAAAATGACTTTTTAGGCCCATTAAAGAAAAGAACTTGTGTTTACTACTTGTGGTTAACCAATAATTCCAATTACAGTCAGTGTTTTTAAAAATAATTTATATAGTACGAGACATAACTGCAAGCCTGGGTTGTGACAAAAACTTTAATGCACTTTAATGACCGAAAATAAGTTGGTTAAACATCTCATGCATATAGAAGATTAGTTTTTATAATAAGACTAGCTTGCAATAATATGTCTTGTACTACAGTAAACAATCAAACTATTTTATCAATATTAATTCTTGATTAGTTTTAAGCAAGTATCTATATTACTAAAGAAAACTTTAAATTTTTGTAGCCGATTTTCGGTATTTAACATTATTTGGTATCTAATTATATTGCAATCGGAAACTCCTACTATCTAGATGTGCCTTTTTTGCATTTAACATGCATTTGAAAGAGCGCTCTGCCCTATTGGTTTCGAAAGTTCCATTATTGAACTAATGACGTTGTATTTGATTAGTTTAAAACAGCCAATTAATTAATAAAAGTTACGTTTGTTTCTTAGGTAAGTATTCTTTACTCACTAACTACATTAATCATCGTATCAGCTGATGGGTTATAACGTATAGATACCAATAACAACATACAGAAAAGCAAAACAAGTGACCAATACCTACCAAAGACGTTATTTTCGTTCTTATTAAAATAGTAAATGAACAGTGTCGTATTATGTTCACCCCAGGGGTGTTCACTTCTTACAGGTATGTACCTTCTAGTTAACGTGTCACTTAAATCTGGGTAACCTTATGGATGTCAAGGAGCGGCACATCACTAACTACAAATGTCGATATTCTGGTGTGGAAGGGTAGTTCGATAGGTCTAGTCTACTGCGGGAGATGACTGTTGGAGTTGGTGGGGTTCCCTAAAGTGCGTGTAACTCAGCTAACTGTCAGCTTTGACTGGAGAGGCTGGTTTAGAGCTGGCTTTCCCTTCTTCCCAGGAGGCATGACTTAGATTAATGCCCTAAATTGTTCCTCATCGATATCGACTGGAGGCGGTCCCTATCCCCAACCTTAACCCATCCAGAATATCATGTCACACTCCGGTAGAAGCACAAAGGTCCTTTTAAGACTAGGTGCAATGTATAAGCTTATTGTGCAAAGAGAATAATGTAATATCTAATAAGCTACTGAAATGCCTTTTTTCGCCAAAACTTTAAATGCCATCCATGGTTTCTCTTTCTAGACTCGAATGAAGCTCACAAAAATATTAACAATTAAAAAGTACTATTTTGTCCTTAAAGACAAAGGGATTACGTATATAAATAGAGAATAGATATAATAATTTAAGCACAATATCTTGTATATATTTTAGGTATTAGTGTCATTGCATATGTGCATATATATAATTATGTATATATATATACATATATATAATTATGTATAAATATATATATATATATAATTTATATTATATATATATATATATATATATAATAAATTAAATAAATTACTATATATAATAATTACCCTTCGTTCAAACGTAATCCTTGCTTAAAAAAGCTGTACAATAGTGGAATTTTATTTGACCTAAACCGTTCGTTCAGCAGAAGGAGCCGGATTGTCAAGCTGAAGTTAACGTCTAGCTCAGCACACCCCAGTAATCCCCGCAAGCTCACTCAAATTGAGAAGCTGAGAATTCACAACTATATGCTCAGTTTTCCTAGTCTTGTGGTAACATTATTGTTAAGGGCGACAAGCAATTCTGAAAATACTACAAAAACGTTTCTAATGTAATTTACTGTTTTATCATATGTTCTTAAAGCAAGCCCAAAAGTTTTACTAATATTTAATGTCACATATTTAAATCGATATCGTTTCAAAAAAAGGTGTAATATAATATAAATTATACCTAGAAAATCCTGAAAATGTAATACAATTTAATTTAATAAACTACACTATTACTTTATTTTAAGTACGTTCGAAACGTCATTGAACATTCTGAGTGTAGTACTGACGCATATGTAAATATGTGATTACAAAACAGAAATGGCTATAATTGGCTGAGCGTTAGCTACAAACCAATAGATATATTTCTTTTCCAAACTTTGAATGACCACTATCTTCAAACCTTATGAGATATCGAAAAATTGAAAGAATAAAAGTTACTTAAGGGGGGTTGGACATGAATTTTCGCAAAAAAAAATATTTTTTTGATGTCATTTTAAAGCTTGTGATTTTAGCTTTCTTTTCATACCACATTTATAGATTTTTTTCAATTAGTTTTTTTCTATAACATATTAGTTGAGTGATGCAGCGCCAATTTTGAAGTTCTCAGCTGTTTTAGCCGATTAGAGTTGTTACACTCATTTGTTATAGTAGTCCTTCTTCCATTTGACCTTTATATTCAGATTTTCGGGTTGGCTAACCTGTTCTATACCACAAAGCAGAACCTTTTGCTGTCTGTAAGGAATGATGTTTGTTTATGTTTACATTTGTTGTGGTGAGATGTATTTATTTGACGTTTCAAAAGTGTTTATTGTTGTAAAGTGAATAGTTACAAAATAATGCCGAGAATACAAATAAAAAAGGGTAAACGTGTGTTTACTGGTGTTCCTAAGCAATGTAAACGTCTAAACACAAATCAATGTGAAAATGAAAATAGGCCTAGCCCTAGTCTAACAGAAGTAGGCCTAAGTTCTAGTTCCACTAATGAATCTGGTGACACTGGAGGTAAATCTAGTTCATCAAAAAAGAAGGTATGTTCCAGTCTAATTCAATATGAAAAATATGAACAAAGAAATGACTGTAATGACATAGTAAATTTGAAGAGGTTAGAATCTCTATTGGAAGGCATTGCTGTATGTGGAAGATGTAAAGGTACTCTTTCAATTGAAACAAGTAACAGGTTTGGACTAAGCGTAAATATAATTATAAAATGTGATTTATGTGGTTTTGAAGTAGCTTCAAAAAACAGTGATAGGCTAGTTTGTGGGAAGTCAGAAGTAAATGCACGTATGACATATGCTTTTCGCTGTGTGAGAAAAGGTGAGTAGGCAGCCAAGACCGTTTGTACTATTATGAATCTTCCGCGACCTCCTTCATTCAAGCGTTACATTGATGTATTACATTCAGCTATGAAAGAAGTTTGTGAGGACTCTATGGTAGAAGCAACAAAAGAGTGTGTTGAGGAAAATGAAGGTAGTACAGACATAACTGCCATATTTGATGGCTCATGGCAGCGCCGCGGCCACACTTCACTCAACGGCGTAGTAACAGCGATTGCAGCTAATACTGGAAAGGTGATTGATGTCAGAATATACAGTAAATTTTGTAGCTGTAAGGATAGGCTGAGAGATAAGCATGATGATTCCTGTGCTGCTAACTACACTGGAGTAAGTGGTGGGATGGAAGTTGCTGGTGTAGTAGACATGTTTTATCAGTCTCTGTCCACACGCAATGTCAGGTATAAGTATTACCTCGGTGATGGCGACAGTGCAGCCTACCCGACTATTGTCAAAGAAAAACCATATGGCCCAGAATATATTGTAGAAAAGCTTGAGTGTTTAGGCCATGTAAAGAAAAGAATGGGGAGTAGGCTAAGGAAGTTGAAGGACAAATCGGCCAAATACAAGTTGTCTGACGGTAAAACTATTGGCGGCAGAGGCCGTTTGACCAAAGTAATGATAGATGAAATTCAAAACTATTATCATTTAGCTATTGTTAGAAATACTGATAGCCTAGAAAACATGAGGAAAGCTGTTTGGGCTACTTATTTTCATCTAGCCTCCAGTAATGAATCTCCTGCACACGGTTTATGTCCAAACGGTGACGAAAGTTGGTGTAAATACCAGCGAGCGATAGCTGAAAATACAATGTATGACCATGCTGCTCACACCCACTTACCTTTAGCAGTAATGGAGGAAATTAAACCCATTTTCAGAGATTTGTCAAACCGAGAATTGCTACGAAAATGCCTGCACAAAGGAACTCAAAATCCTAACGAGTCATTGAATAATATTATATGGACAAGGATCCCAAAGACAACATTCGTCATGAAGAAAACCCTACAATTTGGTGTATATGAAGCTATTGCCACCTTTAATAAAGGTAACATAGTTAGATTAGAAGTTTTAGAGAAACTAGGAATGTTCCCAGGCAATCAATGCATTGTGGTAATGAAGTCGCTGGATGAGCTAAGGGTAAAAAGCAGAGAAAGCGATGCAAGAAATGGAAACAAAGCGCCATAAGCAGCTTGCCTTAGCTAAAAAGAGACTAGAAGACACTTATGAAGAGATGGAGGACCCAGACAATCCAACATATGGAGCTGGAATGCATTGATTGTAAGTTTTTTGTTTACATCAGTTCTTAAAAATATTAAAATGCGATTTCCGAAATCCATAACCAATAGCGGCATTTAACTGATTTCGGGTGTATTTCATTCATTAACTAAGCTCATATCTGTCTTTATTATTTATTGTATTGTATTTATTCTAATCGTCTCTTAGGCTATTGTGTATTCGGCATCTTCTGTTATTACTTATTTAAATTGTTATGTATTTATCTTTTCCGTAGCATGTTCAAGTTTTTCGCGTATTTATAGTGGTTACTAGTATATGTTACACTATTAGTGTTATCGTTGTCTATCATTATGTTGTTATCAATCGTTTTCGTTTCTGGTTTTTGGTGTCACTCATATATATCTAGTTATGTTATTTTCATTCAAGGATCTAGCTTTTTTTTACTGTACAATTTTGTTAATGCTACTTATTAGTGTTTTCGTTGTCTATCTTATGTTGTAATCAATTGTATTCGTTTCTGGTATTAGTGTCACTCATCTATCCAGTTATGTTATTTTCATTAAGTATCTAGCTTTTTACTACACAATCTTGTTAATATTACTTATTATATATTTATCCATACTTTAATTGTAGTCATGATGGCTTTTATTTTATTATTGCAGGCAGCCATCTGCAAACTGTGTTTAGTTTTGTAATTGGCGTATTGCCGTGAATAAATAAATAAATTAATTAATAATTTCCCGAAAACTTGCGTTTTTTTATTTTAGGAACATATATCTCAAAAACCACAAAAGATATCATCTTGATTAAAAAAAAATGTTTCTATTTTATAGCTTTACATTTTAAACAGAGAGATCATTAAAATCATTCATATTTATATTTTTGCACAATTTTTAAATCATTTTTTTCCATCGTAATTTTTAAAAAAAAGTTTTAAAATCTGTAAAAAATATAAATTAACACTTTAAATAAAAACCCTCCGTTCATAAAACACTTAAATACATGTACTTTAAAATAAAAAAAATTGCAGCATCCTAAGTCAGATAGTTTTGGATAAATGTGTTCCTAAAAATCAACAAAATAGCATGGGATAGATAGGCCTGTCCGACACCCCAACTATTTAGTACATTAAAAATGCACAGTTTTGAGTCTCTATCGGGGAGTATTAGTAGTTAAAATTATTGATCGAATTTGATAAGCTGTCATCTTAAAACATTTATTGGTTATGTGCAAATATTAAAAATCTAACCAATAAAAGTAATTACTATTTAACAATGGCGCAGTGTAGCGGGTACAGCGGTTATCACGAGATAACCGAATCAAGCAACGTCGAGTGTGGCTGCTGCTTGGATGGGCTGACCACTGAGCGATCCTGTCCTTGCAAGCCCGCCTGCCCGGCCATTGGTGGTGGTTCGGAAGTCACCTTTAAGCCGTTGGTCCCCAGGTTAAGTGTTAGAGAGGGCCTCTTAGCCCTAACTTCGCCTGGTAAAATAAGACATTACTTTACTTTACTTTTACTTTACTATTTAACAAATAGTTATTATCACGTGTTTAAATGCATCTCATACGGTTCAATATCCGTACTGTACCGTACAAAAATGTTCTCAAATAAACATTCATTAATTTCGATATCTGAAAACTAAGGTAGTAGTAAATCATAGCTTTTATTATATGTGCCGCATGCTTACAGTTCAGGTTTTATTAGCGAATTCCTAAAGATAATTCCATTTCATTCCGTTAATGTACGTAATTGCGCCTTTGTTCCATATTATAAACGTAAAACTACTTAACTAAAAGTATTTGATTAATTTTATGGTATTTAAACAATATGAGACATAAGTTATATTATTCTTTTAAAGTCGTGTGGAAAGGGATATTCTGTTTAAAATGTATAATAATTTATAAACTGTAATGGGATAAGTAAGAACACAAGTAATTTTTAATCAAGAAGAATACTGAGTAATTTGAGAGGGTGTCCAGTTCCTTTAGTGTGGAAACACATTAAACAATATTAAGCCTTAGACACCCCCTCTTATTCTATGGTAACTTGATACTCTCTGCTTGATTAAAGTAATAACTAACAGCTTTATAACGAGCCTTCCCTTGTAATTTATTAATTTACAGCGTGCTGCCATCAGGGAAAGTAAACCTGTACTGTTAACCATTACAGTAGTTCTATTTGGCCTATACCAATAGAAATGGCATAGAGCCCAGTTGATAAGCGTAGTGTATCGTATAAGAGCCAGTGAACGACCCAACATAATCCTCATAAGAAAGAACGAAATCTTTAAACTTTCTCCTTAAAATGTGCATCAGAAATGAAGAAAGATCACGACAAACATCCAAAAACATCAAAATATATTTTAATTTTAATGAGTACTTTATCTATTATAATATTAATAAATGATCAATATTCACAAATATCAATATTATTATTTATTTATTTTTATGTAAACTAAACAAATATATTATTATTTGTTTAATTCCTTATTTTATTCGAAACGAGCAAAGCAGCTGTGTCAATTCCATAAATTCACGTTTCTGCAATAAAATATTAGTGCTTGGTTGCAGAATTCCTACAGCGTAAACCTTGTGAATAATAGTAGTCGTTGTTCGGTATATGATCTCTCCAATATATGCTATTATACTCAATACAGTATATCTTAAGTTAAGAGATTTTTTAAAATTTGTCTATAAGTTATCAAATAATCTCAAAAGTGTACAATTGTCTCTTAAGGCCAAAGGCTATTACGTGCTTACAGTACTTTAAGCGTTTCATGTAAGATAAGTCTTTAAACCGTTTCATACATTATTATGCATTTCAAGGACTACTAAGTACTTTTTTTTAAATCGTGTTCAGTGTCACTATTTGAGTTAAACCGTCTTATCCTCGATTGGAACTGTACGTATTCGCTTTTCATTATTTACAATTTAGTGATCTGTTTGATCCAGGTTTTCCATAACAAGTAGATCACGTAGGGGCTTCGTTCAATGCGATCAGTTCCACGGCTGCTAAAGTCTTTTGAGCGTTTAGTGGTCTTTGAAATCTGTATGTTAGCAACTGACTTATCCCTGTTGACATTCGTATTTTTAGAGTAAATGATTTGAGAAGCGAGGATTTGAACAGAACTCAGTAACAAGGTGTGATAAAGTTTGATGAACTCTGATGCGATGTCTTTTCATCGGTTATGCAGGGTGTTTATTCTTCAGCGTTGGTTAGTCGCTAAACATTTCAAACTCCGCAGTAGCGTATACCATGTTAAAAATTACAACGGGTCACAAAAATTAACACGTTGATAATTTAAATGTGTTCAGACAGCATGTAATGTACCATTAGTAACATAAAAGGTAATCCTTTACAGTTTGTAATCTATATATATATAAAAATGAATGTTTGTATGTTTGTCCTATATGGAATCGTGAACTATTGGACCGATCATGATGAAAATTTGTACGTATATGTATTTTTCCACGGAGAAGGTTTATAAGCTATGCCCCATCCCAACCCTTTCCCGATTCAGGATTCCGCCCCACTGGTTACAGAAATACCCATAAGAAATGCATTGCAGCAAACATATGTTAACGTCTTTTTCAAATTTTTAATCAGACTGTTCTTTGTAAACATATATTACACTTATAGTTTTTAAAGCATAGAGTAAGCTTAAGAGAAACGACAAATTTTGTTTAAACTGTTTTTGCAATCACTGTTAAAACATAGACTTTACTATCCAGATAATACAATTCAAATTTGACGTAAAAATTCACCTTTTAACTGCAATATTTATTTAATATAAACCATGCTCATGCTTGATCAGAAGAGTAATGCAGATATCATAATTACTATCTTACGTTGGCTACAAATATAAAAAGAATGTTATAAAATCAACCTTAGTTGTTTTTTTTTTGACAGAAGTATGGTTCTCAAAACTCCGTGTGTACATATTTCTCTCGTTCGAGACAACAAAGCAAGCTCAATCGTGGCATCGGAGATATTAACTAATTTAATCTAAAATTTATTATAGTAAAAAAAAAAAAAAATTTACTAAGTAATATAAGGACTCGGTTCTTAAGATTTGCGTGCGAAGCCGTGGGTAACAGCTAGATAGAAGCAGGAATATGGTACATACCTTCATAATACGCCCAAGAGGCTCACGATGGAACGACTATCAATTATCTCAGCAATGTTTAGAATGTGATAGAAAAAGAATAAGTGAATATAGTGTACTGTTTTTTCAACGGGGAAATTGCGTGCGAAGCCGCGGGCAACTTTTTGCAAAAAATTATTGAAAATGCGCAGCAAATGCGCGCCGGGCCCACTAGTCTATATATATAAAAAATGAATGTTTTGTATGTTTGTCCTTTATGGAATCGTGAACTATTGGACCGATCATGATGAAAATTTGTACGTATATGTATTTTTCCACGGAGAAGGTTTATAAGCTATGCCCATACCTTTCCCGATTCAGGGATTTCCGCCCACTGGTTACAGAAATACCCATAAGAAATGCATTGCAGCAAACATATGTTAACGTCTTTTCAAATTTTTTAATCAGCTTTTCTTTGTAAACATATATTACACTTATAGTTTTTAAAGCATAGAGTAAGCTTAAGAGGGAAACGACAAATTTGCTTAAACTGTTTTTTTTGCAATCACTGTTAAACATAGACTAGACTTACTATCCAGATAATACAATTCAAATTTGACGTAAAAATTCACCTTTAACTGTCAAGGGAACTGCAATATTTATTTAATATAAACCATGCTCATGCTTGATCAGAAGAGTAATGCAGATATCATAATTACTATCTTACGTTGGCTACAAATATAAAGAATGTTATAAAAATCAACCTTAGTTGTTTTTTTTGACAGAAGTATGGTTCTCAAAACTCCGTGTGTACATATTTCCTCGATCGAGACAACAAATCGCAAGACAATCGTGAGCAATAGCTTTAAAACTAATTTAGATATTATCTAAAAATTTATTATAGTAAAAAAAAAAAATTTACTAAGTAATATAAGGACTTCGTTCTTAAGATTTGCGTGCGAAGCCGTGGGTAACAGCTAGCTATATAGAGGCAGGCAGTACATGGTACTCCATACCTCATAATACGCCACGCTCCAACGAGGCTCACGATTATCTCAGCAATTAATCTCAGCAAATGTTGTTGATAGAAAAAGAATAAGTGAATATAGTGGGTACTGTTTTCAACGGGAAATTTGCGTGCGAAGCCGCGGGCAACTTGTTGCAAAAAATTATTGAAATGCGCAGCAAAGCGCGCCGGGCCCGCTAGTGTTATATATTCTGATAACATCAACTTGTAATGTTATTAAGAATTCTAATAATTTTATATTAACAAAAAATTTTGAGAACGCACACGTATTATATTAAACCATGTTCTTTTCTGTGGGCTGTTTCATATTTTCATTTACATTATTTCAAATTTGGCAGAGGTCTCAGAGTGGACGTATTACTTTATGAGTTGGTTTAATATTAAAAATTTAAAAATTCAATTTTAAGCAAGAATTACATGCAACGTTAATTTGTAATTCCTAGTTATAAAACGCAGTAGTCACGTACTATCCCTGAATTTACAAATTATTTTATTCAAATAAAATAAGAACGCCGATTGATATGTGAAGACTGTTTCAACCGCAATGTCAGAACCCATTTCGAAAATATTGTAAACTTTCTTTTTAACGATTTCAGTGATCCATTTTACTTTTGAATTCTTCAATACTTTTAGTGAATGTAAAAAATATTGTTTAACGAAACATAAAACAGCAAGTACTAAAATACTGGACAGTTCAAATGTGGCGTTACTGTTGGTGTACCTTTCACCTGTGGTAACGACACTGTCTGTGATAAGCCACAAACGTCAAAGCTGATACACAGGACAATGGAACAAAGCGAAACTACAATGAGCCGCAAAAGTTAAGATCTGATATAACTCATTGTGAAGTTTGACAGTTCTAATCCCACGTTGTATTGTCCTGTACGATCTAATCTCCACACTTTTATTTGTAACATATTATTTTAGTTGTCTCTTTAACTGAGTTGGAAAACTCTATTAAAAAACGATTGGGTTGCTTTATCTATGTGGGAGAAGATTTGACCATGCACGATTTAAGTTTTTTAATAAAATACATTCATATGCATAAACCAACTTTAGTAACTAGCTTTTTGGAATCATTCATGCGTTCCTTTTTTACTGCTACTTACAATTTTACCAGCATACTTAAAAAAATAAAAACATTGGTCAATATAAAGTTTGAGTAATTTTGGTAAGTAAGTAAGAAAGAAAAATAAATTGTTGACTATAAACAGTGATAAAATATTATCTTGGCTATCAAAAAGAGTGTCAACGTGAAAATGTCAGCATTTAGATAAGTAACAGTCATTCTAAAAAATCACCAATACATCTTATACTATTATAATATTAGAAAATCCTACCAATGAATCACATTATATATAGAAAGTTTAAGTCTTTGCAATACCTCGCTGTCTAAGAAAATGTATTTTGTGGGGATTATTCTAAAGCAATATTAAGACCAATTGTGAAAATCAGGAGGAGTAGTTATAAATTCACTGTATCCCTCCTCATAAGGCTAAAATAATTGACAAATGTCTGAAATTTTCAATTTGGAAGGTTTTTATTATCACAATCATAAGTACTTTGATTGGATAGCAAAATTCTTACTTGAAACCCCAAAAGCGCTTACAAATCCTCATCTATTATCCGCACTTTGTCCTTGACAAATTAACTTTGTTTGTACAAAATTAAACTCAATGATAATGAGGTGACGGTCAATAGCCCATTGATCTTATAAGAATACGACAACAATATTGAGCCATGTACTAATATATCAAGAAATAAGATATGTTGTACAATTGTAAAACATTGAAGATATTAGAAAGCATTGTGTCATTTTACAAACAAAATGATGATATTAAAAGACAAACAAAGCTCCGTTGTAATGGCCTTATTAAATAAACATGCCTCTAGGAACTGTACGTTCAGAACAAGACAGATATTTTATACAGTCAGCTCGTTAGCGATGTTAGGAACACCAGCAGTTCGTTGTGGGGGGGGGGGAGAGAGGTGTGCATTATCGTCACCATAGCAATTCCGCGTGTTGTACAGTTTCTGCACCACCCTTGTTAACCCTAGTGAAATTTGATTGATACAGAAGAGATATGATGTTTTACTATTTAAATTTTTCAGTCAGAATTCGTCATATACAAAAAATATATAATACTTCTGCTTACGTTCAAAATCTGTGTAATAAAGATGGCTCTCCAAAGCTAGACCAAAATATCTCATGAATTTCTTTGTGCATGATGTGAACTTATTGTTAGTTATGATACTGGGCGCGTTAATGTATGAACCAAAGATCATTTATTTATATGAAACATTATTATTTAATGTTTAAATTGTTAATTTAGAAATCGTAGTACCGGGGTTTCTAATTATATTTATCTATACTCTTCCGCATATTTAACCGATATATTTTAATTAATTTTTTTAGCGACATATAAGTGTGAATATATATGTATGTATGGAGCTCTTTCCATACTAACCCGTGGTATTTATAAACGCTACTTTGAACGATTTTTGCATGATAGTTTTGTAGAATAGACAGATTTTAATGTAGAGTACCGCTATATTAGACTTATTTGGGGCAAACGAGACGAAACCATAGGTATAAACTACAATGGAATAAACTACCATGAAATTCTGTTCAATTGATGAAATCAGATAAAATATTATTATCAACGTTTCATGAAAAAGTTTTAACAAAGAACATTCACTGAGCAGCTTATAATCTTATGGTGTGGAGAACAATAACCAGAGCATTTTCCAAGCAATGTCTTGTATATAGTAAATGCGTTGAATTTTGTATGAAACAAAACCTTTGCTAAAATTGTTTTATATCTTTTAAAGGAGAAAAATTCCTGACACAAATATGTAGGCCATCATATTTAAGTATGTTTTAACAGTTTTCAATCACTGTAAAGGCACGTACAGTTATCATCACAGCAGTATAAATACGAGTATCTAATGAATTATGTTTTACGGTTTCAGTCAAACAGTCAAGTGGTTGGATCTCCCAGAAGCAGAAATTTCCCACATTCCAAAATCTTTTACAGACTTCAAGTTACAGAGGGAGACTTGGACTTAGACACAGAAATTCCAAAAGATATTAGCTACCATAGGCTGACAGTTTATGAAATACAGAACATTTAAGTCACTGGAAGCTTCCAGAGACTAGACCTAGGGAAAAAGGAATGTTTGGAGTTTTCAGAGGCCAAATGTTTCTAGAGGTAACGTTTCTAGAGACCAAACGTTTCTAGAGGCTTCAAGAAGTGCTACCAAAAGTAAAAACCTCATGAAGACTGGAAGCTTTTAGAAGCTAGGCAAGTTCTGGTTGAAGAAGCACCAAGTAGCCGGAATTTTCGAGAGTTTGACGTAATATAGATGAATAAATTAGTTATTAATTAAAGGTGCGAGGTAGAATTTTGGTTGTAAAGACTCACATCACAAATTTAGTAGTATTTAAAAGTTTCTATGCATATGGATAAGTAAACTATATTAAGACCATAGCACCAACGATGTTTATCTTTCAGCTTTTGACATATGGTCACAGAAAGCTTCGAGGAGTATTCATATAATGATACAACGTATTCTGTAAAGCACTTACATAACCACTGTCAAAATTGAATATAATTTAATGTGAGAGTAGAATACTAAATTATAATTAAATTAGAACGTAAATTAAATTGATTCTAAAGTTGAGTTGTTTGTTGTAGGGGTGTTTTCTTACCCGTAGATTAAATGCATTGGAAAATAACTTTTAATACTTCTTGATAGAAGCGTATTAAATGGTTCATCTTAAAAAGCGTATTAAATGGTTGAAATAAAAAGAAGCAAAACACTTTTCTTTAACTTTAAAAAGAAGATTAAATTACTAAATAAAAGGTATCCTGAACTAAGGTTACTATTAAAACTAATTAATTTAATGATTGTTTATATCTGTGATCCATCCGATATTTTATTTCTGTACTGCTACTTTTCTTCTTGAAAGTAAAAAATACTATTAAAAATAAAATAAAATATTGCATTAAATTACATCCTGTACAATATTTTACAATAATTACCCAGCTAAAATACATGTAGATAAGATATTGTATAATAACGGTCTATAATACACATAAACTTGGGCTCTATACTGAGTGAGATCAACTAGTGTCAATCTGAATGTGCTCTGTAAGGCGTCTTCCACAAGCAGTGTGTTAAAGTGCAACATTATGAAATTTATACTTTGAACACTTTCATTGATTGGTTTTATATATATATATATACAGGGTGAATATAAAGTCAGGACCCCCCTCTACTTTTTTCTCTAGGTAATATAAGGAGATATCATTTGGGTAGTGGTGCAATATGGAAAGGAAGTTTCATTTTATGATATTGAAAATTTTTTTGTCCCCCAAAAATGCGAAATTTTGGGGGCAACCCAAAAATTTCAAATGTAAACCCCTATCAAGTGACCCCTCATTTTAAAGAGCATGAAAAAAACTTAAATAGTAGTGAAAAACCAGAGATTGCTATCTCTTTCCTAATCCGAAAATAATAGCCAGTATTACCAAAACAATTTTAATAACTCACCACGTCACGAAGTCAAAATCAAATGTTCAAACTGAAGCCCTCCTACTGTTTGGCAGTGAGACAAGCGTAGGGTGAACGCTTCTCTGACGTTTATGAAAGTCTGAGGTGGTATTTGGTTGCAAGAATTAATAATCCTGTTTCTTAAATCTTCAATGTTTGCTACTGGTGTTTTGTAAATTGCGGATTTTATGTGACCCCATAGAAAAAAGTCCATGGGTGTAAGGTCCGGAGACCGTGCAGGCCATTCTATTACACCACGCCTACCAATCCACTGACCACGTTGCTGAGTTCCCAGGAAATGTCGTACAGCACGATGATAATGTGATGGGGCACCATCTTGCTGGAAATGAACGAGTTCTTCTTCAAATTCATGTTGATTCTCCCTAATAACAGTATTTATTGCAGGAAAAAATTGATTCTTGTAACATTTCCAAATACAGTTGACCATTGAGATTTCCATTAATAAAAAATGGTCCTATAATGTGATTCCCAAAAATCCCGGCCCAAACATTAACTTTTTCTGGGTACTGCGTGCGAGATTCACGGAAAACATGGGGATTTTCTGTGTCCCAGTACCTGCAGTTGTGTTTGTTCACATCTCCATTGACGAAAAAACTACATTCATCACTAAACACAACGTTTCGAACAAACAATGGATGAGCAGAAATGAGTGCTTCCATTTCTTCACAAAATTGTAGACGACGGTCTGGATCGTCCTTCGTTTAACTCATGGATAAGCTTAGTTTTTTAGCGTGAAATTTATTTTTTTTTTTTTCAGTAAACTTTACCACAGACATTTGGGAAACATCAAAAAGATTTGCTGCTAATCTGGTGGACTGCTGCGGATCTTTAACAAATTGTGCAACATATTTCGAACTGTTTGTCACCACCTAAAGGAGGCCAACCTGAGCGTGGGGCATCTTTGATGGAACCAAATTCTCGGAACTTATTTACTAAAGTTCTTAAGTATTTCCTTGTCACAGGTCTATCAGGATGTGCCAAATTAAACCGCCTTTCTGCCTCATGATAATTTTTCATTCGAAAGCCCCGAAAGTAAACATCATTTTCTACTTTATCTTCGTGACTACGTGCCATTTTTACTCGTAATCAGTTTTAGTTATATAATATTATTTAAAACTCACAATGCGATAGTGTATCTAATTAAATTATTGTAATTACACTAAAACACATATAACCTTCTCAAAATACTTCACGGAACAGTAACCACACAATACCACTGGATAATAATGTTCTACTAAAGATAATAACTACTCGCTACCTTGGCTTGACAAGGTTCCAACTAATATTTTTTATGAAAATTGAGTTTATTTTGCAATTATTCTACTTAAAAACACTCTCTATCTAATGCACTAACTCTCATTGTCGTATGTTTCATAATAATAAAGATACGAAAGTGACAATGTTCCAGCTGCATGATCAGCTGTTGGTGTCAGCTCTACTGTCTATTATAAATAATAATGCATCAGCTGACTCATACTGCTTATAATGTGTTCTGACGATTTATTTACATTGAGGTTATGTATACTGATGATAGTCCAGTTGATTTTGATGTGAATATTTCTTAATTTTTGAAATTTAAAAAATGGCACAGAGTGATTTAGAAAGTAATTCATCCAGTGATTTATTTGGAGAAATAAAAAAAATATCATAAAGAAAGTATTACTTTCTGACTTAGAGAATGTCATTACATGTCCCAGAGCATCTATAAGTTTCATTTTTCTATACAAGAAAGTTGAATGTGTACAATATGACAGCTTACAGTGTAACCAAGCAAGTATATTGTGCTATATGGAATGAAGACAATGGCTGGAAGAAGTGGGAAAAACATTGCAAGCGCAAAAATATACTTCTGGGAAAAGTTTTTGTGCACAATATTTAAATAAATAAAAATAGTCTTAAATGGTTTCTGTTTACTTTACATCCTTCTGGAAAATTCCTATCCCAAAAAGTTGAGAAATTATAGTTTTGATAAGTTTTTAACTGCAAAATTACATATCCAGAAATCATGAAATTACTTAAATAATTTTATTTTACTAGTGGACAGGTGTAGCTATTGACCTCAAGAACAAACCTACTGAAAATTACGCAATAATTACAATTAATGTACGTTTTGTACAATATCAAAACTTTGAACGAGATTTTCTCAAAATAAGCAAAAATGGACTAGTTTTTTACTAACTGTACTTGACAATAAACTCATTGACAATAAACTCCTTATCAGTTTACTTTCTAGTATTGGATTCTTCATCCATTGCATGACTCACTCATTGAGAAACACAAACAACCAATAAAGCTGTTTCCACGCAGATGGAAACTGTACCCAAACAAAATAAATTTAGGTGTAAAGACTTAATTACAATTTTTATTGGCTATGTTGTTGGAAAAAGAGATAGAGATCTCTGGTTTTCACCAATACTTAAGTTTTTTCATGCTCTTTAAAATGAGGGGTCACTTGATAGGGGTTTACATTTGAAATTTTTGGGTTGCCCCCAAAATTTCGCATTTTTGGGGGACCAAAAAAATTTTCAATGTCATAAAATGAAACTTCCTTTCCACATTGCACCACTACCCAAAAGGATATCTCCTTATATTACCTATAGAAGAAAATAGAGGGGGGGGGGGTCCTGACTTTATATTCACCCTATATATATATATATATATATATATATAGTCAAACAGAATCAGGTTACAGGGTAATGTACGTTCATGGATTTATAATATTGCATTTGAGAATCTATGGCAATTGAATATCATGAGAAAATATTTTATATGATACTTAGAGGACAAAAGAAATGGAAACGTCAGGTTATATACAAATTTTAGACTACCTATTAATGCAAATATTATAGTAGATTAGCCTGAAGCTTATTGTTATTAAATAGGAAAAGTACCTTGCATATTAAAAGTTAATGTTCGATAGTCACAAAACCAAAGGAATATTGGTTCGAGAAACCACTGAGCTTGGGATACTAAGGTATGGAAAAGAAAGAACGCTGTCTATAAGTAGGAATGTGATCCTAGTCTATTTTACCTCTTCCTATAAGATATTGACATATTTATGGGATCTAAGCGTTTTCGTTATTAATTAACTTACTTGCTCTTAGTTTTATCTGGATATGTGTGCTTTTAACCTTTCTTTATTTTATATTCAGTCATATTCTTAAGCTCTTCTGGTACAGCGGTTTTCAGTTTTTATACCTTAAGCATTGATCTCAGTTCATTGCCATATCGTATTGTCTTTAAAATGCCAAAACCAAGAACTGATTTATCTCCTGAAAGATATTTATCAAAAGAAAGATTATTTAAAGAAAGATTCTTTTAAGTTTTTCCAAGACAGTGACATATTTTCCATCGTGATTGAAATCTTATTGATGATTCTTATTGTTGTATTTTTCTCTTATATATTTTATATCAAAGCTTTTTGAAGACAAATTATATAAAAATCAAAGAACATATGGGTATTATTATTTATCATTTAACAGCTCATTTGAAAATATTATCAACACATTATTTAAAATATGTCTCTTCAGGTCTATTTTGCCCACAGATAAAACCATAAAATCATAGGCTATTTGCTGAACTTTTTATATTTAATTATTATACTATTATGCTTGCAAGTGTATGGCATCATTACGTAACGTAACCATAAGTATCTTAAAAAAACCTTTTAATAATAAAAAAGATAGATGCTGTTGCAAATAAATTATCCTAGAGGGCTGCCTAAGTGTGCCAGCCACACTAAACAAATTTTTGGCTACGGAAATTGCTACAAATAACAAAGCTGCGCCACGGGATATTCCAGGAAATAAATCACAGTTTCCGGAAAGGAAATCAAATCACGTCGAGAGATAAGGTGGCCACCATCATTTGTCTCAATCTGATAGCGTTCGGCATTCACGGAAACTAATCGCAATGTCGGGTTTAGGATGGTTCTTGTGTTCGTGTTTATAGCACTCTCAGATAGATTAATGGTTGTTGATGGAATTTCATTTTTAATATAAAATAATTTTTAAACGATAAATGTGGTTCTTTTGTTCGTGTTTATAGCACTCTCAGATAGATTAATGGTTGTTGATGCAATTTCATTTTTAATATAAAATAATTTTTAAACGATAAATGTGGTTCTTTTGTTCGTGTTTATAGCACTCTCAGATAGATTAAAGGTTGTTGATGCAATTTCATTATTAATATAAAATAATGTTTAAACGAGAAATGGCACATAATATTAAAGCACCTACGGCGAGTGTTACTGTTTGTAAAGTATCCTATACTTTACATATATAATATATATATATATATATATATATATATATATATATATATATATATATATATATATCTATATATATATATATATATATCTATATATATATATATATATAATATATATAATATTAATATAATATATAATAATAATATATAAATTATATATATATATATTACCGGGATATAACAATTTTTATATAGAATTTTAATGCTAACAAACCTCGGGCTAAACGAATTAAAAGTAAAAAGAATAAATAGCGCTTGGTTTTGAGAAAATAAAACCTAAGCAAACTTCATCTTATTTAATCATTATACTATCATGCTTGCAAGTGTATGGCAGCATTACGTAACGTAACCATAAGTATCTTAAAAAACCTTTTAATAATAAAAAAAGATAGATGCCCGATGAAACAGTTTTTTAGATGATTTTGCCCAGACAAACAGTTTGAAAATTAGTTTGGGGAATAATTAATTCCTCAAAACCTAATACAATAACGCATTTACACTTTTCAGGTATATTAAATTTAATATATTAGTTTAAACTAATACATGTCCAAGAAAAATGTAGTTTACTCACAGTTCCTCACACTTGCTGGCAGCACCGCATTCTATCTACACATCATTAAAGAGCTCGGGATTCCACGGAAGCTGATGACAATACAGCTACGGAATTCTCACACCTTATATTGGATGCCTTCATAAAAGGTTCATCTGACGAAGTTTAACCACATTATATATGACATTAGGTATGGTCAGGTTATTCTGTTGTATGCATTCCATTTTCAATATAAATATGAAAACTAGTATTACACCAATACTTCATCGCTCCATAGGTTTAATGTAATTTCTTACATGAGCTCTTCGCAAAAAAGAGACGTACGGTGTACACGTAAAATTTAAAATAGCGTGAAAATATTGTAGGTACACTACATTTTGTAAATCTGGCATCGTTGGCAATTCCACGTTAGGAGTTATTTTAAGATGGTATAATTTCTTTAAGAAAAAACAATAGCATAAAGTGGAAAATATGTTATATTATTTACACAAGCGATATTAAAAAAAAAATCTTCTCTTACTCTTGACTCGGTTAAATTGGCAAATTGTGTAATTTTCTAAGATAGACGTTTCTTATACGTTCAGTGGGTTCTACAGTTTGTGAGTTAGTAGTTTAAAATTACTTTAATTATTCGATAGATTCCTTGTAATTTCCCTCGTTTTATTGGGTGGTATCCAAAACCTAAGAGTTTTTGTAGCCAACTGTTGTCTTAGATAAGTAATCTTACAGAGTCAATGCTCCTAGATGACAGAAACTTACAGAAGCTGAAATGGTTTCAAGAGGCTAATGGTCCCAGGAGTTAGAGATTTCTAGAATGTTAAGTTGTGCAATGATCAAGATAAGTGTCCCTAATTGAGGAAGATTCTGGAGCTTTTTTGGAAACAGGGAATAATACAGGGAATCACTCTTTTTAGAGAAAAATAAATTTAGGATATCAGTAGCACTCAGACTCTAGGTGAATAAAGACAACAAAGTTCCTACGGAATGAATCCTTGAAGCCTATATATTGTATGGGTCTTGTAATTCTAAATTTCTCCAAGCTTAAACATTCTCAACGATATGATTATAGCCTTGCCATGTTCCTTGCGTTAAGGGATGCCTATCTCAAGATCTTAAAAAATATTTACCTGAGCTTTGGAGCTCCTATTACTATACTTCTTGTGTTGAATGTAATAAGGTGTGCAGCTAATTAAGATTTTTAGTAGAATAGAGTTTGTTACGATATATAACACCGAAATTCTTGTATATTGTACATGTAATGAAATAAAATACGTTTTTCTTAAATTATAAAAATATCGTTTATATTTTAGATGAATAATTTTTAATTTACTGCTATTACTACTTTTTTACTACTCTAAAATAAAGTGTATTAAAGTCATCTAAAAAATAACCAAAATATTGTATTTATCGTACGTGTGTTTTTTTAAACTTTTTAAGTTGAAACTATTACACTTTTATACTACAATTGTATAAAATAATATTCATGATCAAGTATAAATAATTAGAATTTTCACGGAATTATAAAGATTTTATTTTTAAACTTTCCTTGCTAACGGTTAAATAATTATTTACAATTATGTGCAGTATGGCTTAGGGTTTCGCATTAGATGTTTCACCAAGGGCGTGGCCGGACATGATGCATTTTGCATTGTATGATAAAGTGCAGATATTTGCTATCGTTAGTTATAAAAACGTGATCAGTGAGTTTTAAAATATCCTTTTGTGTTTCTTCTCAAATATATTTCACAAATTTAAGATAATTGTTTGGAAAGCAGTATATATTTGGGTGGTTTACTATAGCACAAAGTTTAGTTAGTTTGTTCTGTCGAAATATTGTTTAAACTTCTTTTTAATTAAATTTAAATTTTAACTATGTCCACAGATAACAAAAGGATTATAAAACACCACCCATATTATAGGAGATGTGCTGAAAGTAACTGTTTGTGTGAACGTATCCAGTGGGTTTGTAAGCGAGAGAGGAAAGTTTAATTGGGCAGATGTAGCTTGAAACAATCATATGTAAAGTAGACGGTTTTTAACGCACCCAGCGGGTTTGTAAGCGAGATAGGAAATTTGAGTTTAGCAGGGGTGTGGCTTGATAGAAATATGTGTGAAGTGAACTGTTTGTATGAACGCACCCATCGGGTTTGTAAGCGAGATAGGAAATTTGAGTTTAGCAGGGGTGGCTTGAAAGAAATATGTGTGAAGTGAACTGTTTGTATGAACGCACCCAGCGGGTTTGTAAGCGAGAGAGGAAATTTGAGTTTGGCAAGGGTGGCTTGATAGAAATATATGTGAAGTGAACTGTTTGTATGAACACACCCAGCGGGTTTGTAAGCGAGAGAGGAAATTTGAGTTTGGCAGAGGAGGCTTGAAACAAACATATGTAAAGTGAACTGTTTGAAGGAACAAACAAGTTGCCAGAGAACTCTAACAAAGTGTGAAGCCAAGGTGCCAGGGTCCGGCGTAAATATTACCACTATAGATTAGACGGACGTGACGCGGCGCGGAGGTGGGGTAGCAGGAGTGGCGGGGGTGGCGGGTGGCGCCTGCGTACCCCCAGCGTCGCGACGTCTACTTGTTGAGTGCAGTTGGCGCGAGATGCCGCCAGTGTCGTGTACCCCCTTGTGGCTGTGTCCTGTATAGCGAGCCAGGATAAACGGTAAGTGAAGTATGAGATATAGTGTTCGATACGCCACATGATGTCAATATTAAAAGTTAGGTAATCAATTTCTGATAAAAACGAAACCAAATAATCGGGTTAGTTTGTCTTTAAAGTATGGGAGACATAGTTAAATATTTAGTGCACTATTGACATTTATATCTTCTGCATACAGTGTATTTGTAATACTCCTACATTATTTATGATTACTTGAAAGTTCTTTTTAAAGTTTTAAATAGTAACAAATGCTCTCATTTCATTTGATATTTGAACCAAATTTAGAAAAAATACTACTACTCCGGTATTGTCTTTGCATACATTGGATTATTGAACTTTATATATTGTATACTGGAGGAATCCTCCCTACAACCAATAAATAACGGCACGTATAACGAACCGTTACTTCCTTCCACTCATCTTGTTCATACAATTCGTGAGTTTGCGTCAGGCAAACCTAATCTTGATTCTTCTGAGTAATTGAAATGAGATGTCGAGATATAAGTCATAATTTTGTATGATGTTGATTTGGTAATAATATTTTCTATATATTAAAAACAATGTATCAGCTTCGGAGTAACCTATCAATATTCCTTGAAGCATCTGGGGCACGAAGGGCACTTGTGATTGTGATGGAAGACGAGACTTTAAGAATTTTACCTTTGATACAGAGGTGCACTCAACTAATTTTCCAACCAATGTTTAATGCCAGAGTGAAAGTAATATGAGGAAATGAATCAAAATGTAATGATACAACGAATCATACCTATTTATCATTAGGTTTAATGTAATTTTAGAATAAATGACCAATATTAGGAACAATGTATCCTAATTTAGGCCTATCGGTACTATTACATAAACATAGTCCACCGGGTGCGTGGAAATGTGATAAAGGTCAGTTAGATTTGACCACTTGAAACTTGTTTGTATATTATGGAAAATTATAATGACGGCTATACAGAGGTATTAGTGTCTTGGATTGGATTAAACAATTACTTATGAGTCATGCCCAAATTAAATCTTGTTGACTATGGTTCCTCCATGGTATTCCATAATTATTGCTTTTCAGAACTCCAAAAACCACGTTTTACAGCAATCAGTTTGTTCGTAAACCGTTAGTTGCTTGTAATATTTGCATACACACCTGTACCTAGCAAAATATTTATATTACTTGACCTTGAACATTATTTTAAATATTCTAAAATATATTAAAATAAAATATAATAAAAAATATTCTAAATACATTGGTCAATATTAAATTCTTTAACGTGTATCTAGTACTGTTCGTCGATAACAACGAATACTACAGATGAAGTGTACGTGTAAAAGGTCTTGTTGAAGTTATCTAGAGTTATACAAATTGACCATTTATGTTTCCTCATGTATACATAAGCGATTTCGTATAGACTTATAAAGCTAATATATTTTATCCTACCAACTCAATTTAATGTTGTCACAGATTCCGTGTTAAGCTCTAATATTACTATGGTTTACGTAATCTTATTTTACCAAAATTAGCGACTTCAATTCAATTTAATCATATTTAACCCTTTTAACCCTGCCAAAAATTTTTTTGGCATACTGAAAAATACTAGACATATATTGTAAGGGACTGCGAAAAATACTGGGCCAAAATTCGCGTTTTTGTAGATATTTTTTCAAAAATCATAACATCTTTATTTTATGACATAGGATCATAATTCTTTTTTTATTTTCTTACAAAATAAAATTATTTTACATAAAAAAATACTTAAACGCAAAATTAAAAATAATAAAAATTTACAAAAAAATAAATAAGTAATGTAAAAAAATATTTTGTAAATTTGTTTTAATTTTGAAGCATAAAAACTAGTTTTCATGAACAAATTTCATTAGACAAAATTATATTCATAATCATCACAATGTATTTATAAGTCCACATACAAAAATTCAGACACCTACCTTCAAAAACTTGGAAGAACGATGAATTTTTCCAAATTGTGGTAAAATCAACAATTTTTCCATTTTACAAGTCAATAGTAGTTTCTTTGTCTTTGATGCACTTTTATAGTAAATAACACGAATTGACTATTGCAATAAAAACTGTATGTTTATAAATCATAAAATAACTAGAAAAATTAGAGTTCATATCTATTTACATAATTTACGGTAAATATGTTGGGAATCTGTAGTAGGCTAGTTAGTACATCTTTATTATGGGTTTAGGATTGAATCCCATGTTCAAGAGAACAGCAATAAACTCTTTCATTTCCCGTAAAGTGACGTTTTTCCACATTCTTGCACTTTGAATTTGGAGCTAATGTGTCATGTTTACTAATGTACTCCCTAGCATATCGGTTTATTTCATTTACAAATGTGGTAAGAACATTTACTGTAAAAAATTATGGGAAATAATCAATGGGTTTTGAATTATGAGGAGGGCAATGCTTTGGCCCCGGGTGTCTCAAAGAATTGAATATTATTATGGTCATAGCCTGGGACATTTGTTTCATCACAAACAGTCCAATCATCATTGTCATCATTATTTACAGGATGTACTAAATTATCATCATTTACATTTTCTTGAATAGCAGGTAGGTCTAGGATGTCTGAATTAGCGATTACATGTTCAATTGTATCACTAACATTGTCATGAGTCATATTTACTGGTATGTTTACAGTTTACATAACCAACTCACATCATAAACAAAACTAAACAACTGCAATTAGTTTTTTCACCAGCTGGACAGTCGGGTGAGTCATGTAGCCAGCTGACAGATGACAAAGCAACTTTCAAAGTAGTCTGCTACCAAGACAAGTCTTCAAAGACTTACAAATTATATATTTCCTTGTTTATAATTTCATTACCTAACAGCTGATATAAAATTGGTTAGACTTAGGCAAAATTAAAATACCAATAAATAAAAAAAGTGAAGGTCCTATATAAAGGACGTCGGTATTTTTAGCAGTGATGAAGGACGTCCTACATATAGGACCTCAGTATTTTTGGCAATAACTCAATGGTCCTATATGTAGGACGTCAGGGTTAAAAGTGTTAATTGAATATATTAAATGAAGGAGACAATACATACACGCAATATATTTACCAACGCAAATATAACCCTTAATCAATTATATTTTATACCCCGAAGAAATATTGTTACAAACTATTTGTATTATTTGGTACATATTAAATTAACATTTCAAGGTTACTTTATTTCTATACTGGAAGTAAAGCCAACTTTGCTCTGTATGCCCTATTGAATAACACGTACGTCATAGGTAACTGCATAATAAACACTTAAAAATAAGTAATTGTCACTGAAAGATGGAACTCCTGATCCATTTCCAGAATCCTGATCCAGAATAATTAGACTTTAAGTTTAAAAATCAATGTTTTTGGGACCCGGAGTTGGAGAATGAAACAGATTTGTTACGAGTACCATGAAATATACAAATTTCTCTGAACCATTCTATAAAGTTAATGAATACCTCCAACTAAGGTTAAAAAACTAAGGTTGTTACTGGTCTTATTTTAGGTTTAACGTGTGAAAGAAGCATTTTTTAATCGAATAAATAATATTTTACACATGACTATAGAGTAATCTTTGTTGCTATACTTGCTACGATTAAAAACATATCGATAATCGGTCTAAAAAGCCTTTTCCAGTCAAACATCTTCTACTTTGGCCTCTTTTATTCCTCTTGCAGTCTATTATTCACGATACCCTTAGTGGCGTTAACATTGTTGTTGCACAGACTATATACATTTCCATTTAAAATATTGCTCAAATTCAAAACAAATCCTTAAAACTTTAATGGCACATTTGGTTATTTTTAGATACGAAATAATGGATATTTATAAAGTGACTTTACATCCTGTTTATGTATTTAACAACAACTGCAGATATGTGCCTTGTGTACAAAACATTTGTAAGGGCTCCGAATATGTAAAAAAACAATTTTTTCTCACAATTGAGTATTACTGGCGTAGTATTGTGCCATAGTTTATGATTTTTAAGTCATCACTTGAATAGTTCACTCATTAGGTTTATAACTATAGAAAGTATCTTTAAACATAGTAAAGATTTGAGTCATTACTCTTGAAGTTGGCAAGGAAGAAAAAAGAGTGGAATAGCTGCAATAAACTTTACTTTTAGTTACAAGTTTTTAGTTTTTACACTTTCTGTAAAATGTTAACTTTCCCAATAGAAAATACAATTTTGTAGTTGTAGTCGTAATAATATTCTAGTGCCTGATGCATTAAGTGTGTGAGCATCTTAACCTCTGGGACAAGGCTTTTTAGCGTTTTAAATTGTTTTTATGTAGTGTGTGTACTCGTATTGAAGATAGAAAATATAAAATATGAAATGTCCTTAAATCCCCGTTGAAAAATATTTGTTTAATCGTGAATCAATAATGAAAAGAAAAGAAATTTAAAACTTGTAACATTAACAATTACTTTAATGTGCGTCGACATCCAGGACACATCTTATTAATTTCTAAGAAACGATAATTGGAATCATGCGCTTTCACAATTTAATACTTATTGTTATATTCACCCAACACTAACTGCTCAGTAATAACCAAGCCCTGCATGATTGTGTTTCCCACAAAATAGTTTTATAAAATGAAGAAATTACTCAGTGGATGAGGGAAGGCAATCTTTGTTCTTTCCCTTAAATTGAGAAGTAAATAGAGAGGCGTTTAAGACAAATACATGTGAACCTATAAAAAACGTTATGGAATACGTGTGTTACTATATCTAACGTTAAAATGTCATATGATTGCACTCAGTTTTTTTTTCAAATTTGTGTTCTAGCATTTTCTTGTTTCTATCATGGTTACCCATAAAAATGTGCACTAACGCTGAGCCAATTTCCATTAAACTCGATGTTGCCTGTATAGTAATAAAGTGTTGCGTGTAAAATCTCCAATCTGCGAGATATAGAAATTAAACTTTTCCTACCCCTCGCCGTGATACGTGTTTAAACTTATGGGATACTAGCAAACATTAAACCCTTACATTTTATACGAGTATATGCTTACTGAGATAAGCAAATACGTTTTATCCAAAATTATTACATTTGATAGACCATAGAAATTCCACTTACACTGGGTTAAAAATAAAAGGTACTATTGCTAAGTAAATAATATGTCAGATTCATGCTAAAATGTACTCGTACAGACAGCCTTATATCAATTTTGCAACAAGGCTGAAGATTGGCTAATCAGTTTTCAGAAGTCGGTGCAAAGTTTGATGTTCAATATGTCACGTTCAATTCCAGTATAAAAGGGTTGTGATGGTTTTGTCGTGATGGGTTTGTGAGGGTTGTTTATGTGCTCACATAAAATTACGTATATGTGTAGGTTAAGTGTTGCGTGCATGTAATGCTATTAGAATGTAATTTCAGGTGCCGTGCATACATTTTGTGTGCGAGTTCTGAAAGCATTTAAATTGGGTTTGTGACGTTTAGGCTACAATCATATTTTTAAATAACATAGAGTTATATTATACATCGTTACTTTGCTTGCATTATTCCTCAACACGAGATGGTTTGCTCTGGGTTATATACTCAGCAGTATTAGTATATTATAATAAGGTGTAACCTTGAGCTCCTATGTTAGTATCCCTGTAGAGGTAATTTAAGCCTTAAGTGGAAGCACTATAGGTAACTTAAAACACAAAATATACTTTAATAATTAAAGGTTGAAATATTTAATGGTAAAATAAATTGTTATGATTCTTGGAACTAAAAAATGTTTATAGTTGAATCGGTTTAATATTTCAGAGTTAATGACTATATAGACTATTAGGATATGTTACTTATACTTACTTGACGGGTTAATATAGGACATCTATAGTATTTATTAAGTTTATTAAATAGGCCAGGAGGGAGCATAACAGGAGACACTAACAGTCACAAAAACTCGTTAAAACTACGAAGACAGGAATTTCTTTAATTCGTATTGAATTTTTAAGATTGATGTAACATTGGGGGATAACAGATAGAAAACTGTTGAAGATTGTGTAGCTTGATACAATTGTTCCTATTTTTGTTATTGTACTTATGTTTTGCGTTATTTCCAGGAAATTTTTATTGAATGTGTACAAAAACTTCATTTTTATATATATATATATATATTATTTATATACATGGAACGGTTAACAGTCCCATCCTGGTGAGCGACACCTTAGTGCGAGTTCTAAGAGATTGGTTAAAAGTTATCATAAATTAATAGTTTAAATTAATCTAAATAAACCTTCAGTTTTCGTTGACAGATTTTGTTGCTTAGTTTAATAATACACCCATCTAAACACATATTACTGAGTTATCACTGACCATAAAATCCTTTCAGGTATTACATGATATCAAAGTATTTCAACTGTTTTAAACCCGATTTTTATTTTTCACAGCAAACCGTAAAAATGATGTTAGCTCGAAATTGAAAGAAACAATTGATGGGGTTTAAACATATCGGGGTTTGATGAACCTGACGTATTTTTTCAACATTAATAATGAATAATTCTGGCTGATTTGAACGAAACTCATATTTCACTTGTTGTAAATTGAAGTTCACCTGACGCGGAAGTTTGGCACAAAGGTGTAGGGATGTACGATATTATGATAAACTACCGAGTGTCGGTAGACTCGTTGGGCTCCACATATGACCCATAATATTTTACATGGTGAAAGAGCTCAGCTCGCGACAGTCATGCGAGTTGTGAACGGACCGAAGATGGATGGTTTGTCGTTTTGATTAACTGCCTGCTGTCAGGTGAGGTCTAATAAAAGATGTCTTGGCTTTATTTATTACAGAGCGACACGTGCATCGGTTTCTATTGTGTGGAAGCAATTCTTGCATAAATGTATCTGGGCGGTTTCATTAAATATTTAAATAGTTTACCAATCCCTTGACCAGTGATACAGCAGATCTCTTGAAAGAATCGAAGTATAGTTCTTTCATTCAACTAGAAATGCCAAATAAAGTATTAAAAATAATAAACTTCAATAATCTTTCATTTAAATTAACATTTGGTTTCCGTTTACAATTAAAAATTTACAAACTCTAGCTACACAAGGTATGCATTGAGCATTTATTCGTCTACACGCTTATTTTGGAGAAATATAACGAGAACAACTTCTTATTTTATAAGTAGTAAGTTAATTAAGGTTCAACAAAAACTTTTCATAAGTGATTAAGTACCCTATTGAAACTGCAATGCTGGAATATTCTAAGATGTAATTAAGGGAATAGAATTACAGAGTTAACGAAGCTAATAGACGTTGGAAAAGGAAGTGTTGTTTAATAAGATATTGTTCTTGCAAGCAGAATGTCTATTGAATCATTTTGTGTCTTTAGAATTCATTTTTATGAAACAATTTTAAGAAACACTTATTTTGCTATCTTTAACATTAAAGTAACGAATTTTATTGTATAAATATAAACAATATTGGAGTGAGGTTATATAATTAAATTAAATTAATTATAATTAAATACTATTAGACATTTTTAATCGTTAATTGTTAATTTTCTTTAAAATAGAATTAAAAAATAAGCGACGAAATGTAATAGTAATTTTAAAGAAATTTAAAGGACAAACATATCCGCATATGTAATACTCCCACACAATCTTAATTATATTATAAATATGAAAGTGCCTTTGTTTTTTTTAGTTACTCGTAAACTACTTAACGGATTGTACTGAAATTTTACGTCGTTATTCTTACAGTTCCTGAGATTAATATAGGCCTGTTCTTATTTCGGAAATCCTTCCGAGCTAAGTTCCACTTGTGTTTAAATTTGCGAAAAATGCCATCTTGGTATGTAAAGTTGTGTAATATTTATTGAATGAGTCTGTAAAATTTTATCAACTGTTATGTCTAAACATCGCGTATTATCTCCTTTTCGTTTACATTTATAGTGATTGAATCATCTAAAGAGTAAATCTTTGATCAAGAATTAAGAATTTAGATTTCAGCAGTTAGGTAAGTACTAATCTACCTTAGAAAATGTCTGACATAACAAGGTCAGAATTTGACTCCGAAGACTCCCTTTGAGGCGATCAATATGAACTATTTCGCTGTAAAGTTCTTTTGAACTAATGCACCAGTTCCAGCTCTAAATTTTCTAAAGCATTAAACAAACTTTTACTATAAATTTAAAGTCCGATATAAAACCTATCCTAATTCTCTTTTGACAGAAGTAGGCTTCTCTGATCTGTGATATATATTTTCTTGATCGAATATCAAAACAAAATCAACTATGGAAAAAGCATAGCAAGAACGAAGTAAATCATCGTGCAACAAGGCAAACTAAACATTGGGCTCTGAATTAAATTCAGTCGAAACGGCAGTGGTCATAAAAATGCAACGTCTACTAAATTGCGTACAAAGGAGCGGGTACCTGCTAGCAGTGCAGAAACATGTAGTTTAACTTTTATTATACAATTAAGGACTGTTATGAAACCTATCTAGCTTGCTTGGTAAAGTAGGATTCTCAGAGCTGTGTATGTATATATATTTTTTCTTGTTCGGGAGAAAGACAAAATCAGCTTTGGAGCAAAAATTACTAAGACCAGATTAAATTTACATGACCAAAAGTATACATTTCTTAAAACACCTTCTTGGGAAGAAGCAAACTTAACATTGGCTTCAGAAATAAAATTAACTCGAACCATACAGGTGCAAAACCTACGAAATCGCTTGCGAAGCCGAGGTTAACTGCTAATTATTCTATAAAAGCTTTTTCTCACTCACTATATTTCATATATATATATATATATATATATATATATATATATATATATAGAACTATAATACACTTGTACTACCTAATTGGAAGTGTTGATGGGAGAGGGGTTAGACTTTGTAATTTAGATTTGATTTACAGATAGAGCTCGTTCAAATCCTGTTTGTATCGTAGCAGTTTTTATTGTTTCATCGACCTAGCACTGTATCAACTTATTCTGTTTTGTATAGGCCAATGAGGACGGGTATTTTAAGTATTAGAAAGGGGTCTCGCCTCAAATACAATGATATAAAGCTGTATTATTCTAAGCCTCCTTGAAGTACTCGATTTCCATCGCCAGGTCCTCTGGTATTTGTATATTCGTTACTTAAGTATATTCGTATTTCATATTGGTCTATTAAGTAGCAACTTTCACTCATAGTAGATTGTTCAAAGTTGACGAGTATGTATACGTTCTTAAATATCTACCGTATTAAGAGTTTAACTCGAATTCTAAAATCTATAAAAGTCAATGTTATTAGGAAAGAGATTGTTGCAAGATACACAGAAAATGAAGTAAAGTTCCTTTAAGTGTACAAAGGAGAGTTTTACTCTTTAAGTAACGATATGAAGTGTAACCAATTTTAATTACAACATTTACGAAAATGTCAAAAATTAATATCTTTGTAATTTTATGTTCTCATTAATTTGTTGTTCTTTTACTTACTTTTGCAAACATTCATGGTAAAACTTTAAACCCAATGAGGATGGTAGCCTTTAGCTTGAGCCATTTAGTAATTATCAGTATTTTGAAATAAAGCCTAATATGTGTTTACAGTGTTTAAAAGTGCTGTTTAGTCAAATATTCTTCTTTTTTGTAAAGATATGAAGAAAAAATGTAAGTACTTGAGTATGTTTTAAATCTTTATTAGGAGTGATCTTGGCGTTGTTGGCTGTCTGAGCGGTTACTCTTGAATGGAAGGTTCAAGAGTCTTGAAACTAGGTTTGAAGGTTCCTCTTTATCCAGCAAGAACTACATTGATTTGGGATTAAAGTACTAAATTATAATTAAATAAATTAAAAATTAAAATATAAAATTAGGGGTCTATGTTATCAACGATAAAATTATAGTACAAAGTATTTTGTAAACAAAGGGAGTAAAATCAAAATAGTTTTTATTGTGTATGTAATAAACACGCCTGATGAAGTTACTATGTTGAGTTGGCAGGTAACTTTTGTTACATTCTGTCGAGTCTTTTGCTTCTCTATTCTATCGGTTTACTTTTCTTGCAAGTAATGAATCGTACAAGTAATTACGTAAGATAACAGTACAATATTTATAAAAGGCAATAAACTAGCCAAGGGATATTTGTAATAGGATTGGAAATAGACTGTTATGAATAAATTTAAGGCAGCTGCAGACCTCTTTCTGACACTATGGTGTAAAAGTTTTTATTGCCCTAGCCAAAAATAGAATGTGGGATAACGCATGGAGTAATTGCACCATCATTGAAATGGATATTTCCTTTGTAGCAATGTATTTCATGGAAAGATAAATTGTCACTTAAAAAAAGTCAAGATAGAATGCCAGAGAGACAATGGAACAGAGGAAAAATATTTGACAACTTTTGAGCAATAATCATAAATAAGTATTGTTGGCTGAGCATCAGCGAAGCCTTTTACTCGAAAGGGAGGAAAAAGTTCAATTTATATATCTCTGTTAGCCTAAACTATATCTGCGACTGAACTGACTTGCAGACGAGATTTTACATTAAGCTTTATTTCTGTACAGGCAACATCGAGTTTGATGAGAATTGGCTGAGCGTTAAAGCACATTTTTCTAACGGGGAAACATGACGGAAACAAGAAAATAGTAGAACTCTTAAATTTCAAACAAACTGAGTTCAATCATATGACAGTTTAATATATGATAGTAACACACGTAGCTATAGATTTGCAACTGCTGCGTTGCCTGTAAAGCGACACGATGCGTTTTGTAACTTTATTATCATTCTGTACAGATAGATAGATCACAAATGTTAAACAAAATATTATTTGTTTACGAAAAAGTGTAGTTCAATGCTTGGGTTTTGGATCTATTACTAACTACCAAGTACAACCAATCATTCTAATAATATCTCACCTGACATATGCAGCAGGTAAATAGAAACAGTCTCCAACCATGCACTTTTTACTCTATAATTATAAAACTCATTGACTGGAATATATTTTCCTTGATATTTTATAGTACATATCATGTAAGCCAAAGATATAAAAATACAAAGAATTTCCAGTATTTTTGATCCAATTGAAAGCTCTCGTGATAATACATGACGTATTTGATTGTTGTGGCACCGAACTATGAATCTACTGGTCTGTTGTTTTGCTATTAAATATATCGATGTCAACCAGTAATTTTTGACTGAAAATACCAATTTAGCATCACCGCAGGGAATAAAGCTTCATGGCTGATTGGAATCACGACCTATAACCTATACCGTGTTATAAGGACAATAATAGTTTGTGCATACGTAAAATATACAGAAGAAATATTTTAGCAAACACATATTCTAGTTGGTATTCATATTTATTTTTATTTTACTCACTCACTCGTAATGCGGTTTTCATTTGATATTCTTTAATTAATTTTCGGTTGTTACTTGAATATTATTTGCTTATGAATATGTTAATGTTTGCCTATTCATAGAGTCTATACTAAGGAAACTAAAATAAACTATTAACATTTTTATTTTCAACAACACTTAATGGTTTGTTATTATTGTTTGACGCCTTTAACATTATATGTCTAGTATTAAGTCCTTTTATAACAGAGAAAAAGGTCCAAGTTCTAGAAGCCTTGAAGAGGAAGTAGTATCCCAATATAAGTCTTGATCCAATGTGCACTGAATCTATAACTGACACAATATATTTTCTCTGCTCGTAACATTTTTAATATTTTTCTTTATATATAATAATCAGATTAAAATAAAAATCTGAAATATTATGATCTCTTGAATTTGTAAAAAGCTTTTAAATGGAAAATTACATTTTGTGGTCCATCAAATTATAGAACACAATTAAGACGAAAATAATTCTTACATTTGCCTCATAAATAAAATGCACAATTATTATTGTAATCTTTGTACTTTATTTTAATCATGTAGTTAAAAGAATCATCCTTTATAATGACTACTAATGGACACTCAGTCCCGCTTCCTGTAGTCATTGTAGTATTAGAAATTTGCTTAATTAAAAACTTATAAGTAGATGTCATTTTCAAAGTCATCGTTAATATTAAAAAGATGTTTAATATTTAAAAGTATATTTATTTCAATTCTAATTTTGTTTATTAATAACTAATTTGAATTATAGTAGTAATAATAAAACTTGATTGCGTATATAATATAAAATGCGACTTTTATAATATAGCTAATAAGGTATACAAGGGAGAAAAACAATTACTATATTTTACGCATAAAAACCAACACAATGGTTTTCCTGATTACATTTTTAAATGTAATCGATACTTAAATATAAATTTCACAAGTTTATCATTCTGTTAAATCTGTTATATACCTATAATGCGTTACAGAATTAGGAGTTGGAAGTGTTCAAAAAATATAATGTTAAAAAAATATAAACACCTTTCACATTTTTATGATAAGAATTTTTATTGAACCAAGACTGTGAAGGTTTTTGAGCATAAAAGTTTCCATTCGAGAAATTCCCTTTTATTCTAAACCTGAAGTCTGTAATTTCTGAACGAGATTCAATCTAACTCATTTCTTTTCCAGAATGAAACACTAACCTGCTGCACCTGAGTCACAAGGACTAAATCAATTGTTAGTTGCCGTAGAGTTTATTTCATTACTTTGCATACGTAATACGTATCTTTACTTGGGACTAACTTATATAGCACGTAGCAGTGTTAAAATACACAATAAGTATAGTACAAAAGTAATTTTATTACCTTCACAACACTAGATACATTATAGTTTGGAGTTGATAATTGAATTAAAATAATGTATTGATAAATAAATAAAACTAAATTGGTAAATGTATTTACAAATACACTGATACTTTAATACTTCGAAATATAAACAAATTCAATTTTACACCAAGAGACTTGGAGTAGTAGTACCAATATCTTGTATTTCTTATCGAAGATTGTATTGAAGGAACATGTTTTATAGGTCACCGTTATAGATGGATATTTCTCTCAAGTCTTTTATATGATGTATTTCTGGCACAAACGTGAACCAGAGAGGGATAATGGAATACAAACACTTATATTACAGAACAGCACACTCTTTCAAGCTCTACAGTGGAGTTGCATTACTTTATATAATATTTAAACAAGATATTTCCAGTAAAGGGTTTCTTACTTGTCAAGATCGTGAGTGTCATATTTCCCGTTACAAATGTACAATGGACTTCGTTTATAGAATATTCTCGTGATGTTTGTTCATTCTATATGTATTATAACATGAGACTCAGTCTACCGTGAATATTCTAGCTGCTTTAGGTTTTATTCAAAAATGAAAATATTCCCATTCACTACTCAGATACTTCCTTGATTTACAATTATATTCATTTTCCTTCTAGTTTTTCCATAAAATATATTATTTAATAAGTATTATTAAACAATTATGTTTTCCTTTTCAAACAATAAATAGCCATTTAAATAATTACATTATTATGTCAGTAACATAGCGTATTAGCGTGATTTATTTTACATGAAAATTCATTTAGAACATTCTCATAATATTGTACATGCGAATTGTGTCTTTATTTTTTGCTTTGCCACACGTAACATATTTAACCGATCCTACTGTAATTAAAAAAAATTGTATGGACATTCTAAAGATCTCTATTATGAATTTAGGCCTATTCTTATTTCGGAAATCACTCCGGGCTACGCTTCCCTAGTCTGGGAATGAGCACAAAATCTCATCTAAGTCTTTAAAATTGTGGAACCCACTGTTTTATGTACAGATTGTCTTATTACAGAACAACCATATATTTAAATAATGTAACCACTATTTTCATGATAATATTTATGTATTATAGTAAACATGTAACATACACTCAACAGCTGTTGACCCGGTTTTAATTTAAATTTTATAACATAAGTTCTTCTTTGGTAGTGTATTGGAAATAACAAAGTCAGAGATAACCTTTAAATTTGATCTATGATTCAGTGAGAAAAACATCAGATTTATTGAAAATACTTGATTTAAAGATTATTTCTTGAATGCTATTAAAACTTATGTATATTTTCGTCATAGAGACAACAAAGAAAACTCAACATTGACCCTGGAAGTATCTTAGAACAAATGAAAATTGCAATAAACGTAAATAGAGCAATTTTGACAGAAGTAGGTTGCTGAGACCTACGTATGTATATATTTTCTTGGTCAGGGCAATAAAGAAAACTCAAATTCAGTCTTCAAATAGCTACCGCTATCTAAATATCTACTAATAGTACATATATATTATATACATATATAGCTTTTCAATTGTTTTGAAATATGACATAAATTTTTTTAAAGATTTTTAATTTATTTTTAGAAGATTTTATGTTTAAAATATTAGATTCCATGGTGAATTAGATAGATTTCACATTGATATACTGTCTGTCTTCAACTAACTACTGTCATATAACTATAACACACACACACACACACACACACACACACACACACACACACACACACACACACACACACACACACACACACACACACACACACACACACACACACACACACACACACACACACACACACACACACATACACACACACACACACACACACACACACACACACACACACACACACACACACACACACACACACACATATATATATATATATATATATATATATATATCTGTCTAATTCACCATGTAATCTAATATTTTAAACATAAAATCTTTTAAAAATAAATTAAAAATCTTAAAAAAATGTATGTCATATTTCAAAACAATAATTGAAAAACTGATAAAATTACCTTTAAATTTGTTAAAAGCAACTGAAATGCAGTTAAAAGTAAATAAAAATCTGTTAAAAATAAATTAAAAATCTATTTTAACCAACTGAAAAATCTGTACAATCAGTTAAAAATCTGTTAAAATAAACGGAAAATTCTTAAATTTTTCAAAGTTAATTATAAAACATTTTATATTTTTATAGGTTTAGACTAGAAGTGAATTTAAATGCCCGGAAGTAGACACTTTTTTACCGAAGTGAGGCTGTTACTCCATAGTAGTAAATATATTTCTTTTATCGGGAAAATGAGGCAAACTCGACTATGCTACTGATAATATATTAAATCGGTAGTATATCTCAAGAGCTGCAAAAAAGCAGGTTTTTTTAAAAAAAGTAAGTAGTATTTTGAGATCTATGTTCCTGATATATGTGAAGAAGATATTCTAATAATATATTCGAGTGTACCCTCTTTACATCCCAAACAAGACTAGAATTAATTTGAAACTTCTTTTATTCTAAAAGCCGCATCAGGGAAATAAGAAGACAAAACCAATGGTTTATAAGTATAGTTCTAGTCTATATAATATAGTGTATAAATATAAACATTCACTAACTAGATATCGACTGCAATTCTTAATTCATCTTTAAGAAACCAATTGGACTGTTCATAGGTTCATAAATTTGCTTGTATTATTAAAGTACCTTCCATTAACTACAATCGTTTTGTTTGTTTCTTTTTAGTAATATCCTTGCTATTTAAGTTTTAGTTATCACTACCAATATTAACCATAATAATACATGGTTTTAACATTATGGTGTTAAACGTATCTAAATAACAACCATTTATTAAAATACGAATTTAGGTTTATTATGATTTGTTTAATAGGAATTGTACAGTTATTATAATGAATCGTTTAGTTGGAAAATAATTAACGTTTATAGTTTATTCTAAATAAATCAAGAGCAAACAGCGCTGTAAATAATATCTTTACCTAAAAAAAGCTCGTAAAATCTTAATCTTTTACAGAATAAGCTCTAGAAAAAAAAGAAAAACGCAAGAACGTGTATGTAAATTATGTTCTAAACAACTAGTCTATGTGTGTATTCATCAGTTATTGACATTCTAAATATAAAACTGTGCAAAGTGGTTTTTAACTGCTTGAACAGGCATTGTTGGTGGATGTGAAGTGAATTTACTGTAGGTGCTGACTTCACTGGCAGGCACAGTACAATCGATACGTTATCGGATAATTATAAAGCGCACTGGCCAGCAAGTCACGCAGGCCTCACTAACCGATCTAATGTGATTCCTCCCTTATACTCCATTTATCTTACCGATATTTTACGTAACATTGTCATGTGTAACACTTCTTAAACTTGATTCAGTCTTAACGTTTCTAAATAACAACCTATTTCTTGTTGACTTAAAAATGTTTTCTAATCATTTACAGATGTTGAGCAGCAAACATGAGCAAGCTATAAATATCTTGATAATCATAGCCGCTGTCTCATCACTATTCTAGTTGTTGAAGAATGAGTAATATTGTTATTGGTTTTGCATTTTAGGAAAAGGCAAGATGGAAACGTTAGTGGTGATGCTGCTGCTGGTGACGTTGCTCGAGGGACAGAGGGCTCCATGTTACGAGTGTGAGGACTACAAGGACGACCATCCTGAGTCAAGTCCTTACAATGAGGTTGGTTTACTTTGTGTTCATTTGACATCAATCCTATAGTATTTTAAGAGCCTATAAAATCCCCTTTCTATATTAATGTCAGGAAACAGGAAGTATTAGATTTAAAAAGAGATAAAATATTAAGGATAATTAAAACAAAGTCTTCCAATATAATATTTTGAAAATAACAAAATTCATAATTAATTACATTAAGATAGGATTTTGTGCACTCTGCACAATTTTCAAATATACTGTTCAACAAGTGAAAATCAAGTATAAAAATGGGAATCGTAAAAAATGTACGTTCCAGAAATAAAACAACATTCGGGTTGATTCCTAACCACAGATTCAAGGTGAGGAAGAAAAGTTTTGTTTTTACATTAATTTATAAAATCTTAAACATACTACATGATGAATATACTAAATTGAAACTATGACCTCAATTAATAAATAAATAACATTTTAGCACTGGGCACAAGTAAAGGTTTCCAAAAGACTGTAGGGAGGATTGATAACATTTTGGAGAACTAGCCTTTTTAGGTTCTTCATTGGGGTTCCTTAGACCTATTCAGAAGACATCGGTCTAATTCTACCGTCAGTTTGTGTATCAGAGGGCCCCTAATAAAATGCAAAGAAGGGAATTATTGACGTCCTAACTTAGACCTACAAAATGTTATAAATCCTTGTAAAAATTCAACAATAACGTTTTAATAAACAAGTAAATACTTAGAAGCCCGCTTTACAAAGTAAAAATATAACAGCTAGTTTATACTTCTATTGCTAGCACTTGTGTCTTTATCGATGATTTACTTCATCAAAATTAACATCAGTTTTAGACATTAGATATACTCCAGGAAAAATATTCATACTTCTCATTCATATCAACTGTCAAATAGCTTTCATTATTCAACTTATAAAAGTAATTTGAAATAATAAATAGAAGTTTGACTGTGAAGTTGAAAAGAGTATACGTTAAATCTGTAATGCGAGTTTAAAAAAGTTCGAAGCCGTTAGTGGTTCTAGTTAGCCGTGTCAGAAACATATAAGGAGCTAAGCCTTTGAAAATAAAACCTTTTTATATATCTGTCAGTATATAATCGCGTGTATTAAAGAATTTAAACCTTAGAATATTATTCCAATATTATTTGTTATTGATGTATCTCAGAAAATAATATTCTAATTTATGGTAAAAGTAAAAAACATAAAATAAATACTATTTATGATACTTGTATGATTAACTGGAATTTTTTTAAGGTTTACATATAATTCACATGTTTCAAAGAAATTATCGTGAATACATTGAAACTTCAGCTTATTAAACGAAGAGTAGCTCTAAATCAAACATCTACAATATTATAAAGTATGTTATAACAAATTACCAGGTAATTTGTTATCACTGGTAACTGTATATATATATACTATATGCCGGTTAAGTGTCTTATTTCCGTACCTAATATATATATATCTGTGTGTGTGTAAACATTAAATTATATTGTAGATGTATGATTTATAGCCTCACTTTGATTACTAAGCTGATGTTTCCATATTTATTAAAAATAATTATTTATGAACATGTTAGTTTTGGTGAAGATTGAACTGTTTTTACTTAAATGAATTTCAAAAACAACTTTAAAATGGGAAAAAAGCTAATTCCGTTGATTAAATTTATCCAGTTATGAGGCATTTGTAGTTTGGAACATCATCTAGAGGGCCGATAATGTTTATCGGGCCCACAGGAAGTTATAACTGCCTGACCCACTTGGCGCGCTGGAATTCAGGATCTGGTCTGGAACCGTTTCATTTCCTCTCTCTCGACTCAATTTTACATCCATATTTTATGATTCCCTAAGAAGTTAGTTTTGTGCCATCTTCTCTTGTTGCAATTTGTTTATATATTTATAATTCAGTTCCGAAGCTTTACAAGTATACGAAGTTTATTATAAGTTTGAAATAATATTTATATCATTATAGTACATTATATCAAATTAATCGTAGACACTAAAATCTGTATTTAGTGAAACTGATATTTTACCACTTACATAAAATTATTTTAGTAATTAGTACTTTCACATAATATACTCTTGTGTTTTTGCAATAAATAACTAATACCTTTCAATTGTGACATGTTTGACGCTTCCGGCTTGTGCAAGCATACCTTTAAAGAGGTCGTGCTCGCTTATACACCCTGTATATGCAATAATAATTTTATTCAATCAAATTTGGTATGAGGTTTATGTTTATTGTTTATCTCATGAATTTTGTGGCATACTACTACTTACTAGTTCTTAGAATCAACAAGACATTTTAAAGCCCTAATATGTTTTTCTAACAATGATCAATGTAGGATAGTACGAAAACATCAATAGGTAACCACCCACCCAAAACACACAAACATACAAACTCTTAAAAGCATTTTCCTATTGGGCATTTTGCACTAAGAAACTCTTACTTATTTCTCTGGATTCATAGCGTATAATAGACATTAGTCTTATTTCCGTACCTAAAATATTAAATAAGAAACGCAATTTCATAAAAATGATGTAGATGTGAAATAGGAGGCCTTTCAAATGGTTACACGATAAAAGCCGATATTTCTTATAGCACGTCAAGCACTTTTTTGTTAAAAAAACTTTTTGTGACTATTTATTTTTTTATTCAGTAAATTTTCATCACGATTAGGAAGTTTTCGCAAATTAGTAAAGATTAGTGAAATATACCTGGGCATCGACAGTGTCAAAAATTGTCAAAGGCAACAATACAACTGTTACGAATCATGATACAAACATGAAATGTTTATGTCGTTTCGCTATATTTACCATAGCAATGTGATTAATTAGCTATATAAAGCAGCAAACGTTAATAATTAGCCGATTATAATGTTAAACCAATACATCAGTAATTAATCAGCGTAACGATTCCCGTAGGTAGAGTGTAACATTCGTTCTGATGACTATTTTACATCTCAGCACTGCTTTTCTTAATAACATTGGGGATGAGATCCAATACAGTAAAGTTGACGGTGAAGTTATATATTATCCACTACTTACCAATGGTACTTCGTACGAATTTTTAATTTTGTTTAATCATACCAACCTAAAATGTCCAGAACGTTGAGCCAAATGATTCCAATGTTACAGATTAGGTCGCACTGCTCCTACCCATGCCTCTGCGAGCCGGGGATGCCGACCTGTCCCCCGGGAGTGCCGGTAGTCCGGGATGGGTGCGGCTGTTGTCCCATGTGCGCTCGTCAAGTCGCTCAACCCTGCGATGGCACTGCGCTGTGTGATGAGACTAAGGGATTGGTCTGTCAGTTTGTTACGAATAAGGCCACAGTTGGGGTGTGTAAAGGTTAGTACATATTTCTGAAACTAATATAAATGTGTGTTACGTTATTGGGTTGGCAGCATGATTGGCACTTACTTTTTTTAAAGGCCCGTAGTGATGCATATATACTCAATGAAGAACGTTATCTGGAGATGATAAGTGATTATTTTTTGCAGCAGTTGAATTTTAATTTTATGTATTGATTTACATACGTAGATTAGTAGAACTATAATGTTCAATTATTTGCAACATCCATTGTGAAACAAATTATTATATGTTGAAAATTTGTATATAAAAAATAGGATGTTTCTTCAGCTTATAATATGAATTATTACTAAATCCATGGCTCATTATTGATATTGAACACAGGCGGAATCACAAAAACGTTTATACAAACACAGTTTGGTTCCATATTTAATGTATAATATTTATGTTTAAAATGTTGCAAATTTGGTATGTGTGTGACTGGCAAAGATATATCCCAATCGGCAGCCAAAACGCGAAAAAATTGATTTTAAAAGTTTTTCATTTCACTATAACTCTGGTAAATACCAGTACCTTAATTGTAAAAACCTGATTTTAACGAAGGTTCCACTCATTTCTTCATCTGAACAATCTTTCTCCTGGCTATTTTCATCTTATTTCAAGTTGTCAAGTTAAGTGTCCAATACAGCACCAAGTTGCAAGAATATAACACTTGAGAAGGTCTCACATATCGTCTTCTCTCTCCGTAAAGACGTCTTAACTCCCGTATTTAAAAAATCAATTCTTTAAATGTTGGTGATGGGAGTGCACACCAAATTAGGGAACAATGGATGATCTTTCGTATGGGTGTTGCAACTCTCAAACACATATACATGTATAGTCTCCTACTAGATGATGACCATGTAGAACCATAGAAAAAGTCCACCGAAGTGCGAAGAGCTGAAGAAGCACTCCTATTCATCTTTTATTAACTACATCTAACTTAGGAAATTTCCACACATCCAAGAAAACAATTACCTCTGTATAGCCTCGGTTGGTAAACCCCCATTGTAGTCAATAATGAAATATTCAGTGTTCGGCGGTGTCTGAGATTGTTTTCAAGAGATATTAACATAAAGCCTGACGTTACAGTTCAGAATCGATACTATGTTATTTTAAAAAATTTGAAAAACAGTGGGTACAAACGGAGTTTCCAGTAATTTTTCATTTGGAAACATTTAAGAGCAACAATCTGATGTCATTATAGTCTCCACAAATTTGTGCTCTAACACGCACTTTCCTGTAGGGTTTGATTCAGTGAATAAGGTAAGAAAAAGTGCAACGTAGGAAGTTATAACGAAATATAGGCAATGGGAATTCTTGTATCTCAACTGCAACGACTAAAACAAGTTTATTTTCTTGATTCTTCTATGATGAAGCCTACCGCTGGATAAAATAAGATGATAGACTCTCTCATTAGTATTTTGCACTTTACTTCTTAATTAATATAATCATGATAATTTTTAAACGAAATATTAGTGTTATATAACTGCATATTTTATTACATTGACATGATCAAGTAAGTCATAAGATATAAAATTAAGGTTGTTAGGAAAGATAAATTGTGTAAGTCATTATGGTTACGCGACTGGTGAAGTTTTTCCGGTTCATACAGGGTTGAAACTCGGTATTAAGAACAATCAAACGTAAAACAGAAACTGCCAGTAATGCATATCTGAATATTCAAGTCAGTTAAAGGGACAAGTTTTGTTGTAATTGGCTGAAGCTTAGCCACTCAACGACCAATATGACCAACAGTGAGTGAGATAACGGTTTACAACTTTTCGACAATATGAAACGTATCTTCTTTGTCGATATTCACTTTATTCGTGACAATAATTCAAGCACAATTAATTTTATTTCATATTAACTTTTTAGTTTAATGCGTTGTGTATCGGAAAATTTCGATACAAATTAAAAATAATTGTTTGCACTTAGAAATATTTTATGATATTATGTGATATAAACAAATACTTTCCTGGGTATAAAATGCCTTAAATGTTTTAATACGCATGTGTCTTATACAATTTGAAATGATTATAAAAACAACAAATTTGTAAGAAATTTTAGTTTATGTTTTAAGAGTTTTACAAGTTTATTCAGGAACCTTAGTCTTTAATTTGCCATTATATGAAGTGCCATTATATAGTGAGAAGATATTTTCCTAATATGCAGAAATAAAACAAAATTCATACTAAATAATGTATAGCTGTTATTAATTTTGGACTATACACAAATAATAAAAATTGTCGACGGTAATGACAATTATTATAGTATATTGACAATCGAAATTGCGATTGGGATATAAACTTACTTTAAAGTTGTTCAAATACTCGTAAACATGTTTATACAGTACTATGTTTACAAGTTAAGTCCTTATCCAACTATAACACACTAATAATATCATTACATTTAATAGTAATATAATGATGAAAGTTAAATCTAAAGTCACAGTTTATAGTGTAATAAGTTAAATATATGATAGAATGAAAAGTTTTTTGAAAATCTCGTCAGAAGGTTAACAGATATTTAAAATTACGTTTATAGTAACACTCGAGAATATGACTAAACACAAAATAAGTTTTCATCACTTTTAAAATCGTGGAACGATTATATATCCCAATAATAGATCTCACAATATCTCATACTATAAGATTTTAGGTTAGATGACATCTACAAAATACAATGATTACAGTAAACATAAACAATGTTAACACACTTCTACAGATATTATGTTAATGATTAGAATGTTTAAACTGACTTAATATTAAAGACAATTACAAATGATAACTTTAAAAGTTTGTATAAAATATTTTAATAAATTTTGTTAATTTAATTAAACAAAATTATGTGCTTGATGTATATCAAAGTATTAAGTATAACAAATGTATATGAAAATACTAGGTTTTTATTTAAGGCATGTGCTCATAAGCAATTTTAATGTCTCCTTGTGTTAAATTTTAAAGTATTGGAAGTAATTAAGCCACTATAACAGTTCAAGATCTCGGTGCAATCTGCATTTCATGCATAGCGGCGCGCCTGAGACGCCAAACCCGTGATGTAATTTTGAACGAATCAGAATCACAAAGCCACACACTCCGCATTGGAACAGCGTGGTTGGGAACATGAATGAAGAGACGCAGCCCCCGGGGTTAATTAACTCGTCAGGTTACCCCCTCAGAGCGCGTGACGTCACACACGGTGAGAGTATATTGTGGCGGTCTACATTCAAACCCAACCGCTCTTTCGGTTGGTAATTCAAGTGAAATGTACACCGAGAAAGGTTTAAATTTTTATATCAAGCTTGTACATCAATACGGTAAAATAAATACTTGTTAAGTTCAGTTAGTTATTAAGGCTAAAATAAAATAAATGCAGAATTCGAAACGTGTACAGAATGATTAAACAACTATTTAAAAATAAAAAAATATTTAAAACTGTAACTTTTCAGTGAATTAGTAATTTTTCTCGGATCCACGCTAGCATATTTTTATTTGATACACAATTTTAAATTATGTAAAATTTCTTAGCACCTCATATCAATAAAGATATTATATATACGGCTAGTATAATAGTTTTCGTTGCCTTCTTCTATATTTAGGTTTACACTCTTCACCAACTACTAACTAAAAAAATATTATTGAAAGGAAAGAAACATTACATGTTTTTGAAAGAATGCTTATAAAAATGGCTGTTACAACACACCGCAGAAATGAATATTTGGCTTTTTATTCGTTTTGAGATAACGATTGGATGAAATATCAAAGTATCTTTAGGGAAAAAAGGAATTTTAATTCGTCATTGTTACAATGTGCAATTTTAAAACATCGCTCTGTTTACCCTAAGTAGCATATTTGTTAAAATATCATCTTAAGTCATTTCATAAGTAACTAGCAGTTACCCGCGGCTTCACATTCAATTTTAAAAATCGAAGGTCGTAGTCTTCTTAGTAAAATCATTTGTGATGTAATATGATGGAGTCCTATGATATTTTTCAAACATATCAGGAACATAGTATTTCAGTATCCATGGTTGATATATTCAAAAGAGAAATAAAATTTTGACTGGTGACATAAAACTGTCTGTACATTTGGTCAAAAAGTGTCAACTTCCGTCTGTTTAAATTATATCTTATGTATAAGGTATTTCCTATGACATACTTCTGTGAACACGTACGAGAATACACCAACAAAAACCAACTTCGATCAAAAAGCGTATACTTTCGGCTCTTTAGATATACTTTCTATCTAAAATGTTTCAGTTGCCATAGTTATTGCTTGCCTTTATATCTATATGAAGAAAATATATAAATTTCATAAGACTAAAACTTACTAAGGTCCAAAAATTCATTTTCGGTCTAATTAATTCACCTCTAGTCTAATTTATTTACCTGATTAAAAAAAAATACCTGTGTTGGTTTTCAAGGTATACTTGGGTAAAAAGCGTCTGCTTGTAATCTACCTCGGGTGTAAAATATTTCAATTGCCATCGTTAGAGTTTGTCTCTTTGTCCCAATGAAGAAACGACAAAAAAGTTACAGTGGTCAAAAAGTGTTAGTTCCGAATGTTTTCTGAATTAACCAGTTGAATCAACTAAAGTCATAAGCTCTGAATAATTACGCATACGTACATATTTAGATATTAAATTTTAGTTATTTTAGTAAGATTAACAAATAAACGATACTATTTTGTACGAACAGTAAATGTTGGGTATTTCTTTAAAAATATATTTGAGGAAACCTTAATTATTTTTAATTAACGTATATAATGAATATATCAATCAAGTCTAATGAATTGTTATCTAATCTTAAGTAGTAGGGAATGAATAAGAAGATCTTTGTTTTATTTATATTAACGTAAATTTATATTTGACAGAGTCTCCTTTTCCTGTAACTAAAGCTTGACCTTAAAAAATATGCTCCATTTCAACAATGCTATCACTAATATTTTCTAAACGTTTTATATGTTTGTTTCAGCAATCAAAGGCAAACCGTGTACCATTTACAACCAGACGTACGACAATGGAGAAACATTCATGTTGGACTGTCGAACCCAATGTGCCTGCAAGGTCAGTACAAAATAAATCTTGCTACCTTGTGTTGATTGGAAATAAATGTCTCATTAATAAAGTGAATATTCATAATGATTAGATTAAATTATGCTAACTAATGTAACAGTGCCATTCCAAATTACAATATTTAATTTTTCAATGAGACCTTAATGGTAAAGGGCGTAGTGTAGCGGGTATAATGGTTATCGCAAGATAACCGAAACAAGCAACGTCAAGCGTGGTTGCTGCTTGGATGCGTGACCGTTGAGCGATACTATCCTTGCAAGCAGCTTGCCTGCCCGGCCGTTGGTGGTGGTTCGGAAATCACCTTTGAGCCGTTGGTCGTCAGGTTAATTGTTAGAGAGGGCTTCTTAGCTCTAACTTCGCCTGGTAAAATAAGACGTCTTTGCTTTACTTCACTTTAATAAACTATGCATCAATCATTAAATTTGTTGTAGAATGTATTGGGCTTCATACACTGTATACTCTCTCTACATGAACATACTCTAACTAAAGTTAAACGTAGATAAATTGAAAAAAGTTATAATTGTAAATAGAATCCTCAGACATTACTGTTTACGGTGAAATACTACGACGATAAGCAACCTCTTTCTTTGTTATTGGCAATGGGTGATTTGAATGGATAAAAGGTTCTCCAGCATTTGGCATAGTTATAAACTATAATAATAAAACAATGAGCCTTTGGCGTCTGATGAAGAGGGTAAATTCCAATCCTTGAGCCATAGTCTTGTTTTAGTTATATTTTCCTTTTAACATACAATCAGCGATATATTTTTTAGTGTTTGGAAAATGAAGTAAAACTTGATTTTTATTTTAATAGAGAATAATAAACAAGAAGAATAAACATTTGACTCTCATATAGGTTCTGGGATCAGGCGAAGTATTCATATTATAAGGATATTGGAGTAACTAAATCCCTATGGGACTGTATAAACGGTGATGGAGAAGGCTGGATGTCAAATAGGGGTAGCTACAAGATCAAACCTGCAGACAATAGAGAGCCCTATCATTGTACCTAATATAACCGTTGAATAGAACAGAACAATGGAAGCTGTCAACTACACCTGCTGCAAGCCGCTCTCGGTGGCTAGGCGCTGTCTCATGCAGAAACTAATTATATTACGTCAAGTTAGATAACTTACTCTGAGGAATAAAAGTTGAAAATGAGATTTGTGAATGTAAATTATCCTTATCATGTGACTCCCATTAACCTTTAACTTTGTTTTTTTAAACAAATAACCTTTAAAGACACTCTAATTTTAGTCTTATTGTCAGTCTTTCGATGAACTATTCGGTGTACAATCAATCTACACAATTCTTCTGTTAAATTTACAAGAAGAATTGTACTATATTTAAAACAGTTCTAAACGTCTATTCTATTTTTTAACTTAAAAAGAATCTTAATAAGGGAGAAAATAGTTTTTTTTTTTAAATTTTGTTCTTTTACCTCACAAGAATAAGATTTTCATCCATCCTGATATACTTTTAAATAGTTTAACAACAAAATATTTTTCAAGGGAATGAAATTAATCCTGCAAATTATGTAATATTGGTTAACACAAAATTGCCTTTTATAATAGCAGCGAGATCCAAACGTAATCAATAAAAAAAAGATATGACGAAAAATGTAGTAAGAAACGTGATTTTGTGTTTAATGTATGGTAAAATAAAATTATTTGTAATTGATACATAATTTATTGAGACCCAAATATGGACTCTTCGTTTAAATATGGATGTCTGATCTTGACCTTGTTAGTAAGATGCAATCAAACATATGCATGAGAAGTTATTTGTATGAAGGTATTTGAAAAACTCTAAGATATAGAAATTTGATACTTTAATACATATTTAAAACTGGTTTTACAGAGAATGCTGTATTTTTACTGACATTAATCTAACATAAGTATAATATAGCAGTACGTCACATTACTTGTCGCGTAACAGGCTTCGCTGAGAATGCATGCAACATTTTTAATCTACAACTCATTTTATTCTCCAGGTGTCTTGTGAAAATAGACGGATATACTATTACACAACAATATACAGAAAAAGAGAACTCGTGTCAGCCAACTAAGATGTAGGCTTCAATAACGTTCTGCCAAATCCCACCATCATATAACTCTTTTTGTCTATTAAAAATTAAGTTTCATGCAAAGTTTAAGTCTACAGATGAAATCTTCTCCAGATATCTTACGTTATACATTCACATTTTTGTTCATTAAGTTGGTTTTGCAGATTGGTAAGCAGGGTTTGAGTATTAAAATTCTATACATCTAGTTACCAAAATATGATGTTGTATATGTCGGGAAAGTTAGGCTACATGTGTTAATATATCACAAGTTAAAATCTGCTACTCGTGTATCGGAGTTTGTATATAAATGTATTTGCCCTACTATTAATCGTTGCCACCATGATTACCCTTAAAACCAATAGAAATATCCGCTAACGCGTGGAGCATCATCGAACTCAGTGTTGCCTGTATATAAATGAGTGTCATGTTAAATTAAAAGTGTCTACAGATGAGTTCATATTCGATATATCATGCGGACAGAGAGACATTCAAAACGTTTCCATACCCTGAGGAAAACAGTCGACTAACAGAGACAGTACAGTTTTAGGCTTGGATTTAATGCATATTTGACCATCAGTTATTATTTTCCATATTAAATTTAGGGTTAGCCTCTTTCTTTAAGTGCTGCTCCTTACAACAACACTGTTACTCTGATTACAGAACGGGACTTACGCATGCGCCAGCTTGTGCCCTCAAGAGAACATTTCGCCTCAGGGGAGTTGCCGACACCCGAGACTAGTGGAGGTGCCGGGCCAGTGTTGCCGCGAGTGGATGTGTGATGGCGAGTCTGGTTAGTCCGAAAACTGCCTTTAAATATAGTTCTCGAGTCTTTGTTTTCAGTTTGTACATGTAAGAGGAGACGTTTGGGAGGAGGTTGAGAGAAAAAACGACCACCGAAGGGACTGAGTGTTAGTTAAGTTTGAGTATTAATGAAGATTTATCTTTTTAACGTTGACTTATTCATTTCTTTATGTGGCTACTGGTACTTAAAATAATAGATAAAACAATACACCATTGTCTTTAATTTAGTTTTACAATACTTATAAGTTTAAGAGCAATAGGTACTACATTGATAAATGTAGATAAACACCCTAGTATCACTTGCCTATTCTATGTATGATAGTTGGTAAAAAATAGCGATTAACATTTAGAATCTACTTCATTCTTCTGATAAGAAAATTAGTCATCGCCCGGTAAACTAGGGGTAATACTCGAATACGAGTCGTTAGATCTCAACCAATGCATAAATAACAATACATGTTAATACTTGTTTCTGGAAAAACATTATTTTAGATTTTAAGGAAGGTGTATCTGTTACTGTCAATAATTCATGTACCTGACAACTTCAAATCAGTACTGTTAAAACAGTCCTATACTATAAAACAAAAGCAAACAAGACAAACTCTCTCCATTGTTGTTGATATAGTATTTACTGTCAGTTCTATGAAAACAATGAAATAATCTGTGATGTAGGAAACTAATACAAAGTCAGACATATGAACAATACTGGAACTAGAATCCGTCAGAATGGAAATATTACATCGGATTTGTTCCGTAGACTGCAAGAACATCTGGTGTTGAATAGTTGAATCTGTATCGGTTTATACATATTTATATCCTACTCTATATTACAACCTGAGATCATGGTTATTACTAAGCACAACTGTAAATCAGACTCATAGTAAAAATGAACATACGTTTTATTTACCATGAACATTAAGTAGGCACAGGTTATTGATAACAGAATACATATTAAACACGGTACAATAAACATACATTACGACACAACTCCTACAAGTATTACAAGTATTCAAGATAATCAAGGACTTGTATTAGTTTCATGTTAGTTTCATTTTTTAACATGATAGTAGTCTATGACAACAGCTTAATGTAACTTGTCATTGAAAAATTCCACGAACAGCCTATAGAATGACAATATGTATATATATATATATATATATATATATATATATATATATATATATATATATATATATATATACAGGTATATGCAGGATGTCTCCGATATTTGAATTATTATTTTTTTGGATCAAAGGGAAACTATTGTTTTATAACTTAATTATTTTGAAAAATGGCTTGTTGTAATAAATTGAAATGTATTAGTGGTATATAACCATATAGCCTAAAGGCCTAATTACACAAAATATTTCAAAATTGTATAAGCTTTGTGTTCAAAATGGCGACTTACTAAAATCTTTAAACGTAAATATCTTAAAACAACGTATGATAAATTAGTCACATTAACTACATTTTAGTTAGTTACAAATATATATATATATATATATATATATATATATATATATATATATATATATATATATAAAACATTACGATAGGGTTGAGGAAATCGGTTGATAAATAATGGAGATTATACGATTTTAGAAAAACCGCATAATAAACAATATCCTCTGTCATCATGTGACAACATTGTTAGTAAGCTACAACAATCAGCTGTTTTAATTTTATCTGTTCTAATCATTTGATTAAGCTTATTTATGTTTCTTTTGCTTCAATCATAAGAAAATAAAAATTTGTGTTATCTAAAAAAATTATAACTTTGTTTAGACAAGACTTCAAATGAATTTACAAAACTGTTGATAATATAAAAGAGTACAAAATAAATTTGAATAAAAGACCAATTTTGGCTGCTGGATAAACAGTTTCTATCCAGCTATCAACAATCTATGTTAAATATTCCTAAAGCCCATTCACCATATTCCATATTTGATTTCACATATATAAACCATGCCAGCATTGTTGAGTTTGTAATTAAATTGTCTGACTAAAATGGAATAAAAGTACCTTTTTTATTAAATGCCGTTTTAAGATATTTACGTTTAAATTTGTAGGAAGCCGCCATTTTGAAAATAACGCTTCAGGAGCCTTTAAGTTATAAAACTATATACCACCAATAAATTTGAATTTATTACGAAAAGCCGTTTGAAATTTAAAATTAATTAACTGAAAAACAATATAGTGGCTGTTTGAGTAATTATTAGGTTTTCTAAAGTTTAACTATGATATTGTATTTTGTGTTCGGTCTAGGAACAATACCTGAAGTTTTTATTAGAGAGTTTTGGGACACCTATAAATATATACACACACAATATAGAGCTGTTTTACTTCTATTTTTATCCTCATCAATTCCAGTAGTAATTCACAATAAGGAGGCATTTTATCTTCCTATGGTGGCCTTTACCGGTAGGTTTTGATAACACTTTTATAAACATAGTAGACCGTGAAGCAACATCACAAAGCGATCTCTGGAAAAATATCTATCGTTTTCACGGTCATTTTCTGCAAAGATATTTTATTAATTGCTATAATTATGTTAGGTTAATATCTTCCAAATTTTAGCTATGAGTCAAAAATTAGTTTTCCTAGGGATCCATTACTAGATACCATAAGATTCCGGATTCACAAACATAAATAAAAAATCAAGCCTAGAATAAAAAATATCCAACGCTGAAAGTAGTTTAGAGTTTAGGTTCATGGTTTGTCTTTCTCGTGCTTCATTGAACAAGTTAGAAGAATATCTCAACAGTAAATGTGTATGTTTATTTTATCTCCAGTGCATCGTTAGTGCCTCTTAGTGCAGCGTTTGGAATCTGACGCTGTCACAAACTTGACTCCAGACTAACATAACTCCAGATTCCAGGAGTGTCTGTGCAGCGACAGATTCCAGACGTTGCACTATGAAGAAGGTGAGCAGGAGCTAAACTCAACATTCACAGTAAAGGTGTATTATAAAAATTAGTATGAAATAAATGAAAACATTACGTTGAATAAGGTAGCTAATTAAAAATAAACATAATTAGACACAAATAACCTCACTAATGCTACCTGCCTTTGTGAGAGTAAACTATTATTTTGGTCACTAGCGTTCTGTGTATGCGGCATGAAACAACAGTTTATACTGTTTTTTGAAACGCCAATACAGTAAAAACAAGTTATTGTTTACTTTTATCAATATTTGGGTTAAACTACATAGTTTAAAACGCTATTATGACATCCGTAAATATTTTTAAAATACGTAACAATATTTACGTAAGAAACATAATATTTATCAGTGCAGATGCAATGTTGAGTTACATTTTAAAAACTAAATCCTTTGATAACTAGCTATAGCTTTGTTCCAAATTATGGAAGTCTTACTAAAAAACCATATAGTAGCTTATGATATATTTCAGTTTATATATAGTAGTAGTGATTCATACATATGCAACAGTCCTTATTTCTCTGCTCCGTTTAATAATAAAACTATAAATATCAAGATTGTATTACTTATTTGATTAAGGTGACTGATAAAAGGATTTTAAATAACGAGAATTTGAGATACTAGGAACTTGTAACATGTCATAATATATTTTCTCTAGATATATTGTTGACTAAAAGTCAAGTTGTAAAAGTGGATGAGGCTTAATATTTCTCTTATGTGGAAAGGATTTGAGGTTTCGTTAATTTTATTAGAATTTAATATTAACTCAATGGCTTTCAAACAAACATTGTTAATGTGTTTTGCTAAGAAATCAGAGTTGAATAAATGTCCATTAAAAGAATATGCTTTGATTAAACATTTCTTTTATGAAGTGTATAAACGATTTGGAGCTCATAAGCTACAACGAATTAAATTAAACACATTTCAACATTTTATGTTTAGAAAATTTGAAAAATATTTAATTATTATTTTAACTTACAAATCCATAGTGAATTTTCAATAATTTTGCTAGAACAATTTCTGATTGTTTGATTACTTTAGTTCAGCGACCGCCCCAGTGCCTAGCGGAATTCTCCCAGTGGACACCTTGTTCATCTTCTTGTGGTATCGGTCTCTCACACCGCGTTTCTAACTTGAATCCTGACTGCAAACCTCGCAACGAGACCAGACTCTGTCAGCTCAGACCCTGCTACTCCCAGTTCATCAAGCCTCTTCACGGCAGGAGTCATCATATAAGGGTAAGTAAAATCAAGGGTGGGAGGTATAGTCCATGTTTGAAAAATACAGGAATAATTTAGAAACATACATTATAACCATAAATTTGGTTAGAGGGACTCCAAAATATGTATCAACCTTAAATATTACTTGTTGAGGGAAATTATTTACGAAAGTTTTCCCGATATCATTCGTTTTAATGTTCTTACGAATCTGGTACTAACAACATGATCATGCTTCAAGATCTGTTACGAATCTCTGTACACAGAATGGTAAAGTATATTATGGGAAACTATAATGAAACGGGGAAAGCATGCAAAATTAAGAACTAGTCAACTGTTTTGAGATACCTTACGTGAAACGGCCGGTTAAAAAACTAACAATACGCGTAACATGGATAACCAATATTTCATACTGCAACATTCTGACGATAAATTTAAATAATTTGGACACTATGGTCGGGAATAAATGGCTTAATTTTATAATTTGATTTTCATTATTTTTTTGTTGTGGCCAAAATGAATAGCATAATAATGATATAAACAAAACGTTCTTCATATATCTAAGAGATAAAATACCTAGTTTCCTACAACAACACAATTACGGTATTATTATGAGTTAATGTATACGAAATGTAGTTGATATTTATAAGAAGTATTACGGAGTCATGTATCTAAATAGAAACTATTATATTTATTGTCTAACTACTATGTTCCTTTAAATGTTCAGAATTATTATACCGTCAATTTTTATCCACATGGTTAGTTCTTTTATATAAGTTATTTACTTTGTTTTGAACTATTCACTTTGGAATAGTAAATGCGATTTAGGTTTTTTAATTTGAATTTGATACTTTAAAAATTGGAACTCTGGGAATAATCTATAACTCCAAATCCAAGTATGTTCGGCTAGGATCCAAAATGTTCTTAATTCTTAACTCATAAGATGGGCGTATTTGTAATTTAATACTGATCTGTATTCTCAGAGAGGCCATGAGTGTAAAGCGACTCAGCGACTTGGAGCGGCGGTTCATTTGGTGTTCGGGCAGTGCCGTAGTCGACGTCGCTATCGCCCCCGGGCCTGCGGGGAGTGTGGGGGTTGTTGTGTGCCCGAGCTGAGTTCCACGATCCGGGTGGAGTTCGCATGCCGTGGGGTGAGCGGGCTAGAAGATGTGGAACCAGGGAGCGATCTCTGGCAGTCGGCGAGTCCGCCTCTCCACGGTCACAGGCATATCCTCTCAGTGGATGTGGAGTGGGTTTTAAAGTGTCAGTGTAACGCAGCCTGCCTGGCCCACGGGGTGACCTCTCCACCCCTCGGAGGTCTCGGGCCTCTCCTCCACAGGGTACACAGGACAGCGCCCCCTTAGATATTATCCTCCCCCACCCACGCATCACATGTATCCTTTGCCTAACTCAAGTATTAACAACCCATATCAATAACATGGTAATGTAGTGCACTAATTATATTTTTATATCATAATTACGTTGGTTTTATTTCACCACTTTCAACAATACGGATTGTGACGGTGAATCTAGATTTTCTTAACTCGACTTAGAGAAGACAATGTGATTAGATAAAAAATATTTTCCTTTCACTAAAATATAAGACATAGCATCAAAGAATCAATAAACGCTTTATCACTAAAATATGGATAGTTTAGAGTCACAAATATTAAACTATGATATAGCTTAGTCTTGGAAATATAACAAAATTACTCGATATTAATTTTGTGAAATTATAAATGAGTTAATTCTAAGTTAATTATTTGCTGTCGAAGACTCGATGACGAAATAACTTTAATAATACGAGCCTACATATCATTAGTTTTATTAAAACTGTTACAGTTGTGATTAATTTAGTATATTTGTTTATGATAATAAACTGAAGAAAATATGTGAACAACATTTTTGAAAAGAAACACACAAAAAAACACAATATTTTTTAAACAAATAACAATCGTCTATACATTTTAAATTGATAGCTAAATAAAAATCCCTTATTTATAGAGGCAATTTAAAACCTCAATTTAATAGGCTACCACAGAGAAAAATATACGATATACTTGTTGAATACATTTTAATAGTTTTTTTACTCAAAAACGTTTACTAAATGTATTTAAAAATAAATTGTACGTATAAATATAATTTGAAATTACACCACTATTTTAAAAAAAAACACTAATTTAAAATAATTTTCAGTTTTCCTGGAGTATTAATATATTTCAATTTACTGACAATACTTGTATAAAGGTATTGCATTCCGTACAGTAATTTAAATGTTTAGAAACTGCTTTAAAATGGAGCAGGTAGATCTTTGAAACTTACATGGATTTAAAAGTTAAATTTACTGGCAGTTGAACATTATTTGGTGTTTCAAAGCGATGAAGTTTTCATTTTTTTATTTTAATTAATATACCACATAAACATAAACATGAACTTTATTACTTTTTACATTGAAACATGGCCTTGACTTAGGACCAAGTGTTAAGAGATGTAGTCTGTGTATCCCACACTCTACATGTTGTAGATATTATGTGTTCATTTGTAAATAATTTGTAGATATTTTTGCAATGTTGACTATTTGTATAACCAAACAGTTCCATAACCGTGTATTTAGTATTTCCTATAATTGTAAGACATTATAATGAGGACATTATACTATGACACTATAATGCCAATGTAATGCTGATATGTCATTATAACACGAGAATATGTCTTGAAAAAATACTGAGACATTTGTGAGTGCACAGTGCCATATTGAACTAACAATATCATTTGTTAAAATAGATGCTACTCGTTTTTCACTTTTTTTGTGAGATATCATAGCCAGTATACTGCTTTGTCAATAATAAAATATTTGTTTTTTAACTCCTGGTTTTATTCAATCCTGCACTTCGTGTGTGTGGTATGGACAGTCACATGGAATTCTCTCCTAAATTGGGTTTGAAAACCTGCTATTACAGTAACAACAAGAATTATTAGGGCATTAAATATAAAATTATTTCACTTTTTTAATTAGCAAAATTATTCTTTAAGAGTGTTTAAAAATACGCATGTTGTTAGCATTTAGACCTAAATAGAATGTCAATTCAATTGACTTATGAAAAAAAAACGAAGTGTTGACAGTAATTTACTCTATTGCAGATTTTCCAGATCTAAGTAATTACATAATGTATAGGTTGTTTTAAATTTTATGAATAAGAAAAAACTATTTAATCTTTCGAAATTAGTACAGGAATCACGCAAATATAATGAAAAATGCAGACAAATTTACAAATGTGAATGTTAATTTAGCTCCAGTTCACCTTCCTCTTGTACCTCGTCTGGGGTCTGAGCAGCAGTCTAAATGACAAACTTAGGTATTGGAATCCGGAGTCATGTTCGTTTGAAGTAATCAAAAAAAAACGGCACGAAGAAGCTCAAAATGAATTATTTATGTCGTTTCTACATCGGAGATACATATACTACAAAATATAGTGTATTATAAGAGAAGAGAAATTCTCATCAACTCATCAGGTACAAAACGATGTTTTAGACACGATCTTTAAGCACTGTGGTGCTACCAAGTTGTGTGCACATAAAGCAGGTATGGTGGGAAGAGTGGATTGAATATGAAGGTTGAATTTAGCTCCAGTTCACCTTCCTCTTAATGGAGGAATGGAATCTGACACTGTCACAGATTTGAATCCTGGATTCTGGAGTCACGTTAATGAACTGGAGTTAAAGTGAACATACATATTGAATCAACCCTTCCCACCATAACTAACTCATTTGCAAATAATCGATGATATATTGAAAAATATTTAAAAATGTTATTGCATTGTAAAAATTCGCTGAATATGTTATGTAATAATTAAATTTATTTATTAAATATTTAAATAAATAAATTATACTTAACTTCTTTATTTTCTTTAACAAGAAAGAAATTGTATAATGAGAGCTATGAATGAAAGTAATACTTTCTCAACTTCTTATTTGAAACATTTTATCTACAAATGGTAATAAGTCTGTTTCGTTTTTACTTCATTACTTTGAGTATATTTAAATATTTCCCCACTTTGTTACTTTAATTTTGAATATTGACTTCTATACCAAATTAAATGATTTATTGCTTTATAGACTTTATTTATATTATTAGTAGTTTATAAACTTTCAAATCACTGTTTGTATATTGGTTTTACTTTTTTACCTTTGAATACCTATAACTAAAAATCCGAAGTGATGTGTCAAAGAATTAGTATCTGATTCGATTAGTTATATGTACTATCACTGACACATTAGGAACCATCTCACATAGATTATACGGGTACCGGTTGTTCTGGACACTCAACTTCAACTGATATCATGCTACTTCCTCTAAGGAGCGTCATCTGATACTATGCCAAGAAGAATTTGAGGCCTAATTTTGTTATTATGATAATGTAATGAAACTATAGTATCTGTAATAATTTATCCTATCTCGCAGATCCATAATGAATTCCATAATGGCCCCCAACGACTTTAACGGAATACAAAATCTTAACGCGAAAAGCAACATACTCCATACTATCCCTCGATAGGTGACAGTGATTGTAATAATACTCCACTTCTGCTATCTACTCTGAAAAAAAACTGTGATTATGTTTCATAACTTTCAAATGGCCTATAACGTGACATTTGAAATATACAGAAGCGGAAATACATTATGATGGCCTATTAATTTATTATTTTTTTATTTTAAAGTTGTGGTTTCAATTTAAATTTCAACTTAAATTCCATTTTATGACCCACGCAATGCAATTGTAACTATTGTTGATGCAATAAAGAGTAATATTATTAGGCTGAAGGCGGATTACATTTGGAAGTAGAGACTTTTTGACCGAAGTAGACTTTTCAGACCAATGTATGTATACAGTTTCTTGATCGTGACAATAAGGCAAACGAACTATGGCACCGGAATTACTTTAGACCTAAAGTAGATTATAAATTTAGGAAGTAATATTTTCAGACTTACTCGTATGTTTATGTTATCTTGACCAGGAGAACAATGCGACCGCTACTAAGGTACCAGAAATAGCATAGTGTATAACTCTGGCTGGAAGTAATCCCTTTTTGACCTAAAAATACTTTAAAGGTCTACATGTGTAAAGGGAGGAAACTTGGTAGGAAAGTAATTATGGGAATTATGCTGGTGCCCACTATACAACTCCGGTTGTGTTTGCGTCAGTATCGCAAACTCTGACCGCTAGATCGCATGATGAGCAACATCGTTTCGTGTTTTTATATCGTTTCTGCGGTAAGGCTGGTTTCCACAGAAACGATAGCCTAACTCCATTCCAAGTACCGGGAATTAGTTATCCGTCCCATCTACTCGCTCTCAGATTCCAATATGCAACAACTCTGGCGTTAATACTGTAGAGTGACAAGCACCTTCATCGAAATCAATGTTGCCTACATAAAAGGAAGTTCCATACAATGGTCAAAGTCTATAGGTCAGTTCGTTTTCCAGATATCGTTGTGTGAACAGATAAACAAATATGGAATTCTTCCAGCATCTCTGACGATAGGCTTCCTAAACGCTTAACCAATTAATACTAGTTTAATTGGATATTGTCTTACAGGGGAAATTTGTTCACAAATCATCTTATTACTTATTATAACTTGTTGCTTCCGTTTATGTACCCAAAGTATAGATATGTTTATTTTGATGAGACAGGTTGTTTTTATAAAAAATGATGGTACAAGGTTAAGTAAGCCAAACTTAATTAGATAGTACTAATCACAAAAATGTCACTATGGAAATTCCCATTAGTATGAGGGAAAAAGGTATGTATGTTCCTATATAATTTATTAATAGGCCTCGTATTCGATAAGTAGTGTGTCAATGTGAAAAGTTAGATGGAATCTTTGTTAAATACAAAATTGATAGAACATTTACGATATCTCAACAACAAATTTAGTAATTGAGCTTAAAACACTAGTAAGCCAAAGTGGCTGTGAGCTTACGTAACAGAAAAGTAAGTATAAATTACAAGGAGGCTACATTGAACAGCCTCACTGTTGTCTCTGATTACTACTGTTTCTAGTCTCCAACTTAGTTAAAAGAGACCATGTCGAAAATGGTAAGCGTTTTAGTTGCCTGAACACAAAAAGTAATTTAGTAAAAACCTGTTTAATTACTGAATTAATTCATCACCATATGTAATGATACATGGCTTTAAACTGAATAAAATGTTGTGTATTGTAAAAAGCTCAAAAATATAAATTCATGATAAAATAATGAATGAGTTTTTAATCTTTAACAAGAGGAGAAATGGTTGCAACACATAAACACCGTTTTCAGAGAAAAAAACAATCTGTTAATGAGTTTAAGATGTAAGCCTATTTCAAATCTTTAGAAATATAAATTGTAACGGTTACAAACAAAAATGGATTCAGATAAGTCGTATAAAATAATCTAAACTGACGAAAATATCATATACGATATATGAACTATGTACGAATATTGATCAGATTTACTACACAAACAATATATTCTAGCTATTTTGCACAAATGCAACAAGGCCCAGTAACAGGAGGATTCTTAAATTTCATAAAACATTAAAAGCAATAATTTTAAATAAATTAAATGCAAGAAATCAATGCTATCGTGATAAAAAGAACCATTGTGTACCAAATATTTATCATTTTACGGAAGTGTTGTAAGAAGAATAATGTCGGTGTAAGTTAAACGAATGAACTGTTCTTAAATGATTTCCCCACGGTGCTAAATAATCCAACAGAACGTAATTACACACGTTTTATATTGGAGGTTATATAATTAGCATCCAATATTTGAAAATACGAGTAATCAACTCTTTCTTAGTTTATGAATTATTAAAGTAAGGTTTTTAAATGTAATATAAACCTGATAGATTATATAAAGCTTCAAATTTATGAAAATAACCAATACGTTCTTAATTATTATAGCAAATAAATATATACAAAAATAAATACTTAATTCGTTAAATTATAGTAAAGAGATGAAAATAAGGTGATAAGATTTAAACTATTAGAGAGATTAAAATAAATTGCTTAATTCAAATGTCATTTTCAGAGAAAGGATTGAAATGAAATGAAAAATGTCTGTATTAGAGGTTGAGTTAGGACCATAAAGTTCTCTCTACTACTTAACCTTATTCAATCCATATTTTCACAACTGAATAATATGAATACATTAATGAAGCTCTTAATAGTTACCCTATGTAAATTCGAATTGACACTATACAAGGTAGTAGTACACCAAACCACGTATCAGGCTTTACTGAGACTCAATGCAAATGTCTTTAGCTATTTTTATTATGACAGATAGAACGAAACATAGTTATTTAGCAAAGAATAATTTACATCCCCCGACATAAAACAGATAAAATGTGCGGGGTACTACCGAATAACAAGCTTCTACGACGCTCAGCCACATCTCAAATGGTTGAACATACAACACCACAAAACTCACTTCTTGTCTATGTAGATGTGAAGGTTCATGTACAATTTTAAGACTATAGATGAAATCTTCCTCGAGATATATCCACAAGATCTTGCTATAATTTACAGTTGTGTGCATTAAATTGTGTTTCATATCAGTATTTAAATACTAAAAATGTACACACCAAGTCATAAAATTATATTGGATGTGTCTTAGGATAATTAGGCTGCATGTCTAATACCTCATGTTTTAAAATCTCTTAAGAGTATACTGAGTTTGTATACAAATTTATTTATTCTATTGTTTTTTTTTATTAAGGCAGACAGAAATGAAACGGTTGCAGCCCTAACAGGGAGATAGACTTCATTTACGATCAGCCAGTTACTATTCAATAAATGTGATAGCATGTTTATACTCTATGGAGAAATTTAAGTTATGACACTATCGCATCATTTAGGTTCATGCAATCTAACAGAATTTCTTTTTGAAAAAAAAAAACGTATATGTGTATGATGAAAATGTGTAGAATAAATACACCTATACATTGCATACCTACGTTTACTCTCCGTATATTTAATGAATTGAAATATATGTACTTAGTAAATTTAGTTTTGCCTTCTTGTAAGTATATAAAAAATTGTAAAAAGTCTAAAACAGTTTACCTTCCAAAACACATCATGAAATAATACTGAGCATTTGAGTAGTAGGATCGAAATGAGTAGCCATATGTGAGCAGATATAAATAATAATGAAGAGTTTAGCGTTTCTAAATAATACGATTAGCTTCGAATAATTATTTTTATAACACACTCTAATTAGTTAAAAGCACAAGCTGAACTCCAGTTTTGTTATGTCCTTTCTCCAACCGAATATTCAAACCATCTTAATGGAGAAAGCACAGAAAAAACTACAAGGTTCAAGCAGATGGGCTCAAGTGACGTTAGCGGATGTATCGTAAGGGAGATGTTTGGGGAACAGATGTGTTGAGGGGAGGTGATGAGATATATTAATTGTTGAAGAGGGAAATGTCCCAGGCCTGATCTTAAGGTATCTATACTATCGGTATGTCGAGCTTTCCTTATTGAATCAATACATAGATTCTGAAACCAGTATTTACCTCACTAACAATGAGATACTTGATAGAATCAAACTGCTTTTGTATCCTTGGTGGAAGTAAGTAGGTTTTAATGGAAAAGACATATTTTATAAAACTTCCCCATTAAATTTATTAAAAAAAGCGCTTTCGCCGGTTAAAGGCATCATCAGTTTGACATTGTTTACAGAAAAAAACATATGTGTAAAATAGAATAAACATATGATAAAATAGAATAAAAATTTAAAACTAATTATTGTAAAGACCAAAACACTAATAAATTATAAAAGAATTATGTAGAAAAATATGGTTTGCAATTCATAATTTTGGAATGTATTTCTTTTTTCACTAATGGTATATAAAATATCACTGAAATTTTACGGAAGGTTGGGAAGTACAATTATCTTTTAAAACTGTCATACACGCACTTTCAATTAGATTTCTTTTAGTCCAGGAAGATTCTTTAAACACTACACTAGACGATTCAAAATTTATATGATGATTTTCCTTTACTGCATGTTCAACTAATTTAGATTTTTCAATGTTTTCTTTTTTATAATTATACATATGTTCTTTTACCCTAATTTCCACAGGTCTTGATGTTTTGGCCGATATACGTCTTGTTGGCAACCACAGTCAATTTTTATATATCACATTCTTGGTTTCTTGATGTTTGTTTTTCGGTTTAATTTTGTTTAAATAGCTTCTTATATTATTTTGGGACTTAAAACAGTGCGGATGTTAAATTTATAATTTTATCCTACGAATTTTTTCTGATTTTTTTTTACATAAGGAATAGTTACGGTAGTGAGATAATTAGGATTGTCTTTTTTTGGTAATTTGTTTTCAACTTTAGTTTTTAGCCTTAGCTTGTTCAATAATTGATGGAGGGTAGTTTGTTTTTAATCAAAAGTTCTGTAGTATAATCTTCTCCTAAAATTTTGTCTTTGTTATCAGTTACCAAATTATTAATCTTCTGGAACAAAACTTTGTACTAATCCAATTTTTACATGTTGAGGATGATTTGAGTTATAATTAAGGTACTTGTCTACTGAAAAGTCTTCTTGTAAAAATAATGTTGTTTTTAATTGTGTTTTTCTTTTGTTTTTGTTATCAAAATATCAAGAAATGGAATTTCTCTGTTAACCTCATTTTTAATAGTAAATTTTATCGATGGTCTAATTTGAAATTGATGTGTTTTAAAAATTCGTCTTGGATTTTTGTTTTATTTTCCCATACACAAAAGACATCAGCAACATACCGTAACCAAATTTTTTGGTTTAATACTCCAATTTTCAAAAGCAATCTCTTCAAAGTGGTCCATAAGTATGTTGCTAATTATTGGGCTGAGAACACCACCCATAGGTAAAACCGGATACTTGATTGTAAAATCTATCTTTTAAACTGAAAATAGTTGTGGCTAACAGTATAACTACAGTAAGAAGTTCCCATTACACAGTTAATAGATAATGTTGTTCTCATACTGAAGTTGTTATCATTAGAAAGTCGTTGTCTAATCACACACAAAGCTTCAGAGACAGGTACATTTGTAAACAGACCTATTTACGTCGTAGCTGACCATAATGTCATTGTAATCAAGTATTAATATTTTTTATTTTATTGATAAAATCTTCTGAATTCTTGATGTAAGAATTAGCTTGTCCAAATAATGGACTAATAATAGATAACAAAAATTTTGATAACTTTGATACAGGAGAGTCAAATGGAACTTACTATTGGCCTAAGAGGAATTAAATCTTTTGTGAATTTTTGGTAGTCAATACAAATGTGGTGGCTTTGAATATTGGGGGCTTAATTTTACAATAAGAGGTTTTACCTAGTTCATTTTTCATGGTTTTTTAGTGTTTGTTTTAATAATTTTCTCAATTTTTACTGTAGGATCCTTTATTTATTGAAGTATATTCATCACAGTTAAACTAATTTATTAATTTTACTGTCATACTCTTCCTTGTCCAAGATAACTGTAACTTTACCCTTATCAGCAGGAAGAATTACTATGGATTCATCGTTTCTTAGCGATTTAAGAGCACTTAATCTCTGTGAAAGTAAGATTGCTTTTGGGTCTATTTGACTTTTCCAGTGTTTGTCGGATCAAAGCCCGGTAATAGTCTTGTTGTTCAGGAGGTAATAGATTAGCAGCATGAATCTGTTTGGCATAACTATATCCACGCATGAAAAGTGTCCATTTGATATTGAAAATTTAGGCCTTTGCTCAACAAGTTTAACTCACAATCTGTCATCGATTTGTTAGAAAAGATTAAGAACAAACTGATTATTATTTGTCTGGTTATTATCGGAGTAAGGTAATTCGGAATCAGAAAAAGGACATATTTTGTTATTAACATTACAAAGCCTTACAATCTTTGATACTTGTTTAGTAAAACATTATGAATCGTATCACTGACAATATCAAAAGTTTCTGCTTGAAAATATATCTAATTCAATGGGATGTAATCTCAAAATGAGTAGTTCATGAATAATTTTAAGATATGTACTAACATTGTCTCTCAATTGATACCAATGTTTGATCTCTTCTGTTAGCCATACTTTCTTAGCCTTATATAGGGCAGATTTTCATGAGAACTTTTGATTAAAAACAACTACCCTCCATCAATTATTGAACGAGCTAAAGCTAAAAAACTAAAGTTGAAAACAAATTACCAAAAAAAGACAATCCTAATTATCTCACTACCGTAACTATTCCTTATGTAAAAAAAATCAGAAAAAATTCGTAGGATAAATTATAAATTTAACATCCGCACTGTTTTTAAGTCCCAAAATAATATAAGAAAGCTATTTAACAAAATTAAAACCGAAAAACAAACATCAAGAAAACCAAGAATGTGATATATAAAATTGACTGTGGTTGCAACAATCCCCCCCCCCCCCCACCCCCCCCCCCCCCCACCCCCCCCCCCCCCCACCCCCCCCCCCCCCCACCCCCCCCCCCCCCCACCCCCCCCCCCCCCCACCCCAAGAGCCTGATTCTGACAAGCTAACCTCAGCTCTCGTCAGTTGTGCGGAATGGAAAACAGTTCTGATTAGGCCTATCATAATCAGATACTGTACAATATTCAGAGATACATCACTTACTACAGTATACAATTATATCGTTAACCTACACTATTATTACTGTGAGAGACAGCTCATTCATTTAAATGTGCTACTCAGATTAAATTAAATATATAAAATAATGCATCATTATTTTATTGCATTACATTCTGATGGTTTTAATATGTGTATTCCATAAACAACCTTGAACCCATTATTGTATGTGGTGCTTATCCTTTTGGTAAAACCGGTGATCAATAGTCTTTTATAACCCATATCAGGTTTTATTTCTATTCTTATTATTATATTTACAATACGATATAAATTATAATAATCTCTCTCCAGCTGTAGACTACATAAGTTAGACTACAGCTGTAGACTACATAAGACTACATAGGACGTCGTGACGCTCCTGCAGATCTGGTTAAAATGTTATGTAGCTACTCACTAGCTACATACTAGTGTTATTACAAATTTATTCTTTCTACAAGAAGTATCTGCTCGATGTAATATGATATTTTTTATTTGCTATAGATTTGCAAAACGCATTTCGGTAGCATTATTTTCGAAACACCAACAGTCAGGTCTTTCAAATTTAAACACAAGATGTTTACAAATACTGCAGGTGTTTCAGACTTTTGTTGACTGGAGGAATGCTGATGCAACATTACCAAATAATTTATGCTAGGGTTCAATTTCTTAATGTTGTTATTACGACGATTTGCCGGGATGGGAAACAGAGGTTTTACATAAAATAATTATTTTTTTAAGAATGCGTATTTTACAGTTGATATACTCTTGTCGGCAATGTTCAATTTTATTCAGTCAGACAAAAATCAGAGAACTTTATTTTATTACCAAGAATATTTTTTATAAAGCGATTTTCAACATTACAGAATTGTTTTTCAAAATAACTTAAGTACTTTTCAAAATCAAAGTATATACATATACATTTACAGAGCATTACAGAAAATTAAAACAAATACAGTAGCTAACACAGTAAAAGAAAAATTAGTATTTAAGAGCAAAAACACTACTCTTCCGAAGTTAGTCTAACATTGTTCTTGAACGAGGCGTATCCATAAGCCTTAAGGCTATGGGGGATGCTGTTGTATATCTGGGGCCAAGTTATCCAAGTCCATTCCTCCCCATATCCAGCCTGACCCTGGGCACGTCGAGCATGGCGTCCTGCCGAGTGCGACAATCCCTAATCTCAGCGCTGGTCTGCAGTATCCTCCTCAGGTAAGAGGGTTTTCCCAACAGCAACACCTCTTGTGCACAAAACAAGCTACTTGAAGCCAGACAATACACTTTACCGCAAGAATTATACCTGCACTGTGATAGAAGAATTTATATCTGCACTGACGTGATCAAAGTTTCTCCGGCCGTATACAAATATTCTGCAGCCTATCAATCAAGAACGTGCTCTCAAGGAAAAAATCTTTCTTCAAGGCAATAAGAGCATAAAAATAACTGGGAAACCACAGCTTTGACAATTTTTAGTTTCGTTTCCTCCAGAAATAACCCCTTAAATCCAAACAAAACCCTCAACCCATTAATTACAAAGTCATAGATATTTTTAATATAGCTCAGTAAGGTTACTGTTTGTAAAAAGTCACACCAAAGTCCAAAACCTTTAAATAAATACCTCCCAAAGAAAACCTCTAAAGGCCCCTTACTAAAAGAGACTGCATTTAAAGAAGGTTACAAATTAACAAGTGATATCACTGTCTTGGATAGAATTGAAAGCCCGTGATCGTCAGCCAAGAGTTTGACCCTGAACAAGTCATCATTAATCCCACTGTATTGCCAATGTATACTGTAATGGAGTGTCAGCACAAGCTGATTTTCATCAGCTTAGGAGTAAAGCGAACAAATCATAGCTTAATATTAAGGCCCACAGTATACAGTAGAAACATAATAGGACCCAAGCAGCTACTCTGAGGAACACCAGTCTCTTTGAAAGTAATCCCGGACAGACGGTCATTCAACCTCATTACCTGGGTTCTGTCGATAAGAGCGAAACTCTTGAGGAAACTTGATTAAAACCATAGTATTGAAGCTTAGCCAAAGACATATCAAAATGCATTACGTCAAATGCATGTGAGAAATCAAGAGCTGCTAGATCACTACGGAAATTCTTATCCTAAGCGGAAAACAGTTGGTTTGTCAAACTTTGTAGAGCAGATGTCGTGCTGAAACTCTTCCTGAAACCAGACTGACCATCGAGCAAAACACTGGTCTATTCTAGAAAGGAAACCAACTGATTTGTCTCAATCCTCTCCAAATACCTTGGACAGAACTGGTAAAATGCAAATGGACCTTAAGCTCAGACCACTTACAGGATTACTATTTTGGGCAGATGGATGACCAGGCTTTTTCCATCCAGAGGATAATCTGGTAGAGGAGAGGGAGTGATCAACAACATGGGTGATAGCCCCGATACGGAAAGGACTAACTGCTCTGATAATGTTAATTGAAATTCCGTCAATTCCCAACGCTATTGTGGAGGTATTCTTAAAAATGCTTTAACCTCCCTCTCACTTACCTGCCTAAACTGAAAAGTTATCTTGCACATTCTCAACAAATATCGCTCTTTTAAAATGTGAGGCCTTTCCGAGCTCACTTTATTATAGCCGCCCAAGCCAACAATGTAACGGTTTATGTCATCCGGGGAAATACCTCGCATTTCTCACCTTTAGATCTCCTGCACGCAAGGTTTCCCACAAAGATTTTGAGTCCATGCACTTTAAGTTTGCCTCAAAATTATCTGTTGTGCCTTCTGACGGCGTAATTGAGCATTTTTATATGAAATGATATTCATGATCATTTCGAATAAGAGGTGAGTTTTTTTTAAGTAGCCAAGTTTTCAAAAGAAAAAAAATAGTTTGCATTAATTTATAATAAATTACACATAAAGATTTATCACTCTGACGTAAAAATTTGACTAGAGTTATTAATCACAGATTATTAAAGAAATTACTTAAAATTCTTTCTTAGGAATAAAAATAAAGAATAAACAACAAACATTAAGCGCACTAACCTAACAAACAGGAGTTTCAAATAAGTACTGACATGTAATATGACATAAAATAGATTAAAAACTTTCTTATCAAGGTTAAATATTAAAATAAATAACTTTAATTATGTTTCTATATTGCTCTAGAACTGTTTGAAACATCAGGGTTTAAATACTCGAAAGATCAATTAACATTTTTAAAGAAAACTATTTGATTCAATTAATTTTTCTTAGTGAAGAACTAGTTCTCGTGATATGCATACATTAATTTAATATAACTGTACTAAATTACATTTAATTTATCCATTGATATAGCATACCAGAAAATATATAAATACGAAATAGAGAGCGTGGTGTGGAGGCACGCATATTATGAGATCGCGGAAGGCGTTCTATTGTCGGCGGTATGCCGGGAATGGTAGGCTGTTTAATGATGAATGGAGAGAAGGTCGTGCTGAAATGTATTGTATATTAAAGTCCATAGGGTGAATTAGCATAACTTGCCCATAACCATGTAAACATCATTAATTATATTTGGTACAGTCTATACATTAATACAGTGTCCAATTAGCTGAAAATGTTAAGTATAACAATTATCGTAACATCTAATACCCAATGGCCAAGCCGTCTATAACGTTGAATTCTAGATGTGAGTTTCAGTACCAACGACCTTGCTGAAAAATGTCTTGGATAATTAGAATTGATTTTAAAATCAAGATAACTAATTTGGTTACATAAATTAATTTAAATAGATTTATTATGTTACTAACTTTGTTTATATTAGTTTAAAATACAAAGTAAGTTAATAAAGTACTTTAAACTAAGAAAAGCTAACTTTCAAGTAAATTATTAAAAGTCATTTTGTAAAACAAGTACATTAAAACTGTATGATTCTATAAATCACAATTCTGTTATTTTAGGAATTACACGATTTTTATTTATTCCGTAGCCGTAAAGGTAATTTTTCCTTTTACGTGATTCACATTATGTTATAATCGATATTATTGTTTACACTCGATGAATTGTACATATAAGTTCGATCAGAATGCACAAAAAAACATGCAGTCAGCACAATTAGTAGGAACAACAGTAGATAGTGTAGAATAGTTAGCATAAATCTATAAAACAGAACATAGTACGTATCAAAATTAAACTAATGTTATATTTATTTATCCTAAACCAGACGTTAGATTAAGAAAAACATTACTAAAGAAGATATTAAACCATATATTTGATAAATTTTGTTTTATTTTTATTTAACCAATAGGATCAGTTTTAACATTGACGTCTCAGTGAATAATTAGCCGATTCGTGATGGAAGCATTTTTTACTATACCTTTAAGCATATAATTTATTGGTCTCTTTGAAAAAATAGTTTTAACCCCTTCCCTGTAAACATCAATATTTCTAATTCTTCATAGGAACTTTACGTTTTTATTTTTTCCAAAGTTAGTGGACAATAACTAATTACAATACCTTGTCTAAAACTTACTGTATTTGGAAATATTGCAAATGTTTGAAAAGGTCATACAAAATGTTACCTTGGTAGTTTTCTGTTCGTTACACGTGTATAGAACGTGACAGTTGTAAAAAGAGAGATAAAGCCCCAATGATATCGCACAAAGTATCAACGTATGTGAGTGTCAGCAGGATGATCGTATGATATCCCTACAGCAGCGGCGTTTATGGCTTATATCGCTTGCCGGGATCATGTTGCCAGCAGAGTTCATGTCTGGTACAACGTGTAACTTACATAAACTGAAAATTGGGCGATTAATTTATTTATGATTTTGTAAGTGTTATTTTTAATGTATCACACATTATACAGCTTAAACGAATGAAGATTTTTCGTAGCTTGATAATAAGGAAGAATGGATAGAACTTGAAGGGATAACTTTCATATACGTCTGTCGAGTTTGGTAAACTGATTTTACTTTGTCTCGATGATATATAAAACAATCTTTAGACTGTCTTTTAACATTTTTCTGTTAATCCAATAATTAAGTACATGTATTGATAACAAAATTTCCAAAACTTTAATATTTCATTTCAAATCAAATCAAATATCCTTTACCTGTATTTCCAAACAGACATATAACATGCATTGTAATGCGTCATAAATATTATAAAAATACAAGTACAGTTTACATTTATACATACAGACTATTTACCAATAAATTCACTGAGGGTGTAGAAACATTTTTCTATTAAAAAAGCCTTCAGTGTTCTCTTAAAGACCACTGAACAATAATTACATCATCATTTACATTCTTTAGGTCCACAGGAAGAGAATTATGAAAAATTATGGCATTATAAAAACAGTGTTGTTTGAAAAAAGAGGTTAGCATGGGGGGGAATATTTAATTTGTTGCTATTTCTGAGGTAGTGTCTGGACTGTGGAATTAGTGACTCGAAAATGCCCTGGTTTTGCATAAAAAATACCAATGTGTGGTAAATTATATATATATATATATATATATATATATATATATTTGGAAAAGTAAGCAGATTGAACTTCTTAAAATGTGATTTGCAGGATTCTGATTGGCGGATGCCAGCAATAGCCCTCACCGCTTTCTTCTTCAAAAGAAAGACATGTTTTGTTCTGCAATTTTCAAAACCCCAAATCTCAACAGCGTATGAAAGGTAGGGATAAACCAATGCAAAATATGAAGTCAGAAGCACATCGGTTCCCGTAAAAGATGAAAGTCTACGAAGAACAAAAATACCAGCACAGACATGATTTATATGAAAGGAGAAGCTAAGATTCCTATCAACAATTAGGCCTAAAAACTTGACCATCTGCTTAGAACAAACCTCTGCATCGCCAACCCAAACACTCAAAGAGTCATTGCGTCTTGATGAAATCGAAAAGTCCAGCAATGTAGTTTTATCAGCATTCACGGCCAAACCATTACTCTGAAACCACTGGACTATTGAATTACACTGAACAAACGTATTCATCTCCATATTGAAACGGCAAGACTCGTCAATTACAAGTGATGTGTCGTCAGCAAACAAACACAACAAGCCCCTCGAAACACAACTGCTGAGGTCATTCACATACAAAATAAAGAGGAAGGGTCCTAGTATGGAGCCCTGTGGCACACCCGTCTTGACAATCTTCTCGTCAGAATCCTAGTATGTACGTCAACGTATGGAATTTCCACAACTTGTCTACGCTGACTCAAGAAAGATGACATCCATTGATTTGCCAAACCACGCACACCCACTCTGTCAAGCTTTTGCAAAAGAAGTTCATGCGAAACCATGTCAAATGCTTTTCTTAAATAAAAAAAGATACCAGCAGAAAACTTTCCCTCATCAAGAGCTTTAACAACTTTATTCAAGAGAGCAAACATTGCCTTCACAGTTGAGCCTCCCTTGACAAAACCAAACTTTTTGTCAAACAAAATGTTAACCTTATCAAAACTGCCTTCTCAAACACCTTACAAAATGTCGATCTGATCGAAATAGGCCTGAAATTATCAAGTTCCTCAACCAGTCCCCTTTATGAAATGGCTTCAGTATAGACAACTTTAAAAATGTCAGGAAACACGCCATTTTCAAACGAAAAAATTTATCAAATGGGCAAGTGGCCTAACAAAATGCTCCGTACATGATTTAAGAAGCTTCGATGATATATTGTCGAAGCCAGAAGAAGCCTTTGCTTTTATAGATCTAATGATGTTAGATACTTCCACTTCAGAAACAGGTGAAAAGAAAAATGAAGACACCCTTGCACTTGATTGTTGTTGAAGAAGAGACAACGATGTGGAAGATGAACTTGCATTCGACACATTAATAAAGAAATCATTGAACAAACGTGTTTCGGATCCCTAACAATGACTCCATTACTATTCTTGATGGTTCGAGGGATATCTGCTGAAACTCTTGCCTTACCTCTATGCTCGTTCACTATGTCCCACACAGTCTTAACTTTATTTGAGGAAGTCTGCAGTAAATGTTTAACTTTAGATGACTTAGCTTCCCTAACACTAGCCCTAAATTGCCTCTTCAAAGAAAGATAGTGTTTTCTTCTCTCATCAGAAGAACTCAGGTCTTTAGTTGTATAATACCAATGCACAACCAAATCACGTACCTCAATTTGCTCCTGGGTTAAAGACACTTTGGCATTTGGAGAACGCCCACGAATCCGATATCTTTTCTCAGGAAAAGCCTGAATGAAATAAAACTCTATAGAGGACATAAACAAGCTCATTTTATCATCCATTGTTCTAGCCGCATAAACATTATGCCATGTTTCCCCACCCAGAAGATGTCTAAAAATACGAAGATTTTCCTCTACAAATGATCGCTTAAGCATAACCTTAGGGCAACCAGGACTAGATAAACACCTGACATGTGAGATTTGTGCATGGTGATCGGACAAGGCATTTATCAAGACAGAGCAACTCAAAATGTCTTCAGAAAGATCAGTATATACGTGATCGATTAGGGTCCGGGAGTTTTTAAATTCCCTCGTAAATGAAGTTACTTTATTGCTTAAATCGTGAGATGCCATCATCGATAAAAGCTTATCTACTTTTATGTCAGGAACAGATAGATTTACATTGAAATCACCCACAACAACCGTTCTAACTGCTGGATTTGTGATATTGTGAAGGCAATCGGATAAACATTCATAAAACATCTCATGTTCTTGCACTGACGCTGAAAAAAGTTTCGGCTTATAAGCGGTAACAACATTACATTACATTTGAATAGTATATTATTATGTTCATCCGCGGACGCTTTTTTATTCGTGAAAAGCTTCTCAGAACGAAAAAGTTCGCTAGCCCATACTTTGTTTGTGTATGAAAAACTTCTGACGAAGGATTAATCTCAACCATGTCTCCTTTGAAGAGGGAAGGCCAGATCTGTACTAGCCTCTTCGGTCAAAGTGGGCAGGGGTGGCAAGACCTCATGTCGAGACTAGACCCAGAGACCAGCGATTTATCCTTGCACTCTAATATTGCGACATTTGCGGTCAGTGATGTGGCACACCTGGACATCCATAGGATTGCCCAGTTTTAAGTGACTCATCAGATTTTGCTCTGCCCACTGCAGTTTTAAGTGAAAGGTTTCAACCAGCCAGAATTGAACCCTTAGAATTCTGCACAAACGTTATGCCATCTGTGTTACGCACCTACTCGACAAACTTATTAATCACTAAAGAGATGTTCGTTCAAGAAGCAAAATGTGCGATTGCTAAAACACTCAATATAGCGCAATTATACATATAGACATGTGCTCTAGCACTGCCCATATTTTTGAGTGATATAACTGTGCTTCATCTATTGTGAACATGAAAGTAAGATCAATTTATATTTCTTATTCATTATTAAATAATTGTGTTCTTATTTGAAACAAATATTATTTCAGGCTGTAGCAATTTCAAATCAAATCAACACCGGACAGCAGTGATGCCCTTTCACTGAGGACACAGAGTGTGTGGCTGTATTGACTATAAAGGATGACACCCCTCCCTGTCCTGACTGCGGTTAATACGTGGGGAAGCGTTCGGCAAGTCTACCCCTCCGCTATTGGATTCTGTTTGTACAATCATCTCTAAATATAATATATATATATATATATATATATATATATATATATATATATATATATATAATTACTACTTATAAAACTACTTCAAACATCTCATATTCATCTTGACTATAAAATATGTTATTACACCATTATTACTGTTTTATAACTAGATATTGTTGATGATAAGAGTATATGTTTTAACCTCAAAATTGATTATATCTTCCGGCATGAGTAGAAAAAACGATGGATTTCATGAGTGGTAGTCATAAAAAATAATAAAGTTGAAGAAAAATTGAATTTCTTATTATTTTACATGTATTTAGTGGTATAACTCTTAAGTAAAGAGCTTGTATATTTAAAATGTATTGTTACGAATTTGTAAGCTTCTCCATTTTTAACTCCTTGGTTTGATTTTTCAACGTTTAATGAGCACCATAATAAGGAAGTGTTATAGGTTCAAATCTCTGGATTGGTTTACCCATACAGAAGGCTTGAAAATCAGCTCTAGGAAGGTGAGCTCTAGGCTAGGATCTGTCACAGTTTGAGGATTCCCAGATGTTGGAATCTGCCAAAGGCCAAAACCTTATAGGATATCACAAGCTCTTAGAAGCGTTAATCTTACAGAAGCCAAAAGCTACAAAAGCTAGATATTTTTACTTCAGTAAATCATATAGATATAAAACCGTCTTGAGGCCGGAAGCTTCTGTGGTCGAGAGGGCCAGTATTCTGGGAGCATCCAGTAACAGGAATTCATAGGCTATAGAGCGTACCGGTAGCTTTAGGATAAAGCACCAAGAATTTAAATTGAAACATATATACAGTGCTACATAATATATTATAATAATAATATATATATTTGCAAAATGTACATTGTGTTCAAAAGTCATATGAACTTAAAATCGCATGTTCCTCAAATATGCATACTTCTGTTTCAAAATTAATTACCATATGGCTCCCGTATATTACATCATATGCCAGTAAAAGACTTAGAAAACTAAAAACTCCAACTTTAGGATTTCTCTTCCTATATATGATTCTATGTATGATTATTATTTTATAGTATTTACGATTAAGATAAATCATAAAAATAATATATTACTGTTTTTCGGAACACCTGTCTCACTGTATTTGTTTGTTTATTATCCAATTTCTTTAATTCGATCTAGAAAATAATATCTACATTTATTAATCTGATCAGTGTGGTGTCTTACTTCAGTCCAAAACACACTCGCTTCTCCCTCGATGATTCCTATCCAGAAATATTGTATTTTGTATCTGGTGGATTAATTTTTGATTCAATGTGCAATGATGCACTTCTCAAATTATAGTCATAGGCGGAATGCTTAATGAGTTATTTTATTGTTCGTACCTCTTGTATTTTTACTTCAGGTATTGTAAATATTCCGTGCACAATATCAAAGAGCACAATATCGGGTATATTCAGTGCACATATTAATACGTTTGTTCAATAAGCCCAATTGAATTCTACAGCAATCTTTAAATCATGTGCAGAATTGAAATACAAAGTTGGTTTAAATTTGACAGTCACAAACACAATTTTATCGTGTGACAGGCTTCGTTAATACTCAGCTAATAATTTATTGATGGCAAAATTTAATGAGTTGATCATTAATAAATAACAAGCTGAAAGGAAAGCGGTAGTTTTTGCTGCAAGGTAATGATGGAAGCGCGCTGCTGTCAAATTGTGTTAGCTTATTGCATCATCTTGAAGGCTTTTTGTACTTTCTGTGAAACTGCTCTTAGCATCAAATCATTGACAGAGTTTACACTGATTTGTTTTTAGTAAAACATTTTATACTTTCAGCTCTGAATCCACATTATTGTTTTTATTTTTTTTTATTTTAGTATTTACAAATTTTATAAGTATGATGAAGTGAAAATAAGTTGATAATTTTATTACTAATTATATTATATCATTTCCATCTAAGAAAATATGTTATTTTTACTAATTAAATGGAATTAAAGATTCATAAAAATATTCAAGTTTTACTAGATCTTACACTAATACCAATACAACAATGTATTAGCAGCCGTTTTGGTGAAGGTTCCAGCAGGTTACTTGTAACAAGTCGTAAAAATATGAAAAAAGTCTCATAAATGTCAATGATGTCTGTTACACGCAAAATAATCGGATTTTTCTAACTTTATGGTTCTGAATTAACCTTTATTTACGTAACTTACGGATAGCTTTGAATAAGACATAATATTTTTGAATTCTAAGTGAAGATCTATACTGTTAGGGAAATTAAGTTCCAAAACAACAATTTCGGTCTGCCTCATTTAAACTTTATTCTGGCCGTACAGTGACATGATACGGTATTTCAAATAAACACTTAATTATCGAATACTAAAAACTCAAAAGCAAACAGAATTTTATACAGCTATTTATTATTAGAAAGTTGTTTCAGTAAAATGACGCCATAAATTACGTATAATAGTGATTTTTATCCTTTTATCAGTAGTAACATAACAGTATTTTTTTAATGTGAAATCATAAGAGACTTGCTATAGACTGACCAAATTCATTGCCCATAACATTTATGGGCATAACAAATACAGAAACATAAACAATACAGTAACAATTCATGATACTCGTATATTGTTAATGTTATTTCAACATTTACAGCAGAATCCTTCATTACAGTACTTTTTTAGGACTGGTAGGTTGTGTTTCCAACTCAGGCATTTTTACGGTTTAAATGATGAAAAAGGTTTTATGAATGTTCACGGGAAAACTCATGATTATCTTTAACCATAATAAAGTACTAAATTGAGTTTTACCATAGTTTACCTTAGTTTAATAAGTATTCCATATTCAATTACGCTATTTTGTTTAATAAATAAAACCAAACCTCCAGCGTTGGCATAAGTAGGGGATATGTAGTCCCGGCCTCATTACATTGTCATTGTTTCATTCTTGTACAGTTGTACACAACCCACAACATCCCTGTCAATTGGTGGTTTACTCCTCTCTTCCTCCTTTAAAATAAATCTTTCTTGCCGTTTCTTATAATTCGGAGGCTTACTCACGCCTGTTTAATACACACAGTAATCTATAGTCTTACATTGTCTTTTAATAGCCCTCTCGTACACTGGAGATTTCCTCCACTTTGTAACATGGTGCTAGACCGAACGACCTTCCCTTTTTTAATTTACATAAGCTAACATGTCTTTATTGTCCTTCTTATTAACCCTTAAGCTCTGCTATTAATCCCTTTCCTCTTTTCTTAACTCTCTACGAATTATTGTTTTGTTCTGAGCATTAAACCACTAAATACACTTTTCCTCTAACATTTATTTCTCTTACTCATATTCTGATTTTCTTAGTCTTAACATCAAATTTGTGCTTAAAGACATTTTCGCTACCTTTAGTTCTATCTATATTCACGCCATACAACATCCCCATAAGCTTCTTCCACTCATCCTTCGTCGCTCACGTTTCAGCTTCCTTAAGAGCGACACTCCTTAGCAGCTTCTCTGCAGTCTATTCATCTTCAGCCTCAAGTATTATACCGTTCCTGATATTACTTATTCACTTGACTTACTTACTTTAATCCTATCTCTAAAGCTTTACCTATTAACCTTCTACTGTAGTATATTAACCTGAGAGCCAAAAAGCCAAACAATCGTATTATAAATGAAGGTATTTTAGTTTCCCCGGTTCAAGGAAGCTTAGTTAACTAATTGAACCGGTATCATTAACGAGAAGGGTGAACCTACTAGGACACACCTAAACCCACGAGATTGGGAATATCCCCATGGGTTCCCAGAGACTCATTTGTTTCAGCATAGCGGTACTCCTTAATGGCTCCTGCTGGTGTCAATTTCACTTCAGTAGCAGCCACCGAGGTTAAGTCCGACATTTGCTTAGTAAATGTCTCCCAGCGCCCTGACCAGACTTCAAGGGGAGGATGTAAATACTCACGGCAACGGCCGGGCTCGAATTAAAGACATTTCCAGTGACATGGAGTTTCCGGATCCCCAATCCACCTGGTGTTGTGAACAAACCGGACGCTCCCTCGTTTTAATGGACCACCATTTCCTGGCCTGAGTCTCTAGCTATATTGGCAATGGCAAACCGGCACTTTCAGTCTATATGAAGTCTCTTGCTTCGTATAGATGTTATACACAAAGTTCAATAATCTCCCAGAATATTAGCCTCCAACCAATACATGGGTATGGTAAGTACCACTGATATCCTAAATTTAACTTGTGAAAGTGATATATATTATAGTGAAATAAGTTATATTAATGATTTAGACTGCACAGCTCAGAACACTAAAATCACAATGTTTGCAGATGACGTAACCCTACTCCTCACCGGTAGAGACTCTGTAGCTGTAAAGAATAATATGGACTTAGCGATTTCTCAGCTTTCAGATTGGTTTCAGGCAAATGGATTACTTATGAATAAAACGAAGACCAGTGCAATACATTTTCAGATCTGTGGGCATTCGGCTGACAGGACCGAGGGGATAGACCATTTTGCTGATATCGCCTTTTGTGAATCCTCGAAGTTTCTGGGATTGATTATGGACAAAAATGTAAAGTGGGAACCTCATACAGCTGAACTTTTGAAGCGATTGAGCTCTGCAACGTTTGCAATACGAATTTTGAAGCCCTCTTGTAGCGTAGATGTTCTCATAGACGTTTACCGAGGATACTGTGAAAGTCTTCTGCGCTATGGTATAGCGGTTTGGGGTAATCCATCTTCTTTAGACAGGCTTTTTAGATCCCAGAAGTCTGTTCTGAGAATAATTTTTAACCTCCACAAATCCGACTCTTGCAAAGAATATTTTAAAAATTTCAATATCTTTACAGCGCATTCATTATATATATATTCGAAGTTCTCATTCATACTTATACAAATCTTGATGAAATTCCTAAGACAACAGACTCCCATGATTTCAATACAAGAAATAAAACTAAACTGTGTTTTCCACAGCACAGAACAGCCAAGTTTGAGAAGAGTCCGTTTTACTTTGGTATTCGGCTGTTCAATAGGTTACCGGAACAAATAAGAGCAGAAACCTCCCTTTCTGGGTTTAAGAGATCGCTGAGAAACCTCCTAAAGAGTTCTGTGTTTTATTCTCAAGGAGTTCCTCGAGTTTAATTTTTGACCTCCTTTCAATTTTTAATTAGAAAGTTAAGGTATCTCGTTGTTGCTTGTCTTTCATTGATTATACATTACTCCATTATATTACTTGACAAAACACAATATTTGTATATTTTTTGTAGAATTGTACAAATCAAATGTGTGAATAAAGGATTGAATTGAATTGAATAGAATTTTTTTTGTTTGTACTTTAATGTTTTTTTTTTAAATACATTTGTTATGAAATGGGAAGCCAGAGCTGATAGGAGGGAGATAACACAGAGCTTTAAAAGAAATACTTTAGATCATGACTCAGAGAAGAGAAGATATTGGGCTCTTCATAGAGGAGCATAGAGAAGAGAGAGAAGATTCACTGGATAGAAAGAAGAGACAGCCTAGAGCTTTCCAAGATGGAAAAATATGATTCGGATTTCAATTTTAGTAAATAAAAGAAGTTAGTGAATATGGCCAGTAAAGTATGATGTTGAGTCTTATTTAAAAAGGAAATAAAATAAGATGCTACTGAATGAGCATTTAACCAATATATAATATATTTAGACTCTCAGCTTGAATAAACTTGAGGTTACCATCCAAGTATACAAAAAAATAAGGAGCAGTAGACCTACTGTCGGAACAACTCGGGGTATTTACTACTTAGTTTACTTGTAAATTGTAAACTTTGAATGCATTTTCTGTTAAGAAGAGTTTTTACCACCTAAGGTGTAGGCAACACAGTTACCAATAGAACTCATACAGTTAACACAGCACTGTAGATATATCTTGTTAACGAGTCACTGTTAGAGCAAACGTCTCAGGCATTCCCTAGTGAGTTAAGTTATGTGAGAGTGACGTACTTTAGATGCATTTCCCTGTTCAGAACAACAACACTTCACCTAATATATGTACCGAAAGTCATTTAGTGATATATATATATATATATATATATATATATATATATATATATATATATATAATATATATATATATATATAATATTATATATATATATATATAACATATAATATAATTATAATATATATATTATATATAATTAATATTATATATAATATATATAATTATAATATACATTATATATAATATATAATTCCATATCAATTCTTAAAAATAATATGCCATTACTGTAGGGGTAGTTTTAGTCCCGTAAGTGAACATGATCAATTACACTATTTACTGCAGTCTCACTAGAATTTATATGTTTTCCTATGGTCCTAGACCATAGGACCTTTGTTTTCCTATAAATCCTGGCCTGTCCCATTTGCTGTCCTTATTTATAATGTTATTCCTAATATATACCAAGATACTTTTACTTATCACATACATACACATACATCTATTAAATATAAATAATTATACAAGTTAACTCTTTGCCATATAAAAATATTTATTTGTTTGTATGGCAAATATGTTTAAACAAATAAATTTTAATAAAATCATTTTGAAATAATGTAACGTGACTTTTTTAATTATTAAACTCCAAAGCACGTTTGATATTAAATCTCATGTACTTTAGATAATTCAGACTATAACTAGATACACATTTATAGTTCTGAGAATCCATTTGCATTGAACAAATAATAGAATGTTATAAAACAAACCGTTTCAGGTAATATTAAAATAAAATCAATTTCAACATAGAACACATTTTTCAGTAAACAGATGCACGAGACAGTGAAAATTCTCAGGTTAAAAACCAGTTCCTGGCAGCAAATATTTGGCCGGTACAACCAATAACTAGAGACTTCATCCAGTATCTAAGCTATAAACATTGTAACGAGCAGCTTTGGCATCGTACTTTTACATTCCATATATCATGGAGAGAGCAACAATCGATGTTGCCATAAAACTGAAGATACTTATTGGATTGTTAAGTAATCCGTTATCCCTTATTGAACTTTTTCTACCTGAATTACTAAAAATGTTAATAAAATCCAATTTGGGGTTGTTCTTATCCAGAGGGAATTGAACTAATGAACTCCTAATAGGCAGTGGTGGATACCTATTCCTTTGGAATAAATACCTTTATCTTGATGTTATGAGGAATTGATTCTTGGTTTGGGTAGTTGTTATTGCTTAATTTTCTCACTTAACGAAATTCTATTAAAAGGTCTGATGGCTTATTAGCGAATTTTTCTACCGATAAGGGATCGTTATGCTGATAATTATTAATGAAATTTACTTTACCAATGCAGTTTTGATACATTTTGTTGTGAGAGGACAGCTACATTTGTATTACGTACGTACTTGACTGGCACATATAAATGGACCTCATAACTCTACACAACGTTGGAAATATATCTTGGTAACGAACTACTGTTTACTCTACTGGCGATCCTTCTTTGGCTGTTCTCATCTGACTTAATAGGTCTGGAAACAAACGAGTTTTAAAAACTAAATAAATTATACTGCTTTTAAATCTTTATTACGTAATTTGATCAATCATATTTTTGAATGCGCGTCTTTGTTTTAAATTGAAACTGAAATAAATAACGTAATTACAGACATATTTATTGTACTAATATTCCATTCCCGCCAATAAACTTTGTATTCAGCCCATGGAAATACTGATAACGGATTTTGACGAGATATTATTTTATTTTGACATATTGGTAATTTATCTGTACAAATAGGTAGCAACATACCGGTACTTATAGCCAAGATTGTTGCTAGTCAATACAAATATTGAATTTTTTTCCTATATATTGAAACTATTACAAAAAAACTAAAAGAAACTTTTACCATGTTAAAATCCATTGATATTTTCTGTTTATTCTATACTCATAGCCATAGACATTTATTAAACAAAATAGAACATTACAGTTTTCTGTGTATCATACAAACCTAAGTTGTTTTTTTTTCATATCTCAAGATTATTTTAGTAAGAGTACATTAACATATTGTATTATTAAACATAAATAATTGCAGTCTACAACTACAACTAGAACAATGGTTGCTGGCCTCACACATGGCTACTGAAAGATTTGTAGCGGTTCTATAGACTGTATAAACGCCCTTCCAACCAAGTAGGCTCTTACACAGATTTCAAAACAGTTAATACTGTTAATTGATTTAGGTTGGACTGGTAAAGATTTATATAGTTTGAGTCAATAATAAAATAAAAGTTTTTTAGCGAGCGAAAGTTTGAATCATTCTGAAACAGTATGATGTCTATGCCTGGCACTAAATCGGTTTTCTAGTATGAAAACAGATTACGATTTTGAAGCAAGAGAATAAAACTGTAGTATATACTGTTCCTAAGTTATGATAAAACATAGTAAAGGGTCATAAGTATTAATAAAGTAAATTAATATCCATGCCTCGATATGTGTATGTTTATATAGTGTACTTGAGAAAGTTGTAATTACAACGAAATATTGTACATTAAATAATTGTAATTTTCTTTTAAAAATGCACGAAGAGAACATACACACACACACACACACACACACACACACACACACACACACACACACACACACACACACACACATATATATCAAATATATCAACAAAAAATAATAAACAAAAGAAACATCATATGTTAATAAAACTAATATATATATATATATATGTGGAAAATCAAGTATCAGGTTTCAATGTAACTATCATTGCAATTGTTTTGAAAATCCATCTAATTGCAGTACCTACTGACTAAGGCATAAACATTGTTCATAGTTGTTATATAGTTTATATTTTTTATATAGTCAAAATTTCATCAGTTTATATAGTTTTCAAAACATATTTTATGGAAAAACAGACTACTCAAAATTTTCCGTGGTTCCGCAAATAAAGATTACATAATAGACCATTTATAACCTTTAATTGTATAACTTAGTTAAATATATTTCCGTAATATATCATTTCTTACAAACCATTACGTGTGTAATGATAAACTACTATCAATTAAATCTGGGCAGGAAAGGACCATATGGTATTCATTAGTGATTTACGCTTCGTGAACAAAGGATATGACCCTTTGTAAAGCTTCTATTGTTTCATGACCAACTTTCCTTCGGGGGGAATTTTACACTACAATACACCAAGTTAATTTAATATGAGTCATATATTGGTTACCAAATTAAAATCAATCTTCAACATGGCTCAAAAATATACACATTCCGGGGTTACTTTTATTCGTAAAATGAGTCACTTCATATTAAACAGATGTTATTGTATTTTGTTTATTATGTTTAATATTATTTTGTATGTTATTTCTTGTATTAATTACGCTAAAATCATCACTTTCAAGTATATTTTGACTGTTCTTCTACCTTTAACGTGGATAAGGCTTTAAGCAGAAACATTATTAACTACAATAGTTCTCTTACACATATTGCAAGTAATAAAAAACTTATCAGCGTATATGGCGATATCTAAACTGCGGTATTAACGGTATCACTAAAACCTGAAGTAGAATTGTGTATATGTGGTATTTTGTACAGATTTAAAAATATAAATTCCTATTTTGAAACCTAGTGTAGGAGTGTGGTACACCACGTGTCAGGTTTGTAATAGGTTGTGCTGCAATTTAATTCAAACGTTCAAGTTCAATATTGATTTCGAGTTATCCTGCGGTCAGTTATACTTTACTAACGCTTTGCCAAATACAATGGCGTGACACGTAGCATCATCAAAGAATATGTTTTCTATTGAAAAATGAAGATTCATGCAAAATTTCAAATCTATAGCTCATTTTGTTTTCAAGATATTCTGTAGACAGACAGAAGATAAATTTAAAACTCCAGAATGGTAGGTAGTCTTCTCTAATGCTTATCCAATTGTGTATAAAAGTAAACACTGTATGATTTTTACTACGTATTTGATCTCCAGGAGTTACGAATAATTTAATTACTTAGTAACCATAGCAATTAAGGAGTCTACAACACAATGGAGGCTACAAACTCCCAAACTAATTGGCTATTGATTGATTGATCTGATTGTACTAATAACGTCGTTTGTCAGCTATTTGATATTTGATAATCACCATAAAATACATCTTCCTTTTACTTTAAATTTATGTATATCTAAAATAGAAATATTTGCAAGATTATTTTAATATACCTACTATACGTCTAACAATTCTCGCAGTTTTAAGACAAAATGATCAAAGAGATCCAAACTGTCCAGTTTTTTAAGGTATTAATGTATTTAAATTTCTTAAGGCTACAAACCACTGCTTTCTAAAGTTATAAAAAATACACTTTATACGATCATTATCTAAAGTTTATTACAATCAAATATGATATGTTCAATGATAACACAACCATATGTTTAAGTAATTTAACCATTATTTTAAATTTCTTTACATTTACAGTTGAAAGCATAGAGCTTATCATTTCAAAATTTCTATCTATCTAGATAAGATAAATAAAAGTTGTAGTACTTTTACTGTATATATTTCAGCATTAAATATGTAGCGCTTGGTCAGTACTGTAATGCATATATCAAAAACAATGTTACTATCTAACTTTTACTATAAATTTAAAGACCCATCTTATATTTTCTCACACGAAGAAAAGAGTCAAAACTAAATATGACACAAGGAAATACCAGGGTAATTCACAACCAAAATATACACCTTCTGACTTATCTTCTTGATTATAGTAACAAGACAAACTCAATATTGTTATCGGAAATATAATTTACTCGAACCAGAAATGCTCCATAAGCGTGTATAGTCTACGAAAATGCGTGCGAACTCGTGGGTAACTGTTATTATACTGTACAATGAACATATGTAACATATAATATCACAATGGTTTCTATTTTCTAGACTCTCAGGAGTTCTAGGTAAATTAATGGAGGTGGGGGCTGACTACGCGGAGCTGCTAATCTGCCCTGAGTATACATGAATATGTCAAATTGCTTACTGACACCATCTACACAAGCACTGTGTCTGAGCTGGTCTTCCCTCGTCCATGCGTGTATTGAAATATTAAAGTTCTAAATTTTTTGCAAAGCACTCAATTTTTTAATTGAATTTATTTTAAATTGAACTTTTTATCCCTATTTTATTGAAGTCGGGGGTTTTATTATTAGTTCATACTTTGTTTTTATGTTTTAATTCATTAATTGTTTTTAATGATTACTTTTTTCGTAAATATTTTTCATAAAGTAAATGGTTAAAAACATCTTTGAACCTACATGATGAAGAAAAGTATTTCTGTAGTGCTAGTCAAATACGGTGGTAGATGCATTAAGTGTAGTTACAACTATTCTGTAGCAGTCTTAGTTTGCACTTATTTTTATTAACGTAAACTGTACATATATTTCTAAATTTATTTAGTTCTTTAGTGTAATGTGTTTCTTTTTTATCTTTCTTTCTGTCTTTTTATATATTACGTAGTAAGCGCACAGTTTTTTTTTAATGGAACTCAGAGCCACGCACAGGATTCGTCCCATGTGGCTCTTTATTCATTTTGTAATATGTGATTGATTAACAAATAAAGTCTTTCTGATTTATGATCTCTGATTTCTGATTAAAGTTTAGTATACAAACGAGAGTACGTATGTTAAAGCGTACAGATTTTTGAACCCGTTAGACAAACTAAATATCAGGATATGGGGAGGTTAGCTATAAACGAACACAGTACCAAACTATGAAACACAATTAACAAAAAAAAGTAACTTAGTTAGATAGGTACTTTTTCTAATAGAGGCACAAAAAAAGTATCGATATGTGCAATAGTTCACAAAAAATTAAAAATCATTGGCAGTATAAAAGAAACTTAAACATAGAAGACAGCATCAAAATTATCATTATTTCTGGCACCTTAAACTAAACCAGTTTAATTTTTACAAGAAATAAAAATATGCATAAACTTATTTTAATTCACTGACCAATTTAAAACTAAATTCGACTAGGTAACATTAAAATAAATGTGTTTTGTTGAACTTGAATGTTTACTCTGTTAATGAATTTTAGTGCTTCAAATCTGTAGGGTAACCTTGTGTGTAGATGTACATGTAAGTAACTTATTATTTTACTATTCAAACACATTCTATTGTCATATTAATTATACCATACTTTAGTAAATTTTAACCTTTTTTATATGTAGATATAGATATAAGTAACTTATTTTTAATATTCACCCCATTCTATTGTCATATTAATTATACCATAGTATAATGTATTTTAAGCATATACTAACTTATTTCTAAAGATGATATAAGTTAATTATAAAGTATTAGAGTACATTTTAATTTAGAAATAAACTATATTCGTTAGTTACAGAATGACTGTGGATTGGTTGACCTTCAACCAATCACAAATACTGCTACTCCATTAACTTTAAAAGCGGAAGCACAATAATAGTTCTAATAGTGTTGGTCTGTAATTTTTTACTTAATTAATAAGGCTTCAATCAATAATAATTATAAGAATAATTATTAATTATTTGCTTCACATTTGATTTACGGCTTTTAATAATCAGTGTCAATCCTCAGGCGTGAGCTTTAGTAGAATATACAGTAGGATTGCATACATTTGGCACCCCCCCCCCCCCCCACCCCCCCCCCCCCCCACCCCCCCCCCCCCCCACCCCCCCCCCCCCCCACCCCCCCCCCCCCCCACCCCCCCCCCCCCCCACCACGCTTATGCAGTTTTCTTACGTGCAAATTTTAAAAGTTTCATTCGTGATGGGATAAATGTGCATTGGAAACATTGAAGATTAATGGTATTCAGTAACTTGTAGCTTCTTTCATAGGCTTATCTATAATTATAATAAATTTCTATATTACAAAATTATAATGTCATCCTTGAATCACAAGCGTCAATTTCCTTAACTACAACTAAAATTTTGTCATTCACTCCATTCCAGTACCACATTCAGACATAAAACAATATTTCATTTATACGGTTCTCATTCATTCCCTACTCTCTCACCTCTAGCTTCGGTGGTCAATTATGTGGCCTCCCAGTTGTGTCCTCTAAGCTCGTGTATACTATAAATTGCTTCTGAGACCAAAACGGCATTTAAATGAGCTTTTAACGCATTCGGCGTTGTTAAACTTTTGATCGTTAACCTTCTGCTTCTGAGCAGGCAGACGATCAAACACTTTCGTTCTGTGTCTCCCAGACTGGTAGTCTCCTGTCTCTTTTTTCATGGAAGTGTACATATCTACTCCTATGTGATCACACTTTGTCTAGAAAAAAGCTATGTTTCCAAAATTAGTAGCAGGAAAAGATTTTTCCTAAAGATAACACCGCAGGCGAGATGTGGATAGATAAATCCATAATATGCCATAAACAGTATCTAAATTGGACAATTATTGTCTAAAAACCAAAATGCCTGAGGCTAGTTTTAAACACACTTTGTTGACGTGACTACCTCATATCAACAATTTATCGATGTGTGTACCAAGGAATTTAGTCGTTTCGACCTCTTCAATTTTCTTATCGTTTTAAAATAAATGTTGGATCGATATTTAAATCTGTTTAAATCGTAATGAAAATTTATTTTGTTGGCTATCTTATGGGGTTGAGCTCACCGAATTGCTGGGTTACACAGTTGAGCTCAGTGAATTTTGCGATTTCAAGTTCAATCTATGAAGATGCCTTGAAGCAAACAGTCGTATCATCTGCGTACTGGACTGACAGTCCGCCATACATCGATGAGCCAACATCATTTACTTAAACCAAGAAAAGCAGTGAACTAAGGAAGGATCCCCAAGGGAAGCCATAACTCCGCGACAGTTCCCTGGATTATACGTCTGAGATTTTCACGTGTTGGGTCCGAATACAGCGGTACGATTCAATCCACTTGATGGATTTTCCTCTTATCTCTGAATTATCCAATATGCGAGACAATGTACCATGATCAACACGTTCAAAAGGCTTTAGACAAGTCTATAAATAAACTGAGAAACTCCCTTCGACTTTCTATTCCTTCTACGATCATGTCAACCAGACTGACAATTGCGCCTATTGTTGATTTTCTAGTTCCGAATCTAAACCCGCTTGCCAATAGTAGTTTTTCTATAAACTACGCGTTCCGAATCAGAAAAACCTTTGTTCGAATCTAGTACTAGGTAAAATCGATACTAGACGATAACTTTGGAATGAGAAAGGGGCGCCCTCCTTAAAAATTGGGATGACTTTGACCACATTTATAGAGAAATGAGGTATATCAAGGGGCCTAGCAAATGCTTTGAGCATTGTTTAGTAAGCAAAGTAACTTTAGCTTCCTAACAACGGAAACACATACGCAAACCATTATAATGACGAAAAGTGTAATAACGACTTGTATACGGCCATTGTAGTTAGCTCAGGAATTGAGGCATTATAAACTACTGACATCGCAGTCATTGGTGGCTGCGTATATAGGGAGAGCTACGAAATTTCTAGCTTTAAAAGTTAATCTATTGGAGTAATATGACAAATACTATAGTAATTTAGCTTAGAAAAATCTTAAGATGATAGCATATAAATATAAAACTTAGAACACTATAAAAAAATTACTTAGAACAAATTACTTATGTACAGACCGCAGGGTTTCACTGTTCTGTAACACGGTCGTTTTGCTGCAGGTGATACCGCATTATTCTGCTCACAGTGAACCGATTCAATATACTGGCTTACACCACCCGGCCATTTTTATCACGTAGCGCTACATAAAAAGAAACCTATTATTACTAGCACAATATAGCACAGTAGCGCTAATTTATAAGATTATTTAAACAATTTCTTGGTTGTAAGTCGTGTACGTAACACGACGTTTCAGTGAGCCTAATAAATGTAGTTTGCTTGGCCCTCCTGTTCGCTATAAATACCTTTAGGGTATATCACTAATGGGCCTATAAGAGAATCGGTGAGCATAGTGGTATTGGTGACTCGCTTCAAAAAACCCCTTTAGCATTTGATTTATAATCTTTTCAAACGCTGTTAATAATCCGTATGCAGTTAATTTAACTGTACTAATCCTCGCAAACTAAAAATAGTAAGAAAGACGTCTGAGAATTAAGTGAAGCAGTATCCATCTAATGGATTACATTATGATACACATACCTTAAACACTAATAGCAAGAACAGGAAAGTCTAATTAAGCCAAAGTTTTTACAGTTTGCCTTAGCGAGGTCTACCATTTGTGAGGCTGGACAAATTTAATTTCTGGTTATCTATCCCTTTATTCACATGATATTACAAAAAAGAAATCACTTACAGTTTAATTGCTTTACCTGTAATCGTTCAGGAATTAAAGGGCCCGTACGGGACTATACATATAATATATACATACATACTATACATATATATATATATATATATATATATATATATATATCCTTTGAAATGTTTTGTTAATATTACTTTATTTTGGTTCGGTACAGTAGTGATACAGCTAAAATGCTAGTGTTATATAGCACCACACTCCAGTCTTACACGGAGAAGAAGGAGAAGCTCCAAGCTCTCGTGTATTGTTGATGTTTCATTATCCTTTTACGAGATTAAACCTCATTGTTCCTGTCTTACCAGGTTTGGCAACTGTCTTTGTGTGGAACGGGTGATAAGACGTGTCTCTGTGTAAACCGTCTTTGTATAAACTCTTCCCCATTCCTTCCGCAATTTGAATAGACACTGCATTTCATTGCATTGTTAATTACCTCCGAAGTAACGTACCATATTCGAATTGGAAAAGAAGTTTTAAATAGATGTAAATTATTTACTTTCAAAATTGTGGACGACTTTCTTGTTATTTCTGCTATATTTAAACGGAATAATGCCACAGTCATGCTTTAACATTGATTTACATTACTGTAATAACATATGTGACATTATTGAAGAAATGGAGTACAGCATACGTCTTTTACCTGATATTCGGGAACGAGTTCAATAAAAATAGATGTAATCTATAATCACGAAAATAATTTTTTGTATGACATAATGTAATAAATGTAAGTGTTAAATGCCATTATAAACACGTTAATTCATTTCAAATAATAAAATAGATAGATACATTTAGTAAACCGTTACAACGACGGATCATTGAAGTTTTTGACAGAACGCTCCAACCAATCCAACAATGTAACTTAATCATATGTATTACTATGCCATTTGATAAAACGTTATGTGTCTTTCGGAGATTTCCCTCCGGGTCGAACATAGAGAGACGCCTGTACGGCCTACGTAGGTGGGGAGACCGGGTTACCCCTGCCCTTGCTGATCAACGCCAGTCGAGCTATCTTCTGTGTGCGTGACGGAAATACCCCTGCCCTACTCTAACCCCTAAACCCCCTAAATACGCATTCAACTTAGAAAGCAACTGGGGCGCATGACTTCTCGCCACAACTTTTATAATCTCCGTTGGGATGCCATTAGGCTCCGCAGCTTTGTTGTTTCTCGTGGCGGACACTGCCGCCAAAGTTCCTGTTCCGAAAATTTCGGAATATCTGGAACCGGCGTCGCCACTTCCCTCTCTTCTCAATAAATGAGACGGGAAGAGACTAATGGCATCAACGATTGCCATTACCGTTCCTTCCTAATAGCAATGCTTCAAGCACGCTGAGCTCTTCTTCTATGCATCAACACTGTTGAGAACTCCTGAGTTCTGCAATCTCGACCAGTAAGGCTGGTGACAACCTAGGTTTGGTTTTAGATTATGGCATAGATGTGTTACCCGAGTGTCGAATCACTTCCATAGTGGAATCAACAAGAGACTCCACCTCCACCGTGTTTGTGGACTCCAGACACGCTGTTGCACTGAGACTACGAATCAGCTCATCTAACGACGAACGAATTTTCTCATGTACATCTTAACCATTTCAACCAAATGGGTTTCGGGTACTGATTTAAAAATGTTAAACTGCTCCCCAAAACCCGTTTTGGGAATTTTCCCAATGCTAATATTACAAAATTATTTAATTACATTCTTATATCACGAACCATTTGGTTCGTTTTTTGTTTCCTAGAGGGTTGTCCTGAGGTTTGTTTTTCTCTCTTTATCCATTGAATGTTAAGCACGATCCATTCATGCTTTTAACTTAGTTAATTTCAATGAGCTGCCAAATTGTACTGGGTAGAGATATACAGCTCCAACTTCCACTGCTCTCCTTCGGATCTATTTCCTACAAATGTGTTCCGAGTTCCATACCATCATCGTTATCCACAAAAATCTAAACAGAGTGTTATTATACTTTAAATTCACACACACACACACACACACACACACACACACACACACACACACACACACACACACACACACACACACACACACACACACACACACACACACACACACACGTATATATATTCCTATAGCAATAAATATTACATTCTTAACCAGGTATATCATGTTTTCGACAGTTTTTATTCATAGGGTACACAAGTTTACATTTATTAGGGAGTTTCATTGAAATTATTATAAACATAACTAGTATAAGGTTATTGGTTTTAAACCCCATATATCACCAGATCTAGTAACATTTACTTTTAAAAAGAATAACAAACGGGAAGTAAGCAAACCAACATGTATTTCAATAATATACATTTTAATTTTTAACTTTAATTGTCATTGAACAAACGTTTATTAAATCCAATCACGTTATGGTCACGTTATGGTCGATTTCGTTTCCTACTTTAATCACGTCACGTAATTGCAAAGAAACCTAATTATAATTTTTAACAATGGATTTTTATTACCTCTTGAGTAACAGTCGTGTGATTAGAACTATTGCTGTAGCAAGGTTTTGACGAGGTGTCAACCGGGAGATAGTTATTTAAATTATTATTTAGAAATTTATCAGAAAACTGTACGCTATTCTCAAAGTAATTACCAAATTTGGATCATTTACGGAAATTGAGAATCATTGCTTGGACACATACATTGCCCCTTATTGCTTGGGCGTATTACACACATTACTTAAAACATTTATTTAGTTATTAAGTATATGAGGCTAAAGTTGAAGTTGTTTAAATCCTCCGTAGTAATGAAGATATTTATCACTGCTGGTGTTGAACAATAAATACTTCAAATTTTTTACAATTACTTTGAAGTTAAGTATCATAGTCAAAGATACTAGAAGTCATAGATACGTAAAGTTAGTATTTATTAATGATTTTCTTTATATTTGCTTAAAACATTCACAAATTTTTACTTGTGACTATCCTTTGAAAGTGGATTCACCTCTGAAAGCCAACCGAGCAATATACTTAAACTGCTATAGGTTAGCTACGTGAAATGTCAGTTTTGTTAACCCATTCGGTTTAACCCTTTCAGGGCCAGGACCAAATATGAGATGTTGCAAAATTTTTTCACATATCATATCCCCTGTGACTAGTCAAAAGTGCCAGGCTAAAATTGGCGATTTTGCAGTCTCTAATATTAAAATTTATAACTTTTCATAACAATTAGAGAATGACCTAAAAGTTCCACCAAATTACTCGTACAGATATATACTATCAACAAAAAAATATAGATGTAGTTTTAAGTAATTTTAAATTTTAAAAAAATAGTGTTTTAATAGATTACATAAATTTTTTTTATTTTTTATTTTTTTTTTTAATAAGTAAAAAAGGAAAAATAATTTTACCGTGGGAAGCTATTTTATTATATTTTACATTTAGAAAGGAACAACCATACAAAATTTTGTGTTATTTCTCTCATAAATAAATTTTTTATGACACATTTTGTATAAATACGCATAATTGTACTTCGCAACAAGTGATAAAGCAACTGACTCTTACACTGCAAGAAACTTAAAATAAATATTCACATTATGGATGTACCGGTAAACAGATGATTGTAGGATCCATAAACAGTTTCAATACAGTTAAAAACACTATTTACCAAGAAATATTTACACAATTTTATCTGAAATTTACTTACACTTTTTCTATTTACAAATATGCTACTTACAATTTTACTCCCGTGAGATCGCAAATTGTCAGTCATTGTAACTACTACACACAATAGCTACGCACGTAACTACTAACACTACTAATATTTACAACCACAACATAAAATAATAAAGGAGAATCCATCATACAATAGTACGATTACACTAAAGCATAAAGAATTAACAACAATAGATCGAGTCAGCTGATAATGTCACGTGACAATTACGAAATAAAATTGCATAGACCTCCAAAATAAAAATGATATTCATATTAATTATCTACAAATATACCAGGGAATAAAAAAACATAAAACTTTAATCATTTGACGTCGTATTTATTTAAGAAAACAACGAATATTGTGCAATGTATTGCCGCCTGTCGCTTTTCGCGTATGTCACCGACGGCAATATATTGCCGCCTGGCACTTTTCAGACGCGGTCTGTGGCGGCAATATATTGCCGCCTGGCCCGGAATGGGTTAATATGTTAACTTCTCCATGGAAACAAGAAACAAACAAATAGATCAAACGTGTTAAAAATACTTTATTTAATAATTATTATGCACTGACATTTATTTCATCAAAAATTATTGCGGCTCCAACAGAAAACCAGTTTAGCAAAAGAGATACCAAACGTGTAAAGGAGTACTCAGAATTACCGAGACGAAAATTGCTCCGTCAATAACCGACTTTTCAAATGAAAGTGACTCCAGATTGTAGAAATCAAGTATGTACATATTCAGATTCTAGACGTTGCACAAATAGGAAGGTGAACTAAAGCTAAACTTCAAACAGAATCAACCCTTCTCGCCATAGCTACGTTATGTGTACAAAACTCGGTTGCTCCACCGTGCTAAGATATCGTGTCAGAAGTCTCGCAATGCACTCAATTGTCTACCTCATCAGACAATCGGAAATCTAATTCAACTGGATTACACTATATCATTATATTTTGTAATCTAGGTGTTTCTGATGATGAAGCGAAGTATATTTTTCGTTTTGAGCTTCTTCGTAGTCGACTTTATTTTCCAGACGAATATGACTCCAGATTCTGGGAGTCTACTATATTTCAACGATACACACAGAGAGGATGGTTGAACTGAATTAAACTCAACATTAACATAAATATAATGGTAGATATTTCATGTTTCTAATAAAACTTTACAGAAAATATTTTACATTTTATCGGTTCTATTCCAAATGTATGTCTTATAGAACATATCAGCCCGTCACGTAGCGATTGGTGTCAATCAGCAATAACCTGAAGCTATATGCAAATCGCTATGACAGAAAATCGACGCGTTCGTTTTTCACTGCTGAAACCAGAAAAACGTTTTTGATACTGATTAGTAATAAAAATATTAATTTAATTCCTAGAATGGACCAAAGAAATAAGATAATGTAACTAACTGGGATTGGGAAGTGACAGTATATACATTACTACTGTATCAGGTTAAAATATATTACTTCCTTGGAGAAACGAATACCAAGGGTGCAAACAAAGGCAGTAATCATATAGGGACATGAACCACTCGTATCAGTAAACTAGGGCAATTTGAAAAGTCTGTGTCTTTGTGTGTACATCAACGTACGTCTGTTCACACATTACCTTAAAAACAGTTTAACATACAGTAAAGAGATTTAGTTACAATGTAGGTACATTGCAGAGAAAAGGCACATCTAGAAATTAAGATATGTCACTATAAGTGTGATATCTGAAGTGGAATACTCGTACAAGCGTGGAAGTTGACGCTTTTAGACTTTAGTAGGTTTTCAATCATAATTTATTATGTGTACAAAAATTGTACCGAAGCATATGCAATATTTAGATCACTCTCTTGAGCGTAATAATAACTAACAATTGGTTTTATATTAATCAAAATCATTCTATGAGACTCTTATCTCCAAACGATTTAATATAAGAAAAAATATTTAGAAAACTGCTTTATCCTAAAAGTAAGTTATCGTTTAGAAACAAACTTAATCTAATATAAAAGTAATAAATTTAAAGAATGTTTAAATAGTAATTTAACTGATCTTAAAATCTGGGATACCGAACGGCGAAAACACTTGAGCATTCCTATTTTTTACATTTTATTTATTTCCCGTAACTATTAAATATTTGCTATGAGTTAACGGTAATGGGAAGTTTGTAGTTTAGGGGTTTAAAGTTTTATATATATATATATATATATATATATATATATATATATATGTGTGTGTATGTATATATTTCTTAGCAAGAAACGTCAATTTGTTCTGAAATGTAATTAATTAGAACCGAAAATACCCTTACAAGTACAAAACCTGAGATAAGAGCCATTTGCAATTTTGCTTAACCCCTGATACTTTTAAACATAAAAACGGCAGAATATGTACCTGATATAAGTTACATACGCTTACTTCCACTTCAAAAGTACCATAGGATTTCATTGTATTATACCATAAGTGCTTTCAATAAGAAAGCTACGGACTTTGGGCTTATCCACATTAGTATAAAATGTATAAAACTTTACTGAAATCCTTGACTGAGATCGTGCAATTTCAGTTTAGATCAAAACAACAAAATTATGTCCTACATTTACTAATTAATAGGTTTTGATACACTAAGATACAAGTTTGTCCAGTGAAACTTGTTAATATTTGAGGTGAGGTGTAAGCTTTATCCCATGTTGTAAAACGATCCTCAGAAGCGTGGCTAGCGGATAACCTTTGTAGCCTCTTAATATGCATTAACAATCTAGAATTGACAAAGCATGAAAGAATTTGCATAGGGAAACTAAATATGTATTTGTAAGTATGGTTACTTCAATATTATATTAATAACGATTGCGCTTTATTGAATGTGAGTAGGCAATACAGTGGATGAAGTGTAATATCTTTTACGAGTTGTTGAACAAGAATCTGTAATAAATTCATTAATACATTAACTACATTCCTATGAAAACACAAGACAGATTGTATATTCCAGTTTGCATGAAAAACACATATTGGTAACATAATTGAACGAATGGTGTTAGGAGGTCTGCGGTAAGAGGCTGGTCTGATTCTAGCGCGTCTAGACGCATCGATCCTACGCCTAATTGCTTTCTTGCCCTCGTTGACCCGTTGTCAACCGTTCCTTTTATTTAGCGATATGTTCTTTTTAACAATGATATAAAGCATTTAACTTTTTATCGGATGAAATTAACGTTGTATGAAAGAAATTCTACCAAGCAACAGTCTTATAACTTTAAGTAAATAAACGTAAATAATAATGTGTTAAGAATGTGGGTGCTACACTCCTATATAAGGCAACGTTTTATTTAGGTTTATTTTTACTTATTAAAAAAACAAAATTAACCTGACGTACCATTTATAACTAAACCAAAAACAGTATGCATTATTAATAAACTCAATTCGTTCGGTGTTTTATACGTTTAAAATAATAATACTATATTGTGCATGTTAATACGGTAAATAAATTTTGTGTAAAGAAGTGTAACAATCTGCAGTACTGTTGAAATGTACAGTCACGTTATAAGTAGAATATTCTCGGCTCATTATGTTTTATGAAAGGTCATTAAAGTCATGCGTTAATATTTTTTCCACCATATCTTACTCTCAATATACAACTTTTTTCCGAATCGTAATACTAAATATTAAATTCTACCATTGTGTTATCGAAAGGTGAACAAATTTTATATGACGTAGCTACAATAAAACATTGTTAAACCCAATTAACAATATTATAATAGTGGTTTATACCAAAATCATTACTATACGAGTACTATCATAATACTGTACAAACTATTTAATTTAATTGAACTGTGTAGTATTGAAATAAAAGGAGATGGACGAATAGCTGTGGGACATAGTCTATGCTGACAAGATGGCAGTCGTACACATGATGCTATGCCTGATGTTGCTGGTACCTGCCATGTTTATTGTGGAAGCTGAAGACATTCTTAGTAGAGACTTAGTTAAACGTTCAGGTATATAATACAGTTTTTTGTTGAATTAGTTTAGTCTAATGGTTTCAGTCTTCTAAAATAGCTACTTCGTATTATAAGTGTAATAATCTAACAACGTATTTAAATGTAATTAGTTATAATAATTTTTTAATTTGCTTATATTTGTATCTAAGATGATTAATTTTGATTTATGGTGTGGACAAGATAAAAAAACTCCCATTTAGTAAAATGAAATCAAGACCCACAAACCGCTTTAGCGGTCATATGTAACTGATTATATGTTCTGCATTAGCTTGCCTAGTTTCTGTATTATACATATGAACCACATGAATATACGTTAGCCAATTTGCAAAACTATTTGCATACACGTTGGAAAGAAATGATAAGTGTAATAACTTTAACGTTGCTATCTGCTATAGAAAAAAAGTTGCGGCTGTCGTTCACATTGCATAGTTTATATAGCAACACACACTAGAAATAAAATAACTTTTTATTTGTTAGAAATTTAATAAACATTTCACACCTTGCATCAAACTGTGCAAATTCCAGCGCAGATCCGGTGGTAGCTGTAGAGGAGAGATTTCCTTGTGTAATAAGACATAGGACGTCAAGGGAACACAGTGTATGTAACACATGAATGTAATCTAATTCTTCCTTTACTATATCCATACAATAAATTAATGTGCTGTGTTCTAGATCAAAATGGCCCCTGTAAGGGAGATGGCGTGCATACGGCTTGCATCAAACTGCAAATTCCAGGGCAGATCCGGTGGTAGCTGTAGAGGAGAGATTTCCTTGTGTAATAAGACATAAGACGTCAAGAGAACACAGTTTATGTAACACATGAATGTAATCTAATTCTTCCTTTACCATATCCATACATTAAGTGTGCTGTGTTCTAGATCAAAATGGCCCCTGTAAGGGAGATGGCGTGTATACGGCTTGCATCAAACTGCAAATTCCAGGGCAGATCCGGTGGTAGCTGTAGAGGAGAGATTTCCTTGTGTAATAAGACATAAGACGTCAAGAGAACACAGTTTATGTAACACATGAATGTAATCTAATTCTTCCTGTACCATATCCATACATTAAGTGTGCTGTGTTCTAGATCAAAATGGCCCCTGTAAGGGAGATGGCGTGTATACGGCTTGCATCAAACTGCAAATTCCAGCGCAGATCCGGTGGTAGCTGTAGAGGAGAGATTTCCTTGTGTGATAAGACATAATACGTCAAGAGAACACAGTTTATGTAACACATGAATGTAATCTAATTCTTCCTTTACCATATCCATACATTAAGTGTGCTGTGTTCTAGATCAAAATGGCCCCTGTAAGGGAGATGGCGTGCGTGTATACGGCTTGCATCAAACTGCAAATTCCAGCGCAGATCCGGTGGTAGCTGTAGAGGAGAGATTTCCTTGTGTGATAAGACATAATACGTCAAGAGAACACAGTTTATGTAACACATGAATGTAATCTAATTCTTCCTTTACCATATCCATACATTAAGTGTGCTGTGTTCTAGATCAAAATGGCCCCTGTAAGGGAGATGGCGTGCATACGGCTTGCATCAAACTGTGCAAATTCCAGCGCAGATCCGGTGGTAGCTGCAGAGGAGACATTTGTTTGTGTAATAAGACATAACACATAGGCAGAATACGAGAATCCAGTTGATTTTCTATTAAAAGGATATCTGTATATTAAATGTTGCATCCTAATATAATGTTTTAATTTAGCGTTTAATAGCCTAATTATTCTAATTAATCTTTTTCTATTATACATCTAGATGCAAACCACAAGAAACAAGAATAATTAAAAAATTAAAAAAACACTATAAACAAAAATAATCAAAGTAAACAACAAACGCACTTGGTAAAAATGTATTATTTCGTTTCTCAACTTCTCGGTGTCCTTAAAAGATGAAATTTGTCACACACGCCTTATGACCTACATAGAACATTTTTAACAAGACGGTTTCTCAACATTTATAACAATTTATAAAATTAAAAAATTTTTATATTATTTATTTCATTATAAGTAGCTTATATTGGAACAAGTATATTTTGTGTTTTTCAACTTCCCAAAGAGATAAAATTTGACTTCCCCATTCATTATTACCTAAATTTAAGAAGAAATATTTTCATGATGATCCACTACTCATTTAGTTTGAAATGGATTTGCAACTCAGAATAGCTGTTTTTACAACTTCTCAATATACTAGAGAGATGATATTTGGCACACACGTACCCCATGAGAAAATAAAAAGAAATTTCTGAAATACAAACCATTCGATTTTGAAATGTGTTGCAACCCTTATATGAATGCATGAATTGTAAGTATGAATGTGTTTTGAACGTCTAAGCCTGTGGTTTATCTTACTTACTTCTGACTTTTGCAATACAATGTCCATTGTCAAAATGCAATAAAGAGATTGATTTGATTTGATTTGATATGAACTATATTTTGTTTTTCTACAAAGAAGAAATTTGACAAACATGTTTCTTATACTTTCAAATTTGTTTATTAAGTTCAATCACCTATAGGGGTTGAAGTGGGGTTGCAACCCATAGTAGAACTGTCAATTGTTTTTACAACTTTCCAACGTCTTAGAAAGATGAAATTTATATACGATTTTCATATAAAATCAAAATATTTTTTTAAACATTAACCAGTCGTAGTCGTTTGTGTAGACCACCCCTAAAAAAAGTTAATTTTTGTTTTCAAACCTTAGCTGTCCAATAAAGGTTTAATTTGATACAAAGTATGTGTATTATACCCTGGACAGTACTTGGTACTCGAAATACCAAACGGGAAAGCCATATTGGTCCCTTCGGGGCCGAAAGTCCATCGTTTCGGGGGGGTGAGAGTTAACGCTACTACGTTACCGGGTGTAGATTACAATGACCAAAACTAGTCACTTTTCAACCAAAGTAGACTTTTCAGACTAACTACCTTAATCGGAAAACGCTAATATAGCGCTGGAAGAACATTATTTAGTTGTATTACTTTTTTTATCTGGACCACAAACCTAACTACTATACCCCATAAAGGTCTTAGACCGGGAGCAGTCTCTTTTTTCCAGAGTAGATTTTTCTGACTAACGCTTGTGTTGGTAATATATACATTTAAACCTATTTTTTTGGTCGGGACAATAGCTCAAACCTATTACCGCACCGAAAATAGCTTAGACTGTAAGTAGTTCACAGTAACTGGAAGCTTTTGGACAGAAGTAAACTTTTCAGACTGAGTATTAACTTTTTTATCAAGGGAACAAGGAAAACTCCGATATGGCGTTTGAGTAATGTAATTGACCCGAATTAGACGATTCATCGCACGCTATACCTGACAAATAGGCAGTAACAGTCCGTTCCAAAAATTAGTCTACTTCGGGTGGATGTCTACAACATTAATACAGGGCTCCATTATACTATATCATATATGCTTCCACTAAGATTATTTAGTATTCCTCTATTATGGCCTGATCCAGTGGCAATCAATCATTTTCAGAAATGTTTATTGTGCAATTGTAAAGAACATGCAAATTACGTACCTGTTATTCAATAGAAAATCACGTTGAAAGTCGTGGGTAAATGTTAGTTGGTTTATTAAAGAAACGACGATTTATGAAATACGTCGTTTGTATAGTTTATTTTACGTAGTTTTTATTGTATTTATTCGGTGTTTAGCACCTTAATTGAGATAACTTTGCCTTCAGTATTACGACAGTATTACGACATGTAAGAAATTGTCACTATAAATGAATGCGTGTAGTACGATGCCCTAGTAATGACTGATATAGTGTTGTTGTCCAGTACACATAAATATATGTCCCGTGCAAATGCAAAACAGCGTTGTGTAACGACAATATGGCACAGCATTATATGACAGACAAGGGCTTGGTCCATAGTAACGTCACAGGCAGACACTAAGCCGGTCTTATCCACCTCCCTCCTCCACGTATGTAGTTCTAGACCAACCTAGCCGTGTAACAGCAATGAACTGAACAGCAACAGTTTGAGTGATAGTTCAGAGTTCCTAGAGAAAACCGAGTGATCGCTGCAAAGATTCCAAAGTTTTTTAAAGTTAAGTTTCACTACAGATCATTTTAAAATAATCTAATTTCTCAACCTTGTGTATGGTAAAGTTGGCGTATATGTTTTAGCTAAACTTCCTCCCATCTGTACTGGCGATGACGTACATTCAGCTAGCACCAGATAGCCTACTGTAAATCCCAAGGCAAGGCATAAAGTTTCTGTAAAGATAAATAGTGTGCTTAAGAACATATTAGTTAAATGAATATTCAAAATCCCTTTTTATTACATACATTGTATTCCTGGACGCACAATTATTATAATCCAGTAAAATGTTTAATATTTGCATTTACTACGGTTTTTAATTGACATATATATGTGATTCATATTATGTAAACCCGTTTAACTTCAGTTACTGTGGATATCAGTGTATTAACTTTTCAGGCCAAGATATATTATACACTTTATTTAAGAAAGATTTCTACAGATTTTAAATATAGATCCGCCAGCTGTTTTATACTGAGTGTCTAATCCACGTACTGGAGTGCACAGAAGTGTCTGAAGTACGTCTGAATACTCATATAAACAAATAGGAGAAGCAAATGTTAGTCGGTTTTAGAAACATTGAATGGGAAGAAATAATAAAATAAAGAATTATAAGAGACTTAGTTGTAGTTTGTATGCTATATTAATTTTAAGTACATAGTGTAAAATCTAAAATTTAGCTTGTTTTGAATTGCTTAACAAAAATATTTTGAAATTAATTAATAGAATTTACTCATGAGCCCATATTTTACCAATGATTGAAAATGGATCATTATAATTTTAGAAATATAAAAACATAATTTAGAACAAAAGAACTGTAAAAAAGGAGTTACGTATGGTATATTAGATTTAAATATGTAACCACAATGAGGACATTGCTTAACAATTTAAGGTAACATACAAGTGGGTGCAGTAGTTGCCTAGTCATCGGCGATGTGTGATGTTTGCCCCGTGTAATCCGAGACACTATAATAGTATATATATATATATATATATATATATATACATTCATTAAATTTGTATAAATGGCAATAGCCGAATTTAATTTATTTCAATAAACATTGAATCGCAAAAAGTACTTGCTCCGCCGGGACTCGAACCCGGATCTCTCACTTGCCGGGTGAATGTGCTACCATTACAAACAGGTGAACATTTTGAACACCTGCTTTGAAAGACTTTCAGTAAGTATTCCCCTTAACTTCTAACAGCTACAGTATTAGTTATTTCTTATGTAATAATGGTATTAAACATTTTTTAAACTTTGAACAGCGATTTCTTCCGACTGGATGAACCTTTTGAAGTCCGGTTTGCGGCATTGTTTTCATTTTAAGTAGACATTTAAAATTATGTGCTACTCAACATAGGCTGTCATTAAAGATTTTGTTATAACCCCCGACGGGCCGTCCCCCAAAGGTGAAATCCGACCACCATGTACACAGAAAAGTAGCTTACAATTTCTAGTAACGGTATACCAAATTTGGTTATGATATCTCTTGTCGTTTAAAAGTTATAAAGTCGTCCTAAGACTTAATAGTCACCCTGTATATATATATATATATATATATATATATATATATATATATATATATATATATATACAGGGTGTCCAAAAAGTCCCGGGTCGGTTGAATATTTTTCAAAATATTGAAAATAGGGCTACAAAACCTTACACAAAGTTACTGGACATAAAAATCTATTTTATCACATATTCAGTGATCGGCTACTTCCTCAGGGGGGCGGCCCGCTAGGAGTCAGAAGAAAATCTTAAATATAAACATAGGTTGATATGCATATCAAAATAAAGGTCTTTATTAGTATAGTACAAAGCCGCAAACCCGACCTCAAACGGATGACCGAGTCAAAAATGACAGCCGTTCAAAGATGGCTAGAGTTTGCAACTTAGGTTAATGTAACAAAATACACTGATGAGATTTTAGACTTCAACTTTCCTAACATTAAAAAATGGACATGAGGTGTTTCTTGAGGGTCATTTGAATAACTCATTAAATTGTAAACAGTTTTGGGTTAGTAAAGTTAAAATCAAAAAGCTCATCAGTGTATTTTGTTACATTAACCTAAGTTGCAAACTCTTAGCCATCTTTGAACAGCTCTCATTTTTGACTCGGTATATATATATATATATATATATATATATATATATATATATATATATATATATTTAATTAGGCAAAATTTTGAGAAGGAACAAAGTAGTATCAGACCTTAGATTACGGTTTAGCTGCACAAAAAACTAAAGAATTTGACAAGAAAAAGTTAATTAAAAGAAATAAAAAATACAGTATTTAATACTTCCTTTTTAACAATGGTAGTTTAAAAGATATAGTTTTAATACATAGTTTGACATACATACAGTCTATGTCATAGATGAGGTCACGTAAGTATCGTAAAATAACGTTTACAACACTTATTTGTTTATCAACTATTTGATATTCCCTGAAAAAACTGCAAAGAAATAGAGTAAATTAAACATTGCTATTCTAGTAATAATTTTCATTCTCCAACCTAGTTAATTTTACATATATTTACTTTTAACCACAGAAATAGTGTGTTAAGAGTCTTAAGCGATGCATCAACTGACTATTAAAATAGGAATTTGCTAGTATTTGATTTATTAGCCTAGGTAAAAGTAATGTGATATAACATAACCTTTCACGAGTAAATGTAATATAAGTGTGTTCAGACGACACTAAGTATTAATGTATATAAACATGAAATGTTTTACAATTACGAAAGTCACGAGAATATATATACTCAATTTAAAAAAACAAAACACTTTAGTATAACTTGGGATTGTATTACTTCAAGATATAAAAACCAAGCTATCTCATTATTGGGACGTTTTGGTTGAGATAACCATAAAGCGATAATAACAGATTGCAAATGTAAACATATATGTAGGGATAACAACCTTCAGCTTCATATCACACAGAAAAATGTTCTTGTTGGATATCATAGTCTTACAGTAATACTTCTATGGAGGGAACAATGGACCGTCTTGCCCAAGATGCAATAAAGTGTAATTGGAACAGCATAATATAAACATAATCTCATTTTCTAAACTTATAATATGCCTTTTAAGTATAATCAATGGTAGTATTTTTGTAATACAAACAGTACAATGAGTCCAATGCAATAATGGACCGTCTTGACTGAGATAATCATAAAGCGAGAATGTCAGGTCAGACTGTGGACGCTAACATTGATGTATGACCTCAGTTACAGATCACTCCGAGAACTATGATGTCCTTGTTGACTGTAATGGATGATAGTGATATGGGATAGTAATGGATGCTGGCGCAGATGGGCAGCTCCACAGTATATACATTGCAATAATGGACCGTCTTGACTGAGATAATCATAAAGCGGGAATGTCTGACTGTAGACGCTAACATCGATGTATGAACTCAGTTACAGGTCACTCCGAGAACTTTCATGTTCTTGTTGACTTTAATAGATGGTATAGATATTGGGTAGTAATGGATGATGGCGCAGATGGGAAGCTCCACAGTATTACATTGCAATAATGGACCGTCTTGACTGAGATAATCATAAAGCGGGAATGTCTGACTGTAGACGCTAACATCGATGTATGAACTCAGTTACAGGTCACTCCGAGAACTTTCATGTTCTTGTTGACTTTAATAATGGTATAGATATTGGGTAGTAATGGATGATGGCGCAGATGGGCAACGCCACAGTATAACATTGCAATAATGGACCGTCTTGACTGAGATAATCATAAAGCGGGAATGTCTGACTGTAGACGCTAACATCGATGTATGAACTCAGTTACAGGTCACTCCGAGAACTTTCATGTTCTTGTTGACTTTAATAGATGGTATAGATATTGGGTAGTAATGGATGATGGCGCAGATGGGAAGCTCCACAGTATTACATTGCAATAATGGACCGTCTTGACTGAGATAATCATAAAGCGGGAATGTCTGACTGTAGACGCTAACATCGATGTATGAACTCAGTTACAGGTCACTCCGAGAACTTTCATGTTCTTGTTGACTTTAATAGATGGTATAGATATTGGGTAATAATGGATGATGGCGCAGATGGGCAACGCCACAGTATTACATTGCAATAATGGACCGTCTTGACTGAGATAATCATAAAGCGGGAATGTCTGACTGTAGACGCTAACATCGATGTATGAACTCAGTTACAGGTCACTCCGAGAACTTTCATGTTCTTGTTGACTTTAATAGATGGTATAGATATTGGGTAGTAATGGATGATGGCGCAGATGGGCAACGCCACAGTATAACATTGCAATAATGGACCGTCTTGACTAGGATAATCATAAAGCGAGAATGCCAGGTCAGACTGTGGACGCTAACAATGATGTATGACCTCAGTTACAGATCACTCCGGGAACTATGATGTCCTTGTTGACTGTAATGGATGATAGTGATATGGGATAGTAATGGATGATAGCGCAGATGGGCAGCTCCACAGTATTACATTGCAATAATGGACCGTCTTGACTGAGATAATCATAAAGCGGGAATGTCTGACTGTAGACGCTAACATCGATGTATGAACTCAGTTACAGGTCACTCCGAGAACTTTCATGTTCTTGTTGACTTTAATAGATGGTATAGATATTGGGTAGTAATGGATGATGGCGCAGATGGGCAACGCCACAGTATAACATTGCAATAATGGACCGTCTTGACTGAGATAATCATAAAGCGAGAATGCCAGGTCAGACTGTGGACGCTAACAATGATGTATGACCTCAGTTACAGATCACTCCGGGAACTATGATGTCCTTGTTGACTGTAATGGATGATAGTGATATGGGATAGTAATGGATGATAGCGCAGATGGGCAGCTCCACAGTATTACATTGCAATAATGGACCGTCTTGACTGAGATAATCATAAAGCGGGAATGTCTGACTGTAGACGCTAACATCGATGTATGAACTCAGTTACAGGTCACTCCGAGAACTTTCATGTTCTTGTTGACTTTAATAGATGGTATAGATATTGGGTAGTAATGGATGATGGCGCAGATGGGCAACACCACAGTATAACATTGCAATAATGGACCGTCTTGACTGAGATAATCATAAAGCGAGAATGCCAGGTCAGACTGTGGACGCTAACAATGATGTATGACCTCAGTTACAGATCACTCCGGGAACTATGATGTCCTTGTTGACTGTAATGGATGATAGTGATATGGGATAGTATTGGATGATAGCGCAGATGGGCAGCTCCACAGTATTACATTGCAATAATGGACCGTCTTGACTGAGATAATCATAAAGCGGGAATGTTAGCCTGGAGACGCTAATATTGATATATGACCTCAGTCACAGATCACTTCGAGACTTTTTATGCATTGTGCATTATGCATAAAACACCTAATATCGTGCTTCCTCTAAATGTTTAAAACTTTTTATAAACGATTATTATAATCATTTGTAGAAGAGAGCGGATTTTCTTCTTAAATCGATTAAGCGTAATATTTTCTTTAGATCTTCTTTAATTCTTCTCGTATATTGAAAACAATAGTGAATTCAGAGATAAATCCTGCCACAAATGGGTAAAAATATCAACATAGACTCTTTCAAACAATTACATACTGCTTATGTCATAATTCAGTAAACCAAAATTGACCCTTGGCAACAGATCGAAGAGACTAACGTAGAAAAATGATAATACGTCCAACTCCATCAATGAAACTGTAAGATATGTATCGTATTCTTAGTTTATAAACAATTATTGAAACGTAGTCAATATAAAACTCAGCGAATGTAAAACTATACAAATAAAACGTTTTGAAAAAGAAACACACGAGTCTGTATATTGTCTGCAAAATAAAAGTTTTAATTTTAATGCACATAAATACATACACTACATAAAGGAATCCATTTTATTTGGATCGCTCAATTTGAGAGTGTATAAAAAAGGCCTTCTTGACTTTTACTTGGCACTATGCGTAACTGATTTTCAATATACGACCTAGGATATTTTTAGAGACTATATATTACTTCCGCCAGACAAAATCCAATGGAATATAAAATGCAGTGTTTTATGTGCAAGTAAGCGGTGAATGTTTTGGAAACTCATGAATATCGTAATAGGACAGGAAATGTTTGCTTATAGAAACTTCCCTGTCACAAACTTAGCAGTCTTCCTATTGTCAGTGTTTTATAAGTGATCGATAAGGTACTCAGGCAGGGAATAAATAAAAATAACATTTACTGATAACAGCAGATTTAATTTCAAGTTAATTATTAAACACAATGACTAAGTACAACATATAGTGTAAAGACATTTTAATGAATTTGAAATTGTCAGTACAATAAGCAAATATTTAATATTATAAGAAAAATACACCAAAATAACATAATCTTAAAACAGTAAAATAAAAGTACCATAAATTTATCAACCAGCAGCTTATGTTTATTACTAAATACGATTAAAATTTAGTATCAATCACTTGTAAAGGCACTGTGTATAAGTCCTAACAAATACTTATTTTAATTGCGGTGTACGTTGATAACAAAACTAAGATTATCCTAATATTACTAGAGCCGAGAGCCAATATACGTTGTATAGGCACACAAGATAATTTTTCTTTAATCAATATACAGATTTCCCCCATTAAAAAGTCTATTGTCACCCGTAATATTTGTTGTTGTGATCGAAATTGGTGGGTATTAAAAAGGTTAAAAATATGAAATAAATAAGTTTTATTATTTTATTAGATCATATTGTTTAGCTCAACATGGTTAAAACCAACTGTCAAACACAAATGAATGTTAAAAAGTGTAAGCTAACCAAGCCGACTTTTAAAGTGACGCCTTTCAGTATCATTATCTACTATCCTCACAGTGGGATGATTATGATTTCTGTGTTTGACGGTCTGTTTGAAGTGCACCACGCCAGTAAGAATTTAATCATAGGAAGATTGTCGTTTCATATTTAAAACCATGTTGATAATCTCCCATTCCGACCTCCACCAAAGTTAGCGTGGCTAACGATCAAGCCTTTCTTAGGAAAAATTACTCTAACGATTCGTGCCACTCCATGTTGGCTCTTATAAAGTGGAAATTGGCTCTTGGCTCCTATTCTATTATGTATGTTCTGAATAACACAAGTCGTAGCACATGGTTCTCGTGTATTAACTCAAAACTTACACACATTTCAAAATACTATTATTATTGCAAAAAGCTTTAGAAACACATACAACGTTGTGTAATACTTACAGTCTGATTCAATATTTGTGGCCCGAATTAAGGTTAGAATAGGCAAAATATCGACGTAAGGAACCATTTACAGATTTGACGTCATATTTTAGAATGTAAGTTAACTCGAACCTGTTTAGTTATGTGTAGTGGTGTGCCTTTCCACTAAATGCAGTTTTATTTTGATATATATTCCATTAGGTTAAGTTTGGTTTTTTATCGCCTAGCTATAAAAACGCTTAACATTTCATTTACCATACGAATTTTCAAAAATATAAAAAAGCTCCATCCATCTGTTTACAGCACCACTATATTAACAATTTTATTAAAACAGAAACACTGCCTGAGAGATTTCTTTGGGGACGTTGTAAATGTCTGCGCTACATTTTTACAACCTATAAAGATTTTCTTCAAAAATGAGAAGAAACGCTGTCTGAAGACAATGTACTTTTTCTCATCCACAAAATGAAAATTGAAAGCGTTCCCATAAATCCTACCTCTGCACAAAAATACAAATTTTTCATGAACGCTAAATTTAAGTATATTGTGTCATAATTTACTTAACTACACGAGTGTTTCTACAAGGATAATGTTTGTGACTGAATATGTCACGCACGCAATTTTGTCCAGCTCAATCTGGAAAACAAATCTGATCTATTGAGTATTTATAGCGCATACGTGATATGGTTTTTGTTGTGCTTTGTTCAAGTGTTATTCATATACCAGATTGTAATTCTATCAGAAACTTCTAAAGAAATCTTTTAGGCTATTTTTTATGATTGAGAACATTTATCATAAAGTTTAAAATGTGTAATGTCGTTTATTTCTATTACAATAATAACGAACATGTACATGCAGTAAATTTAATTTTTAGTGATAAGGGTATATTAAATAAATTTTAAATTTTAATTTAGTTCATCGGATAAAGGAAATCAACTACTGTATGTTTATATCAATACAATTTACACTTTAGCTGTTCGCACTATATGGTGTGTTATTATTGATTAAAGATAGAAAGACCCGTTTTCAGATTTGGTGTTAGCCCATGGACATAAATTAAATGCCACTGATTACCTTGTATTGTTTTTTGTTCTGGACGAAATATTTAAGAAGACCAAAGTAGTTACATCTTATATGATCACCTTAAATGAAGGTTTGTTTTGTTCGTATATGCTTGCTTTTTGTTCTCGTATATGCTTGATTTTTAATACTGGAACAACGCCAGTATATCCGTAAAGTAAGTCAAGTTAAAAAAATTGGATTACTTACGTTTGACTTGCGTCTCAACGAAATGGTCCAAAATCCAAGCAGCACTTTAAAGTTTTTGAATATTTTATTTTCACCTTTATCAAAGTTTTTCTTAATGTATCTTAACATTTATAAAGTTAAAACCACTTATCACTTTGTGCTTGCTTTGATTTTTCAGCTATTAAAACATAGTATTTATCAGGCTGGCATGCTTGGCGGTTAGTGGCATCCCCTATATAGTTTGTGAAAGTCATCTTCACCGAGCAGCACAGCTATGACTTGTTATAAAATGCCAACTGCATGAACTGGGTATGTTATTTATTATGAAGGAGAACAGTTGTTCACAAAATGTCTATGATGAAAGTAATGAGATAATGACCCAATTCACAGGTCTACAGACGGTTTTTAAGTTATGAGTTCAATACTTTATCTCCTCAACTGCTTGCACCCGATCCCTTGGAAACCTTGCTGGGATTATATCAATTTCATTCACACCAACGGTCTCCCAACAAGTTGACTAATAACACAAAGAAGGCAACATTTGGACAATACACAATTAGAACGGATTTAATAATGATTCCAGAAACCCTCATGACTCTGAAACTAACAACATATGAAGACCCCGGTGCAAGAACGAGACAACTCCATTTTTATCATATTGTTAGATTTTTACTGTTATTGGCTCACAGAAAAATTCTCTATCATTGATTGCAACAACCATACAGCCCCAATAAACAGACTATGAGCTACAATGGTGATGGACTTATACTGTGGATTTGGCCGGTGCAAGAATCAGACAACTCCTGGAGCATTCTGGTTCTTGCACCGGATGTAGTTCAATTTTTATCTACTAGAGTCGTTAGAGTCAGAATCGTGTTGTTGTTTGGAGTATATTATTGTGAAATTGCACATTGAGGTTATTGTTTGGTGTTTATCCTTTATTTTTGTTAAATATAAGTGATAATTCTTTATCATTTTTGCTCGAAAGTGATCCACATGACACAGATAGTGATCCGGACTTCATTCCTTCAAATGATAACACTTATAAAAAACAGAGAGCTAGCGGTGTTGAGTACGTAAATTCTTTAGGAAATGTTATTCCTGCTCGCACAACAGATCCTAATTGCCAATGTAAGAATAAATGCTTTTCAAAAATCTCTGACAACATCAAACATGACAATTTGAATAACTTCAATACTATATCCAGCAAAGAAAAGCAAGACATTTACATCAGTGGTCTTATTTCGTTAGTAACCATTCAGAGACGTATGCCAAATACTGGTGAAGGACAACAACGAGCTTACTCGTGTAATTACAAAATAAAGTTGGGTACTTTTGAGCAAATTGTGTGCAAAAAGGCTTTTTGTTCTCTGCATGGAGTTGGAAAAGCCAGAGTTGAAAGAATTATACGTAACTTACAAGATGCGAACCCAATATCTACAGACAATCGAGGGAAACACCATAACAGGCCTAATAAAATTCCATTGGAAAATATTAAAAATATTGATGAGCATATACAAAGTTTTCCATCAAGAAGTTCACATTATAGTAGAAACAAAAACCTTAATGTTAAATATCTCTTACCTGACTTAAGTTTAAGCAAAATGCATAAACTTTACTTAAAAAATTTCGAACCACAAATTTATGACAAATTAAATAAAGGTGGAACAGTGCAAGCCAGTTGTATCATACGACTTTTATTGCCGTCATTTCAATGAACATTAACAATCTGCACTTTGGTGCACCATGGTCTGATACGTGTCAGACTTGTGACCAGCTAGAAAATGGAATGAAATTAGAAAAAGACCCAACAATTTTACAAGAACTTAAATTGAAAAAGGAAATACACTTGAGGAAGGCTGATGAGTTTTACAATGATTTGCAAAAACTGTCAACTGTGGCTAAAGAAATAAATGACGTTGAATTGATTTCATTTGATTTTCAGCAAAACATGCCTTTACCTTCCGTTCCTAGCAGGGATGTGTTTTATAAAAGACAGTTGTGGGTCTACAACTTTACAATATGTTCAGCTAAAAAGGGGAAGTCTTATTGTTTTATGTATGATGAAACAACTGGTTAAAAGGGGCAAAATGAAGTCATTAGTATGATTGATCACTTTTTAAAGAATGGAGTAGATGAAAATATAAAAACAATACACATATTTTCAGACAACTGCTCAGCGCAAAATAAAAATTATGTATTACTCTGTACACACTTGTGAAAGGCTATAAAAGATTCAATAGGATAATACACAGATATCCTGAACCAGGTCACAGTTACCTACCATGTGACCGCACTTTTGGAGTAATCGAGAAAGAAAGGCGGAAAATAGAAAGTGTATATTTTCCTGAAGACTATAAACATATGGTTCAAAAAGCTTCAAAAAAGTTCTTAGTTGTCAACACAAGCCAGTATTATGTTTAAGAACTTCTCAGCACATTTCAGTGACAAATCTCTAAAACTAAATACAGTCTATGCTGTAGTAAATGACAGTGGTCAGTCAAGCAAACAAATTAAAGCCAGAAAAGTTAAGAAAGGTGTGAAATTTACAATCTCTAAGTACAGGTGTATTGAATACAATACAAATGAAATGTTATGTAGTACCACAGCATCATCTTTGATTAAAGATGCTTTCATGTTAGAGAAAAAAGGTACAAGTTTTTCACTACCGGATCCTAATAATATTTTGTATCATGAAGCATTAGGTATCAAGAGAAACAAGTACAATGATGTTCTTCAACTTGCAGCAAAGTATGTTCCTTAAGATTGCCAATGGTTCTACAGCACATTAAAGTCCAGTGACAATGAAGTACCTAGTAAAAGTGGTGAACTAAGTGGGGAGGACAGTGATAACTGAGTTGATAAGCCTAACAATGAAGTAATCAAACAACTCAAAATGTTCTTTTTTATCTAAATAATCTGACATATTCATCTAATACAATGTTTAAATGTTTTAGTGCAATAAATTATCATTTTATTACGAAAATAGTATAGTTTTTTATTACTAACCATGAAAATCAAAGGTGTTCGAGGCAAAAAACCAGACAACTGCATTTTTATATGGCCGATTGTTGCTATGTTACTCATTTTAAGAAGTATTTTTGAAACATTTATGTAAAATAAGGCTTAAATGTAACCAAATAAAATAATAAAATAAAATTATCTACTTCCATATATTTTTAAAACGTTTTTTTTTAATTCCTGAAAAAATATTGTTTTTGGAGCTACCTGGTTCTTGCACCGGGGTCTTCCGACTTGATGTAGACTTGATGCTAGTGGAACTTTGGTGTAGAATTAGTGGTTTCACATTGAAAAAGGGCCCTGTAGGCCAGATTTTATATGAAACAAGCTTGTTTGAAATTTATGTAGTAAAGCAAATTTGTTGTATAAAGTTATTTTTATACCAATTAAATTGAAAATTATCGGTATAAAAAATCATTTATCTGTTATAATAATCTTTTTCAAAAAGGTACCAGAACATCATGTTTTGTTCGTGTATGATTATTTTGACCAATCTTGTGGTTATCTTAAAGAAATTATTTCTTAGAAAAATTGATCATAACTTCATGCCTGCCTATCCATGTTCAGGACTTCCTTAGCCACTTAGCTTATAGACCTAATATACTACCTTATATAAACCTTTGTATGTTAAATAAAATGACAACCAGATATGCAAAGTCTAGTTATTTTGTACACATCTCTCATGTTGGAATCGGATTGGTTGTATCCGATTTTCAGATTGTCTTACATTTGTCCTTTCCTTCCTTATTTACGTGTCCTGTAGCCTCACTTATTAATTTTGTATTGATGTTGCTGGAAATATTATAAAACATTTTGTGATCGTATTCACTCAAGCTGCTTTTCTACTTTCATCTGAAATATTAGTGTTTTCGAAACGAATTTATACCGACAAAATTATTAAGACCAATAATTTTTGCAGATGTCTCCAGCAATCTACGTTACCCTTGTAACATTCTGAATAATCTAATTGCCTACGTTTGATTATAACTCTTCAACCAATCACTATAGTAAAAAGGTATAAGAATTATTCAATATTTCCCATGTCACTTTATCACATAATTATATGTATATGTATTTACATTATTGAATAAACCAAAGACTTAGGAGGACTAGCGAGAATAGAGATAAATAAAATTTAGTATTACCTTCAGCTGCTCACAGACTTCTACACTGTGTGCAGGGGTGTAAGGACAATCTCTTTCTAGTTAGTTAGTTCCTGAGCTAAGGGATAATCTTTACTAAGTTAGAAAATCAGTGGGTAAAAGTATGTACTCGTATTTACCTGTATATATTTGTTTTATGAAGTTCTTTAGTAGTACACACATAATTTGACGTAATTAAGAAGAAAGAAAAATTATAACTGCCATGACGTAGTTGTGATGGGAAGGGTTTATTCAATTTGTATTTTGAGTTAAGCTCCAGCTAATCTTTCTTTTATTGCAGCGTCTAATATCTGGTGCTGTCTCAGACTTGACTCCTGGAATCTGGAGTTATGTTTGTGTAAAGAGAGCCGGGAACAAAGAAGCTCAAAACGAACCTTTACATCGTTTCAACATCAAAGACTCCTACGAATAGGTGAAGTTGTAGTCTCATTTTCTTGCACGATCTCTAAGCGCGATGGAGCAACCGAGTTTTCTACACATAACGTAGGGTTGATTCAATTTTAATGTAGATTTTTGCTACAGTTCATCTTCCTTACCTTTTTACCTTACCTTACCTTTCTTCTCGCTGCAATAAAATAAAGGTGAACTGGATCTAAACTCAACATTCAAAATAACTGCCGTGTTACACATTGTTATGCAACACATTGAGTTTAGTTTATGCTACACACACAGGCATCTAACGTAAATCACCTCATTCTTATTCTATAACAGATTTCACACCGATATAGCTAAACAAATTAATGACATTATTTTACTTAAGAGTGTCTTCTGGCAGCTTAACCTAGCCTAATTAATAAAACTTTAATGTTTGATATATATATATATATATATATATATATATATATATATATATATATATATATATCAGCCAACACTTAGATTACGTGGCGTCCACGATGGTTATTATTTAGATGTTGCCAAGCGCATATGAAACATTGTTAACGAAAACTTGATATATCAATGCTATTATATTGCAAGGGATATCGGGAACTCAACATTTTTGTAAATGTCATGTAATTTTTAAATTTTAATTATCTATTCAAATGAGTGGAAAGAAAATCTAAAACATAATAAATATGAATGTTTTCAAATAATTTACAAATGATAATAGGAAGTTTTGTATCTTATGTAATTTTATTGCGTAAAATTTATAATACACAGTGAAATCATAGTATTTGAATTTAATATTCATGTCACTTATGGAAACTAGACAACATGTAATGCACAACAGAGAAAACCATGTCTTAACAAAAGCTTTTCATGAACTGCCTGTAGCAGTTACCCCACAAATAATAAGACCACGACAACAATAACGCCATTCTTCTCGAAACTCTTTCATTTCTTGGCGTACCTATAGGTTCGCTTCACGTGTCGGTATCAGTCGCTGTCTGAATTAAGATGGACTTTACACAACAAGTCGAATCCAATATCGAAAAATAATAATTTACATTAAGTTATAATTGGAAAATGAACAGAAAAGAATATTATTTGGAAGGCCTATTAAAATGTACTCGCCTTCGGTCTGCTGGGGCTTACGCCCCTGGCCCCTGACTGGGGTTATTTTCAAATTCCAGGACAAGAGGAATTATGTTACATATTATTTGAATTCGGAGATGAGCTGTCAAAATTTATTATTTGCGGGTTGTAATGCTAACGCTCAGCCAAATGATGTGTGAAATATAAAAATAATTGTTCTAGAGACTGGACCTAATCGGATGAAAAGTCGTAGTATATTATTTAAAAGAATAATTTAAGCTATGTAATTGACAAGACTTTATTTAAGTTATAATTGTAGGGGTATTTTCGGAACGAAAAATAGAGATGCTAGGATATACCAAATGACCTTTTTCTAATATCACTTAACTTGCAATAAAAATATCACATTAAATTTGTGCTTCGACCTCCAGATCGATCAAAATTAGCCATAAAGCACAAATACACACGGAAAATTGCCTATATTTAACTAACTTTTTTATTTTAACGCGTTTTGTGGCTTACCCGTTAGAGGTGCAACAAAAAGTGACTGGAACTTTATTGTAGAAAGTTCAAAAGTGAGATACTATTTGATTTCAGCAACAGCAATAGTAAAAAATAGTCCACCGGATAGACATTGTAAATATTTTAGAGTAATTTAATTGAAGAATTTGTTGGCTTTCGGGCTGTTTTATAGTGTCCAAACAAAATAATCTAGAATTTTGGAAAATTTCAAGTTTATAGTACGCCAAGACCCACTTCCTTGACTGTATAATCTGAGTAAACTCAGTACCACGGCGGTTTTGTTCCTGTGTTACTATAATATGTACACAGTAATTGTAATGAAAAGAATAAGTAGATTAAGGGGTTTAATTAGCTCAGGTGCCAGCTAACTATCATTCCATGCCAGAGGTTTCACAATAAACCACTATTTTAATAAATTAATTCAAAAAGTCTATCTAGTCCCTATCTACTATTGACGCTTCTCTAACGCTCAGCCAATTCCCGTGGTGGGGTTTTAGACGTATACTAGTTACTCGTTTATGTACTAATACAAATTCAGGAACCGGATATAATTACACAAATTGTAGTAGAAACTTTTCAAAACTAAAATTGCCAATTCACGACAAAGATTTTGCCATTGAAAGCGTTTCATGGATTTACTAAAGGATATGAGACAAAAAGGTACTAGACCTTTTTTGTAGATCCCGTCATTGTATATATAATAAAAATCTTACATGTAAGCTACGACTCCCAGGAAAAATTCTCAATTAACAATGACGAATGTAATGCATTGAAACACGTTTTGCGCCGAGTGTAAAATGTTAATAAATCTTTTTTGTAGTTATCGTGATTTCCCAATCATTAGTCGAAACTTGTTGTAAACTACAACCACCGATTTGGTTTAAAAAGTAATCATTTTTAACAAAAATATCGCTGTAATTAAAAATATGCGACTGTTTTTCACTTAACCATTACAGATACGATAAAAAGCACCAGACCTTTTCTGTAGTTCACTTCATTTCTAACTAACTATTTTTGTCATATTATAGCTAGCTCTAATGGATCACCCACTATCGGGCCTAAAAATAAGACCTGCAAGGAGGGAAAATGTGCGGTTTTATGAATTATCGTGAGGGGTTTAAAAGTCAATATTTCCGGTTTTCAGACTTTTTTCTGTTGGTTACATGGCAAAAGGTACCTGCGTGCCAAATTCCAAGTGTTTATCACTTCTATAACTATGTGAGAATTTCTATACGTGAGTGAATCACACTTGCACCAACCGGTTGCACCAACACAAATCATTATAATTTTTTACCGACTTTTCTGTTATCTTGTTATGAATTTTTTTTATTTGAGTATAAGAAAATTTGCTATGTTGCGTTCTATATGCTTATTCCACTCAACGTCAACATCCAATCTCTAATATATAACTGCATTTTTCTATTTTAAATTTGTACATCTTGGAATTCTTTGAGATTTTCTATTATTCAAACAAATAAATATAAATTCTCTTGTTCGTAACAACAAAATCTTGAATTAATTTTGCTGTTTTCAAATATTTTTCCATCTTTTTAACTTTTCATTTGATATCGTTACTTTTTAACTTATAGTTATTATACGCATTTACTGTTGTTTTGTTTATTATTTAATTGTATTGTACACTTTTCCTGAAAAACTAAACATCTAGAAACCGTAAGTTTACGTAATCTACTAGATAATTTAATAATCTAGATAACTACTGAAACATCTTGATGGATTATTCACAGAAAACATGTTCACTCAGAGACTACCGCACATCTAAGATCGCTAGTCTCTGAGTGAACACGACGTTTCAGAGCAGCTGGTGAATTATTGATGTTTACCTCTGGAAGAAAGCTGCATTTAATACATATTATTTCACTGAAATTCTAGTTCTTTCCACTCAGTGTAGCACTCTAGAACAAATTTCAATTACCTCTAGAGATAATCATTTTGCATATATTGAAACCTACAATATATGCAAAATTGTAACATTATAATTTTGTGAAAAGTTGTGTAACAAAGACATACTTTAACTGAATTAATGAAGTGATTAGTTTCAACAGCTTATCTTGTATTCTGAATTTTAAAAAAATTATAGTAATAGAGGTATAAAATATGAATATATTCCTTCAATGATTGTGTTTATTATATTCCACGGTAGTTAACCAGCCACTAGAGAGTTGGGTAACTTTGCAAGTATAATGTTGTCGGTTGGTGTACTACTACCAGGTAAACCAATTACTTTAATTCGTCTCTTTGCGTTTTCTCTGTTTATATATTATTGGGATCTATTTAGTGTTAAAAGGGAATCAGATACGTGTTAAATTATCTAGTTAGATAGACAAATATAAACTTATGAGCTTTAACAGTTCATTTTAGGTATTGGTTTTATTGCTTAAAACTTTCATGGCTGTACATAAAACCTCCGATTTGTGTATTTCTTATTTCTTCATTCTTTTAATAATTTATTGAAATTTATCGACAATTACGGTTTTTTGTCCCTTTGATCAATTTTTAAAAAACCATTCAAAGCAAGAAACGCTTTGTTGGAATATATTTTGTTTCCATGACAATATGTTATCGTTTAGTAATCTGTAAAAGTAATAAGTAGTCCAGTCGTATTACCTGATTGAAAAAATAAATGTTTTCTTACAGCAAACTAATAGCACAATTTAGTCAAATACATCATAAAATAAATAAAAAAAAAACATTCCGAACCAAAATCGTCTATTAGGGGGTATAGGAGGGGTGGTTTTTAGGGGTGAAAATGGTTTTTTTGCAATTTGTGAGTAAACAATGCATCCTATAGAAAAAAGTCAAATGTAAAAGTTGTTCTGGAAATGAAAAAAAAAATCTACAACTTATGTGGGTAATCATTTTTGCCCTAACCTCAAAAACTTCCCCAAAAAATTCAAAAAACCTTTTTTTGGATTTTTAATTTTTTTTCTTTTACAGAAATGGTTCGATTGCGCTGAAAGTTTTGATCAAATATACTTTGTGCTATTTTTTAAAATACTGTATTTTTTCATTAAGAAATATTCAGCCGTTATAATAAAATTTCACTTTAAAAAAATATTTTTGATATAATTTTCAATCACCATTTTGAAACTTTTTTAAATCAAAAAAGGTTCTCTGACGGCTCATTATTTTCGTTTTTTTGTCTAGTTTGAAGAAATGAAATAAAAAATAGTAGTTTACTTGAAAAAAACTGAAGAAAAATTGAAAATAAACAAAATATTGACATTTTTCATTATACAATGTATTATTTAACGTGGAAACATTGTTTATTATTTATTTAAATTATAATTTTTTTATACCAGTGCTATTTGTAAGCATTAGGCAAAATAATAAATGGATCATGCATATTTAACAATTACGTGGAAAATTTTTAAATAAATAAAAAAACAGAAATTCGAGTCCTTAGTAATTTTTTTTTTTTATTTGTATTTATTCATCATATATTTTTTATTTTTCTTTAAAATATTTTTTACAATTCTTATTGAAATTGAATCAAGAAACTATTATTTCTTTCCAAAAGTTTTTTTTTTTTTTTGAATATTTATGTTTTTTTTTCAGTGAACTTAATAATATAAATATATTTTTGTTCATATTCTACGTCATCTGATCGTGATTCATACCATATTTACTCAATTTTTTCCCTGGTTTTTTTAAAATGTAATGATTGTATCTCCTTTCATTGAAGGAAACACAAGATCGTTATCAAAACTATCACTCATTTTTTTTAAAATGTATTTAATGTTGGGAATCACCATCAAAATCTTCTTTAATTCCGTTAAGGGAAAAATTGGCACTCGGATAGAAATTTTTTTAAAGTAATACAACGCAGTAACTTATGAAATCTTTAGAATCTACACTCGATGTATGTCTACAAGATGTTGAGCTTGTCCCATCATAAAAAGATGACATGCACCTATTAATGATAATAAGCTTGAACTTCATCTGATTCTTTTGAGAAAAATTCAGTCTAACTAACAGACTAACTAACATTTTTATTAAATGATTCTGAAACAATCTCTTTTCCCTTTAAAGATGACAAAATTTTTCATTAGTCTCAACCTTCTGCATGCCGCGAAATTCTCTATTTTTGGTTACAAGGTTCTTCACAAAAAACACAATGATGCTCAAAATCAAAATCCACGTCCTTCTTTCATAATCTTCTTCTAAATAGATTTTTTTCTTGTTTGTTCTTTGGAAGCTGTAACAATTGATCAAGGTCTATTGTATGCCGATCGACAACCATCATGAATGTGTGCTTCAGTCAATTATCTGAAATGTTTTGTACCGCTGATTATTGCTTTGTTTACTTGACGAAATAAGAGTATCTGATCCCTCGACTTTTTATTTTCACCAAATCTCCATCGCGGCTTTTACAAATGATACAAGAAGGTACCTTTTCCACCATTTACATGAATCTATAAAATGCAGAAAGCAACGATACAATTAGTATACTGAAAAATACGTAAAAATTACTAGATAGCATGCGTAAATTGTATGCACAGAGACAAAGATTTATGATCTGTATTATTTTTTAATAATTTTTATTGAATAATTTGTATAGAATTTTGTTTCGCAAGTTTTACTTACGATTTGTATTTTATATGGACAAAAATCTTGTAAATTGCTAATCACGAGGCTTATTACACGACTCTACTCCAATATAACTTGACTGACGACAAAGCAGCTGCTTATTGAAATGCTTAGAAACATACTGAGACCCGTTATAATAGAAGAATAGGATTGACCCGCGCTTTTACTTCCAGGACACTATTATATACCTGTACTATATATATACCTGTAATCCAACTTTCACATTCAACAATGTTTCTAAACTTTTCAAAATATTCGAAAAATTCTTCAACATTAAAAAAAAAATTATAATTTAAATAAATAATAACAAATTTTCCACGTAAAATAATACAGTGTATAATGAAAAAATATCAATATTTTGTTTATTTTCAATTTTTCTGCAGTTTTTTTCAATTAAACTACATATTTTTATTTCATTTCTTAAAAAAAGACAAAAAAAACGAAAATAATGAGCCGACAGAGAACCTTTTTTGATTAAAAAAAATGTTTCAAAATGGTAATTGAAAATTATCAAAATATTTTTTAAAAGTAAAATTTTTATTATAACGGCTGAATATATCTTAATGAAAAAATGCAGTATTTTTTATAATAGCACAAAAGTATATTTGATCAAACTTTCAGCTCAATCGAACCATTTTTGTAAAGAAAAAAAATTAAAAACCAAAAAAACTGTTTTTTTTTGAATTTTTTGGGGAAATTTTTTGAGGTTAGGGCAAAAATGTGCATTGCTACATAAGTTGTAGATTTTTTTATTTCCGACAACCTTTTACATTTGACTTTTTTCAATAGGATGCATTGTTTACTCACAAATTGCAAAAAACCATTTTCACCCCCTAAAAACCACCCCTCCTTTACCCCCTGGTAATAGACGATTTTGGTTCGGAATGGTTTTTTTTATTTATTTATGATGTATTTGACTAAATTGTGCCATTAGTTGCTGTAAGAAAACATTTATTTTATTTGACCATTTTTAACTGCTATTTCTCCTGGACTAAAGGTCCTTTAACTGGTTTTCATTTTTAGGCAAAATAGGAGTCATTTGTTCCCCACGTTGCTTAATATTAAAATAATCAAATAAATAAACTTTTTGATTCATCTGCTCCCTCAGCTTTCATAATGTGAATGAAGATGTCTGAGCATTGAGTAGCTCTAATTGTTATACATTTTAATCCACGTTATGCTGGGACCTTCTTAGCGCCCTAGCTCACATCACTTGAACGAAATTTACAGATTCAAGTCAAAACCAAGCAACCATATGTGACTTCCAACGTGCAAAAATTGTTATTCCTGTTGGGATTCCGTTTGCACATAATCCAGATCCAGCATTATCACAGTTAACCAGGAAATGGACTATGCTAACCAAGGAACCAATATCTAATTAAATGAGCTGCAACTCAGTTATCAAAATTATCTGCCACTGTATTTGTGAACATAGTGATAATATTTGGCCATACATTTAATGTTAAAATATTAAGTTTTAAATGTGTAATTTCAACTTATATTGTCAACCGCTACTGCCAGTTTACGCCACTGCAACCAGATTTACTTTCATTGTAAGTATAGTTGTTACTCGAAATATAGATGTCTATTGCGGTAACAATATTTAATGAAAATAATTGTTGAAAATAATTCCAACACCTTTTTAAGAAACTAAACAGTCTACTATGAATGGGCGTTAGCAACGGTTATCAGTCGAGAGACTGGAAAAATTGTATTTTGTGTGTCTGTCTGCAGGATATTAAATATGTACAAAGCTTTTATGCAAAAGTTATAGGCATCATTGCTTTACTACTATTTCTTTTCAAATGTGTTTGAAAACATAATGAATAAGCGATTAGTAAATGATTTATAATAAATAAAATTTCTCAGTAAAAATCAATTTGGTTGCAGAATAATACTGAAACTGCACTATTAGAATTTATGGATAGGGTATCAAATGGATTGAATTAAGACAACCGAGTGAGTGATTTATTTTTACATCTATAACAGATTTTGCTATATTGGATAATGAAATACTTCTTAGTAAATTATATAATTGAAGTGTAAGGGGTGTTCTACATAGATGTTTCAGAAGTTACTTGTTGAAACGGGAACAGTGTGTAAGAATAAATGGGAATACTACAGTGAATAATAAGGTGATTCATAAAATATGGCGTAACAAAAACGTGTGTCTTAGGGGCAAATTTTTTTTACTTCACATAAATGATCTATGTCGTGCAAACTTTTTATGGGAAAAATCACGTCATTTGCGGATGATACTGCATTATGTTATGTTGAAGAGCAGTGAATTGACATTGAATCTAAAATGAATTTAAACTTAGAAGCACTTCAATGGTAATATTATTTTCAAAAATAATATGTTACTTAGCTCCACAAAAACATAGTTTTCAAACTTTGGCTTAAGAGGAGAAGGAATTTTTTAAAACAAAATTCTCTTTAAATGTATAGAGTATATTAGTAACGGGAGCTATATGCTAGGACTGTTCCTAGGTGAAACCTGTGGACAATATAAAATACCTGGGGGTGGTATTAGATAGTGAGCTGAAATTTAAAATTCATATTAGAAATATAAAACTGAAAGTCGATAAGATTCTAAAGTTACTCTACTTTTTACGAAACCTTTCTAGTAAGATCTTATTAAGAAGGTTTTTTTCCATCAGTACATAGCTGACTGGATTATGGTATTATGTGCTGGGTATTTAATCTAGAAGCAGTCTATAAAAATAATAGGAAAAAATCCAAAATCCATTACACATTATGTTCAAGACATAAATTAAATTATTTAAGCAGTGAGTGCATCTACAATCAGTGCCTTGGGGTACTTTTAGTTTATATACTTTATACAATAAAATAGAAACCCTATAATTATTGCAATTTAATATATTTAATTATTTTGTCGGTGTGTGTGTTTGGATGAACTTAAAGACCTGTAAGGTCAGGCATTTAGTTTAATGTGAGTTACTAATTAATTTATAAATGGGTTTATTTAAGGAAGGATATAGATTTAAATCAAATTTCCTTTTCTTGTATACTACTTAAGATGTATTGCTATTTGTTATAAATAAATTAAATTATTTTACATATTTATTATTTATGGGGAACAATTTCATAAATTTACCTTTTATTACTCAACTCAAATTTCCAATATTTCCAAACATTAAAATGATGGCAATATGTAGGAATTTTTGTGCAACTCCTATATTAATAGAACTTTAATAGATTTAAATAAAGTATGGGTATGTAAATAATAACTTGAATATATTTAAATAAAATGTCAAAATTAACCAAGAAAAGGAAGTTTTAATAATTATTTTTATTAGGTCACGTTTCTATTTTCTTTTACGAGTTTTTGCTGGCATATTACTTTTCATCTAACTGACACAATTTCCTTCTCACACCATATCGAAATACATTAATATATACTACTTTGCATAGGTAAAAAAATAGTTTAAAGCCAATATATAATATCAGCATACAAACAATATTTACTCGTACTAAGGTTGATGTAACAATTCAAGAAGTGATGTTTAAGGTTTCGGTAAGGCCATTATAAGAGAACAACCAGCTATGTATCATGCTACAAACCTTCCCACAAGACGCATCTATATCCATTGTCTTGAGAAATTGCCATCATTTTGAAAAAGCCAAAGTGGGAGATGGTGCTCTCAGGCTTCTCTATTTTCCTTAAGGTAAAAAATATTTATGTTTCAGCCAAAAAAATTTATCTCTATGTACCACAAGGTTTTAGTAACTGTTTAACTAAAACTAACTCACAAAAAATATATATCTTTTATATTTTTAAGACGATGCACTAATTTATCGTCCACTAATAAATTATTTATATTACACAACATATTATATAATATACATATATTAGTTTCATGTACATTTAATTCTTTGACTTACATTTTATATATAAAAAATTTTTAATTGTAGATTTTATTGGTTTTATAATTAATATTCTTAGGGTAACAAACATAATTTTAATTATGAGTTTGATGACCATAAGTATTAAAGTAACTATGTTCAGAGTTATGTTGATTGCAATGTGGGTGGCAAAATATCCAAAAGCAATCTTATGATCAGTAAAGGCCAGCGTAAGAAATCCCGTCCTTACTGATTACCACCTTACTAACCAATTATTATCATTAATATTATTATGAAAATTATTAATATTATTATTAATTACTAATTCCCATTCCAAAATTGGAAGCCTGTGGCAATTAGTAAGGACTGTGTGTTGTTATGAACGTTGACATTTCTGTTAATACCCATTGTAGCAAAGCAGAAGTACGCCACACAGACAGACATACAAACAATCAGAGAGAAAGGACAATTTTACAGTTCCGAACAAGCACTGTCTGTTTGTCTGCACAATATCTAAAGAACACAGAATGACCTATAAACTTGTTATTTTGCATGAAGTTTCATTTCTAAATAGGTGAAACCACGTTTTATGATGATGGATATCACTCATAGAGTTTTGCGTTAGCATATATTTTTACATTAGTCTTATGGGTAGCACACACACTGAGTATAATTATATAACTATTTAACACGTGCCACAGCAACACATGCATTCTAACAACTCATGACTTGTGCAAACATTTATTATTTAAAAATGTTTATCAAGTATTATGAGGCAATATATCTAACGAAAGATTTCATATGTAACTTAAAATTTGCATGGACTATGATGTCTACATAGACAAGTACGAGCTCTATGATGGTACATGTTCGTCCAGGAATCTGTCTAACTGCCATCGTAGCCTATCACTCAGTAGGCTAACACAATTTCTTTATTATCTACCAGAGGATATAAAAATACTTTAAAAACTGTTTTCCACAGTCAATCTACTATAAAATAAATAATTTCGAAAAGGTTATGACAGTTAGACAGTAATTACTTTAAATATAACATAACGAGGCCAAAGTGGAGGAAGCCTATGTCGAAGAAACCTTAGTGAAAGCACAAGATGTAATATATTTTTCAGTTTTAATTACAAATGTTGAGGTTACATAAAATTCCTCAGTTAATTGTTAAGAGATTCCAGAGTGTAACTACAGTAATACAATTTCTATTGGCGATCTCTTTCCGATTTAGAAGAAGCTAATGAAAAAACATTTGAATCAATTATATTTCACACGCCATAGTATAAATAGTCTTTTCCCACGATCGCAAAGTATACATACTAGGTCTGAGAAGCTTACTTTAGTAAAAAGTAATATTACATCCCTTGTAATCTTTTTCCGGTATAAGTTATTGCCGGTAGAGTTTACATTGTTGTCCCGATCAATAAATAATGTATACGTAGGTCTAAAAAGCCTACTTCGGTCATTTTTTCTATTTCGGGTCTAACTTACCCTCAGTAGCATAACAAGTGCGGTGTTGTACCGTTACCTTGTGTTTACGAGGTAAATGTGTACGAAATCTAATTTGTATTCATATTTACAAAACATTTTTATGACTAGTATAAAAATATAGAGTATCTATAGAACGTTATTTAAACGTAATGAAAAAAGTTTACACGTAAAGTTTTACTCCTGCTAAAAGTATGAGATGTTGATGCTTTTATTATAACAGTAGCATGACTGAGGAACAACGTTTCACTGTGGATTCCTCGAGTTATTACAGCAGACAATCGATGTCGACAATGAAAAATGTATACCTCTGCAACACGACACGGTCGTCACGCTATATGGAATCAATGTTTCCAGCTATTGTTATCCATATGTGGTGTTAGTACATCCTTATAAATGTATATCATTTGGAGCAAAAATGCTGAATTGTTCATTATTATAGTTGTAATTTGACATTATTTATTAGAGTTTTACCTTAAAGCATAAATTTATAAAACTTTTATTAATCATCTCTGATCATTTATGTTTTATTCTTTTGAGAAAATATGGGTTAAATTTATGCATACATTTATCATGGCACCTTTATGAGTTTTGTATATTATATTTTGTGTTAATATTTATTATTTACACTCCTCTTTATCTCTTGAAAATATTTTATTCAAACAAAATATAGAGCATTTTTTTAAAGTAATTTTTGTTTGACTACATTTGTAAGAAACACAAATTTAACTTCATCTTGTTTAATATTTTGATTGTTTGTCGTTATCAGAATAATGTTAAATATGTGAAAATACCTTTTTTATTGTGTTGCCTTCACGCGTAAACCTTTTGTACTGAAATTTTACATAGAAATTCTTAGGGCTTCTAGTATGAATATAGGCCTATTATTACTTCTAATATCCCTTCGGGCTACACCCACTGATCTCTACAGTAGCCGACAATCCCGTTTTGGTTTCTAAACTTGCGGAGTATTAACTGAAAAAGCTTGTTGAATGTAATCAACTGTTTTTTGTAAAGGTAGGCAACATTTTTGACAGCTGAAATGTTCACGGACACGTAATGCCACGTTTATTATATATGACAAAAGGAACGAGTTAACACCAATGAGTAATTTGGGGATTTCAATTAATGAATGTAATTGTGAGTGTTTACATGTAGGGTATTAGACTTCGTTTCCTTAGATATTGTGGGAAAAAATATTTACAGTAGCTAAAGAAACAAAACACGAAGGAACTGGGCATTTACATAATTCAACAAATCACTTGCTCAGTGACTGCAATTAGAAGAAAGAAGCGTACAGTAATGAATCCGTGACTATATTAAGTGGAATTACAAAGCAATATGCCAAAAATTAAATGCTATTTTCATAACAGAAAATCGTTGAAGGGATACTACGTCCATTTTTCACTGATGGGGTACGCGACACTCATTAGACATATAATTTCTGATATAATTCTAGACTGAACAAAGGAAATAGTACGTTATAGCGAACATGGGTTGGGAAGACAATCTATGTACTTTATTGTATCATGTTTACAGATATTAATTCTGTCGAAAAACGAATACTGAGGGTACAAACAATGCAGGAAGCTGGATGACCCGCAGAGTAAATATAAATGTCCTGTTTAGAATTCCCTTCAAAATTCCTTTTTTCAATTATATCTTATAGAATGTTTTATTTTCTAATTGAGTAGTGTATATATCTACTTGTATTTCTTGCACAATCAAATGAATTAAAAATAGTTATATTTGCCTCTTAACGCTTCATTATTAAAGTAGTAACTAACACTTATAACTTCAATAACTGCTGCGTTAGCCCAAACAATAACGGCATTAGATATAGGTTATACACCCTATCTGTATATTTCCATCAAAACTTCAGAACTTTCAATATTTAACTAAGAGTAAAACATTTATTTGAAATAAAAAAGAACCTATTCTCACTATCAACAAAAACATAAATAGCAAGTGAATTTTGAGTTAAATATTAAAAGTAATATCGAAACGGTGTCCCCATGGGAAGACTTTATTTGAAAATACTTGTTTTCGTAACTTGATTTCAACAACAAATGTATCAATATAAAAACGAATTGGAATAAATGGTTCTTGGCTCTGAAATCCAGCCCCATGTGTTGTGAGGATTATCCAAACATATACGCAATGGAAGCTTAGTGTTGTCCACAACAGTCACAAAGCTGCTGGCTACATAGTCACTGATACGAATATTGTAAGCAATAAAAACGTTGTTTTATTCAACGTTTCAATACGAATATTTCTTCGTTAAATTATATATCTTTAGAAAATCAAAACAATATACTACAATCTCTAGATTTATATTTGACTACATTGGCAATATACTGTTTAAACAACGGCTTAATACGGTTTGTTGTAATCTATAATATAAAAATGAATCGCAAAATGTCTTGGTAAGCGCAAATCTTGAGAACGACTGGACCACTTCGGTTAATTCTTGTACAATGTTCACTGAAATCAATGGGAGTATTTTATGAAACAAAATATAAGAAATGTTACCTGGAATATTTTGAAATTCAGAAAAAATGTATTTTTTACTTTTCATAATCCAAATTAAACTGGTACCAAACAGCTGTTCAAACCTTCAGTTTTATGTCGACTGAATATTTGATGAAATATTAAGCAAACAGTGATTGATCAGTATTGTTAAGTTGATAGTAAATATAAAGTCAATATATAAATTTTAATCCAGATTACGCCAGTGATGGATTTAAATAATCTAATGCATTAAAAATTTGTTTATGTAACCAACCTTAATGAACAAAGTTATGAATGTTTTCACATAAGTTACTTCAAAGTGGTGGGCTTCCTTGACATTGTGATATTGCATTTTAAACTTTATTTTGTGATACTGACCAGGTTGATGTGCGGAGGTGGCAACATTTTCCATGGATTAAAAATATAAAATCTATATAAAATCGTTTTCTTTCGCCTAACGGATAGTAAATTTTACTTCAATTGGCGGCTTTGCATACTATTTTCTAAATAAAATTCATGATAAGCCTATTACTTATAATGTAATATAATGGAGCCCTAGGAAATTTCGGCAATATAAATTCACTTACAGTGCCACCACAGTTGAGTTTACCTTATTGCTCCGACCAAAGTTATATATGTATGAAGCTCTTGGAAACCTTGGACCAAAAGCATTTACTGTTGGTCTAAGATTTTTCCAGTGCTAAAGTTAAATTGGCCTTGTCCTGATGAAGGAAATACCCACGTACAATTGAGAACGTTGTAGGGGGAAATCCTACCTCCTTCCGATATAAGGGAGGAATCCTTACTACATTCATGCAGTATTTCATTAATCGTTTATAAGGTTTTTCCTTAAGCCACTGTAAAATGACATATCACAATGTCAATGAACTAGTTTCGAGTACGATATGTGAAAACATTTACAGCGATGTACACAGTATGGTTTGTTTTAAAACAGTGTTAAATAGTATTTATAATGTATTAGATCTTCTAAATTTTTCACTGACGCAATCTGGAGTAAATTTAAAAACACATTTTTGTGCTATCTACGTCACTACTGATCAAACACTATTCATAAAATTAAATTAAAATATATGTATTATCGTCTCTAACCTGATATTTTTTCCTAATTATAAAATATTCCAAGAAACTTTCTGAACTTTTTGTTGTTATAAACATTTCTCCGATTTCGACGAATATTTTACAAAGTGGCGAATCAATATAACCATTTTCGATATTAGCATATCCGATAATATATCATTAACTAACAATGCATTGAACAAATATGGTGTTATGATCAATTTATTATGTGTAAAAATATTTTTATTATCATCTATGTTAACTATATCATTTCAGTTCTTCAGCCGAACTTTTATTTAGATTGTTAGTATTGACTAAGCATGTTGGTGAATAAACAGACTAGGAGAAAGAGACGGTCGGCGATATCAAGTAAACTGAGCGCTTCAAAAGATTTAATTAAGCTACAAACGTTCAGCTCATCCCTTACAGTGGTTGTTGGGGCCAACAGTTTTGTGTTGCCAGATTACATATCTTCCTCTGTGCTGTAACCTCGCTTTGTCAGCTTAAATTTTTAATTTTCTAGATAGTAAATTTGATCGTTGGATTGTAATTTGTAATGAATAAATAAAAGTTTCATCTAAATTTGAACATTATTTGAATACATGTTTTGTATAAAAAGTGTTATACTGGATAGCAGTTCAATAATAGTCCATGTATTGATTTTAATATTAACAAATACGAATGTTTACATATTCCTAGGGTAGCCGGTCACCGGAAAATCAAGTGGTGTTTGTAACTTAATAAAGCAGTTTTTAGTTATTTGTATAGTTTTCTAAACGCAAATGAATTCATTTACGATAGCACAGACGTATTACTTTAGTTAAAGATCTCCTCAGGAGCTTCGACATCCTTGTTAACTGCAAATAATGATAGCCGCTATTGATATTATGGAATATTAAAGGTTAGTATGAGTAATTATACATTGTAGGATACAAATATTGTGGAAGTCGTAGAAATGTCTCTTGTGACATTAGCCCACATTACGGTATTTTCGGAAGGTTTCTTGGATGTTCTTCGATCACTAACCCCAGTACCCAAAACCACTATAGTCGAGAAAAGTATATGTATACCTTCATAATAAAAAACTAATGTGTTTCTATTTTTGTATTTATAGGCTTGTTAACATGACAGCTGCCGTAATTTCTAAAATATTCCAGCTGACCTTAGTACAAGACAGTAGTTGTACATAGCGTTCACGAGTTCTTTATTTAATCTTAGACCAAATGAAGAATTTCAAGATGGCAGCTATTTACTTTAATGAAAAATCTGTTACCTCAAATAATTCTCAACATGTACCTAAAACAATACATTTTCCATATACTATACATAATAACAAACATCTTTTATTTACTAATTGTTTTCGATATCTACTAAGTGCCACGATGACCGCTAGAAAAATTGTAAAAAGTGAAAAGTTATTATAAGTGATAATGTTTGCCCCACGTATTTTTTATACCACGTATCGTTTTCAGATAGCGGGCATAGGAAATTATTTTAGTATTGTGAATTTTATTATTGTGAATTAATGTGGACGTAATAGTAAACACGATAAGTACTGTATTTCATAATAGATTCAGACCGAACTTGGCACATATACAGTGTTTATACATAGCTTGGAAGAGATCAAAAGCCAGTCTTACAAAATAAAAAAAATCAAGATGACGGCCAATCACATTCAAGAAAATTGTTTGCTTAACATTTATGCCTAACATAAACTCAAACTGATACATTCTTAACGATATAAAGTAATTATAAACAACTGTTATTCATTTAATTTCTTCTATATATCTTAAGGTTTCAAGATGCCGTTAATTCAAACCATGTAAAATTTATTGTTTCATACCATATACAGGGTGGCGCAAAAGTCACTGGACAGTTGGTTAAAAGAAGAAAAAAATAACAGCAAGACGTAGTACAATAGTTTTCGTCTGTGATGTTGGTATTACTGAATGTTGGTAATTATGCCTTTATAAGTTGGCAATACAATGCAATGAAACACACAACAATCGAACTAGTGAGTTCGTCCTCCTCCGTAGACTAATGGTTATAGTCTCGGCTTCTAACCGATAGATCACGGGTTCAAATCCTGGGGAGGTCCAATCAGGCATAAACACGATTGATAGTGTACTTTGTAAATAAAAAATACCAGTGTAATAAAATATCAGTGTACATCGAAGCCAGCATAGCTTAAAAGCTGAGGCTTAAAAAAAAGAAAAAAAAAACTAGTGAGTTCATCTGTGACACGTGTTTAAAGCTGTAGTCCTCGAATTATTATTTTTCTAATAGAATTTTTGTTAAACATTAGTCATAATGTTAACGAAAGAAGAAAGGATTTTCGCGTTAAAAACATTTTATAAAAGTGGTGCTACTGCAGTTGTTAATGAATGGGGAATACACTTTAGATCAAAACCACCGTCTAGACAAACAGTGTACGACATACGAGATAGATTTGAACAACATGGATCTGTTCTGGCCGCCCAACAACAGTCTTAACTGATGAAAATTTATTGCGGGAATGTTTAGCTGTAACAAAAAGTCCTCGAAAATCGACCAGACGATTAGCATCTGAGCTGGATTTATCACTAAGGTCAGTGCAAAGAATGTTACACAAACAGAATTATAAATCTTACATTCCACGTTTATTACATGGGTTACTTGAAGATGATCCAGATCGACGACTTCAGTTTTGTGGATTGATGCTTAACCAATACAAAACTTATCCTATCCTTTTTAATAAAATTATTTGGTCTGACGAGGCCAATTTTAAGTTAAGCGGACAAGTTCACAGACATAACTATACTTATGGCTTTTACACAGTATCACTAAGATCAGATCTAGGTCGACCCCACGGAACCTGCCTACTGTATAACTTATAATCAATACTAAAGTTAAACTACCCAGTACTCAACTAGTCTCAGCTCTTCATTAACGTTGACAGATTATTAATAATATCGATTGCTTGGGTTAAAATGATCGAATGTTAATATCTACAATCTGTGGTGCAAGTCAACACAATTCTGGTAACTGAATGAGCAGAGAGGATTAATCAATGGAGGATTAACCTGTTTCGATAATTTGAGCTTAATTTAATGCCAAGGCAATAGAAAGTAAAAGCCACTCAATAAATACACACAAAAGAAATCACATGCATCAGGGGTTCATGCCCTAATAAACATATTTATATCTATTGTTCATGCAAAATAAAAGTAAACCTTGCTAAATTAATGAGAACAGTTCGCTCAAGCAAAACAGAGCTATGCCCTAATAATGAAGCTATAAATAAATAGACTTTTCAAACAAATAGGCTCTAACTATGTTAAATGATAGGATGTACTAGTTTGCTCGAGCAAAATAAATCTAGCCAATACATAGATAATTAGCGGTGGCCACCGAAAAATAATAAATAGGACACATATATCTTAACAGAGAATAAATAGAACAATTATTAATACATGTTTAAAATGACAATATTATAGACTATGGAAACAGCCAATATACTATTCAGCTTAGTTCATATAACTTCACTCTTAAAGTGGCAAATACTGAGTCTGTTTCTGTGTCCCACACAAAGGAATAGAGGTCACCGATACGGTCGAAAGTTGTAATTAAGAGTTAGACTTATCGGTTGAAGTCTGATAAGGTCCGTCCTGGGGCGATAGTGGCATGTCAAGGCCATCCAGGTGTGAAGAGACGATGCCGGCCGACCGGGATGGAAGGGAACACGTCACAGCCAAACTTGTGTCGTCGACCAAGTGACCCCTTAAACATTAATTCCTCATTCCTAATTAAACTATACCATTTAAGGACAACAATTAATCCTGAATTCAGTAATAACATAATTTGTTTGCCAGAAATAATGCAGGTACTACATTGGTAAGGCTTTAAAGCACAGTGCCAAGGACACTTAATCGTGAAACAGTAATATATTGAACATTGTGAAACAGGTTTATATACATAATATAAGTCAAGTTAATAATAAAATTGACTATTACTAGTAATAAGTTGAATGCCATTCTCAAGCCAATTAATAGTTTCAGCCAATTGAGTAGGTACTTTACATAAATAGTAGAAACTAGAAATAGCTTGAATAAATAGTAAAATAACTTTTAACAAATAACAAGTATTGATAGGTTACACATCAAACAAACTGGTTCAGCGTTAGTTAATTTGAACAGGACCATTCTTATAGGATAAACATTACGATTAATAAATATAGTTTACATGGTAACAATGATTTGAAATCTCTAATTTTGTAATACATAAGATTGAACATAAATTAATTTTCCCATACCAGCCGGCCTTAGTCCTGAATTTAATGAAGTTTGACATCAGGTTAATCGGTTGACTGTTCTTACCTCAGAGTCCAAGAAAATTCTCGAAATAATTCCAAGACGACGAGAAGACCTGAGGTTGGCAAACGATGATCCTCGAACTTCAACTTTTCTTCACAACGTGGTCCTTGCTCGTTAACGACTGTTGCGTACATCACGGCTGATAATAGCGCCATCTAGGTCAAGCTTGGCTACTGGGTCAATCTACGGATTTTTAGATTCGCCGGTAAGTGGAGAGCGGCAATATCCGACCGCTTTCGCTAATCATTACCTTACGGTGTCGGACAATTACGGGCGCGCACCGCAACTGATTAATTCTAAACGGGGTGATCAGTCCCGTTTCCGAGTGCAGATAAGGCCTATGATTGCGAATCGTTACAAACTTTTAAGGTTTAGAGATGGTGTCCATATAAGTTGTAGAAGAATTAAATTAATCGTTTATTAGTGAGAATGTTAACAATCATAATTTTAGATCGATTATAATTATAACTAAACCAAGCCACGTTTTACAAATTAATTTATAAGGTTATAACATTTTTCGATTTAGTAGGTTTCAAGATTATGGTTTACCAAATGTTTTAAAGTATTACGATTATATTGCCTCATACATTTGTTCGACCTATTATATGTAAGAAAGACACTTACAATTTGTATAAACCAAAAACCATTTATCTATTTATTCTTTCTTCATACTAACATTTTCCTCGTCGCATCTTTGAAAACATAATAAGATTGTATATTGCTTCCACCAAGTAAAAGCCAATGGAATGGAAAATACAGAGTTTTATGTGCCAGTAAGCGGTGAATGTTTCGTAAACTCATGAATATCGTAATAAGAAAGGAAAACTTTGCTTATAGAAACTTCCTGTGACAAACTTCGTCAGACTTTGTCAGGTAGTTCACCTACTTTCACAGTGTTATCAAATGATTGATAAGGAACTCAGACAGGAAATAAACTACAATATTTATATATTGGAAGCTTATTATCAATATTAATTATCTCTTAATATAACGATAAATATAATGACAGATTATAAAAACAATAATATTTTTAATGAGTTCTTCATAGCCAGCGCATTACTGTAGGCTCGAATATTATACCTTTTATATTATGTCTCATGAAAATCTTTGTCCATTTTGGAATTAAACTTATGTTTTCACTTCTACAATGAGCTTGCAAACTCTCTTTAATTGCATATTATCATAAGGCAAAAATATAAAATACATTGCTTAAAGAAAACAACTTTTCATTACTCGATCGAGCTGAAATTTCTCATGTACATTTAAACCACGTGACATGATATTTAATTAATAAGGAATTAATTACAAGGTCTCCACCTTACTGACTTCTAAAGCTGGATAAATCTCCATAAAATATGCTTTAAAATAAATGTCTGAATTTTAGTCGCAAGTTCAAATTAGACTTACATCACTACAGTGTTGTTATTATTTAACTGTTTTAAATATAACAGCTGCATTGAACAAAACTGATTAAACAGTGCGTATATAATGTTACATTGATTCTGCTGTTCTAACTGCAATCTATATAGCGGGAAATTTTTCCGACTTCTTAATTGAAACTTTTAAAAGTCAGAATTAACAAATTAAGACATAGGGATAAATAACCTTTTTGGAGCAACTAAACATTGTATATTTTTAACGTATTAAAAGGGTACAAATCAATGCAATGTTTAAATACTTCAAAAGGTTTCTTATCCCTAGTTTTTAAGTAGTTAATTCTTACATAACATTTGTAATTGGCCATCAGTTTCTACAGATAAAGACGACTAGTTTGCGTTGTTGATTGTTCTTTTATTAAGATTTAAAATGAGGGTAACTCGATTGGGGTTATTATTTGAAATTTTTGAGTTGCCCCCAAATCCTCCATTTAGGGTTCGAGAACGAAGTATTACTTATACCCAAATATGACTCAATAACATAATATAATATAGTGCAGAGTTTATTTTTTCTATGTGAGCTGTTCAATATTAACTAACAGGGACTCTCCAGAATTTTTATTAACCCTGTATAACAGCACGCTCAAAAGAAACTCTATTCTAACACAAAAGGAATTTAAGAAAGCTAGATTTCTGAGCTAGGCAGGGTAACAAGAAAATTACCTGCATGTGTTTAATATATTATAATAATTATGTACAACTTTCATTTTTAATATTTTAGTGTCATAAAATGTCTTAAACAATCTTAGGAATGTTTCGAAACTCATTAACACTGTAAGATAATTATATATTATATTATAATGCCTGTTTTCTTATTATTTCAATCAGTATAATATAATTTTAAGATATCGAAATTCGCATTCTAAATTTATTTTATACATGAATATTATGTATTTTTATTTAATACTTAATTAAAGTTGTTACCGTAGGCTTAATTTACATAAATGTATGTACATGTTAATATTGGAGAATAATTCCCACACGTGTAGGCTACAGTTTTATAGAGCTCACTCTGGAAAGCAACCCTGATCTGTTGGGTATTTATAGTGCAGACGTGACCTGGTTTCCTGTTGAACTTCGTATTTAAAAGTTTTTCCAATACCACTATTGTTATTCCAGCAGAACTCTTTGAAGCGGTTTTCTTCACAGGTTTGGTCGATAAGATTCTTATATACACAAATGTTTTATCGCCTTTATGCGAAATTTCATTTTATTACAGAGCTAATTATAAACACTCTTAAAAACAACACTTTGTTGCTGTTTCTAGTATTAAAATGGTTCAGTCTTAAAAATGAGAAACTGCCATTTGTGGAGATAAATTACTTCCGAATTATGTTACAAGAAGTACAAGTACAAGATTTTGAAATGCTTGTTTTTATGGTGGCATGGTCACCATATTGAAAACATGAGATGATCCAAGAATTCCTAATTACCCTACAGTTATTGTTCTATAATGCTGTATATTAATTTAAAATGTTCCATAATTTAAATAGCGTATGTCAATAATACATAGAAAAACGTTATTTTAAATTGTTTAAATAATTTTGAAGAAGTTACTTAAAGTTCAATATACGAAGGCTGAATTAAACGTCTTTATATAAATATTTGTATAGAAGTGTGAACAACGTTTGTACTGTTTAGTGTATTGTCAGAAAACACGATATTATTAAACTGACATAAAGAATTATCAAGGGACTCAAAATTAAAGAAAGGGCTATCGCACATACGAACATACTGTCCTTTTCCTTTTTGACTATAAAGTCAAAGAGTTCCTCTTTGTACCAAGATATACCTATACACCAATGTCAACCGTTCTATAAATCACACAGAGGAACTAGGGTAAATGGATCTTTGGCACCAGAATCTATAAGGTTCTTTCTTGAACCGAAGGGAATCTGTGTATTTGTGTTTCATGTATTTAGGACCAATCTATCTAGATTTGTGACACAAAGATATAGAAGGATACGGATAATGATAAGATTTAAAAGGAACCATGCCGTCCTCAATTAACAGCAGTTACGTCTTTTAAAATTAGGGACCACTCATGGGAATTTATTATTAAACTTTTCTTTTATATGATTTTTTAAATTGAGAATAATCCGTCAAAGACTAAAATGCATTATTATATTAGATGTTACATTTGTGGAACACTGATGAGACCTTAACACTCCATGTTGGCACGTTAAGATAATCATAACACTTTAAAATATCTAGAGACTCCATAATTTTGAAACCTTATAAGACAAATATTTTAAAACAAGCATGTACATTTCATTGTAAAATCGTGGACTTAATTTATTTACAATTAATAGAAAATTATATTAGTAAATATAATGGTTGAATAGTATACTTATATAATTCTAAAAATACCACGATCTTGAAGCCTTAATAATTACAAAAAAAAAAACTGGTAAGAATAAATGTTGTTCTAAATCAATAGGCAACTTTAAGAAAAGTGTCAGTTTTCATTTTGTCATAAAATATCAGAGATAAAAATTTTACCAAAATGTGAATGAGCGCATTCTCAAACATTTGTAGAATAAGGCTGGCAAACAAATTCATCTATGCTATACAAAAATATTGCTTCTGTACCAAGTTTAGTCTGATTATATTAAAAACTATTCTAGTTATCTTGTTCACAGTTAATCGTGAAACATTATACACTACTTAAAAGCTGTGAAATCGTACAAGATAAACAAACTTTAAATGGCCGTACATCATAAAAGCTTAAGAGATAGCGAACAAAGTGTAAGAATTAAAGTTGTTTATAATTACTAAGTATATTTGAGAAAGGTATCGTTTGTAATGTGTAGGGAATTAGCCGAGTTAAAATATTTGATGTCATACAAATAAATGACCGCCATCTTTAAACATTTTATTGGTTAACTGTGACTAAAGAACAATATAAGCTATGTGCATTGTGCAAGTCATGCATTTATTCCGGGTTCAGTCCGGATATTTTAATAATTACTCCAGTTATCTTGTTTGCAAGCTCGCGTTACATTGCATACCCCCCATGGCATGGTGGGGGTATTCCCATGTGATATTTGTGGTCATGTTGTGCTCTCTGATTTTTGAAGAAATTTCACTAGTTTTTTAAAGAAATTGTAAGCAAATTTTACACCTTAGTGTTCAGTTTGACACCAGGAACAGTTACAAGTAAATAGTTTTTAAATGGCAGCAAGGTAATATCTGACAGTTTTATATTTTTCCATTAAGTTTCTGAAAATATTGGCATAATTATATGGAAGAAAGATTAGATGGGTCATAGATAAGAAGGGCTCTCTCTGTAAATAAGACAGTGCTCACCTTTGGACCTGGCTATAACCTGCTACTGATAACTTGACTTCATCTGTCACTCAGAAGAGCTCCTTCTATTTACAATAACAACTGATTGTGTTAACAACTGATTGTGTCAACAACTGATTGTGTCAACAACTGGTTGTGCCTGATCCTACCATAGTGTGTATTTGTTTACTAAATTGATTTCAAATTTTATTTTAAATTAGCTTTAAATTTTATTTGAATTGACTTAAACTTTATTTTAATATTCATGATGAACATTTAATTTATGTGCATTTTATTTAATTCATCAAGTAACATACCCTGCCAATATATAAATTAAATATAAAATAAGAGAAAAGCCATTATCTCTGTGCTGGAACTCTGTTAATAAGGGAAGTAGATTCTGAAAGCAAGGCAATTTTTTGAAGCTTACTGGATATCTTATTAAAGTATTAACTATTTCTGTTTTTGTAACATAAAATCCTATCTTGTCACAAAATCAAACAAATATGAGTAAAACGGATTCTAAATTAAATGAATGCAGAAAATGTAGTAAAAATGTTAGACATGGAGGGATTTTCTGTAAAGGTGTTTGTCAAGCATGGATACACCTTAGATGCATTAATTTGTCATATTGTGCTGTAAAAACCTTAACACATAAAGAACTGGAAGTATGGAAGTGTGATGATTGCTTAGGGAAAACTGGAATTAAAACTCTGAATTTTGACAATGAAAAAGTTAATTCTGAACTTGAGTACTCCCTTTCCCTGGAAAATGAGATCGATAATGCCATTCTTCATGAAAATGAAGATTTGAAACAAGAGTTGCATGACTTGAAAAACAGAAAATCTACATATTTATTGGAACTCGAAGACACAATCAGAGAAAAAGAGGAGGAAATTGAACAACTAATGCCAAACTACGATAAAAAAAGAAAATGAAATGTTGTCTACGATAAAATTACTGGAAACTAGGTTGAAAAATGAAAATTATAAAATGCAGACTCTAATAATTCTTCAAGCTGAACAGGATAAAGAGAATTTAATTAAAGAATTGGATAAACATAAAACTTTGTGCAAATCCTGTCAAATTTACAAAAACGAAATTGGTAATATGATGGACCTCAATTAGGTCTTTGGAAGCGGCTTCTGAAGTGTTACAAAAAGACAATGAGCTCTTACAAGGTCAGATCAAAACAAACAAGATGTTAAACTGTTTAACTTGCTTTCCATCCCCTCAAAAAGTCAGGGTAAAGGCTACTGAATTAAAGGCCAAAACTCCTCTTTTACATAATAATACTGGCTTAACTAAAGCAATTGATACCAGGAAAAAAGGAAAAAAGAAATCGGTTAGCCTATTTAAAAATAACGTTCAACCTTGTAGTCCTAATTTTGAAACTGAAAATCGGTACAGTTGTCTGACTCTAGAAAATGATATTGATACGATCAGTGATAACAACAGCTGTGAGGTTGTCATTGAGAGAAATTCAAGAACCTGACGAATGTTAGTGTGTAGTGACAGCCATGGGAAAGATTTATCGTGGCATATCAATAACAATTCAAAAACCTTTGATGCTTTTAGTTTCGTTAAACCTGGCGGTCGTGCAAATCAAGTTTTAAATCAAGATAATATTGATGGTGAAAAATTAGGACATAGTGACTTGTTGGTGCTGGCTTGTGGTTCTAATGATGTTTCCCACAATGAGGCTTCCTCAGCCATCAATGCTATTAAATCTACTCTTAAGAAGAATATAAATAAGAGGATTATTCTAGTTGATTTACCAAATAGATTTGATCTATCAGACTGGTCCTGTGTGAATGTTGAAATCAGAAAAACTAATGAAGAACCTCAAAAGGTTGAGTGAACAGCTTGGCAACGTGTCTTTTGGTTCAAGATAGTAAGGCTGATAGAAGTCTCCATACTAGGCATGGTATGCACCTCAGCCTTAGAGGGAAACAATGGCTGACTAGTAAAATCCTCGAAGCAGCTGTAGTGATGACTACAGAGCAACCCCCTCCACCTGGATGTCAGGAAGAGCAGTCGACATCGGTTGAAATTATACCAGGTTCTCTACAAGCGTCTCCATCTACTAAATCCTGGTCGGGAAACTCTCCACTGAAGGTCCAGCACCCAGTTACTTAACCCACAACAATGATGACAATTATAACCCTATCTCTAGAGCTAAGTGTAATTTGGTAAACAAACATACTCTGGGGTCTAGTCTTAGATTACTAATCTTAAATATTCAGTCTCTAAGAAGTAAACTTAATGAGCTAGACATAATATTAGAAGAAACTGAAACTAATGTGGTTTGTCTGAGTGAACATTAGCTACATGAGGATGAAATGTCAATATTTGTTCCTAATGGATTTGTACTAGCGTCATATTAATGTAGGAAACCTCCCCTTAAGTGTGGTGGCTCATCAATTTTTATAAGCCTAGACTTAAGTTCTAGATATCAGAGTTTTGATATTTCTGACTTTTGTATTAATTCTCTATGTGAAGCCTCTGCAATTAAGCTGCTTGATTTTAATCTTATTATCTTAAATGTTTATAGAACCCCTAACTCTGATTTTTAACACTTTTATTGATTATTTGGATAAGTTATTGTCTTTTTTAATGATTAGAAAATGTAAATATTTTATTTTAACTGGAGATCTGAATGTTGATATTTTAAAGTTGGAGAGTGATGATGATGTTCAGTTTTTTTTAAATACGCTTAGATCAATGGATTTATATTCTATAAATAGTTTACCAACTAGAAACAAGGCCTAACTTGACAATATGTACACAAATATTGATAAAAAGCTATGCAATTCTACCTTATTGAAGCAAGATATTATTTCCGATCATGCTGGTATCTTTGTTGATATTAAAATGGGTTTTAACAAATCCAGGAATATGGATAGTTCTAAGATTAAAATGAGGCATCTTATTTCACCTGTTAGAATAAGTAATCTTAAGGAAGCTCTCAGTTATTGTGAAGATTGGGATTTTTTTAATGATAGTTTAGATGTAAATGCAAACTGTATAATGTTCTTAAATATTTTAACATCATATTTTAATATATATTGTCCACTTGTTAATGTTAAAAGTAAAGCTAACAAAAAAACAAAATTGTCATGGTACACTCCTGAAATTGAAGGTCTTATATGGTAATTCTGTATGATAAATGGAAAAGTAGCTTAAGTGTAAATGATAAGATTAGGTTTAAGAATTTTAAGAAGCTCTACAAAAGGGCAATCACTAAAGCAAAAAAATCTGCAAATGATTCACTCATCATGAACTCCCAAAATAAATGTAAAATGGCATGGCAGATAATCAGAAAGGAAGCAGGGGATTTATTTCCAAAAGTAAAAGACAGTATGATACCAGTAACTCCTGATGTTTTAAACAATCATTTTGTAAATGTTCCTGTTAATCTTGGCTTGAACTTTGATACCAATACTCTGTCTTACCGTAATTTTGTTGCATAACTTTTCTCGCCATCAAAACTGTTATAAAAGTAACTTTAGTTGGGAAGCTTTTAATACTAGTGAAGTAAGAGCAGCAGTAATTGACTTAAGTGTATCGAAGAGTGAAGATATTTATGGCCTTTCCAATTTTGTCTTTAAGAATATAGTTGATGAAATCTTATCACCCCTAACCTGCCTTATAAACCAAATCTTAATTGTAAGTGAATTCCCAGACTGTCTAAAATACTGTAAAGTTACACCTATTTTTAAAAAAGGACGAAAAGAAATGCCCGAGAACTATAGACCTATTACTATTGTACCAACCCTTAGCAAAATAATAGAAACCTGTATGTTTAAACAATTATATAAGTATTTTATGGAAAACAATCTACTGTACAAAAACCAATTTGGATTTAGGCCAAATCACTCTACTGTTAAGGCTATAGAATGTCTAGTAAATTCAATTCTTAGTGGTCTAGAAAACAAACAGGTAATTGGTTCTACCCTTATAGACCTAACAAAGGCTTTCTGATGTTGTTACTCACTCTATTCTTTTTGAAAAACTTAATTTTTATGGTGTAAGACACAAAGAATGAAAGTTGATTCAAAGTTACCTAACAAATAGAATGCAAATGGTAACTGTAAACAATGTTTCGTCACAGTATCAGAAGGTGGTAGCAGGTGTTCCCCAAGGCTCTGTACTTGGTCCTTTTTTTGTTTTTAGTCTTTATAAATGATTTTCATGTTAATGTTTCATCTTTGTCTGTACTTTATGCAGACGATACAACTCTTCTTTGTTCTAATGTGGATGTGTGGCAACTTAATGTACAATTAATTAATGCTCTTCAACAAGCTATAGATTGGTATTCAGCCAACAACCTTATTATAAATGAAAATAAGACTCAAAACATAATTTTTACATACAATAATAATTTAAAATTTAGACGATAACTACATTAAACCTGTTAAGCTCTTGGGGATTGTACTTGACAGTAAACTTAGCTGGAGGCCACATGTGGAAGGTATCTGTAAAAAAACTTTCTAGAGTAATCTTTCTTCTACGTAAACTTAAGTACTGTGTTAATTTTTGAAGCATTGTTAATGACCTACTTTGGACTGTTTCATATACACCTTTGTTATGGTACCCGTCTATGGGGCAACTCTGGTGCCTCCAAAAAAGTGTTCTTGGGGCAAAAAAAAGGCAATCAGGTTAATGACAGATCTTTTTAATCAAGAGTCCTGCAGACAGTCTTTTTGTAATTTAAAAAAATGACTCTTGCTTGTATTTATATATATATATATATATATATATATATATATCAGAATTTAGTGTTTGTTAGAGAAAATATCAACACCTTTATCTCTCATGAGTTAGTACATGATTACAACACTAGGTTTCGATATAATCTTTTAGTTCCTCATGTAAGACTAACTCGGACTTATAATAGTTACAATTCCCAACAAAACTAGATTATTCAATAAACTACCATTAGCATAAGAGAACTACCGATTAATAAGTTTAAATTCAGGATTTCAGCTTGGCTTAAGACAAAAGCTTTTTTATTCTGTTGACGAGTACATTGAAGTGCAACATGTTTGATCTGTAACAAAATACATCTGGTTAATGTAACTAAATAGTAGTAAGTAAATTAGTTTTTATGTGAAATGTTTTTTTCATGACGAAGCCTATTGTAACTGTATATATATATATATATAAAACATTTTCGATTATAGTGGTTTTCAATTTTAGGGTTTTAATTGGAATAATGCATAAAATCTCCCACACAGTCCATTAAAAGGGAAATTACAAATGGAAGATTTCTATTAACTATACCTAATACTATTCCCCCCACCCCCCCCCCCCCCCACCCCCCCCCCCCCCCACCCCCCCCCCCCCCCACCCCCCCCCCCCCCCACCCCCCCCCCCCCCCACCCCCCCCCCCCATTATCCATGTTAGTTTTGATGGGGGTCAAAATTTAATGGTTAGGAATTACAAAGTACAGTTTTTTCTTAATTGTGTATTTTTAGTTGGTCATACTATACATTAAAAAGTAGAAATATAAATAATAGTTTTACACCGCCGTCAACCGAGCATACACGAGAAAAAGCTGCGATTTTAAGCCAAATAGTCGATGTTGATTGAATAGCGCTTCTCGTAATGGGTCTTAATATGACGTTTTGTTTTCAGTGATAAACCTAAAATTGGAAATCTGAATTTTTGATTATTCTCAAAATCCTTGGGCTATGTGTAGTAGAGATAAGGTTGATAACAAAACAGTGCCACCATATCATTACGGTGTATTGTTATCGCAGTGCTCGGATGAACCATTTTAACGGTGTGTCCGTTTTTGAGGGGACTAACAGTCGCATATGGTAATATATGGCTAAAATTATTGGCTAGTTAATTTCAGTATGTACCATCTATCAACATTTTACTCCTGAGGTGTCATGGGCAGTTTTGATTCCAGCTATATTATAGATTTAAAGTAACATGCTATCTTTTGGCCAATTAAAACATTCGCTGTGATGAACGTGTGAATTTGTTATAAAAATTACTTAATCTGATCTACTTTATTAAATATACTAAACATACAATAAATTATTGTGTTATTTTACAATTTGGCTGTAGAAACAAAATCTATATTTATGACAAGAACGTTGATTTTTCAAGACATTAAAAATATCTTTATATATAGCTGATAGAAAAGACAAACAGACACAGTATATTACTCAGCATGTAGCTTGGAATCAAAAAAACATTAAAGGAGGATATAAATACATTAAGGGGGGTTTTCACTATGCGAACTAGTGTACTATAGTTGAAGGCTCTGTCGTTCTTAATAATTACTACTCTTCTTCTCCTGATTATAATCAGTAGAAGAAGAGTAAAACTGATGACATGAAAATGCGTTTAGTTGTTCCATCACATATATATCAACCTAAATATCATATACACAATAGCACTACTTTTCTATTTTGAACTAAATTAAATCCATTGACAACTATAATAGCTTATAACTCCAGACATAGGGGGGAAGATCCAAGTGCTCGTGTATTGTTGATGTTTCATTATCCTTTTACGAGATTAAACCCCATTGTTCTGTCTTACCAGGTTTGGTAATAGTCCTTGTGTGTTGGGGTGAGAAGACGTGCCTTTGTGTAAACGTGTCTTTCTGCACACTATAATAATGCATTCCTCTTGCAAAGTGCTAAGCAACTGCATTCCATTATGTTTTTAATTACAAACAACCTTTTATTATAGCTTCATATTCTAGGTTCAAATAATTACTGTAAACACATTTTCATTATTGTCTAAATAGTATGATAATTACTTTTGTATATTATCTTTTACAAATAACACCAATTTATACTGTAATAGTACAGTCCTGTTGCACCACTGTTTGATATCATAAGGCTATATTGAAGAATATTATTTAATAGCTTTATGTTTCCAACTGCTATCTTTCATTGGAGTACATACATTAAAATGTTTAAAGTAATTTATTGTATTTGTATTTGTATAATAGCACAATTTCATTAACTTGCTAGAATGGAAGTAGGAAGCCTTTTTGTATTGTTAAATCGCAAAAACTTATTTTTTCGTAAAATTGAGAGAGGAATTTCCTTTAAGAAAGAAGTAAACCGCAAATCGGTCTAGTTTTAGTGGGTCATTTTAAAAGGGTACCAAAAGGGGACAAAGTTATTTACCCTTTTTAAATAAAAAATATAATACTTTATATATTAATATAGTATTATAATATTAATACTATAAATATAGACTAAGTAAATGCGAGCATCAGACAGGGAGGCCTCGTAGACATATACCAAGCATGTATCCAATTAAGAACAACCTCCGACATCTTGATTATATCCATCACCTCCCTACGTGTTCGCATGCAAAAAGTAGGAAAATTGCTCACATTTGAAATCTCTAGATTACGGGAAACTATATCCTCAAGATAGAAACTTGATAGCTACTACACGCTTCAATGTGCGAATTAGCGTCGAAGGGATATGTGATGATAAAATTAACATAGTTCGTCCAGTGCCAGCCCCAGTCAGCCTTACGGTGGAGAATTCTACCGAACAATTGATGGACAAAATTCCAGAACATAAATGCTGTTCACCTTGTTTGTTACAGCAATACAAGCTCTGGCAATGTTAATATTGATGCTAACATTTTTAAACCCTTGCATGGATAGCACTGATACTTTCCCTTGCAAATCCGGGGTTCCTGTATCCGGGGCCACATGGAAATCTTCCGCCAAAAAGCGGCTGCAGAACAAATCACCTGATCTACACCATGGAGCACCCTCTAATTCCTAACTTTAACTTTTAACTTAATTTCATTGTACTCGACCGTCCCGTTTGGACATCTCCGACAACGTTCCATTCAGGCCCAGAAATTCCAGCATTCTGTTTGGTAATGTCCTAAAGGAGGGTAACAGAGTCAATCCTGATGAAGACCTTGATAGACCATATGAAGACTCTATATTATCCAAAAACCACCCCTAAACCCTCAGCTCCGGAGCCAGAGCCCGCAGCCTGGCCCTAATCTTGTTATTGCCACAAAAAATGACGAGAGCCCATTTTTTCAGGAAAGCATTTCTTAAACTGCAGACACATCCTCTGCTGAGAAAACCTCAAAGAAGCAACTTTGTGTCCCGTCAATATCTCTCTAAATGTATTCCCCACTGGTTGGCTGATACCTTTCTCTTTTGCCTCCTCCGATTGTTATTCGGAAGCCAAGAGCCATCAGCCTTCTTTCGCTCCATCAACCACTGCTTGTGCAATTTGAAAGGGGGGTTGAGGTCCAGTTCACAGGCTTCAGATTCAGGTTTCAGGTTCAACCAACCACTAACTCTTCGTTGATGGTATTAATAAGCAGAGACATCCAAAGCCTACGTTCAAGATGTAACTGCTTGCCGTAAGTGTTTCTGTCCCAGATCTGGTGAGTTTTGTTTATTTTATGATTTCAAACTCCATAAAGAAATTCGTTAAGAGGAAGTAACAGGTCCGCCTGGTCAGAGCCCCGCAAGACTTGGGGGTGGAGGCGACGAACCCCCAAGCGCTCCGTTCGCAACGCACTTCCCCTGCGCCATGTATTCCTTAGGAACGGGTCGCCTACACCACGGGGCTGGAGACCTCCAGATCCATACAAGAAGCATGTGTGTGGTACAATTCCCGACAGATTAGTCGAGAAGTCAAGCACGACCTGGCACCACAACTGCGTGGCGCCGAGTGCAACCACCGCCCCCGAACTGCACAATCTGGGCACTAGCCTATATCTTGAGGTATTGTTTTCAGCAGGGCCTCATCAGAACACAAGCTTTCATGCTAGCCCAACCAGTGGTTGGATTCTGATCTTCCATTGGTCTTGAGGGGCACTAGAGACCGTGTCACCCCTTGGGAGGTTCTTTCTCAGTTCATTTGGGGATCACCCAAACTTAGATCAACCATCCATTAGTGTGATTAGTGTACTACTAGTTCTACAAATGCTTGTAGATGAAAATAAGTAATTATTTATGTTAATGTCAGAACGAACAAGAGGGTAGTATAGCTATTGTATTGTACATAACATGTAAATTATGTGTGATGCAAAAGCCAGATCCTATAATTAATTGGTGTCTAATCAATACAATGAAGACATCCTACTAATGATCTGTCACAGACTCTGATGTACCAGGACAGGTTGAGCTCGTGTAATCTGCCTATTACTGACATTGACTGATTTATTCGACTATTTTAACAAAATACTTTACTAACATTACACTTTGCTTATGCTATTGCCATTCCGAACACACCTGCACTAAAAAGGTCGGTTTGTGATTCCAGAGAAGCTATACATAATTATCTATTAAACTAAAAGTTTTATATAGTATTATATGAGCTATATGAAAATAAACAAAGATGATTTTATTGAATTGTCAAGGTCATACATTATATCGTATTGTTAGTAAGGCCACGACTTAGGATGAAAAAAATATAAAACATCAATAATAAATTTTATTGACAGTATGAAAACTATCAAGGATCCCCTTACCTGGACACGACCTCCTCGAGTTTGCTTGGTTGCACTGAATAATATGAAGTAAAATATAGGTTTATCTGCGTTGTATAAACCATTCTCTAAACGTCAAAACTGATACGTACTACATTTATGTGAATGTAATTCAAAACCTGCTGAAACCATTGAACTTTAACGTTCAGCTGAACAATGAATTGGCTTTTATAAATTTTAATATTTTTGTATTTACATTTTAGAAATGAATCGAAGGTTAGGTTGAACTCATGGAAAGAGATTGCTGAATTTCATTCTAAAATGAACGTAAGTTGTTTTGTTTGAATCCTAAACTGTGAGGGTTAGCACAAATGGTTTAATATTCTTTCCTCGTTAATGTGGTATTGAAATAGCACATCACTGAAACATAGTAGGTTCTTCCAGGTGAGGCTTTATATCATCCCTACACCTCAACGATTCTTTCCATTGAATAACGCAAGATCTCTGATGTACATTCGTATTGGTGCTGATCTGCTATGTACGCCTCCAAGATGTCTATGGTTTAAATATTGAAACATTACTCAACCAGCAAATAATCCACTTAATATGACCCGAAAATCTGACTTCGCCGATTGTCATACTTAACGAATTTGTCATATCATTTAAAAATAACATCTCGTATATGTACATGTATGTATAACATATATGTATATATATATATGTGTGTGTTTGTGTGTGTGTGTGTGTGTGTGTGTGTGTGTGTGTGTGTGTGTGTTGTGTGTGTGTGTGTGTGTGTGTGTGTGTGTGTTGTAATTGAAAACACAATGCTCTTTCACTTTAGTTTTTAGTTCACCAATACTGATGTTTTAGTTGTTTGCTTATTGTTAACTGTCGCAAGCCATTGTTTTAATAATCAGCAAAGAATTTTGGAAATTTTTTAGATACTGTTAGTATAACTGAACAAACAAAGAACATATTTTTAACAAGATATGGGGCTACTGCAAAAAGTAATTTTCTTCTTGATACAGGTGCAATTTATATTATGTAATGTATATTTATAAGAATAGTTTAGTACGGTTTGTCCCATCTATAGTCCAAGTTGTTGATACGTGTCGTTAATTAGTCCATTATAATATTATTTTTAATACTTAACATTTATATTCTCATCAACCTTTGCTTTTACAACACAATGATAAGTTGTACCGTATGACGATAACACATGGGGGTGGTGACTTCTGAGGTCGTAGTAATAAATACTAGAAATACAAAGTTTACTTATAAGTTCAGTTTAATTACGAAAACTGAAAAGCACCACTTTTAGATGGTAAAGGAAAAGTTATGTACTGCCACGTTGCTGCCAATTAGAATATAATAACTAAAAGTATATCTTCTAGGTGGTCCTAAAATATCCAATATTCTATTGAATTATGCGTACGACGTTTTACTTTACAAAACAATAATATTTCACTTCCCTTCACAATAGGTAGACTCACAACCCGGGTATTGGCGTCTTGGCACGAGACATTGAAGCTGTAGTCTAAAAACGGTTATTTCTAGAAGAGGAGTAGAAGTTGGGAAATGGTAGCCATCTATTCAAACAACATGTGAGGCACATCAGCTACGTAAACTCGCCTAAAACAAATTCGCGACGGTATTAGCCATTTAATGATACAAATTACTATTTATAACAACGTGCTCGTCGCCATAAGGACGACGCCACAACCTTTTATCTATCTCCATCAAGCAAATAAAAGATCTTCAAGGGTAAGTTCCTTTACTATTCACATCTTTACTTTACGTTACATTCATTTTATACGTTTGGCATCAAAGGGCTAATTTAATAATACGAAAAGATAAATTTTACTTAGGAACAAAGCGCGCGAGGTCTGATCGGTTACGTAGTTGGGCTGCTACAAAGGATTAGAAGAAAAAAAAATCATACGCGTGCCAATTAGGTAGTTACTCCGCCCAATAATTTAGTTCCGGAACATTGGATGTAAAATAATATTATATTATACTGGCTGATTAGGTTGCGAAATTTACATTGTATGAAATTTAATTAACTAATTTACGGTACAGAATATCCCCCCTGTTTTGATTTCGCAACCTAATTAGTCGCTTTACTTTAAACACATTCTAAATAACAAACTTAATTCAACCTTTTATTCATTACATAAATTCAAATTCAACCATAACAATACGATAGCGCGGGGTTTCAAAAGTTTCCTATCAAATCCGCTAGATCGCATGCCAATGCAGTTCTATGACTGCTCGCTTAGGGACCAAAAATAGAAAATCAATATAGGCAAACTATTTTCATGCAGTGCACGTTGCAGCGTTTTAGAATTTGCGGGTCGTTGCGAGAATAAGGGCATTCAAGGCGATTTAATCGTGAACAAATGTAGTGTAGTGTTTTGTTATATAGGCGCTACATTCATACTTCTTTTTTGCATTCATACCAGTGTTTTGTGTATAGTTTTTGCCATTAAATACCCTGAGACTTGCGGACAAGTTACCAATATGGATCGAATACTTTGGAATGAAACGTCCCCTCACGAGAAGCTAAGTCTCACATTCCTTATTAATACTCATCACTCTTAATATACATATTTACATACAACATCCTATACATCTTACATCTACATGAATTTTAACACTTCAAAAATATCTACAAAATTCAACATTTCGGCATACATACAAAACACAGACAATTTTTCATATTTGATTCCCTCATTACAAACAGTCAGGATCAACTTTGTCTCATTTCTTTATATTAAGTCTACCTACAAATTTGTTTTACATATTTTATTTCCACTCGATCATTCGATTAGTATTTATCAAACAATTAACTTCCTGGGTTTTATGTTATATTTTAAATTTGGCTGCAAGTGGTTCCTTAAGCTAGGGATGCTACAAAGTTTTTTTTTTTATACAGAACAGGTCTTAATTTGGTTTTAGATCTACAATATGAACTTTTTTTACATTCAAAACATTTTCAGTGTGTTGTACAATACAAGTTACAGGGCTTAAAATATATAAAATTCTATAAATTCCTACATATTTTGGTGCTAATTTTGCACAAAACTTTTCTACCTTATTGCTTAAATAGTGGGTTCTTATACATACTAAGGAATGCAACTTAAAGGGATGTTTTACATTTTGCTCTGAGTACTTTTGTCTATTACTGTTATGTGCTATACTCCTTTTTACATTGACCACAGCTCTCTTTAAATTGTTTACAACAGTTTCCTTGGACAAATTCTCACCAATTAGGTCATTTAGCTTCCATAAATTAGATAAAGCATTATTACAGGAATGATTAAACATTAAATCAAAGGCAGCAAAACCAGTGCTTTCATTATGGGCGGTGTTTAAACTTAATTGTATATAGCCTAGGTCATTATCCCAATTACTATGACAGTTGTGATAGAAACTACGTAATAATGTAGATATGTTTCTAATATGCCTTTCTGATTGATTTCCATTAGCCCTGTAAGGCGCTAGTCTACGGTGTTCAATAAAATTCTTAAATAAGAACTTCTTAAAATGCAGTGATGTAAAATATGCGGCATTGTCTGACACTATTATTTTAGGTACAGAAAAGTTGTTAAAAATCATGCGGTCTAATTTATTACATATTTCAGCACTCTTACATTCCCTCAAAGGGATTAGCCATAGAAATTTACTGGCGGCATCTACAACTACAAGTAAATATACATTACTCTTTCTAGTTCTCACTAAGGGACCTAAAAGATCTATGAATAAACAATCCATATTGTTCTTAAATGGCACAGATACTAATTCGCCTTCATATTTTCTTTGGCACACTTTACTCATTTTACAAACATTACATTCTTTGACTTTTGCCTTTATAATTTCGTCTAAATCAGGTCTATAAAAATACTGATTAATTTTTCTTTGCGTTCTAGCAATGCCTAAATGACCTCCTATTAAAGAACTGTGGAAGAATTCATATACTAAATCAATTAACTGTACAGGCAAAAATATCTTACTCTTACTTTTTACATTCCTTTTGTACATCAGTAAATTGTTTTTTATAAAATAACATAAATTGTTACTATTGCTTTTTACAGATTGAATGATTCGCTGAGTTTCTTTATCTTGAAGTTGATATTTTTCTAAATCTTTAAACGCTAATGGCAAATCATTAATTAACAACCACAAATTATCCTTGTTATTGCACTTATTATTTATCTGCATTTTAGGCTTTACATTAGATGTTCGTTTATATGTTTGCCTTCGGGAGGAGTTTGAACGGCAGAAGGAAATCGATAATCTATTTTTATCCTGGTCTGGAACGTTCCGGCAGTCACTGGGGCTCGGATCAGCTGTTCCCGTCGACTCGCCCTCAAACATACGTGATAGGGCATCTGCTAGCGCATTATCGGTGGAACTTTTAAATTCCACCTCAAATGGCAAATTCAAAATCCTCTCGATCCACCGGGCAAGTCTTTCTACCTTCCTTTTGTGATTGAGGACATAGGATAAAGCTTGGTTATCAGTTATTAATTTAAAGGTTCTTACTTCTAAAAATTCGTGCCATTTTTCTATGCAAATTAGTGCACTCAAAGCTTCTTTTTCATAAACAGTATATTTTAATTCGGCATCAGTAAATTTCCTAGAGTAATAGGCTATTGGCATTAATTCGTTTTGGTCGTTTTCCTGTAACAAACAACCACCTGCGGCTATTCCACTAGCATCTGTCATTACTATAAATTGCTTTGAAAAATCGGCTAACTGGAGTACAGGAGGATTCATTATAGCTTCTTTTAACTTTACAAACGAATCTTGACATTCACTTGTCCAAACAAATTTAGCGTTTTTCCTTCTTAAACGATTTAAAGGATTACATAATTCGGCATAATTATTTATAAATTTTGAAAAGAAATTGGTCATACCTAAAAATTGTGAAATTTGCTTGGCGTTCTTAGGCGGCATAAATTCTCTTATACTCCTTGTTCGCTCGGGATCTATAGTTACTGTATATTTTTTATTAAGTTCCCCAAAAAGGAGATTTCCTCAAAACAAAACTTTGCTTTCTCTAGGTTTGGCGTTAAGCCATGTTTGCTTAGTCTATTACAATCTCTCTGACATGTACTAAATGCGAATCAAGGTCTTTACTGTACACTAAGATATCATCACAAAAATTTATCACATATTTAAATTTTATATTGTCTAGGACTTTATCCAGATAGGCGGACAATACAGCACTACCAACATGTAAACCAAAGGGTACTCGTTTAAATTTATATTTACCAAATATAGTGCTAAATGAGGTAAGATCTTGACTATCAGGTGATAATGGACATTGCAAAAAACTTTTTCTTAAATCTATTATTGAAAAATATTTGGCTCCACTAAGATGTTGATCATAATTATTTAAATCACCAATGGGAAAATCAATTTTCTGTAACTTTTTATTTAATTCGGTATAATTGACTACAAGTCTGTCCTTTTTGGTTAAAAAGGCTGGACTGGAGTAGGCTGAAGTACTGGGTTCAATTATTCCTTGGTCCAACCAATCCTGTATTATTGTTTTCATCTTATTTACAGTAGGAGGGCTCATAAAATAAGGCCTAATATTTACAGGTGTGGGGTCATTTAGAACTAATCTCACTTCCAAATCTAGAGCCTCTCCTAATTTTGGATTAAAAACATTTGGAAAATCCCCTATAAGGTTTTGTATCTCAGCCTCAGCTCTAGTGCACCCTATTTTTACATCAATGCTATTTACTTCATGTTCAAAAGGCTGTTGTCTGACAATAGTTATTGTTATTTTCTCATTACAATTGAATTTAAAATAACATGAATCTCCATCAAGATCTAAAATTAATTTGCTATTAGATATAAATGGGTTTCCCAATACAATGTCCCATTTTAAGTTATCCAATACAGTAAATTTTACTTTCCAACAAAATTTAGAAATTTTTATCTTAGCATAACAGTAACCAAAACATTTTATTTCAGTGTTATTTGCAGCAAACATTCTATCATCTGACTTCATTAATTTAGAAACATTTTTATTCAACAATAGGCTATCATAAAATTCTTTACTCATTATATCTTTTGTAGCACCAGTATCTAATAAGCAGTTTGTTTTTACATTTTTACCCACTATAGCTTCAATTAAAGGCATATTGTTACACTGTCTAACATTTAGTCTTAAATTAGGTTTTCTATAGTTTAATTTACTTCAATTTTTAATTACCTTACCATAGACTCTCATAAAATAGTGTTTTTCTTTTCTTACTGTATTACTATTTATAAAATTATTATTCTTAAACTTATGAAACCGGGGAGGAATATTTTTAGGTGTTGTGTGTAATACCACTCCCCTACCAACTAGTTTTTTGGATTCCTAAAACAGTTTTTTGCTAAGTGACCAGGCCTATTACAATTGAAACATAACTTTGGGTTTTTGACAGTAGGCCTACTTTTTCTAAGTTCAACATGTGGTGGATACATGTTGTTAACATATGTCTTACTTAAATTGTCCCTTAAGTTATCATTAAAGGTTATATTGTTACTAGCTATACATACATTTTCCAAATCTGTAAAACAAATGGGATTGTTTTCAAAAATTAACTTATTTCTATCTGTAGGCTTAATACCTCTCTTTTTATACAAGTTACCAAGTCCTGTTCACTTATGTTACACAATAAAACTTGACTGAGCTCTTTGATGTCATAGATGTATTCATACAGTGGCTCATCAAACCTTTGTGGCCTATAAACTAAATCTAGTCTCAGTCTTTCAATTAGGCCTACAGGGATAAAAACACTAATTAATTCCCTGTGTAGATAGTTGACGTTTGGCATGACAGACATACACTGTATTATTTTGGCTAAAAGTGGACCTTTTGCATAACATGGTAACAATGCTAAAATTTCATTTTCTGATAGGCTAGTTTCACATTTTAGTTTTAACAAAGTTTTTCAAAAAGTTTATTAGCTCAGGTACTACTAAGCCATTTGTTACTGTAAAATTTTGTAAATAACATTCTACAGGGTTGTTTAACTTATTAAACATATTTAATCTAGACATAGGTTGACTAATACAATCATAGTTTGCATTATCGTTAGGCATTACAGGCAAAGTGGGGGTACTGGCAGTAGGCTGTGATATAGTTGGTGGTTGTACAGAAATAGGGCCTATTTGTTCTTTCATTGCCTGTTCCATAGCCTCATCTTGTTCTAATGATTCATTTAAATTGGCTTCTAATACTTTAAGCTGTTCTAGGTTCACTGTAGGTAGCAAGTTTTTAGCTAACTGTTGTTCAACATTTACTAGCCTACACTTTAAAGCTGATAAAGTTTCACTATGTACAGAACTTAGTTCTAGCTGGTTGTCTAAAAATAAACGGTTTATTAAATGTTTACACTTTTCTTGGAATTTGGTGATTTCTAAAGGTGAACTAGCACTGTTCAATTCACTGCACCCATGTTCTAATAATATCACTTTTTCACTGAGAAGTTTTACTTCCTGATTGTGGTCTATTTTTAATAGGCTACTAGCAGTAGGTAAAATATTGTTTCTCAAACACTGTCTTAAGGACTTTCTGAGTTCATTTACTGTACTGTCACTATTTAATTTAATACCTCTAGATATCAGTTCAAATACCAACTCATCTTTAGACAAATAATCTATTTTAATGGCAGGCATTGTGGCGTTTTCCCTCAGTTTCACCCAGTTGATGGCAGAGTAGGCACATCAAAAGCAGAGTTGCGCAATTAAAATGTGTACCGTATGACGATAACACATGGGGGTGGTGACTCCTGAGGTCGTAGTAATAAATACTAGAAATACAAAGTTTACTTATAAGTTCAGTTTAATTACGAAAACTTAAAAGCACCACTTTTAGATGGTAAAGGAAAAGTTATGTACTGCCACGTTGCTGCCAATTAGAATATAATAACTAAAAGTATATCTTCTAGGTGGGCCTAAAATATCCAATATTCTATTGAATTATGCGTACGACGTTTTACTTTACAAAACAATAATATTTCACTTCCCTTCACAATAGGTAGACTCACAACCCGGGTATCGGCGTATAGGCACGAGACATTGAAGCTGTAGTCTAAAAACGGTTATTTCTAGAAGAGGAGTAGAAGTTGGGAAATGGTAGCCATCTATTCAAACAACATGTGAGGCACATCAGTTCCATAGCCTCATCTTGTTCTAATGATTCATTTAAATTGGCTTCTAATACTTTAAGCTGTTCTAGGTTCACTGTAGGTAGCAAGTTTTTAGCTAACTGTTGTTCAACATTTACTAGCCTACACTTTAAAGCTGATAAAGTTTCACTATGTACAGAACTTAGTTCTAGCTGGTTGTCTAAAAATAAACGGTTTATTAAATGTTTACACTTTTCTTGGAATTTGGTGATTTCTAAAGGTGAACTAGCACTGTTCAATTCACTGCACCCATGTTCTAATAATATCACTTTTTCACTGAGAAGTTTTACTTCCTGATTGTGGTCTATTTTTAATAGGCTACTAGCAGTAGGTAAAATATTGTTTCTCAAACACTGTCTTAAGGACTTTCTGAGTTCATTTACTGTACTGTCACTATTTAATTTAATACCTCTAGATATCAGTTCAAATACCAACTCATCTTTAGACAAATAATCTATTTTAATGGCAGGCATTGTGGCGTTTTCCCTCAGTTTCACCCAGTTGATGGCAGAGTAGGCACATCAAAAGCAGAGTTGCGCAATTAAAATGTGTACCGTATGACGATAACACATGGGGGTGGTGACTCCTGAGGTCGTAGTAATAAATACTAGAAATACAAAGTTTACTTATAAGTTCAGTTTAATTACGAAAACTTAAAAGCACCACTTTTAGATGGTAAAGGAAAAGTTATGTACTGCCACGTTGCTGCCAATTAGAATATAATAACTAAAAGTATATCTTCTAGGTGGGCCTAAAATATCCAATATTCTATTGAATTATGCGTACGACGTTTTACTTTACAAAACAATAATATTTCACTTCCCTTCACAATAGGTAGACTCACAACCCGGGTATCGGCGTATAGGCACGAGACATTGAAGCTGTAGTCTAAAAACGGTTATTTCTAGAAGAGGAGTAGAAGTTGGGAAATGGTAGCCATCTATTCAAACAACATGTGAGGCACATCAGTTACGTAAACTCGCCTAAAACAAATTCGCGACGGTATTAGCCATTTAATGATACAAATTACTATTTATAACAACGTGCTCGTCACCATAAGGACGACGCCACAACCTTTTATCTATCTCCATCAAGCAAATAAAAGATCTTCAAGGGTAAGTTACTTTACTATTCACATCTTTACTTTACGTTACATTCATTTTATACGTTTGGCATCAAAGGGCTAATTTAATAATACGAAAAGATAAATTTTACTTACGGACAAAGCGCGAGAGGTCTGATCGGTTACGTAGTTGGGCTGCTACAAAGGGTTAGAAGAAAAAAAAATTCATACGCGTGCCAATTAGGTAGTTACTACTCCGCCCAATAATTTAGTTCCGGAACATTGGATGTAAAATAATATTATATTATACTGGCTGATTAGGTTGCGAAATTTACATTGTATGAAATTTAATTAACTAATTTACGGTACAGAATAACCATTAGCTCTCTTTAAAAGTTACATCCTTGGTCTTTATAATTACATGAAAAGTCAAGTTGTTTTGAACTAATTGAATGAATTATTGTGGCTAATAAATATTTTTGGATTGTTCTATGCCACTGTCGAGATTATACGCAATTGTAAATTAACACTATATGTAAAATGTTCCTAGCTTTTGTTATATTTGTTTCAAGTAATTGTAGATGTAAATTCGAAGGATAATTCTTTTCCAAGAAAAATCTGATGTAAAAATACTCTGATTTTTCTCTTTGACGCAAGAGAATATAGATACCTTGCCAAGAATTTAAATTTAATAAAATTCAAATTGAAATATTCAATTTATACTTAATGATTAACACATAAGGGGGTTTAAATACAATCTGCTTTATATGTTAATATTATAAATTCGAAAAATATTCGTAACATTGGGGCAAAACTGTATCATTTAGTAAATTAAAATCCTGTTGGCTATCACTATTTAGATGCTGTTACTATATTAAATAGCCATTAAAGCCTTAACGTGTTTTGAAACGGACAGGTGTGGTTTCAAACTTAATGAACATCTTAGATAAGTGTAGCTTAGTGTAATGCAATGTTCAACTCTTGTAATTTTTTAGAATATAGAAATATACGACTATTTTGTTGTAAACATTGTTTTTTTTATTTCAAAATCTAAATTCAAAATAGAATAAAAGTATTATTCTTGCTACACTTACAGAAATCGGATATAGATCAGTCGATGGAAATGACTGAGCCACACTAGCCAGTATATTGAACCTAGTTCACCATTGCTCGATTACAATGGTGCGGCACTACCTGCGGTAACATGATATTGTTACAGACCAATGAGGCTCTGCGGTCTGTACAATAGTATTCAACATAGGATACCAATAACATTTGTTCATATTTTAGATTAGGTATTTATATATTCCTGAGCGTTATAAATATCTTCGAATTACATAAAATGATTATCATCTAACTTATTTCATAAGTCAAACCACAACGGTAAAAACTATCTAATGGAAGCATTTTTCGTGTAAGATTTTCTACATTATCTACAAGGCATAAACTGAACATGAACATTTAAAGAGTCTTTAAAAGCCAAAGGATAGTTATAAATAAAGTTTTATTTTAACTTCCAAAATACATAAAATCGTTGAATCTATAATTTGGATCCATGCCGATAGCATATTTATACAGCATAAGGACAAAATTTCCCCTAAGAACGAAACCAATCCCCAACCGTGCTTCAAATTAAATGTCAGTGTCAGATAACTAAATCCAGAATCTTAAGCGGATACTTTCCGCCATTTTATATAGTTGTCTGACGTTGATATAACTCTTAATTATGTGTGTGACAGTTGGTTTCAGTTTTATGAAGTTAAGAAATATATAAATTTTGAAAAATATGATCGTTTCATGATTTTAACCTTTTCGATACCTTACAATTTTAACCTCCTGCAAAAGTAGCATGTTTGACGGTTGACCTTTTCTTTTTTTTTATTTCTCTGTCGATGCCAATAAAATACATTATATAATTGGCCGTTGTCACCTAGGCTATCGTCAAGTTAGCCCTTTTTTAAATCGTAAGTTATATAACACAATGCATCCATCAAAAAGGATATAGTAATATTTAAAACATTGTATGAACTAATTACAAACGACATTACAACTATACAAGGTATACTCCTACCAAGCTACGTTTCACGTAACAGGTTTTGCTGAGGTAACAAGGAAAATTTCAGAACTATAACTTATTTTATTCCTAGAATTTTCTGAGGGCATTTAGATATACATACCATCATACATAAAAGCTATTGAAAGAATTATGGTTTTTTTTATTTGCCCAGCCAAATTTTATGATTATACATGCACCATTATAGAAAAATGATTTGTGTATGAGAAATAATTTCATGCAATATTTCTTACTTACGAAATGACTCTCGTTATATCATGCTACATATAGCATTCTAATTGTTTTCATTAAATTAGCTTTCTTGGCCGTGTTCAAGTAGTAAAAGTTCTAGTCAGGTAAGGAGGATATTACAATGCTACGCAAGAGTGGACTGAAATCTGGACTGAGTATCCTAGTGCTTTAGATGCGTTTCCACTCTTTTCCGTCTTCACTCTATAAATAAAATGTACATAGTTAATTATTAAATGTTGAGAATAAGTTTATTTGCAAATTTATTTATTTTATGTTTCGCTGCTATCATGGCTACCTATAACACTAATGTAAACATATTTGCTAAGGCTTAGCCTAATCCTTTAGAGTGACATGAATTATAATTGAACTTACTATTGTTAATATGTAAATGAAGGTAGCTTCAACTAAAATGTTAAGTATATTTGGTTCATTTCGTTATCGAGACATCTTCAAGTACCGATAACAAAAAACTGCATTCATCACTGAACACAACGTTTCGAATAGTCATGGATGAGCAAAAAATTATTGTTTACATTTCCTTACAGAATTTTAAACGATGGTCTGGATAGTCTTAATTTAACTCACGTACAAGCTGAATTCTATAAGGGTGAAATTTACTTTTTCTTCCGTAAGCGTACCACATACGTTGGAAAACGCCACAAAGATTCGCTTCTGATCTAGTGGGCTGCTACGGATCATCAATAAATTGAAAAAAATTTCAAACTCATCTTCCCCTAGAGGAGGCCAACCTGAGAGTGGAGCATCTGACGTGGATCCAGATACTCGAAACTTACTTGCTAAAGTTCTTAAGTATTTCCTTGTACATATTTCTCAGGATGTGCATCATTAAACTGCTTTTCTGCCTAATGATAATCTTCATTCGAAGCCCCAAAATTAATTAGAATTTCTACTTTATCATCGTTACTACGGGGCATTATTACTTGTAAAGAGTGCCAATTTGAGAATACTATTTAAAATTAAGGACGTGATAAACACTTTAGAACCAATAGATGGGGGGGGGGGTTCTGCCCTTTTATTCCATCTGTATATGGATTATATGTACTAGTATACTAATACTTTATTCAGTATGAGCCCATGAGGTCAGTATCGACTCTCTACTACTACAACCGTACATTAGAGTAACAGTTTATCTGTTATTTGCTATTTGGCTATTGGTCTCTGGTCAGTTATAGGTGGTTGGTCGGCGAATGCAGACCTATTGTGACTTGTATGCAGTATTTCAGTTTTAATAATTAGTGCTGTGTTTAGTTTTCTCTTAAGGGCGTGTTTTAGAGTTAGCCTAGTGACGGCACACAACATGGTCGTTGTGATTCCTGACTTACGCGTGTCACAGTACTCAGGTATGATTTGTTTATTTTAACCTAGTTTCTAATGATGTGTCAGGTTAGTTATTTACCTGAAGAAGATATCAGATTGCAGGTCTCGAAACGTGGTGTTACTGATTTTTTTGTATCACTGAACAATGGCAATTGTCCGGAAAATCTTGTTTCCTTCACAATCCTTCCATCGTAAAAACCTTCAAACAACGAATTTATCTGCTCCATACTTTGGGAACATATGAATTGATTATATATTTTAAATAATAAAATGTCTATATTATGTTAAAATATTTCTAAATACAGTACGATGGTGTTCTATACAGTTCTATAATCCCATGAAAGATGCAATTCCAGTTTTTTTTTAAATTTTTTTTCTTTGTTAGTGTGAACCTTGTTATAATTATTTGGTATCGTAATGTTGTATACTTAGACATTGCTGTAGATACTAAATGCAATTCGCAAGACAAACCTATAATGATAGGGCGAGTTTAAATGGTTATATCTACATATATTATAATATCCAGTTTTTATTTTAAATTTTTTTGCAAATAAGGAAGTAATGTGCATTCCTCCTTTCACTTAATGTATTTTAACTTTTATATTTATGTAAGTGTAAGTGGTAATATATTGAACATTTTGCAGCTAGTAGTTGCTTGGTCATTGTTTATTTGTTTTACTTTCAGGCGTAAACCATTTAACCGGTTGTACTGAAATGTTACATGGACAATTTTATGGTTCTTGGGATGAAACCTGTTCTTATTTCGAATATCCATCGGGCTACCCCATACTGATCTCAGAATCAGTTAAAAATACCATATTTGTCTCTAAAGTTGCGATATATTAATTGAAAGAGCCTCTTAATTATAATTAACTGTTCTATCAAAACAGTATTGTATGACAGCATAGACTTATGTTTATTTTATATAACCAATATTTTCAATTCGTTTACATTTATGGTGTGTAAGTTCTCAAAGGAGTAACTATTTAGTTTTCGCGACATTTTTACATTTCTGCGATTCTGCGATTTTTAGGTAAGTATTCATCTTCCTTAGAATGCATAACGACAGTAAGATGGTTAGAAATTCACTCCAAAGACTCCATTTAGAGCAGTCGACAGGAACTATGCTGGATGAAATTTCGCTGGACTGTTCTTTTGAACTAATTTACAAATTATACAGCTTTAAATGTTCTAAGATATTAAAAAAATTACTATAAATTTAAAGACTGAGCTAAAGCCCAGCTCAGTTCTCTTTTGACATAAGTAGGCTTTTCTGGTATGTGATATATATTTGCTTGATCGGGAAACAAAACAAAATCAGCTAAGGAACAAAACACACTAAGAACTATTATTACTCATTACATGACAGTATAAAACTATTTAGAAAAATTACAGTTTTAAATTATTCTACTAGCCACATACGATTGCATTAGTTTTAATTTCATTTATGTTTATTTCAAACAGATGCAGATGATGTAAATGATTCGTTCTGAAAAGGAAATACACTTAAAGACAGCATAGTTAAATTTCACATAATTTCCTCTCAAACTCAATGATATCTATCAAACCAGATTAACATTTCAGTACACAGTAAGTACCCATTTTGCATTATATTTAGTTTCTCCACTCATATCTTGCCTGAAACTAGTTTACTTATTCGGATCTAAATGAAATGGTCTAGTAGTCACGTGACAACTTTAGTACTTATAACTGTTGCAGAAGCAATTAGAAAAGTTTTCTCCAATGGGTCGTAGATAGAATGTGGTTTTTATCGATTTCTTGCCTTTGATTTATGTAACTGGTACACGAAAAGCCTTGACCAAAGGTCAGGTCCTAAATGCGACTGAAGTAAAACTGCAAATATAGTACAGCGATTACGATGTTCAAGCTATTGGCTTATAACGAAAACGTAATAAGGTTATGCAATTAAATGATGATGACTAAGTTTATTTACAGTTAAATACATTTTCTCAATACATAGTTTCAATAAATCTAACATGCAATACATTTTACCTAACATAACATATCTAACATCAACACAATATACCTGAACTAAAGGCTTACACTAATCAGTTAAAGTATTCTCGTTGTATTATTTGCATTATAAACAGTGTGTACTTGTGTGATTATTTAATGTTAGTGAAATATTTACAATAGAGACATGCAAGAGTGTCTTTAGAACCCACCTGGACTTCGTTATTTCAATGGTCTCTTGTCTGTCTTGTTGACGTCTCAAGTATGGTTGCCTTTTATTGTAAGAATAATTTTGTGTTCTTCATTAAAACCATGCTTACAAATTAGCATTGAGTGTTTTATTTTGGTAAACTTGATTTAAAACGTAAAATTCATATCTAATACCTATTATGAATGTTAAAAATAAGTCTAATAACCGTTTTATGATAAACGTTGAAAATATATTAGATTTTAGTATTAATTATTTAAACGAAAGTAAAAATTAATTACTTTTTTCATTAAAACGTTTAAATATTTGTGGTAACTTCTGTATTTTTATAATTATAAAATATTTGGACCTTAAAAAGAAATAAATAGACCATTAATATTACATATTTAATAATTAGGAACATTTTCACTTGTAATGATTTCCAAAAATGTCGTAGAAATGACTATTATTCTATAGTTATACGTTTATGTGTATGTGGTTTGGTATTGATACTAATTTAGCTACTAAATATTATTTTATCACTCCAAACTGGAATATAAAATTGTACGGTCTGTGTTTAAATACAACTTACCTTAATACGAGTAACGTATGCAGTTAAAAATCCCTTAAATATTGAATGAGTCGCGTCGGTGTAACGTTTTAATGGTATTTACCTTATTATATTCATTTTCCTAATGTATTGTCATCTAACCAGATTCATTACATATTTTCAAAGTTTCTAAAAAATTTAATATATTAGTTATGTAATAACCACAACAACATGAAGTTTTACAAACCATAAAACAAATGCCTGGGAAAAGAAATTACCACATTATGTGAAAATAGACGTATTTGTATTTGAATGCTTAGTAAATCATTTTCTTTGTATATAATTTGATACCAAACAATTTAAACATCTGTGAAAAAAAATTGAAATCCAACTTAATTTTCTGATTTATTACATAACTCATTTAACATTTATATTTGTGTAACAGTTGACGAAAAATGTCATCGATATTTATAGTTCATAAAAACGCTGCCATTTAAACTCTAATTTTATCGTAAAAAATCTTGAGAGAAATAAAGACGATCTTTGTCTTACTTACTTTATTGGCAATCGAAACATAGGAGAAAAAAGTAAATTGTCTGTAACCCAGGTAAATGCCTTCTTATCTTATTAATATTGCTTTTTATTTTTTGAATTGGATTATTAAAAAAAGGAATACCTCTATAAGATGGATTACTCATGAACTGTAGTACGAGGCATATCATTACAAGTATGGCAGTTTGTAAAGAGATCTCAATTTATAATTTGAATACTAGTGTCATCTTAAGTAACTAGCTTTTAAAGCTCAAAGAAATTTAAATAATTTATATTTCATGCCTTACACTTTTGCAATGAAGCGGTGCAGTGTAAAATATTAGGAATGCCACAAATCACTATTAATGTAACCTCTGGTAGTGAATGTGTCATAAAGTATTACTGAGTTTTCTACACATAACGTAACTACACAGACTTGTTGAAACGATGTAAAGGTTCATTTTTGAGCTTCTTCGTGACCGACTTTCTTTGGATCTCTTTAGACGAATATAACTCCAGATTCCAGGAGTCAACTCTCACACTTCGGCATATACCAGACGCTGCAATACAAAGAAACTAAACGTTAAAATTGTACCAAACATTTCACCCCTATCTATGTTTTAGTAATCTTTTTGTTTTATTTTTATATAGCGTTACACAGTATTTAATACAATGGTTTAAAAATGCAGATTTTATTTCTGTACTAAATTTAATATGCATTTTATCTTATACATATATATGTATGTATATAATATATAAAAAACTCGGAAATGCATTTTTCAATAGAAAATAACCTTCAAAAATAATAAATAATCAAATTAAACACTCTAATGTTCATAAAACAAAAAAAAATTGTATAAAATGTTTAAAAAATTATTTTCCTGGTTTATATAAAACAGATAATATTCTAAGAACGGCAAACAAAATTCTTGAATCTTCACCAATCGTCCAATTTTTTACTAGTTATAAAACAATGAAAAAATTTTTGTAAATGAGAGAAATTAGTTGTAAAATAAAAACTTTTATTTATCAATTAACATGTACGAATTGTGCAATGGATTCTGTTGGATTGACAAAAAACCCGTTGCACATAAGAATGAATAATCTTCGTTGTTTGTCTAAAAAACAGGATGGAAAATTGGTGTCCCAACACGCGTTAGGATATCAACAAAATTTTAAACAATGTTATTTATTGAAAGCTATTTAAAAATTACTTGAAGATGGAAACAAAATTTACTTAGAAGATCTAGAACAGGCACATCAGTTAATATTAAGATCTAAATTACCTTTTGGTCCGATTAAAACATTAATTGATAAATTTTATTCATTTCAATTCTTTTCTAAATTTCTTTCTAAATGTTTTATAAATTCTTTCTCTGTTTATGATATTTCTCTTAGCTGGTAATCACATGTTCAAAAGTTTATGTAAATTTGTATTTACTAATGTTGCTTTTTTATTGTTTCTATATTTTATTATACCTTTTTAAAAACGGCAAATGCTAAAATATAAAAGGACATTTGTATCTAGAACTCTAATTAAAGATTATATTTATGTTTGTACTCTAACCAATTTGAAATGTATTTTTATTACGAATATATCTAAAAAGGGAAGGATTGGAGAAATATTGGTTTAATTGATTTCTAAAGTTATCAAGGTTTTCCTTTTTGTTAATCTTTGTAGATAATATCTCGTCCATAATAACGAATCCAAACTATAGGAAAGTGTGCTAGAGATTCTGTAACAACATTTCGAAGTAAGGTGAAAATATTTGTAATGAAAGAAGACAAAGGGATTCCCATTCCTTTTTCGCCAGTATGACAAGAAAAAACGTTTCTTATAAGTTAGTCTTGTATTATAACCGCAGTCCTCATTGGTACCTAAGGGTTTAGGGAAGTAAGATCAAAAGATACTAAAATACCAAGTATAAAACAATATGGTTCTATGAATCAGTGTAAAATACTAATAAATAATGAAATGTATGAAAAGAAGTTTAAATTCCATAATCTACCTCATTTATACTGTTTACAAGTAATTCACATACGTGGAAGATAAATTACACCTAAAGAATCACCAATAACCTATCCAACTTATTTACTATCAAAATGTTTGCAAAATAGACCTAATAAGCTACCACGATTTCCTTCACTGACAATAAAAGCAGATATTAATTTTTAGGTTTAGTAAAAATTATTTTTATAAAAAATGACAAATACTAGTATATTGTAATGCTACTTGTTTATATCCAAATATACCTATGAAAAATAAGGTACTTCTAATACAAGATTTGTTTCAATCCATACTTTTAATAAGAATAAAAATTGAAGGGAACATGATTCTGATTATCAATGTATAAATTAAAAGTGTTTTCAATTTTATTATTATTTTATTGTCATCCGGATGGTGGAAGATGGTAATCCTTCTTTCTTAAGGACACTATCCTAGGCATATGTAAACACTTGTATTAGCGCATATAATAATATAAACTCTCGAACTCTCGAAGATGTATGATATAAAATTCACTTCACAATCAGCAAAATATAAAAAATATTATAATATAGTCAAATATTTTATCAGTTTTTAAGTCGAGTCATATTTTGTGTACAGTTGATTAAAATGTTTTGTGAGGCAGTCAGAAATGAACATTTTAGGAAGCTCATGAATATTATAACAAGATAGGAAAACTTTGCACCGAACAGGAACTTTCCTGTCACAAAGTTAGCAGACTGCACAACTTCGCTAGAAAGTCTTCACTTTAAATATATTAGTAAAGTGATTAAAGATAACTTAGGAAATAGTAAAGAGCAGTTGGTTTCATAGTTGCATATTGTTCGTGTTAACTAAACAAACCGTTCTCTTTAACTATAAAGGGTAAAGACTTTATGCCAGATTCTATGCCGGTGCTTAAATGAGATCTCTACGCATTAAAAAGCATTATTAGAAGTCTTTAAAAATACGCTCTTTAGAACTATAACAAAGTTACTGAAATATGCATAAAATCAATATACTTTTGTAAAAGATATTATTTTCTTAATATACACATAGTAGATTGCCTTAAATTATAATAATAAAATAACAGAATATGGAGAATTCTTAAAGTAAAAGAGAAAATTATGATTAAATGCTTTCTATTTCACTGGAGATGTATAATGGATATGACTTTTTATTCGAATTATTTTTGTTAATCTAGTAGTTTATTCGTTAGGTCTTGGTGTTCTTTAACAATAAGTCCATATAAAATGTATTATGTTTTTTAGGTATAAAAAGTTCCTAAGTAGCTATGTTACTTTTAACACAGAATTTCTGTTGAAGTAGTTTAATAATATTTCACTAGTTTGATTTTAACTGAAAACATATTTATAAACAAATATCAATCTATTAATGGCTAACCGATTGACAGATTTTTATTTCAAAACTGTCCGCTGGTTAGTGTGCCCATATCAGATTTCCTAAGTTTTGATCAAACCCTAGATACCCTAATTTATTCGCCAATAAAAAAATGCTCTCGTCCATGTAACCTCCATCTTCTTAATTAACTATCCTGGCCTGCAATGTGAAGTAGTGTACAGCTCATATAATTTCACACGTAATGTTCTAAAGTAAGAAACATCTTTATCGTAGTTCTTATGGTTATATAGCCGATACTATTACATATAAGGTTTTCGGATCATATTTTTTTATGCAATTACATTCTCCAGAAGGAATGTTTAAATGCAGAGTGATAAGGAACTATTACATGTTTGCTAAGACTTTTTATGAGGCAATTTATTTTTACAAAAATACATTAATATATGAATCGTGTACTCACTCATGTAAAAATAATACATCTGATGCCCACACATTCATACTGTTAGTTATGTTATTTATATCCTCCAATGTTTAATTAATTGTTATTTACACATTTCATAACACGCATTAAAACAACTAAGTAGTATAATTATTAATATATTAAATCAATGTCAACAATGGAAAAATAGTTTTATTGTGAAAACGCACGTCATAAACACGTTTTGTGAAATATCCAAAAGTATGTATTCGTATTTAAGGTGAACATAACAAAAACAGACTAGAAAGGCTGGTATCGATGAAAGGATGAAAATAACTTACTTTGGTTGTTCTCAGATGCGATTTGCAGCAAATTGTGTTCGTTCAATATCTCGTTCTATATCCTACCCTCTCCTTTCATAGCCACTTTCGACCATCTCCAATCCTCTTAGAATTTGTAAGTTTGCACTTCTCAAAAATGACACATTTTTTATCAAGTTTTAACAGAGTGATTGAGTTTTGATATACCTAATTTAGATGGTAATAATAAATTAATAAGCTGTTAAAAAGGTATTATTATTTCGGTATATTTGTCATTACAAAGAATTTAGAAGTTTCATAACCTATTTTGATACGGCTCTTTGTAAATAAAGGATAAGAACACCACTTAAATTCAGAGTAAATATGCAAAATTCTTGTCAAACTAAATACTCAGTATACCTTGGGATCCATATCTTGTTTTGCTCTCTCAGGTTTAACCAATATTTAAAAACCGAAATATATGAAAAACATAAATATGGAACTGAGACCAGTATGTATTGGAATTTGATATTAAGTATTCGGTAAAAATTACAGCTTTAATTATATTTAAAAAATTAAACTGCATAACATAAACCTTCAAACACATTTGGTAAGTTATAATATTGTTATGTTACATAAATTTATTATATAGTTTAAATCCTTCTAGTTTTATGTATGAGAATTAGTATTACGCACGTAAACCTAAAAATGAATATCTTTTCAAGTGACTAGCAATAAAATGGCATATCATTGCGTATTTATCCGTATAGTTATCATTTGTCATTTGAACATTTGTCAGGGAATCAGTTTGAAAGGGAAGTATTGGAGCAGATAAATAGTTAAGCAGCTGCCTTCACGCTTCCCTGAGTTTTAATATTGCGGCCAGCCCTGCACAGTAGCGCGGTGGCGGGGGAGTCTGGCACGTTCATTTCTACGTGGCAAGTACGTTCCTCCGACTGCAGTGGTGAAGTGGGACACCTGCCGCTGTCTGATGCACTGCACATAAAACACACATGTATTGTATACATAGGATGTTTCAGAACTCTCTGAAGTGTTATGGTTGATTCTTCCAAGATGTTCCTTCCTCATGTAAAGCATAATGTATTATGAATAATCGTAATGAAAACTAGACTATCATTGAATATTAAAATTGTAAAATTGTGAATATTAAAGTTTTCTTCGTTGTGCGATCTTAAAACGAAGAGAGGATCTTATTTATTTGATTTGTGTAATTTTTGTATGTGTTTACTCAAACTATTCAAAACAAAGACTTGAATAAACTAGTAAAAAAGTATATTTTATTTAAAGTGGTAATAAGTAACTACAAAAATACCAATATAAAATTGTCAATTTTAATTAACTTGAATCACGTTATATCGTGATTGGACGGTGAGTTTTGACTAAACGTACTTATATATAAAATAATATGCAAGAGTTATTTGTTTACTGGACTTCCTGCTTGACTATGTACAAAAGTCTTGTACAAAGAGTACATATCAAGTTATATTTTTCTCTACAGTTCTTAACATTTTACTAAACAAACGATGATATTACAATGAATTGGTATATTAAGATTGTTTTTACTCTGTTTATTGATACCAAGATGAAACATTTTCCACAAATTGTTGTGTTGTAAATTCATAAATTACAAAGAAAGTACTTACGAGACTAGTTATACAGAAGGTGCAGAAATGATGGAAGCGGTAACTTTGTCGACCACGCTCACCACGCCTGTTCTCGTACGCTGGACGATGCTACCTCAACAGTGCCATAGCAATGACTTTTCTGCTCAAGAGTTTCTGAAATCGATGCAGTTCCTCGCCGTTCATGTAAATTAATCTGGATTGTAGTTTTAGCATTTGGTAATACAATTAATTTAATTAGTGTAACGTTTCATTTATTATTTTTTTAAATTATATATATATATATATATATATATATATATATATATATATATATATATATATATATAAAGTTAATATGCTTGTGTGTGGTATCAAAATGTTCAGAATTAAACGGAGTATTTTACTACATACAAATGTGAACAAGTGAAAAAAATAATATTTTTGACGTCCCTGTCCCCTTAACATTACTTATCGTCAATGATTTTGGATCGAAACGCCAAAGACCAACCTTTCTCTTCATTCGGAGATACCATAAATACACTCTGTATGTGAACTGCACGAGTTTCACAATGTTGGTAAATGAAGTCGAGAAAAAAAATACTTAGATTTTTTAATTAAACTAGTGCTCTCTGCCATTTATTATTAGTTCTTTAAACAATTTAGCATGATCCAATTTATCTTGTCATTTGATTAGAATTTCCCTATCTCTACGCGTTCTCTGCTCCCTATTCGTGGTATCCGAGTTTACTAAACTAATATTTTGTTCAAAATTTAAAATTAAAGTGCCACATTATCATCCAACAACTAAAATCTTTTATGGATAATTATATAAAATACGTATCTAGGTATATAGTTTCTGAACCCGTGTTATGTCCTTGTTTTATCGTAAATAATTCAAAACTTATCTGAAATCTAAATGACATTTCCAAATTACTAGAAGAATTTCAGTATACATGGAAATTTTAAATTACCTACAGTTAAATTATGTTAACCAAAAGTGAGGCAAGGCAAGTTTATTACACAATGAGGTGTCAACAGCAGCGTGGCGGCCCTCCATCGCCATAACGGCGGTGAATAATTTACTTAGTCCGGTCCCTTCGTCATTGCTGAAACATTGCGCCCTTTCAAGTTGGGATAAAGACCACGCTCCGAGAAATAAAACATGTCCTCAAAATTTCTAACAGCAGTGTCAGTTTGATTGAGTCCTCTAATTCTGAAATTTCCTATAATTATTGCATACTAACTGTGTTACTCGCGCCTTCATACGCAGCTTTGCACGAGTATGAGCACTGGTTCGCGTTAATTATATTTCCTGGTTCCAATATTAAGTTTGCCTTATTGCTACGATGAAGAAATCTGTCCAAAATGTATATTTAAGGCCATTGCAAGTTACTATTTCTTAACAGTTTTTTAAATGGTGGATTTTGCCTTGATTACCGGTTCGAGCATACTTTAGCCAAAAGACATCTGAGTTGAATTCTATATTCTTTAAATTTATAGTGACAGTTGGATAGTATCTTTTGTATCTTCAATATAGTACTGAACAAGAACTGCATACTTAATATTTGAAAAAAATATAGTTATAAACAATATTGTTAGTTAAACTTAATAGTATTATTTGGATATTTTCTGTACTTTTGTGTTACTGTAATGCAAGTTTAGAGACCAAGATAGGATTTCTTGCAACTTTATGAACCAGTGTGGCGAAGCTCAGAGGGATTTTCTCCATAAGAATAAACCTATATATTATCCAGGGATCGTAAGAATATCTAAGTATGATAGAATGTCAGTACAATCGATTGAATAGTTTACTCCTGAAAGCGTAATAAACAAACAAATTCATTTCCCATTTATAACATGAGGTATGATTAGGATTTAAGGTTAAGTGGAGATGAAAATATGAATTAAAGTAGATATATATTATTGTTACTTACTGCGTTACTCCAAAATAAAACATGTAAGTACTAGATAATTCTTAAACAACACAGTTTCGATAGCTATAATTGATTTGACAAGAGACAATTATCAAACACAGCTATTTCGTGGTTAGTATACTGTAACCGAAGAAAATATTTGAAATGGATTGAATAACTGCTTAAAACTCAAACATTTTTTCATTCCTCATAAAATTTGTATCAATTCGTTCTTAAATTTTTGAAAAAGTAAGAATATAAGTTTTGTTATATGTTTTTTCTGGATGAAATAGTCTTATTAATGCATGTAAACGCTTATATTCTTAGCTTATTCTTACTACCGTAAAACGTTAGTATATGTACATATACAACTTACATGGCCGACCTATATTACCAATATTAAATTAATGTAACAGCAATAATAACACAAGACCGATTACAGAGTAATACACCTTCCCATATTTATTTCTTCCCGTGATAGTGTTAAGTCAGCGTTACAACTGAGTAAGCTGACAATGTCTTTCACACATCCCAAGCTTTTGGACCAAGGGAGGGAGAGAATGTAGTTGGAGATTGGGACAATGTTGTCCACACTTGACCCCAGACATGTTTCTATTTCGCCATCCAATTAAGGGTACCTGATGACTCACCCCTTGTAGGAGCTACAATATCTGAACTAACATTTTTATTGGTTCACTTCCATACGATGGAATGTGGGGATACTGATTCTGCCAATACCCACTAAGAGATTCTTCAAATTATGTATTTTATGAATATCTCATTACAAAAGTAGAGGTTTCTAATGCCATCTATGGTGTACTCCATTAGCTTCGACGTCTCATTAAGTGAAGTTTGATAAAAAATAAATTTAGGAATATAAGTTTAGTGGAACAAACAACTAATTAGTGATTTTTATATGTTATAATTTTCATAACATTTAACCTCATAACAGCCAACATATATATATATATATATATATATATATATATATATATATATATGTGTGTGTGTGTGTGTGTGTGTGTGTGTGTGTGTGTGTGTGTGTGTGTGTAAAACAAATTATCTTAAGTCTATTAGAACACAATAATATAATATATAATATATATATATATATATATATATATATATATATAAAATCTATGTAAGGTAATAAAACAGAGTAAATGGTACTTTAATTTGTAACGTTACTTAGTTGAATTTTATAAAATACATGTTTTCCCAAACCTCTAAGTCATTACTGGTTAATATAAGTTACATCCGATGTTCTTGGAACTAAATTCCTGGCGGATTAATAACCTAATTGGCATGCGTATTAACATTTTCTCTCGAGAACTTTCTGACCATCTTATAATTTTCTTAGCTGACCATCTTGCTTCTGAGAAACAACTTCGCGCGCTTGTCCGTGATTAAAATTTATATTTTCGTATTTTATTTGACAGATTAATAATGATATTAGTGTGGTGATGTCCTTCTGACGAGACCACATTGTCATGAATCTTACGTTGTCACAGTAAATGGCTAATACCGTCGTGATTTGGTTTTAGACGAGTTTAACTTCGAGTCTCATATTTCAACTTCGAGTCTCTGATTACAACTTTGATTGCTTTTAGACTTCTAGTATACTATTCTTGACTTTTTCCGACTACAGCTGCAATGTTGAGCCAAGATGCTGACGTCTACGCTTGTGAGTCGACATCAACGTGAAGGGAAGTCAATTTTAAAGTTTTATAATTAATTAGTTCGTATGCAAAATTCCCATAGAACATTGGAACCATTAGGCCCACCACTATGGTTTCATTTAGTTCATTATCACTCTATTTGGCTGCAACCTGGCAATACATTATTTTATATTTAACATCTAGAAGTGGTGCTTTTATGTTTATTTGTCATAATTAAACATATAAATCGTTAACTTGTAACATATAATAAACTTTGCAGATTGAGTATTCATTACTACTACCTCAGCGGTATCAACCCCATGTATTTCATCCATTCGCTACACATTTCTAACGTCAACACTTATATCCAGATTTAAAATTTTTAGAGAGATATTTGCTCTTGGATGAATTATTAATAAATGTTCGTTTATCAAAGCCTACTGATTTTTGTAAATCACGTGTCATCAGGAATATTGAATCATTCGGTAGATTTTGATTAAGGCTAAACCTAGAGGAAATTAGATTTTTAAATAAAGAAATAAATAATGATATCTATAAATACGAGGCAGGAGTATTGGAGGTAGGAGATTTGTCAGCCTTCCCAGAGGTTGCATGCAAAATTTAAAGTTTGTAGCGCATTTCAGTTAACCGCATTATTCATATGTGCTACAAATAGAAAGAGAGATATACAGAAATAATGTAAATCCCCTCACAGTCAAAAAGGAAATTGTGACAGCTTACTAATATATCTGATTGCCTAATGAAACTTGTTCAGCCTTTTGAAGATTGGAATGGCTACCTCTCAGCCAATTACATTATATGTGTAAACTTATTTTAATATTTACTCTTAATAGGAAGACTTAATATACGATATAAATTTGAACATTTCAATATTAGATGTTGAGGTTATTACAATATTTGTGTTGAATTATTTTTTTACATTATATTCAGTTTTTTTTAAGTAAAATTTATTACTCAACTACTAAAAGCTGAGATTGCTTATAACTTTCTAAATATCGCTTTTATTCACAAATTGCCTTAACTTAACATTAAACTGATATTGTTATGTTAAGTTATATTGCTATTTTCAAAGTTTACAACAATTTAAGTAACTAAATCCACTTGTGTATAAGAGATGATATGTAGGTTAGAGAAACTTTACGCTGAATCCATTTACAACGTTCACAATTACGCCCACTACATTGTCTATTGGAGTGCTGCCAGCATTGTAAGCAACTAAATAAGATGTCTTAAAGGAGCGTATCTTTGTTTATAGGATTACAAAATTTAGATTTGTTTGCTCAGCCAAATTATTTAAATATTCCTTATGGATCACTCCCAGTAAATGTTATATGTGGCTGTGATTTCGAAATATCGCTTTGATAGTATTCTGTACATACATATTCTGTAAAATAATCTGCATCCTAATTCAATGGTATCACATTTATTGGACAAAATATAAATTATCTAATAATAAAATTATATTTCTAAAAAGTTAAAAAGTAAAATTGGTTGAAACAAATTAGTTGATTAGATTTTCTTTACTGTGTTTTTTATTGGCTGAACCTTAGCGAAGTCTATCACTAGAGAGGCTGAAATATGTAATTTCTGTTTGCAAGATATCTCGAAAACTATCTGACCCATCGATTTAAAATAGTGAATAAGGCTTCATTTCTATACAACAAAATGATCGATGAGATCGATCATCGTACACGTCACTTAGTGTTATACCACCATATTTCGATGAGGCTAACTCACTACATAAATATTTGAAGAGTTCAACGCTTTTTTATTTCGCGTTTATTTCTCCTCACTTTACATTCCATGTCCACATATGAGTGCGATTTAAATATTAAGCCAGTGGAGGTAAATATTAAGCCACCACTGCGACATATAACTCATATTGTCCTGCAATAATCCTTTTTGGGCGAGTTTTCATTTTCTGGAATTTATGAGCCATTTTGAGTCGTACAAGGGCAAAATCTTATTTTTCGTTGCACTTATATACTAGGTTTCTCCAAATTTGCTACGTCAATGAAAAACCTATTTTTATATAACTGTACATACAAGGGCCGTTTTTCCGTACCAGGTCCGTGGTGTGGGCTGTAGATGATCGCGCATTTTCCCCGCTGCAACATTTGTCATTGCCAAGTTCAAATAGTTACTTTGCGCTGACACTCAGTCATATGGACATGGCCGCTTTTGTTGATACTCCGGCATAATGTAAATTAAGGAGTTTTATTCGTTTCCTTTAAGTAAAAGGGAATAGTGCAGAATAAACCCATAGGAGAATGTGCAGCGTTCACGGAGAACACATTATCAGTAATGGTGTTGTACGTGAGTGGTGTTGGAAGCTGCCCATGTTTACTGACGCCCACACAAATCACCGAATGGCGTCAGACTTGACATTTCTCGAATTTATCGTCGAATGTGACATTGGGCCATCTTTAAACATTTGAGCAAATTAATAAATTTAACTCTTTTTCATTAGTTTATGAAAATGTTTAAAAAAGAAATTAATTTTTGGAAGATTAATGTCAATTAGTCTATAATTGAGAGTATTCGAGATGTGCAGTTCTTGTGTCCCAAATCCGAGAATCATCTCTTAATACATATCTGATTTATGAGAATCCTCCACCTTAAAATTTTTGCAGAAATTTGAAATAAATATATTCCGCCACTACTTTGCCGTCCATAACAAATATTTTTCCTGTAAAAGAATACTGTAATTTGATGATACTCAATGACAAGTAAAATATAAACAATGCCTACAATACTATCAATTCTGCAACGAGTATTAACATAAATACTGTTAACTTAGATTTTGTAACATGTTTAGTTGCCAATACATAATTTTTCATTTTATATAGTACAACATACGTTAACCTTTTCGTTGGAAATACCCGTTCTGGGACTCTTACTGGGAAGTTTATTTGAAATATTTAGATTTACCGGTATGAGCGTTTTTTTAAGGTTAAGAAAGGTTATATGGTCCTTTCCCGGCAGTCAGTATTACTTACCCAATTAATAAATTACCACATTTCAGTTTTCATCCTTCACTGGAAGATAAGTAAATAATTCCAGGATAGTCTTTTACCCAGGATAGTTAACTCTGACCGGGTACAATATTCTTTGACCAAATTCCATATTTTTCGCCGATACGGTAGCTGAGTGTCAATTCTCGTAAAACATTACAGAAGGCAGTGAATAAAATCAGCCATGTACAACGTACTCCCGTTGATGTAGATGCCGGAGCTAGTATTTGGCCTGCGTGAGCATACACCTATTTCAAAGTAACCTGACACTCGTTTTTAGTTAATATATATTACATTTTTTATAAATGATGAAATGAGTCTTTTGATATGAATGTCTGGTTACACTATAAAAGAAACTCAGTATGGTTATGTATTGTATTGGTTATAAAATTTGTTTATAGTAAAAAATCATAAAAAGGGGAAAATACATTTTTACTATCTTGATATTTTTGTTTGAAATTTATAATACTCTAAACTTCTAATATTTGCAAAGAATATGAATATTTTGTTGTCATAACATTTTGCTTTGGTAAATATTAGATTGGCGTAAGTAGACGGTTGTTAAGCAAGTCTTTAATGGATACCTCAGAAAAATAAATTGTGTGGAACTTTTTGGGAAAGGGGTAAGTTTGTATGGAAAAGTTTGGATAGTAGATAAGACAACCACTGGAATGAAAATTAATGATGGTCAAACAATACCGACTAAATCGGTCATAATGACCTGCACAGAGTCATTAATAAGAAATTTAAATCATTGACTGGGATTTTCTAGCTTTAGCAAACCAAAACGGATTTTAAAATAATACTGGGTCACACAGTAAAAACACCTAATGATATTTTAAAATCTGTATGATGACTTTTAAAGTACCAATTAGAAAACTCTATCTGGATATTTAGCTAGATTAAAAGTATGTACTTCTATCTACGTCACTACACATTAAAGGTTTACAATGAATTAGACCTACAGATAAACAACCCAACAGGCAGAAAGAGGCTCAATATTAAACTACGTAAAATAAAATCATTCATATCTATAAAAAGAATATCTTAAAGTACAAAACAATAAATGACAGTCTAATACGAGCGCATAGTCGATTTTGGAGGGAAATGCCTTTTTTTTACTTTCTGTCAAGCGTACACTCTTTGCTGCCTTACATGAAATAAAAAAAAAATTCAAATTTTAAGAAATCCAAAAAATTGAATCGAATTTATTTATGTTTTTACACATGGAAAGAAATGAGTGACGAAATTATTAATATGCTAGCAATAATTTAAAATAAATATGCAATTTTTCTGTTCACATTGTAAGTTTGTGACTACCTCACCAACGGCGACTTCTTATACATATAATGTATAAATTAAAACTCTGTAGAAACATAAATACGTCTTCTGAGCCTACATATTTTGTATATAAAATTGTAGATTATATGTTTGAATGTATTTTGACCGATGGAGAGACATTCATTTAATTTAAACTAGATGCAGAGGTAACTACTAGACAGGGAAACATAGAATGACAGCGCTCGAGAGCTTTCTCTCTAACTTTCTGTTCACTTCAATAACAGTTGGGCATATTAAAATAGAAATATACGCCGGCCCTGAAAGTGTTTATAACTCGTTTGAAACGTTATGTGGTATGAAATAGATATTATTATGGATATTATTGCAAGGCCTCATAAATAGAAGATTGGTTCCTGAATGAGGTAAGAAAATTTGACGGGCAGCAATCAAGAATGAGTGCCAAAATCCATATCTGACTGATATTTTATAAGTGATTTAATAACTGTGAGACTAATGTTTAGGGAGCATGTTTGCTTTAAAAATATGTTTTTGGAACCATCGAAATGTTTATTAAATGAAAGAATACTGTTTGACGTTTAAGGATAGTTTATGTGTTGTTCCCAAGCTATTATTAATAGAAAACGAAATGAAAATATCGATTAGCTCTATTGCAAAAAAGGCGATACAGAAGTCTTGTTAAATAATATTGCGACGAAAATATACTATGAAGTTTGTGTTTAAACTTTCCTAAACATTTGTAGAAACGGTATTTGAAAGAAGGAGTATTTTTTAGTTTTACGCCATGTAAACTGATTGAACTATATGCTTATAAAAGAAAACTTTAAGCAGTACAAATAAAAATAAATTAGTTAACAAGGTGGAAGTATGCTTTCTCACGTATCGCTTAAAAGGCTTCACTGGTGTTTCATGCAACATGCCAAGTTTAAAGCTCATTTAATTCTTCTTGAGTTACCTTACAAATATATAGACGATCATATAGAGTATAAATTGGAAAGAAAAATTGTGCCCGTCGTATTTCTGTCGAGATATGACGCATATTTAAATTTGATATGACTGTACACATATTAGTAGAGTTTAATGTACCTACTAGTTTTTTATTCCCATTTTGGTTACCTATGCAAAAATATTAGATAAAACTTGGTCAAATTCCAAGGAATGACTTGCATAATTGCCTCTCGATGTTGTCTATATAGGAAGAAAGTTTCAAGACAAATTTAAATTCAGTAGAAAGATCATCTGCAAAAACACTTAATATTTGTCTCAGATATTTCGCTTAATGCAATGAAGAGTGTGATGTTAGGTCATTATACTCCAAATCAAGTTTTTAATGTAGGACACTGATTCAATACATACTTAAATTCACGATACATGTCATGAAATTTAAGAAAACTATAAAATGTTTTTCTCATTACAAGGTATTCTATGAATTAAACGAGATGTACTATTTGTGCTACAAATTAATTAGTTTTCTGAACAGCTTACATTACCTGCAAATTAAATCTAAATAACTATTGCAGAGGTAATTTTTAATTTTGTTTCACTATTTCCAATTTTTCCTTACTTTATTAATATCATGTTATTTATTTCAATTATTTCGAAAACATATAAAGTATTATATGTAAAGGATATTGTAATAATTACAATATCCTTTACTATTGTTCACTACTTTAAATTAGTTAACCTAAAACGTTTTGAATGTGGGTGCTTATAGTATAAATATATTGGAGTAACTGTTAAAATAGACAATAAATTTAACCCCTGTAATGGAAATGCAATAGCCTTTCTTAGTTGGATTAGCTTCACTTAAATTTTAATTATTTTATCATTGCTGTGATGTCGTCAAACAGTAACACAGGCCATTATGCACATCGACACACTATTCAGTAGCAATGAAATAAAAGTAATGATAAATAGACATGTACTCCAGTTGTTGTGTTCAATAAAAGCTCAAACAATGCGGAAAAAAGATGAGATGTCTAGATAAGAATGCAATGTCAGTTCACAATGCAGACGTCATGTTTTTCATTCACTTGTAAATGTATTCTTGTGTATATGTATTTATTTCACTTTATTGGTTTCAGCCACTTACACAGTTATAATATTATACAGTTTTAATTTTAAAGTGACGAATATATAAATTCTTTAAAAATTAAACAACGAATATTATTATTACTCCAATATTTTTAAACATTGGTTAACATATAAAAAAAGAAAGAACATACACAGGGTATGCATCGATAATAGTACCGATGCTTTATCCCATAATGACTTAATACTAACCCGTTTTTCTTGTACCTGGGTATTATACATTAGAGCTATCTTACTTTTTGGAACTATAGTATGACTTTATAAAGCCTTGTTGTGATGGCAATGAATTAAAAAATCGAGGGATTGCTCGATTTGTTTATCAAACACTCGACTTCTTTCTTTCTGCATTATAATAAAATACAATAATTCCTGAGTGAAAACAATGTAATTTTTTGTGAATTTCCCCTGAATCGCTAAACTAACTATCACTAATTAACTTTCAATTTTAAATTGTTTGAAATAATTTGCTTTTAATTGAAATAATATAAAATGAGAGAAAAGACGACATCGTGGAGTGAATGAATCCATTCATGGTTAATGATGTCAATCCTCTAGGATTTTAACAATATGAAAACCCAACTGTGTGAATGTCTGAAACAAAGGAGTCATTAAAATATATTTCTATTTTAATTTCCCCACCAGTACTGTGTCAATTTCACAGATCGGTAACAGACAATCGTAACGATGATAGTAAACTTCAAATGACTACCTTCACTCACTGGGATTAGTGATTATTGTTTTGAAATAACCTTTAGAACTTGAAACTCACTTATTTCAAGTTCGGTATCCATTAACTAGCAGCATTTCACCATTAAGTATAACAAGGGTATATTGCAATGAATTATTAATATCAATGTTTGTTTGTTTTTTTTTTAGTTAAAAGAGAGTTTAAATTTTGACGTTTATAAGAAAAAACCTTATTCCAAACTTGCTCTCAAGAATTTAATTTAACTTAAACTATACTCTTAAAGATTCATGAACATTACTTTTTCGTCTGAATAACAATATTATACAACAATAATGCGTTGTGTGATTTGTTGGTCTTGTTGTGGTGTATGTGTTATGCCACATTACCTCCTTCTAAGCGTGTTCCTCATGATGAATTAATAGTCAAATATTCATTGAAATGGTAGAATACCTTTTTAAAGTAAGGAAATCGTTTTAGGTATGGTTTAATAATTATTCAGTCTTTAATTCTTATTTTATACAGAAAAATAAAATTTACGCGTAGCTAGTTTGTAATGGTTATTAAAACATTTTCTAATTCAGAACTTAGCTTAAACATATAAAGACTGCGCTGAAATATTTATTATAATTTTATGATGCAATTATACTAAAACACGCTCTATGCCTGAGACCTTTAGAGTTAGAAATTAGTTACTTATATTTATGTAGCAGCCGTGAAAGTTCTAAAGGGAGGAGAATATTTTAGTAATTACTTTTCATCTTCAACATTAATTTATCAACACAATCATACTTGTAAAATATAGTTTCTTAAACATTTAAAAATACTAACTTATGCTCCATAACCACATAGTAGAGGCCTATATTCACCTGTGAAATACATAAACAAAAGGCATATTATTTTTATTCATACATATTATGATATCTACTAACTAAACATATTTATCTTCAAATAACGTGCCTTTAGCATAAGAATTGGATAATATTTTCATTATTAATAATAAGTAAAAACATATTATAATAAACTGGAACATGAAGCAAAGTTACTAAACAGTTTATAGTGAACAATTAAATTTTCACATTACTAATTTGACAATTCAGGCATTTACATTATCTTTGTCGAGGCAAATCTTCCATTAACACTTGTAGCTGTCTCTTTGTACATTCATCCGTAAATTAAGGTACCAATTGTGATTTTATATATTCAGTGACATTGTTGGAGTGTAGTAATAAATGAGGTGCACATGTCTCTAAGGATAACAAAATTCCGTACATTTATTCTCTTTATATGTTAAAAAATGTATAACACAATGTTTAAGGATTGAAATCTATCCGCTTTGTCATTTATGAACATAATTTGTTCATGACAAAGAAATAAAAGAAAGTAAAACAGAAGAGAGAAACGGGGTCAAACATATATAACATTTCTTGGATTCCAGAGAGTATGAAATAAACCCAGCCATTGTTACGAGCACTAGTAGTCAAGATCACTCACTATCACATTTCGGACCAGCGCAAGTAAAAGTGGGATACTTAGACGAAATTTAACGTTGGCTCTTCCTGTAGCCTCTCGGCGTCTCATCTGAATCTGTGAGACAGGAAGGTGATGGTTGGGAGGGGTAAGGAGTAATGGCAGCCGCTTCATCCCCTATATTTTGGTACTAGATCTATTTGACATAATTTCTCCTTATTATATATTAATATCTAATTACATTTGCAAATGGTGAATAGGATAGATTTAGATTCTTTCACCGTTATATTATTCATTTTGGGAAAATATGATGGCAAATGTCTATACGTTTAAACTTTTCATGGTTATTAACAAACTTTAAGACAAAGCGTACGTTTCACTTGTTACTGTCTGTTTGGACCATCAAATGTGTTGCAGAATTATACTAACTAATGTTCCTTGTTTGCACGTCAATGATTGCTGTTTTCATAAAAGATTTAACATAACTATTCTAAATATTGTTTGAAATATTTGTGGTTTTTTAAAAATATTAGATTAAAATCTTTAGATCCTGAATAGTCGTATTCAGTACAAAAAAATTAAATAATATCTGGTTTATTTAGATTTGTTATAAATTGTTAAGTAAAATATGTCACATTTTTACAAGATGAAAATAATTTGATATAGTTGGAGTCATATGATACTGATAAATAAAAAAACCCGTTCATTGAGAGATAGGAAGGCGTCACTTCCCCGGCTGGTGTTACAAAATGTAAATCATAAATGCGCGGGTCTTGATCGATGTTGCTCGTTTTGGGGCCGAGCGCATGCCCATTATCCTTCTTTAGGATTATGTGATTTTTCATAACATATCCAAAGTGGGGGTATTTTAGAAACCCCTAGATCTGCTTTAAAGTTAGTTTGCAGGGTTCGTCTCTCAGGACCATTGTTAAATGTGGTTTTAAAACCCGTATAACTGGTCGACTTCACCCCCCCCCCCTCATCATTGAGTGCCACGTGGTTTTGAGTTGAACTGTGCTTGTACTCCGTCTCTGCTCTCATTTACAAATGGCCCTATAGACAGTGTGTCGACCCTACGGCAGTCCTTCGGGAGGAGGAGGCAACCTTCAACTGTATCTTGCTGGTTGTGGCAAGTAAAGACGACTTCGGTCCTTTCTTATATCATCTTTATCTCTATTTTCTCCGTCCCCTTCCTATCCAAGATTGAGCACTAAAACAAGGTGGTTAGGATCCATCTCGCTTAACTGAGTGAAATCAATTTTAATCTCTTGCCCTAAACCATTGATTGTCATCCGAGTCTCTTTAACGTTCAGCGACAGACAAACAAGGAAAGGCTTTTTATTTAGTCCAGGATGGGTCAAATGAACTCAAGCAAACATTTATAACTTGTACTCCATAAGTTATATTGGTACTAAATATTTGATCTATTCACAATTAATTCTTTCTCTGACTTAAATATTCTTATGTTATGTATTAATTAGGTACAAAATTAGATGAAAAATTTATATACCTAATAAAGCGTCAGAAACTAACTAAAAAACAGATTAACAAAGAGAAGGAATTACTGCCATTTTACCTTTCGACTAAAAAATCAATACATTCTTCATAGGACTATTAAAAACCTGCAAACCAATAAGTTCCAAGGCTATCGGACCTTCATTTATCAATAGTTAAGTCAGACGGCAAGTCAAATAGATAGGAAGAGGGTTGGAATGGCCTGTTACCTTTTGCCCAAAATACGTATTATAGCGTTGTTTCTTAAACCTAGAATAACCTATATACCAAGTTCGAAGTTTCTACGACATGACGGACAGACATATGGACAACGATAAGGTTTAATTAAAGTAGGTCTATCGCATCCTGAATTATCTAAAAATGATATTTAAATACGGGTTTACCTGATGCAGTTACATATAATAACTTATTACATTTACTGTTCTATCACTCAAGGAAGTAACAAAAGTAACTGGCCGGACTTCCATCGCCATGTCGATGTCGGCGGCTGAATAATTCAGTGAGCCCGGCCCTTTCGTCATTGCTGAAACATTGCGCCCTTTCAAGTCAGGTTAAGTTGTCGCTCCAGGCAAGGAAAACTCTCCGTAAACCCTGTAACAACAGTAAAGGGTTGGTAGTGTTACAGCTTTATCAAATATTTTCAGTTATATTCATATAACATACATCTAAACACCATAATATTAATCATTATTATTATTATCAAATTACTCTTATTGGTTCTAAATTATTGATATCAACAATAATAAATTACTTGTGACATCGTTATTTCATAAAAGACTTTCTTATAAAGACGATGATATTTTTTAATACAAGTTAAATTGCATACATAATCTTTATAGTTCATAAAACATTTATTACAGGCGGAGATAACAGCTAAACCTCGTTTTAGCTCTGCACATACATATTAAGATAGTTAATTTCATTTCATTTGTATTTCTCAACTAGTAAAATAAATTTGAAAACATACAAATATATACCGATTATTTCAATGTACGTCTTTTGATTTTGGTAATGTTTTTTCTACATGGTTTATTTCGTTGGTCCTTAAATTTGAGTAGAGCATGGAAATGTATTTTAATGCACTTTATCCTTGTATATTTATTTAAAAATAACATCTAGAAGCATAACAACATTTTAGTTAGAGGAACCATAGTTTAGATTTACAAGGTATATAGTTTTTTCTTGGATTATTATTTTATAAAATATATTGTTATTGAAATTAGCTGCCGTCTATCAAGGTCATCAGAAAAACAGTAAGAGAATCTTTATTTGTTTTATTAAGTGCTAATAAATGTCATAAAGTTACTGCAACAATCATACGAAAAAGAAGGTTCCACTAAATGACGGATCATGGAACTTATAACATTATGTAGTTACGTTTAGAGATAGTATGCTTACATGTAGTAATATGTAACATGATTTAATCTTTAATGAGTATTTTTAGTTGACCATCATGTAACCTATAATATCAAATGTAAATTGAGTGAAATAATCAAAGTCAGAGGTCATGATATGTGAGTGAAGCTTCGTGCATAGATTCCTGTCTATAAAAGAGAGAGAGGGGGGAGAGAAAGAGAGAGAGGGAGAGAGAGAGAGAGAGGGGGGAGAGAGAGGGGGGGGGGAGATAGAGGGGGAGAGAGAGAGAGAGACAGAGAAAGAGAGAGAGACAGAGAGAGAGAGAGAGAGAGAGAGAGAGAGAGAGAGAGAGAGAGAGAGAGAGAGAGAGAGAGAGAGAGAGAGAGAGAGAGAGAGAGAGAGAGAGAGAGAGAGAGAGAGAGAGAGAGAGAGAGAGAGAGAGAGAGAGAGAGAGAGAGAGAGAGAGAGAGAGAGAGAGAGAGAGAGAGAGAGAGAGCTTTTAGGTTCTACGAACGAAGGTCATTTAAATTTAACTATCGTGTTTTGGGAGACAGTAGAGAAAAGTGATACACTGAAGCTAATTGCCGTTAGCGCACAGCTCGCGTGTTAATATTCAAAAGGGTACGTTAACGACAGCCATTAATATTCCTGAGCATCGTTTCAGCTTCGCACTTGTCATTAACCTTACATACGTGACTTTAACGTGACAAGGTCAAAATTAAGCATTGAATTATTTGACGTGTAAAGTATAATTTGTGTCATTTTGTTGGAAGTTTACATGAAATATTTATATCAATAAAGTTAATATTTACGTCTTATATAATAAAGTTTTAATTATGGAATAATAGAATATATACATTTGATCTAATTTGTATGCCATTTACTTAATTTTATAAATATTAAAGTCATATTGAGGCTTATATATATGAATAAGATCGAATAGTTCTAAAAAGCACTTAATCATTACTCCACTCCACGTTTATAGTTAACAAACTGATTAAAACATGAAATAACACATTTTAAGATTTTATTTATTATAGCCCATATATTTGGACATCTTTTATTCCGTGCATTTTAGTAAAAATCAAGAATTAAAAGCCTTTCGGTTTTAGTAAAAATTTCGGATTTCAATACTCTCTTCATCACAGGTGTATCTGATACAGGAGTTTTGCCTGTTTTTTGGTTTTAAATACGTATTAATTCTGCAATGTCGATTACAGAGTAACAAAGGAGTAAAATTAGTTACGGTACGTCCTTGAAATGGGCATTGGTGTACTCTAACTTTCATTATATTTTCTTACAGTTTTTAATTAAAGGTTTTCATTTTCTTAAAGTTACAACTGATTGCTTACAAACATATCTCTGGTATAACCAGCTGTTGAGGTTCTGAATACTGTATACATTTAGTTGAACTCAGATTATGGTGAAGAGACGAATTGTATTGATAAATATATACATTTATGCAATTAGTGTAAGTATCTTTCACTATATAATTAATGTAAACTACATTATCGTACATGTGCGTTCAAATACACTGAACGTTGTCAATATCACTGAGTATTAACTTTGGTGCATATTCAACTAGTAAAATTTAAAAACAATTCTGACTACTAAACGATTTTATGATACAACTCAGGTGATGTCACAATTTCTCTTCTGTCTGTCAATAAAATATCTTGAGAATAATAAATACTCAAGATATGAAATAGTCAACCTGTATACTTGAAAACTTGTTTCAAGTTTCTTTTAATATACAAGCAACATCGAGTTCGATCATAATATTAAGTTGATAATTCTAAATTATTTTAAGTTGGTTATGGGTAATCATGAAGACAATGAAAACTCTCACACCAAACAAATTTGGAAACAATCTGAATACAACTTGACAATATAACCTTAATTTAGTCACCTTCTGTAGAGTTCTTAAGGACTCCTTTGTATCGGTTTATTAGTCACTTTTACATAGATGACGATGGTGTATGTTCTTCCATGGGATTGGGCTCAACGTTCGCAAAGCCTATAACTCAGTGTGATATCTCAAGAATGTATTGATCTATAAACTTTAAAATGTTATATAATTTATCATCACTAAATGTTCAGACGACATTTTTTTCTCTGTCTGTCTATAACTGTGTATCTCTTTTCCTATGGATATCTCAACAACGTACTTACTTATTTACTTATTGAAATTGTCATCTACTTTACTGCCAAATAGGCAGTATTGCGATTGATGGTGAGTTACTCTATAGAGTATTACTGAGCATTTACATATCCTAGCCGCCTAGAATATTTCGATATCGACTTCTTCTGTAGGCTTTAAATGTTTCGTTTGAAGAGATCCAAAAAATTTCGTTGACGAAAATGCTAAAACTGAACTCTTTACATCGAAGAGGCAATTCTCATTATTTCATCAGGAGCACAATCAAGTGTAATACGACATTTCTGACACGATATCTACGAAGAGTGGAGCAACCAAGTTTTCTATACATAAAGTAGCTATTTATAGTGAACGCTTCCTCTCAGTGTCTCAAATTCCCAAAGGTGCTCTAAGATGAAGGTGTACTGGAGTTCAACTAAACATTCACATTGAATCAAAGCTTTTCCTTATAGCCAGTATGTGGAGGACAAATGTGTGTGATGTGTTTTTAGATCATTTCACTTAAAAGAAACAATTAATTTTGTTAGATCATGTTAGTGGAAGTGTGTAAAGTTGTTGCTCATAAGAAAGCAACGAACATAGGAACTTACAGATTTTATTTTGTGAAACATACTTGTTTTATTATTTTTATAATGTGGAGTTATTTTGAGGTTGATTTTTATGGGAAATCGCTTAGTATCTATTTTAAAATTGTTAATACAAATTAAACCACTTCTCAGTTTAATTGCCGACAATCTTAATTATTAACAGCCTTGGTTGCAATTTAAATAAATTTTAAATAGTAGTTTGAAAACAAAAGGACGTAAAGTACATTAAAGCTACATCTCGTTGGTGGGCAACTGGTACTTCAAAACATTGTAAGTGAAAACAGTAAATGGCCTTTTAATATCCAACGCTATACAAAATGTCTGGGGTTTGGAAACTTCAAAGGGATAATCGCTCACTAGGGATGAATATTAACAAACTGCAAGGGTCAAAGGTTATCGGTTTCTGTAAAAGACATGACCTCTTAGTGAATAATTGAATGTCTTTTATTAACTATTTAGGGATGAACTTATTGTTTAATTTTAACCTTAATCAGGTGTAAACCTGTTAATGTTTAGGCTGTTAATATTGTATTTTGTATTATAATATTAAGATTTATTAATATCAGTCTTTAAGAACTGTACTATTTGGAATAACTGTTGAAACAATACTTGCTTCCTTAGAATACAAAATTAAAGGTTTTGGTAGTACAAATCCTATAGACTTGGTGACAATTAAGTCTTAGGATGACTAAATAACTTTTACACGACTACTGTAGCTTGAATTAAACTGTTAAAGAGAAATAACAGGCCATTTTGGAGAAATCCAGTGTGTGGGTATCCCTAATAGGCCCAATGCTTGCACTTAACAATGTACTTCATTTAACAGCAGGTATTTCTGATTACGCTAAGTACACTGCCAGGCAGCCGGAGGGGAACTTTTTTATCACCAACTTAGAAATTAGTTCACTGTCATAAGCTTTACTTTCAACTTGTAAACGATACAGTACTAGTTATTTCTTTTATAATAAAAAACATATTTATAGTTAAATGGCAATTTCTTTCGATAGAATCAACCTTTTGAAGTTCAGTTTGCGACATTGTTTTTAGTCCAACTAGATCTTTAAAAGATGTACAACTTAACATAGGCTATTACTAAATATTTTATTCTTACCACAGATGGTGTTCACCATGTACACAGAGAGTAGGTTCCTATTACCAGTAACGGTATTTCAAATTAGGTTGTGATATCTCTTATCGCTTGGATGTTATAAAGTCATACTAAGACTAAATTGTCACCCTGTATAATATCGATATAGTAACATAGTATCCTTAGTGTAACTATAACCTTATAAATTAATTTACGCTTGCAATGTAATTTATGTTATCTCTACTTCAATAAAGATAATTTTATTTGGGTAATTAATTTACTACAAAGGAAAATTAGTTGAGCGAAGCATTTTATTAACTTATAATCTATGTAAAAGCTTCTTGTAATATACTAATGTGTCTCTCTGTTTTATACTTCCAGTATAATCTACACTGATACAGTGCTAGAACAAACCCTGATGTGTCATATACAGCTGGGCATTCCGATAAATGTTAGGACATAACCAATAGCAAATATCGATATTTAGAATTTTATGTTTGATAAATAAGTCTAGTTCACTGAGAAGATAACGATTGGAATAAGTAAGACTTTCTTCATATTAAAGACTAGTCAAAATTAAACGGTAAGTGTCCTGTTCCCTTGTACTGGAAGAGGCTGAGACAAAGAAGCTCATGATCTCGGCAGGAGGCGACTCTGACTCCACACACTTACTTACTCCTGCTATTATTCATGCAGCACAAACGCCCTTATAGGAGGAGTACATGTATTGAGAGATATCCTTAGAGTCTAGTTTTGAGTAAAAATGGATATACATAACAACTTGTAATACATATTCATCTCGTTTCATCCCGGAAGATTCCTCTTTTTTCTGTAGTAAAATATAATTATGAAAAGACGTCTGGTAATAATAAGCAAAAGGATATAACTAATAGACTAACTTAAACACTCTAAATTAGCCAATGATACACGTTAATTTATTAATTTCAGAGAACCAGTAGACCATACTCCAATAGCGTACTTTCCAAAAAAGTTATGTAATATCGTTAAATTTGACACTCTACAATGAAACCGCCAATAATTACAAGAGTATTATCGAAAACTATGTTATACACATATTTGATACATACGTTAATATAATATTTTATACAATACATTATTCGAACAAAATTTATAATTTGTTTACCAATCCACATGGCCGATATAGTTCAGGCTAGAGAGTGTAAGAGCGCATTTGTCTTCGACCCTACAGAAAAGTATGTATTACAGTATTCCACTAATATTACTAAAAGATACCATTCATGAAATATACCACAACAATCTTTAATACATGAGAATTTATTTCTGTTACGAAGACGCTAAAGGACGTATAATACACAAATGATAATAAATACACAACAACAATGGTTTATTATTTTGGATGAGCGTTTAGTGATGTCTATATAGACTACTATAGTTAGTTACTGATGAGCAACGTCAAATTTCAGTTTTTCTGTACGCACGACAAGTGTCGATCGAGAAGACACCTATAGGATTGACGTTTGGTATGAAACCTTAACTTTATATTACCTCCACATTGCTGTTGAAGGTGGTCAATATCGTTCCATTTATTTTGGAGTTTGATTTTTGTCTGTTATGTGACTCTAGTTACTTTGGTTCTATGAGTAACCACGCTAGCAACGAGAAAATCAGAATAACAATTTTATTAAACACAAAACTATTGTGAACGTTAATCATTGTACAATATATTGTAGATAAATATTTTAGAAATGTGTCTGTTTTAATCGCCCTTATGACGGAATATCTGGGATAATATTTGCTTTTTCATGACTCCTTTAGCCTAAAATCACCATATTACGAAAATGTATATAAATAAGTTTGTATCAAAGATAATTGTTTTGATTATCAACGACATAATAAGAAACCAATTGAATTACTTACTATTTATGGATAGCTATTCTTCTTTCTATAGCTATAACTTTTTTTCTAAATATATTCCACAAAAATCAATGTCTTATAATTTTAATAATATTATATGTAATATATCAAGTAAGTACAGCAAAAATCGTTACAGAAGCATTCGTGATCAATGTTGAAATTAATTTAAATTAATTACAGTTATCGTGATACAAATAATATAGGAAGTTGCTTCAATGGCCCTACAAACTGTTAAATGACAAAATTAAAACGACGATTTAGATTTTAATTGTAACAGATAATCAAAAGGTCAATCGTGCAATATTTTACCACATAGGGCGAAGCTCGCTGACGCGGAACTGATTAATTTCACCCAGTAATCAAAGCCCCGTGTACAACCTCTGTTGGTTGGTATTTTATTGAGTGGTGCAGCCTACAGTGTTTTACATGTTTATTTAATGTTTTTCCTAATTCTGTTTGTCTAACGTGATTAAATTTGTAAACTATATTCACTATAAATCCCATGTAACTTCTGAAATAAACTAATACCCGCGATTGTTTTTTGTATTTAATACATTATATTTTAACAACTGTAAATTGGCGGATTTAAACAAGTAGTATTAAAACATAAAAAACTGGAATTACGCAATGTAGTAAATATTTAATTGTGTATTACCTCTTTCTATTTTACATAATATAGGGTCTCTAAGTTACACATCTTTAATATTCTATAAATAGCAAATATTTATCGTAAATAGTTACTCGTTTTGATAAATGTCTGGATAGCAAATGCGAATACGATGTTGTGACAAGAACTTAAAAAAAACTTCAACGCATAAAAATGGAAAAACGTCTAAAGGATTACGTTATTTATATATTTATTAGAAAACGTATTTTGTTAAAAAGGTATTACTGCCTAATATCTGAAAAATCGTTCACTGTTCTGCAGTGGTTATGTATGTATGTACGTTTACAATTATCAATGATAGTTACAAATAAAATATATTAAATATAAATTGTATGGTCAATAATGGCCTCATATTATATATCAAACTCCTGTTATACGATTACTGTGCTAGTATTGCTTTAGTGTAATAATAATAATATTTTACATCTTAACGATACATCTTAGTTCACTAAAGTGACATTACAGGTCATGGGAAGGTTAATGTTCATTTTACGGATCTACTGTAATACTGACAATTATTAATGGCTGTTCTAAATAAGATGACGATGAAATATAAAGTAAAGTGGATAATAAGGTTCAATGACAGTAATTACGTTAAATAATAGCCTCATAGTATATGTCACACTTATATTTCAAAATATGTGAAGATAGAATTAAGTCTGGGTAAATTATTGATATTCAAGATCGTTTTTAAAACGGTTGTTGGTGGTGATATGGAAATATTTACATTTAATGCTTTTCATATTGGGTATCTGGAGAATAAAACATTCTTGAAATTTAATGACTGTCATTTAAAAACATAAAAAATCATTGCCATTGATAAATAATAGTATTTATCTGATTGTTTAAACTATAATATTGCTTGAGTACTATCAAACACTAAACATGTGAAGAACAGTAGAAATAAAACAGTCAAAGGAGCCAGCATGTTTTACATGTTTTATTTCAGTATTTCATTAATATTGGGGATTGATTCATAGGTCAGAAATACTAAAATTGTTTGAATCATGCGAAGAGTGGCGAATAAATATAAGGTTTTATTGATACTATACACAAAAAGGAAGTTAAACACATAAACACACATACATTTATTCTTTACAGAGAGACATGGATTTTATAAAAAAAGAAAATAGCGCGCGCGGCAGTGATAAAAGGTTTGCTGAGAGTTTCTCTTGCCTGTAGCGGGATCCTTATCCCGGCTTGAAAGGGCTCAATGTTTCAGCAATGACGAGGGGACCGGGCGCACTGAATTATTCAGCCGCCGACATTGACATAGCGATGGAAGTCCGGCGAGTTACTGTTGTTACCTCATTGATTAATAAACTTGCAGGACCTCAATCTTCACACAACGTTATCTCTGCTTGCTCTAAACAATTGGCAATCTCTTAGTAAAAGAACGTGTCTACTGAATTCTTTACGATTCGATTTGAACATTTCCATCGTATTGGCTTTTAGGATCTACTATTTCTTTATGTGGACACTTTCTCCTCGTTATATTAATCAATTACATTTGTACATACTATTTCTAAAATAAAACAATTCCAGATGGGCTTTTGGAGATTCTGAGCTTGAATGCGTTATTTTGTAGTCACAGTAAATAAAAAAAGAAACAACAAAACTCCTTTACTTTCAACTTGATGTCTAAATTAACTTAAAAGTATAGGAATCTTAAATAAGATATTATAAACATTATAATTATTTAAATAATATCAATTAATTTACTTACCAATTATTCTAGTTCACTGAAAAGGCCAATAACAAATATGGCGTACCAATCATCGTTACTGAAATAACTTAATTCCAAAGGGAGTTGTGCCATACGTACCTGTCACTCTGACGTATGGTTTAAAGCTCACTTCACCACCCACCGTTTAAATAAAGAATATGACGCCTGAATAGTGGATATTCGAACTCATACACTCATATACTTGGATATTTTTATCTTGTAATTTTTAATTACAATTTGCTCATGTTTTAATAACTGTTGGCTTCCTCTTAAATCGGATCCGTGAATTTATGTTTGGAAAACTGCAAGCTTAGGTATTTTATTCTTTAGCTAAAGTGGACGTTTTAAATTTACGTAAATACAGTTAATTTGTATTTTTTTACTTAATATATTAGAAATTTTTAACCATACAATGTGTCAATTGTAATTTCATTGTAACTATGTAAATTTTCAAATATTTTTCTTTTCTTTTTTCTCATATCAATAATGATTTTTGCTTATTATTTGAGAATACAATAAATTGTGTATAATATATGAATACATTCCATTATATATATATATATATATATATATATATTTGTATAATGGGATGTCTTGGGTAATCATTAAAGAAAATGTTAATAGTCGAAAAATAGTAATAAATAACACAATAAGCTAAAGTTATACTTACTAATAGGAAGAAGTAATTATTTATTTGAGCCCTTTAGTAGTAAACAAAACAAATTCTGGTTGCTTGAACAATCTTTTATGTTAATAAAACAATACTATTCAGAACATACAATAATACAAGGAATTAAAACCTTAATTTCAAACGTCTCTATAGATCTTTGAATTGGTTTTAATTTAAAATGTTTATAACTAGTACATTTTAAAGTCATAATTTAGTTTATTTTTACTCAATAATTTGAAAAATCATTAATACGTTGTTTGGAACATAATTTTTATTATTTAGTATATTAATTATGAAACTTAAAAAATAAAATCATTGGATGTAATTAGAGGTGTGAGAAGTATAATTTAAAGTATTAATGCATACCACAAAAATGTAAACAACACCAAATTACAGAAGTAAGATGTATTAAGTACCTTTTGCAAGGACAAAACTGCACTATTTTTCGTAGGATTTTGTGAAACAGTTAGTTCTTTACTGATATTTCTAACAAGTAAAATTTGAGTAAAATTTAAAAACTGCGATGATATTTATGCGCTGGCGACCAGTGGACAAAAGTGTTTATTATCAGAACATGAAACATTAAAAATTTAATAGTTTTGATAAAACTAAAGGTTTTTTAGGCAATAATACTTTTGTAAAATAAATAAGTTTTGCCTGTTGTGACGGTAAAGCGCGTATTCTTATTATTGTTAAAAGCAATATTTTGGCATGAAAGAAACAATGGTGTTCATTAACAACAGTTTCTATCTCACAAATGTGAAATTATTGGTTTTAACTATATAATTAAATAAAATATTCTTGTTAAACGTTAGTTTAACTATTCACTATCAGGCAATTTATGGATAGGAAACAAGAAGTTAAGATAATGCTAGTTTACCTTTCGCTTCTTACAGGTTACTTCGGTGTTTACACAAGCTGCGCGCTGATGTTTACATACTTAACCAACTGGAAGTGTTTCGACCCTTCGGTCTATAAGCTTTGGGAGGATATTAGACGATATCGTGTAGTATTATGTTTACTACTATTATATTTGCCTCTGGTAATCTCATATGGTTAATTAAAATAAAATAACTGTTACGTTTACGCAAGCAAATCATAAAAGTAATTTTGTTTTGGAATTTAGTGCTTTATTTTGGTTATATTAATCTTATTTTATCAGCTAGATAAATATTGTTACAAATGTAACTGTGATAACTATTCAGACCTTTTTATGCGAGCTGTGCACGTATTTGAATTATTTCAATGTGCTATTCATGAATGATTTTTGACGCTGCCACCGTTTTCTTGACATTAAAAAAATATGATAGATTTACATAAATAATTTATGGAGTGACTGAGGTACCTCTTGCAGTTCCAATTTTGTGAGGATCAATGTAATATGACCAGTAAATAGATTTTAACTAATAAGTCAGGGATATATGATCAAAGGAAAGCCAATTGAAGTGACGGGAGTCTTCGTAATCACTGCAACTTATCTCAGAAAATCTAAAGTACATTTACTTGAGGATACACTTTATTATATTCGTGTTTGGCTCGGGATGGCATATTTTTATAACAGCAATGGTGAGGTATAACATTAAAACAAGATAGAGTACAGAAACATATGTGATTTTTAAAATTAACCTATTGATTTCAGAGTATGCTCCTCTAGGAGAGAGCTTAGGCATATAGAAGAGAACAACAACAAGGCGGAGTAAGTTAAATTTTTCTGTTCACGCTGAGGTGTAATGACGTTCCTGTGGGAAACATTGTGGAATCTATTAGGGAACATCATGACAGAGTGTAGTTCAGGGCTTGGATTTTTCACATATTATCTCAGATATAGAAATTAAATCTTCTTGATTCTTGCTTGTTTGATGTTTAGATATTCAGTGGCACAAGTATTAACCTTGCAAATAATAGGGTTAGTGAGACACACGACAGACAAACGAAGTTAATACATATCACTTTAAATTACTCGTGCACTTTTATTATTTTATTCTCTAGGAATGTTGGTTTATAATAAATCTAAAATTGGTAAATTTGTTAGTAATTGTTGTTTCTAATAGTTTTACGGCAAAATAAAACTAATGTGATTGTTACATTTTAAACTGACCTTCTGCTGTATAAAAGATAAAACAAATATATTTCATATAATGATAACTTTAATGTAGTAAATTAATTTAAACGAAGTACTTCTTACTTAGAGTGAATTAATCTCAGACAGCTGCATGTACAGTTTCTTCATAAACTGTGGTTACTGATGTAGTCACATTAAAGTGCTTCATGCAACGCTTAATTATATGCTTTGTGTTAACCTTTATTAGAATTTCATCCAAACACTTAAATTCGGTTGGAAATTAGATACAATTTTATGTAATACTTTCTCCATATACTTAAAATAATAATAAAATGAAACGGAAAATTATTTTTTTAAGAGGCCAAATATTGGTTACTAACCCCTCTTTACTACTCAAACTCAATCTACGTAATAATGAATAATGATTTTATAATATCTCTATGAAGATTTAAAGACCTAATATTAGCCTATCCCTTAAATTATCGGAACATTATACAGTTCTCTCATAAGAGTATGAAATCGTCATGCTGCGTAAGTATAAGGAATACGATATAAATGTAAAATTTTTGTAGATAAGAAACAATTTTCAGAAATTGTAAACAATATAACAATATAATGAAATATGTTATAAGTTAGAAAATTAAACTATGAATTTAAAAACTTAAAAAACGCTTAGCCTATAAGTCTAACTTAAGTCTTGGTTTGTTCAAAATAAAGATATAGTAAATATTGTAATGAAGTGTACAGCTAAAAAATATGTTTAAGGAAAACCAGTCGTATTCTTTTTTATGGGAGCGTTTATTTATGGGAATTTAATAAACCTTCGTTTGTTACAATTATGAAAATGTCCAATACATTGAAATTGTCATTCAAATAAATATTGTTATAGGACTTTCTTGTTATAATTTAGAAGGAATTACACTTAACAACACACATATATTATAATATTTTATAATATAAGATTTACCACACTTATTTACAACATACACCTAATATTTCATTTGAGTATACATTTTTATGAATGAAATAAAGAACACATTCTATCTGTGTGTTTTAAATCAGCAAATGGACTTTAAAAGCTTTTCTGGGACTTTGTATCATCAACACAGTCCATTCATTTATTTCTTTGTAGATTCGTTGAAATGAGCAAATTTTGTGGTAAATCGGACAAAATACAGACCATTAAACTACTTGGCCAGCAATTGGGAATTATATTATCGACTATATTGTAATTATTATCTTAATTATTTTGGCAGGCCATCTTGTAATTATTTTCCTTGTTAAATTGTTTCTACCGTGGAAATAAATGTTACCTAGTAAAATTATCTTTGTCTAGTTTTTTAACCAGCTTGGGCAAAACACCTTCTTAGAAAACAAGCTGATTTATTGAAGAGCCGGGTGAGGGCGTTCAGCTGCGCGGTTATCTCGGCCAAGACGGCTTTTTAAGCTGCGCTTGGCGGTGACGGCTTCTTCTGTTTCCACATCGGTTGCCGTCGTCCACGCTTGTTGTGGCAGAGTAACCACTGTATCTTCTACCTAGGCGGTTGCTCTGGGCCTCTATGTGACCTGAAGTTCAACCATAAGTGCTGGCGAGTGAGGCAGTAGTTTCGCTTGGTTCCGAGGTTTCTTCCGGCGCCTCTTCTTCTGCGGTATGTCATCCTCGGCTTCACTCTCCTGTAAGGAGTCCGCTGGTGTGACTTAATTTATAAGTTTATTTGGTGATTTATTACTTGTAAGTATTAATACAGCCTTTAATAAGTACAAATTCGGGCATTCGGCATTTAACACACAGTGTTAACTATTGAGCCCTTGGGGTGCCAATAACTAAAGCTTAAGTACCAATCACTATCTCTTTCCTAACCAATTTAATATGTGCATTTTTTAAATAATATAAACATATTTAATAGTAATAGAATAATCATGTATGCTTCTATAGGTTTCAAGTAAGGTTGCCAACATTTCAAACCTTTCAGGTTAAAAATAATTATAAAAAAAATTTAATAAATTAGAGAAGTAACTTTAAATATTTTACTTAAAGTGCTCATAATTGTACCTCTTACGTTATATGGAAATTGTGAATGTTTTATAATAATTAGAACTGAAGCAGTAAAATAGAGTATGGGTGATCGAGAGATTAAGGGAGTGTTAATGCCTGGCAAGGGGGAAGGGCGCTTTGTTAGCGTACCAGCCGTTGATATCATATAGGATCCTGTATTCAATTAGAAATTATTAGTTAATTGTAAACGCTGGTTTCTGTTGACTAACATTAAACAGAGTTACTAGATTTTAAACTGAAGAACCTCAATTATTAAGCTGAATGATATACTTTTCTACTTAGTCATTCTTGATGGACGCAATGCAATAGGAACAGATGAAAAACCTAGTAACGATCACGCAAAAGGAGGGGGAATAATAAAAGCACGTGTTAAAATACAATACATCTCACGAGGGCGGTTAATTAGAAAAGGACAGCAGCCTACGTGAATCTCTGCGAATAACCCCGACTGTATTAAACGGTTGTTCTAATAAACAAGTCCAGTCACTTTCACATAAAAAGAGGTTACATAGCAGTAGGACGTATTTCAAGAGAGCACATCAAACTGGGGTGGTTAGTTAGAGCAGAACTGCATGCATCGTGAATCTTAGTGAATAACCTAGACTGTATTATAGGTGACATAGCTGAAAGACGTATTACAATAGGAGACATCTCACAGGAGTGGTAAGTTTGTCCTAATGAACAAGCCAAGTCATCATCACGTAGGAGGAGTTGACATAGATGAAAGACGTATTGCTATAGAAAACATCGAACGGGGGCGGTTAACTACATCTGGACTGCATACTTACACCATGATTCGTAGTGATTAGCCTAGATTGTATTAGACTACTATTTGACCTAATAAACAAGCCCACTCACTATCACGTAAGGGGAGGGGACATAGCTAAAGAACGTAGGCGTATTAATATAGGAGACAGACAAACCGGGCGGTTAGCTAGAGCTGGACTGTACACACCATGATTCGTAGTGATTAGCCTAGATTGTATTAGACTACTATTTGACCTAATAAACAAGTCCACTCACTATCACGTAAGGGGAGGGTACATAGCTAAAGAACGTAGGCCTATTAATATAGGAGACAGACAACCGGCGGTTAGCTAGAGCTGGACTGTACACACCCATGATTCGTAGTGATTAGCCTAGATTGTATTAGACTACTATTTGACCTAATAAACAAGTCCACTCACTATCACGTAAGGGGAGGGGACATAGCTAAAGAACGTAGGCCTATTAATATAGGAGACAGACAACCGGGCGGTTAGCTAGAGCTGGACTGTACACACCATGATTCGTAGTGATTAGCCTAGATTGTATTAGACTACTATTTGACCTAATAAACAAGCCCACTCACTATCACGTAAGGGGAGGGACATAGCTAAAGAACGTAGGCCTATTAATATAGAAGACAGACAACCGGGCGGTTAGCTAGAGCTGGACTGTACACATCATGATTCGTAGTGATTAGCCTAGATTGTATTAGACTACTATTTGACCTAATAAACAAGTCCACTCACTATCACGTCCCCCCCCCCCCCCACCCCCCCCCCCCCCCACCCCCCCCCCCCCCCACCCCCCCCCCCCCCCACCCCCCCCCCCCCCCACCCCCCCCCCCCCCCACCCCCAAGATTTTAATGCATATTAAGAGGCTACAAAGGTTATCCGCTAGCCACGCTTCTGAGGATCGTTTTACAACATGGGATAAAGCTTACACCTCACCTCCAAATATTAACAAGTTTCACTGGACAAACTTGTATCTTAGTGTATCAAAACCTATTAATTAGTAAATGTAGGACATAATTTTGTTGTTTTGATCTAAACTGAAATTGCACGATCTCAGTCAAGGATTTCAGTAAAGTTTTATACATTTTATACTAATGTGGATAAGCCCAAAGTCCGTAGCTTTCTTATTGAAAGCACTTATGGTATAATACAATGAAATCCTATGGTACTTTTGAAGTGGAAGTAAGGTATGTAACTTATATCAGGTACATATTCTGCCGTTTTTATGTTTAAAAGTATCAGGGGTTAAGCAAAATTGCAAATGGCTCTTATCTCAGGTTTTGTACTTGTAAGGGTATTTTCGGTTCTAATTAATTACATTTCAGAACAAATTGACGTTTCTTGCTAAGAAATATATACATACACACACACATATATATATATATATATATATATATATATATAAAACTTTAAACCCCTAAACTACAAACTTCCCATTACCGTTAACTCATAGCAAATATTTAATAGTTACGGGAAATAAATAAAATGTAAAAAAATAGGAATGCTCAAGTGTTTTCGCCGTTCGGTATCCCAGATTTTAAGATCAGTTAAATTACTATTTAAACATTCTTTAAATTTATTACTTTATATTAGATTAAGTTTGTTTCTAAACGATAACTTACTTTTAGGATAAAGCAGTTTTCTAAATATTTTTTCTTATATTAAATCGTTTGGAGATAAGAGTCTCATAGAATGATTTTGATTAATATAAAACCAATTGTTAGTTATTATTACGCTCAAGAGAGTGATCTAAATATTGCATATGCTTCGGTACAATTTTTGTACACATAATAAATTATGATTGAAAACCTACTAAAGTCTAAAAGCGTCAACTTCCACGCTTGTACGAGTATTCCACTTCAGATATCACACTTATAGTGACATATCTTAATTTCTAGATGTGCCTTTTCTCTGCAATGTACCTACATTGTAACTAAATCTCTTTACTGTATGTTAAACTGTTTTTAAGGTAATGTGTGAACAGACGTACGTTGAATGTACACACAAAGACACAGACTTTTCAAATTGCCCTAGTTTACTGATACGAGTGGTTCATGTCCCTATATGATTACTGCTGCCTTTGTTTGCACCCTTGGTATTCGTTTCTCCAAGGAAGTAATATATTTAACCTGATACAGTAGTAATGTTTATACTGTCACTTCCCAATCCCAGTTAGTTACATTATCTTATTTCTTTGGTCCATTCTAGGAATTAAATTAATATTTTTTATTACTAATCAGTATCAAAAACGTTTTTTCGGTTTCAGCAGTGAAAAACGAAACGCGTCGATTTTCTGTCATAGCGATTTGCATATAGCTTTCAGGTTATTGCTGATTGACAACCAATCGCTACGTGACGGGCTGATATGTTCTATAAGACATACATTTGGAATAGAACCGATAAAATGTAAAATATTTTCTGTAAAGTTTTATTAGAAACATGAAATATCTACCATTATATTTATGTTAATGTTGAGTTTAATTCAGTTCAACCATCCTCTCTGTGTGTATCGTTGAAATATAGTAGACTCCCAGAATCTGGAGTCATATTCGTCTGGAAAATAAAGTCGGACTACGAAGAAGCTCAAAACGAAAAATATACTTCGCTTCATCATCAGAAACACCTAGATTACAAAAATATAATGATATAGTGTAATCCAGTTGAATTAGATTTCCGATTGTCTGATGAGGTAGACAATTGAGTGCATTGCGAGACTTCTGACACGATATCTTAGCACGGTGGAGCAACCGAGTTTTGTACACATAACGTAGCTATGGCGAGAAGGGTTGATTCTGTTTGAAGTTTAGCTTTAGTTTCACCTTCCTATTTGTGCAACGTCTAGAATCTGAATATGTACATACTTGATTTCTACAATCTGGAGTCACTTTCATTTGAAAAGTCGGTTTATTGAACGGAGCAATTTTCGTCTCGGTAATTCTGAGTACTCCTTTACACGTTTGGTATCTCTTTTGCTAAACTGGTTTTCTGTTGGAGCCGCAATAATTTTTGATGAAATAAATGTCAGTGCATAATAATTATTAAATAAAGTATTTTTAACACGTTTGATCTATTTGTTTGTTTCTTGTTTCCATGGAGAAGTTAACATATTAACCCATTCCGGGCCAGGCGGCAATATATTGCCGCCACAGACCGCGTCTGTAAAAGTGCCAGGCGGCAATATATTGCCGTCGGTGACATACGCGAAAAGCGACAGGCGGCAAATACATTGCACAATATTCGTTGTTTTCTTAAATAAATACGACGTCAAATGATTAAAGTTTTATGTTTTTTTATTCCCTGGTATATTTGTAGATAATTAATATGAATATCATTTTTATTTTGGAGGTCTATGCAATTTTAATTTCGTAATTGTCACGTGACATTATCAGCTGACTCGATCTATTGTTGTTAATTTTCTTTATGCTTTAGTGTAATCGTACTATTGTATGATGGATTCTCCTTTATTATTTTATGTTGTTGGTTGTAAATATTAGTAGTGTTTATAGTTACGTGCGTAGCTATTGTGTGTAGTAGTTACAATGACTGACAATTTGCGATCTCACGGGAGTAAAATTGTAAGTAGCATATTTGTAAATAGAAAAAGTGTAAGTAAATTTCAGATAAAATTGTGTAAATATTTCTTGGTAAATAGTGTTTTTAACTGTATTGAAACTGTTTATGGATCCTACAATCATCTGTTTACCGGTACATCCATAATGTGAATATTTATTTTAAGTTTCTTGCAGTGTAAGAGTCAGTTGCTTTATCACTTGTTGCGAAGTACAATTATGCGTATTTATACAAAATGTGTCATAAAAAATTTATTTATGAGAGAAATAACACAAAATTTTGTATGGTTGTTCCTTTCTAAATGTAAAATATAATAAAATAGCTTCCCACGGTAAAATTATTTTTCCTTTTTTTACTTATTAAAAAAAAAAATAAAAAAATATAAAAAAATTTATGTAATCTATTAAAACACTATTTTTTTTTAAATTTAAAATTACTTAAAAACTACATCTATATTTTTTTGTTGATAGTATATATCTGTACGAGTAATTTGGTGGAAACTTTTAGGTCATTCTCTAATTGTTATGAAAAGTTATAAATTTTAATATTAGAGACTGCAAAATCGCCAATTTTAAGCCTGGCACTTTTGACTAGTCCACAGGGGATATGATATGTGAAAAAATTTTTGCAACATCTCATATTTGGTCCTGGCCCTGAAAGGGTTAAAACCGAATGGGTTAACAAAACTGACATTTCACGTAGCTAACCTATAGCAGTTTAAGTATATTGCTCGGTTGGCTTTCAGAGGTGAATCCACTTTCAAAGGATAGTCACAAGTAAAAATTTGTGAATGTTTTAAGCAAATATAAAGAAAATCATTAATAAATACTAACTTTTACGTATCTATGACTTCTAGTATCTTTTGACTATGATACTTAACTTCAAAGTAAATTGTAAAAAATTTGAAGTATTTATTGTTCAACACCAGCAGTGATAAATATCTTCATTACTACGGAGGATTTAAACAACTTCAACTTTAAGCCTCATATACTTAATAACTAAATAAATGTTTTAAGTAATGTGTGTAATACGCCCAAGCAATAAGGGCAATGTATGTGTCCAAGCAATGATTCTCAATTTCCGTAAATGATCCAAATTTGGTAATTACTTTGAGAATAGCGTACAGTTTTCTGATAAATTTTCTAAATAATAATTTAAATAACTATCTCCCGGTCTCCCGGTTGACACCTCGTCAAAACCTTGCTACAGCAATAGTTCTAATCACACGACTGTTTACTCAAGAGGTAATAAAAATCCATTGTTAAAAATTATAATTAGGTTTCTTTGCAATTACGTGACGTGATTAAAGTAGGAAAACGAAAATCGACCATAAACGTGACCATAAACGTGATTGGATTTAATAAACGTTTGTTCAATGACAATTAAAGTTAAAAATTAAAATGTATATTATTGAAATACATGTTGGTTTGCTTACTTCCCGTTTGTTATTTGTTATTTCTTTTTAAAAAGTAAATGTTACTAGATCTGGTGATATATGGGGTTTAAAACCAATAACCTTATACTAGTTATGTTTATAATAATTTCAATGAAACTCCCTAATAAATGTAAACTTGTGTACCCTATGAATAAAAACTGTCGAAAACATGATATACCTGGTTAAGAATGTAATATTTATTGCTATAGGAATATATATACGTGTGTGTGTGTGTGTGTGTGTGTGTGTGTGTGTGTGTGTGTGTGTGTGTGTGTGTGTGTGTGTGTGTGTGTGTGTGTGTGTGTTGTGTGTGTGTGTGTGTGTGTGTGTGTGTGTGTGTGTGTGTGAATTTAAAGTATAATAACACTCTGTTTAGATTTTTGTGGATAACGATGATGGTATGGAACTCGGAACACATTTGTAGGAAATAGATCCGAAGGAGAGCAGTGGAAGTTGGAGCTGTATATCTCTACCCAGTACAATTTGGCAGCTCATTGAAATTAACTAAGTTAAAAGCATGAATGGATCGTGCTTAACATTCAATGGATAAAGAGAGAAAAACAAACCTCAGGACAACCCTCTAGGAAACAAAAAAAACGAACCAAATGGTTCGTGATATAAGAATGTAATTAAATAATTTTGTAATATTAGCATTGGGAAAATTCCCAAAACGGGTTTTGGGGAGCAGTTTAACATTTTTAAATCAGTACCCGAAACCCATTTGGTTGAAATGGTTTAAGATGTACATGAGAAAATTCGTTCGTCGTTAGATGAGCTGATTCGTAGTCTCAGTGCAACAGCGTGTCTGGAGTCCACAAACACGGTGGAGGTGGAGTCTCTTGTTGATTCCACTATGGAAGTGATTCGACACTCGGGTAAACACATCTATGCCATAATCTAAAACCAAACCTAGGTTGTCACCCAGCCTTACTGGTCGAGATTGCAGAACTCAGGAGTTCTCAACAGTGTTGATGCATAGAAGAAGAGCTCAGCGTGCTTGAAGCATTGCTATTAGGAAGGAACGGTAATGGCAATCGTTGATGCCATTAGTCTCTTCCCGTCTCATTTATTGAGAAGAGAGGGAAGTGGCGACGCCGGTTCCAGATATTCCGAAATTTTCGGAACAGGAACTTTGGCGGCAGTGTCCGCCACGAGAAACAACAAAGCTGCGGAGCCTAATGGCATCCCAACGGAGATTATAAAAGTTGTGGCGAGAAGTCATGCGCCCCAGTTGCTTTCTAAGTTGAATGCGTATTTAGGGGGTTTAGGGGTTAGAGTAGGGCAGGGGTATTTCCGTCACGCACACAGAAGATAGCTCGACTGGCGTTGATCAGCAAGGGCAGGGGTAACCCGGTCTCCCCACCTACGTAGGCCGTACAGGCGTCTCTCTATGTTCGACCCGGAGGGAAATCTCCGAAAGACACATAACGTTTTATCAAATGGCATAGTAATACATATGATTAAGTTACATTGTTGGATTGGTTGGAGCGTTCTGTCAAAAACTTCAATGATCCGTCGTTGTAACGGTTTACTAAATGTATCTATCTATTTTATTATTTGAAATGAATTAACGTGTTTATAATGGCATTTAACACTTACATTTATTACATTATGTCATACAAAAAATTATTTTCGTGATTATAGATTACATCTATTTTTATTGAACTCGTTCCCGAATATCAGGTAAAAGACGTATGCTGTACTCCATTTCTTCAATAATGTCACATATGTTATTACAGTAATGTAAATCAATGTTAAAGCATGACTGTGGCATTATTCCGTTTAAATATAGCAGAAATAACAAGAAAGTCGTCCACAATTTTGAAAGTAAATAATTTACATCTATTTTAAAACTTCTTTTCCAATTCGAATATGGTACGTTACTTCGGAGGTAATTAACAATGCAATGAAATGCAGTGTCTATTCAAATTGCGGAAGGAATGGGGAAGAGTTTATACAAAGACGGTTTACACAGAGACACGTCTTATCACCCGTTCCACACAAAGACAGTTGCCAAACCTGGTAAGACAGGAACAATGAGGTTTAATCTCGTAAAAGGATAATGAAACATCAACAATACACGAGAGCTTGGAGCTTCTCCTTCTTCTCCGTGTAAGACTGGAGTGTGGTGCTATATAACACTAGCATTTTAGCTGTATCACTACTGTACCGAACCAAAATAAAGTAATATTAACAAAACATTTCAAAGGATATATATATATATATATATATATATATATATATATATATATATGTATATGTATAGTATGTATGTATATATTATATGTATAGTCCCGTACGGGCCCTTTAATTCCTGAACGATTACAGGTAAAGCAATTAAACTGTAAGTGATTTCTTTTTTGTAATATCATGTGAATAAAGGGATAGATAAACCAGAAATTAAATTTGTCCAGCCTCACAAATGGTAGACCTCGCTAAGGCAAACTGTAAAAACTTTGGCTTAATTAGACTTTCCTGTTCTTGCTATTAGTGTTTAAGGTATGTGTATCATAATGTAATCCATTAGATGGATACTGCTTCACTTAATTCTCAGACGTCTTTCTTACTATTTTTAGTTTGCGAGGATTAGTACAGTTAAATTAACTGCATACGGATTATTAACAGCGTTTGAAAAGATTATAAATCAAATGCTAAAGGGGTTTTTTGAAGCGAGTCACCAATACCACTATGCTCACCGATTCTCTTATAGGCCCATTAGTGATATATCCTAAAGGTATTTATAGCGAACAGGAGGGCCAAGCAAACTACATTTTATTAGGCTCACTGAAACGTCGTGTTACGTACACGACTTACAACCAAGAAATTGTTTTAAATAATCTTATAAATTAGCGCTACTGTGCTATATTGTGCTAGTAATAATAGGTTTCTTTTTATGTAGCGCTACGTGATAAAAATGGCCGGGTGGTGTAAGCCAGTATATTGAATCGGTTCACTGTGAGCAGAATAATGCGGTATCACCTGCAGCAAAACGACCGTGTTACAGAACAGTGAAACCCTGCGGTCTGTACATAAGTAATTTGTTCTAAGTAATTTTTTTATAGTGTTCTAAGTTTTATATTTATATGCTATCATCTTAAGATTTTTCTAAGCTAAATTACTATAGTATTTGTCATATTACTCCAATAGATTAACTTTTAAAGCTAGAAATTTCGTAGCTCTCCCTATATACGCAGCCACCAATGACTGCGATGTCAGTAGTTTATAATGCCTCAATTCCTGAGCTAACTACAATGGCCGTATACAAGTCGTTATTACACTTTTCGTCATTATAATGGTTTGCGTTTAGGAGCATATGTGTTTCCGTTGTTAGGAAGCTAAAGTTACTTTGCTTACTAAACAATGCTCAAAGCATTTGCTAGGCCCCTTGATATACCTCATTTCTCTATAAATGTGGTCAAAGTCATCCCAATTTTTAAGGAGGGCGCCCCTTTCTCATTCCAAAGTTTATCGTCTAGTATCGATTTTACCTAGTACTAGATTCGAACAAAGGTTTTTCTGATTCGGAACGCGTAGTTTATAGAAAAACTACTATTGGCAAGCGGGTTTAGATTCGGAACTAGAAAATCAACAATAGGCGCAATTGTCAGTCTGGTTGACATGATCGTAGAAGGAATAGAAAGTCGAAGGGAGTTTCTCAGTTTATTTATAGACTTGTCTAAAGCCTTTTGAACGTGTTGATCATGGTACATTGTCTCGCATATTGGATTATTGGATAATTCAGAGATAAGAGGAAAATCCATCAAGTGGATTGAATCGTACCGCTGCGCTGTATTCGGACCCAACACGTGAAAATCTCAGACGTATAATCCAGGGAACTGTCGCGGAGTTATGGCTTCCCTTGGGGATCCTTCCTTAGTTCACTGCTTTTCTTGGTTTACGTAAATGATGTTGGCTCATCGATGTATGGCGGACTGTCAGTCCAGTACGCAGATGATACGACTGTTTGCTTCAAGGCATCTTCATAGATTGAACTTGAAATCGCAAAATTCACTGAGCTCAACTGTGTAACCCAGCAATTCGGTGAGCTCAACCCCATAAGATAGCCAACAAAATAAATTTTCATTACGATTTAAACAGATTTAAATATCGATCCAACATTTATTTTAAACGATAAGAAAATTGAAGAGGTCGAAACGACTAAATTCCTTGGTACACACATCGATAAATTGTTGATATGAGGTAGTCACGTCAACAAAGTGTGTTTAAAACTAGCCTCAGGCATTTTGGTTTTTAGACAATAATTGTCCAATTTAGATACTGTTTATGGCATATTATGGATTTATCTATCCACATCTCGCCTGCGGTGTTATCTTTAGGGGAAGATGTGTAAAAACACACTTTTCCAGAATTTTCAAATTACAAAAAGCAATCGTAATAATTTGCAGACTTCACTGAAGAGAGTCGTGCAATCAACACTAAAAATCTTTTCCTGCTACTAATTTTGGAAACATAGCTTTTTTCTAGACAAAGTGTGATCACATAGGAGTAGATATGTACACTTCCATGAAAAAAGAGACAGGAGACTACCAAGTCTGGGAGACACAGAACGAAAGTGTTTGATCGTCTGCCTGCTCAGAAGCAGAAGGTTAAACGATCAAAAGTTTAACAACGCCGAATGCGTTAAAAGCTCATTTAAATGCCGTTTTGGTCTCAGAAGCAATTTATAGTATACACGAGCTTAGAGGACACAACTGGGAGGCCACATAATTGACCACCGAAGCTAGAGGTGAGAGAGTAGGGAATGAATGAGAACCGTATAAATGAAATATTGTTTTATGTCTGAATGTGGTACTGGATGGAGTGAATGACAAAATTTTAGTTGTAGTTAAGGAAATTGACGCTTGTGATTCAAGGATGACATTATAATTTTGTAATATAGAAATTTATTATAATTATAGATGAGCCTATGAAAGAAGCTACAAGTTACTGAATACCATTAATCTTCAATGTTTCCAATGCACATTTATCCCATCACGAATGAAACTTTTAAAATTTGCACGTAAGAAAACTGCATAAGCGGATGGTTACATGACATGCGAATCTCTTTTCCACATATGTAAACACTAATGATTATTGTGTAGTGTAGGATGGTCTATCTAACACATAATCAAATAACTGTTCCAAGAGTATATTCTGTTTTTTTAATGAGAAGAAATGGTAATGACAAATGGTACTCGAGATGTGCGCAGATATGCAATTTCCAATTGTGTTACATTTTTAGTGATTCGTCTGCCGCATAACCAATGGTACTATTGATTATTAGTGTTACAGACTTCTAATGGCAATATTTTACACTTCAATCCAAACCGTTAGTGAAGTTTTCATATTATACTTTGATGTTATAACAATAATTCGTTTTTGAGTATTAACACGTAATATAAATAAATTTCATTAAATTAATTTTGAAATGAATTTTCAGTTAGTATGAAGTGATCTGTAACTATGAAACTGTAAAGCTAATTATATCTGTATATCCAAGTCGATATTACATTCATTGTAATTGCAGAGTCTCCCAATTCAATGGAAATACCTCACTTAGTTCAGCAACGGTTTATTGATCACTTGACCGCTTCGTTTTACACAAGAAGTCGGGAATTAGTTCCTCCTAGTAACCTGCAACGCTTCAGTTCGCAACAAACCACAATCACGTGTGCAAGTTGAACCACAACCACTGTCTGGTTACACAAATATTATTAGTCGATAGAGCTATTCATCTGAAATAGCATTTTAATCTCATGACGTAATTTTTCTGTGGAGTACTCTAATTTTACATTGAAGTGTTGAAACCCAATTATTCAGCGTATGTCAGACGATTTGTGATTAGCAAATACACCACAGTATCACAAATAGTTACAAAAGGTCTACTCTTCATTAGTGTAGAGGTCTCAATGTTTCAATAACATCTTTGTGGTATGTTTTGCACGACGTTTGGATAATAAACTGGATAAAATTAACTTAACATATGATTGAAGTGTCGTATAAAGGACAGAACATGATTTTTGAGCTGCTTTTATTCAACAGTAGTGTACCATAGTTCAAATTCTTTATGCTGAATCGCGGTAGGAAGTAGGCTCCTGTTAACTAGACGCGGTGCGTGGACATTGTTTGTTTAGTTGAACCGGTAATCAGCTGATCGGTCTACATTCCGACCCGGCAAGCCTGGAGAGGGTCAGGAGTAGTCAGTCGAGTCTTGAAGCCACGACGAGAAGGTGTACCGGTCGAAGCTGAAGTTTTCTTTCTCTAACCCAATAGTTGGGATTTAGAGTAATTATTTATCGCGTGTAAATTCAAGTTCAAGTATTTAAATTTTTAGTGCGTTTTATTTTGCGATCTGCCTCCGTAATCTTCAAAGTAGTAAGTCCCGTACCAGCGTATAGTTAATATCTTTTATTTTATAATACTGTAATTAAAATTTCTAAAGTTTCCCATCTTTCAGAGTCTGAAAATTTAATTCAATTTTTTGAAGTATTGTGAATTAAATTTTGGTCATAAAGTAAATATCAAGTTTTGTGTTACCGTATATTAATTTTGAGTATTTTGAGAAGAGAACTTTTATTTTGTTTTGTTAATTTAAACCATTTTTGGAGAAGTATACATTTTTAGTTTAATTTTAATAACTTTTAATCAGACTCTTAATTAGATTTGTTCGATTGAGTGAATTTTGAAGAAAATTGTATCAAAACTTTGTAAACTTTGTAAACTTTTGGGTGAACTTAAATTTCGGAATAAAGCAAGTATTTCCGAAAAGTACTTTAATTTATAAAGTATTTGCTCCATATAAATTTAAAATATATGTGCTATAATAACGGTACAGTAGATTGACCAATGGTATCTTGTGACACGAGGAACTAGGTTTGTATTGCGGGACAAGAATGTCATCGTGCCTCATCGTTTGTGACAGTGTTTATAAAATATTTCATTTAATAAGTTTTACTTCTAGCTACAAAAGTGTGATGACATTTACCATTTGCGGAGATGTCAATCTGCGCAAAAATTTGACGTAGGCCTGGGAATAGTTATAACTTTGTATTCACGAACAGCGTATTGAGTATGTATGGCTTGATAAGTAGTGATTAAAAACAGTTTATTTTGGTTTCTTCTATTACAATAGTGTGCTGGTTTTTTAACAAATACTTTTGCCAGCGTAAACTTAACCACAATACCTTCTTACATTTTTAATGTTCAAACAATAAAACATAATAATATAATTAGAAATAAACATAGCTGAACAGAACCGTTGTTAAATAAAGCACATCTTAATTATTGAGACATGACAGGATAGTGTTATTGGACATAAGTGTTACCAATATGTAAGACTTTCTTATTCAAACTGTTACATACTGATATTATTACTAAATATATCAACTATGAAAGCTGCATTTAACTTTCGATAATCAAATACAATAACGCCCGTAATTCCATAGCTAACTACAATGGGACGCCGTACACACTTCACTGTTAACATAATTGTTCGTTTTTCAAATGACACCTCACAAAGTATAGGATCCAATTTTTTAGAAACATAAATGTCGAAAAAGACTCTATTAATGGCTAACAATTATCTACCAGTAAGTCATTTTACAATAATAGTAGTTGCAAAAATATTTCTTTATATATATGTACTAAAGGATAAATGAAAAAAAACCATTTTCTGACATATGTTAGTTTAATATTTTAATTTTAAACGTGATGCATTGAACCAAAGTTTAGGAATATTTGTTACCCATCATAAAACACCCTGTACATACTTCATATATATAAAGGAGCTTAAACATATTTCATAGTATATAAAATATCTATTGATTCCATTAAAACTCGTTTATATGATTCTCAATTTGTTGGACATATTCTCGAGTCAGCCTTTGAGTGGATACCATCTCATAAATACAATAAATGTTAAAGTTTGTTTAGATAATATTCAATTGCACAAACTCTAGTAGACAAATTTGGACAAAATATTGCATGTGAATTAATTACATAGAAGAATAAAACACATACATATTTTTATTCTGATAAACCTTAAAACATAATGATATTAAAATTGATTGAAATACACTGTATTTGCTTTGAAGATAGGTACAATCTTGGATAGATGATTGACTCACGGAATGTAAGAATGTCAAGAATTTTATATTTTGCATACAGAAATATTAGCTGGGGTAGTATTAATATATTATCTAACTTTTTACTAAATATAGCAGCAGCGATGAATTCAAACCAACTGTTTATTCTTGAAAATTCTTGACTTTTACTTAATGAAGAAAATTGTGAATCTGTACAAACAAGTTACTAGAAACGGATTTATTTTGACAATTGATACGATATTTTTTACAGTATCATAAGAAACAAAAACGGAGAGACCTGGCACTAACGTTATCCAATGAACTATTTGCTCCGTGGCTACAATTTGTAGAAACAATCAAATATAGTTAGTCCATTGGAAATAAAGTGACAAAGGCAATGCACGAGACATAACTTTAATTTTTCTGGCAGAAAACACCGAAGGGACTGCGGTTCCCTTTTATACTAATGAAGGATACGGTATAACTCTTAGAATGAACTAATATGGTAGGATATAGCGAACAAGCATGAGCATACAGTTACCTGCATCTGGTTTACATATATTCATGCTTTCAAAGAACAAGTTGTACAAGGAATGTAAAAATACGACATTTTAGAATTACACAAGTGTACATAAGTGCTGTTCATTTTGTCAAGAGTGTTGACGCAGCTCTAGCACGCGTAGCTAAGGAGGCGACCTCCTTGCCTGCTTGAGCTCAAGCAATCCTCTTGCCCACTAGAGAGGGTTGTCTCCGTAATCTGAGACGATATATATTCCTTAGAGTTAAACGAGATGCTCCCTTCGTAAGCTATGCAGCCCACTACTCATTGGGGATGCTAAGGTATAGTGTACTACCCTGGCTTTTGGGAGACTTTCAAGCTTGGTGAAGCTGTTTGGACGTTGTTTCGTCTCTTCAGGCGCGGATAGTAAATTCTACTATAAAATTGTTTCTTCTTACAGTTTGTTGTAGAAATACAGCTTTACCTATGTCATGTATACATAAATTGTCTGTTATTTTGTTTATATTGTGTTTTTTACAATTACCTTATTTTCACAATATTTTTTGGCCATTAGGACCCCAAAATTATCAGGATTAGGAAACTGGAATACGCCAGGATATTTCTATGATGTCTCTGTTATTCAGCAGGAAAATATGAGTGGAACTACGGGTGATTGTTATTATGGTGCTTTATTTAAATTCGATATGTAAATATCTATGATTGACATATTCACTGAAATCATTTAAGTTTAGTAAACGACATTACATTGTGTCGCTGTACGTATTACTTTGTGTAGGCAATGCATTATCCCTGAGTAAATGAATGTTGAATTTTAAACGCAATTATATATATTTCTATAATAATTAAAACAATATAATATAAAAAACATTACTTATAACATGGTTATCGCTCAGGACAAAACGTAGCGCACAAACTATAAACCAGAAAAACATAATCGGCTGAGTGTTGATTATTTGCCTATACCGGCCAGACAGCAGACGAAGTTGATCTTTTATCTGTTTCCCTGTCCGTAAGATATTTCTATAATAAATTGAAATAGTTTTGAAATTTAACGGGAAAATGTTTATTTTTAAGTACTATTGAGTTCGGGTTCATGTGCCGCCATGGAATTTGACTGAGGACCTTAACACACAAGGTGATATCTTCTGGGCGAATAGAGCTTTGGACTTGAAATTTTTCTTCAAACACAAGCAAGACCTTACTGAAAAGGCAATATCAATTTCGATGACGATGCATTTCCCTCCATGGCATGTCGTTGAGCGTTAGTAAAGCCTATTTTACTAAGGGGGTAAACAGAATGAGCTATAGAATTGATGACCTAGTGAATATTCTTCCATTGCGTTTACCTGAACTTTAGCAAGTTTTATCACTCAGCGGTTTTTATCCATTATTTTGAGTTTAATGTTACGTAAATGTCAGTATATTAGGTTGCTTTATAAGTTAATGTTTAATGTAGCCTAAGTGTTTATTTTACTAAGGGGGTAAACAAAATGAGCTATAGAATTGATGACCTAGTGAATATTCTTCCATTGCGTTTACCTGAACTTTAGCAAGTTTTATCACTCAGCGGTTTATCCATTATTTTGAGTTTAATGTTACGTAAATGTCAGTATATTAGGTTGCTTTATAAGTTAATGTTTAATGTAGCCTAAGTGTTTATTTTACTAAGGGGGTAAACAGAATGAGCTATAGAATTGATGACCTAGTGAATATTCTTCCATTGCGTTTACCTGAACTTTAGCAAGTTTTATCACTCAGCGGTTTATCCATTATTTTGAGTTTAATGTTACGTAAATGTCAGTATATTAGGTTGCTTTATAAGTTAATGTTTAATGTAGCCTAAGTGTTTCTATTTTATGAAGTCACTTCAATAGTTGCAATTAAGGCTACCTTCGATATATTAAATTGTTAGTTTCTTAACCGCATTGCTAATGATTAAACTCCATAGAAGGGGAGAGTTCATACGCAATAAAACAAATGTCTAGTTTCGTTTTTACTGAAGTGTAATATTGTCACTTTCTAAAATCTAATACAGAAGGTTATTGATTAATTGTCCAATCATCAATACACAAAACATGTGAAAACAAATGTTTTTCTGTACATAGTGTTGGTTTAACTGGAAGGTATACAAAATCCAGAAAAAAATCCTCCTGGAAAGAGGTATACGTTAATAGGAATGGCATGCTATTTTAGGCGGTCTAATGTTATAAATATTTACACAAACTAAAATCATACAATAATAATATGTTAAAAAAATAACAATTAAAATCATCACCAATCTTAGTTTTTTTTTCTCTTTTCATCACACAAGCAAAGATTACTCTTACCCTTACATTTTCCTGACGTCTTGTCTGCACCAGAAGAAGATTAGCTTGGATATAAGACATTACATTGCTTAGTCTGCAACCCTTTTAAAAGAAGGAAATGAGAGTGTCAGATAATGAAAAATGAAGCGGACAGTATTATTCTGACAGCGTCATCAGCGGACTCAAGACTTTATAAATGACATTTTTATTCCTTACATACTTATCTAGGTGATTATAAATTTAAGATTCGTGTTCTATGTATTTGTTCATGATTTGTTCAAATTTGTAATAATTTTAGAGGCTTAAGGCAAGAAAATCTTGTTCTCCTGAACTAACGTATGTGGTTCCACAGTGTTGAGTCAAAGCTTATTGGCTAAAAAAATAGGATTAGTGACGCATGTCATACAATTATGTATAATTGTTAAATAATGACAATAAAGAGTTATTGAATTGAATTGAACTCATTCTTTTCAAAAGAAAATGGGGCCTTTCAAAATCCATCCCAACCAAGTAGAGGAACAGTTTGAAACCTTTAACAGTTATTTAATGTTACGTTCTTTTTATTTAGATCTATGTAGTCCTTAAAAAACTATCTTATTGCGTCTCTTCAGGCACGGATGGACATCAGAGTTCAGCTTTTACTGTGTTACAGCGTATTTATTTGAAGATTGAGAGATTTGCTCTCTCTTCGAGTACCAACTCAGCCATTCTAGGAGACCAAATTCTATTATAAAATTGTTTCTTCTCACAATTGTTGTAGAAATACAGCTTTACCTATGTCATGTATATGTAAATTGTCTGTTGTTTTGTTTATATTGTGTTTTTTTACAATGACCATTTCACAATATAGCCGAGATAAAAAATGGGGGAACAGCTTGTGGATGATGGATAAAGAACTTTTCCACTAAGAAAAAAGTTATCCATGTTAGTTTTGATGGGGGTCAAAATTTAATGGTTAGGAATTACAAAGTACAGTTTTTTTCTTAATTGTGTATTTTTAGTTGGTCATACTATACATTAAAAAGTAGAAATATAAATAATAGTTTTACCGCCGTCAACCGAGCATACACGAGAAAAAGCTGCGATTTTAAGCCAAATAGTCGATGTTGATTGAATAGCGCTTCTCGTAATGGGTCTTAATATGACGTTTTGTTTTCAGTGATAAACCTAAAATTGGAAATCTGAATTTTGATTATTCTCAAAATCCTTGGGCTATGTGTAGTAGAGATAAGGTTGATAACAAAACAGTGCCACCATATCATTACGGTGTATTGTTATCGCAGTGCTCGGATGAACCATTTTACGGTGTGTCCGTTTTTGAGGGGACTAACAGTCGCATATGGTAATATATGGCTAAAATTATTGGCTAGTTCATTTCAGTATGTACCATCTATCAACATTTTACTCCTGAGGTGTCATGGGCAGTTTTGATTCCAGCTATATTATAGATTTAAAGTAACATGCTATCTTTTGGCCAATTAAAACATTCGCTGTGATGAACGTGTGAATTTGTTATAAAAATTACTTAATCTGATCTACTTTATTAAATATACTAAACATACAATAAATTATTGTGTTATTTTACAATTTGGCTGTAGAAACAAAATCTATATTTATGACAAGAACGTTGATTTTTCAAGACATTAAAAATATCTTTATATATAGCTGATAGAAAAGACAAAACAGACACAGTATATTACTCAGCATGTAGCTTGGAATCAAAAAAACATTAAAGGAGGATATAAATACATTAAGGGGGGTTTTCACTATGCGAACTAGTGTACTATAGTTGAAGGCTCTGTCGTTCTTAATAATTACTACTCTTCTTCTCCTGATTATAATCAGTAGAAGAAGAGTAAAACTGATGACATGAAAAGGCGTTTAGTTGTTCCATCACATATATATCAACCTAAATATCATATACACAATAGCACTACTTTTCTATTTTGAACTAAATTAAATCCATTGACAACTATAATAGCTTATAACTCCAGACATAGGGGGGAAGATCCAAGTGCTCGTGTATTGTTGATGTTTCATTATCCTTTTACGAGATTAAACCCCATTGTTCTGTCTTACCAGGTTTGGTAATAGTCCTTGTGTGTTGGGGTGAGAAGACGTGCCTTTGTGTAAACGTGTCTTTCTGCACACTATAATAATGCATTCCTCTTGCAAAGTGCTAAGCAACTGCATTCCATTATGTTTTTAATTACAAACAACCTTTTATTATAGCTTCATATTCTAGGTTCAAATAATTACTGTAAACACATTTTCATTATTGTCTAAATAGTATGATAATTACTTTTGTATATTATCTTTTACAAATAACACCAATTTATACTGTAATAGTACAGTCCTGTTGCACCACTGTTTTGATATCATAAGGCTATATTGAAGAATATTATTTAATAGCTTTATGTTTCCAACTGCTATCTTTCATTGGAGTACATAGATTAAAATGTTTAAAGTAATTTATTGTATTTGTATTTGTACAATAGCACAATTTCATTAACTTGCTAGAATGGAAGTAGGAAGCCTTTTTGTATTGTTAAATCGCAAAAACTTATTTTTTTCGTAAAATTGAGAGAGGAATTTCCTTTAAGAAAGAAATAAACCGCAAATCGGTCTAGTTTTAGTGGGTCATTTTAAAAGGGTACCAAAAGGGGACAAAGTTATTTACCCTTTACCCTTTTTAAATAAAAAATATAATACTTTATATATTAATATAGTATTATAATATTAATACTATAAATATAGACTAAGTAAATGCGAGCATCAGACAGGGAGGCCTCGTAGACATATACCAAGCATGTATCCAATTAAGAACAACCTCCGACATCTTGATTATATCCATCACCTCCCTACGTGTTCGCATGCAAAAAGTAGGAAAATTGCTCACATTTGAAATCTCTAGATTACGGGAAACTATATCCTCAAGATAGAAACTTGATAGCTACTACACGCTTCAATGTGCGAATTAGCGTCGAAGGGATATGTGATGATAAAATTAACATAGTTCGTCCAGTGCCAGCCCCAGTCAGCCTTACGGTGGAGAATTCTACCGAACAATTGATGGACAAAATTCCAGAACATAAATGCTGTTCACCTTGTTTGTTACAGCAATACAAGCTCTGGCAATGTTAATATTGATGCTAACATTTTTAAACCCTTGCATGGATAGCACTGATACTTTCCCTTGCAAATCCGGGGTTCCTGTATCAAATTCAAATTCAAATGACTTTATTTGTATTAAATATACAAAAGGGCGAATTTTAGGGCCATAAGGCCCTATCTTACAATTAACCCTAATATAATAATATAGAGCTTAAGTCAAATAAAACTACTACTGTACATTTAAAATAAAACAAAATTATATAATAAAGGTATCTTTAAGAATTTAGTATAAAATACATAAATAAAAAAAATTCATACACACATTTACTAGCACCCTATCCGTCCTCCAAAACCTACCCCAACTAAACCCGTTGCTGACATCGTTTCTAGCAATTTAGCTTTCAGTAAGGCTGCAAACCGATTTCGACTCCCTACTGACTTAGTATGGTTAGGAAGGGAATTCCAAGCTCGACAAGCAGTAACGACAAATGATTTGTTGTAAGTTGAGGTTCGATGGCGGGGAATAAGAAGCATTGATGAGGCCATTCTTGTCTCTCTTGCGCTTGTTTCAGAGATCAATTTGAATTTGTCAGCCAGATATATAGGCTCTCCAGAGTTAAGACTAGAATACACCAAAAATAAGAATTTTTTAATAATCTTGTATCGGCCAATTTTAGAATGGAATTTTTGAATATAGATATGCGTTATATGATTGTCACGTCTTAGATCAAATACAAAACGTAAAACAGCTAATTTTGGCATCGCTTGCAATTTGTTAGCCAGATCCACAGTCATATAATTGATTATAGAGTTACAATATGAAAAATGAGGAAAAATCAGTGTTTTTTACCGGTAAAAGTTTCACACGTTCTGGCAAGAAGTGCTGCATCCTCTTTAGTGAGTGAACTGAAGCAAAACACCTTCTTACAGATGCCCACAACAGCATCACACCATCCAAGGAGTTGTGTTCATAGTTAGACCCAAATTTTTCACTTTGTCACAGTACGGAAGAGAAACGTTGTTTACAGTAATTTTGAGCATATTATTTGTGTCTATATAGTTCTTTAGTCGTGAGTGAGAGATGACAATTGTTTGGGTTTTGTTTTCGTTAAGCTTCAGTCCGTGTTTCGTTGTCCATATCCCACAAGTTTTTGAATGTCAAAGTTTATGTTTGCGTATTGTCATTTGTATATCATGGACCCCACTAGTGGGCGTAAAATTTGTAAATCGTCAGCGTACACTTGTGATATCTAGTGAATGTAAGTACTGTACAAATGTCAGTTACGTAGAGTAAAAATAAAAGAGGTCCCAGAAATTGAACCTTGCGGCACACACCACCAGTGAGAATCCTGTAGTCAGATACTTTGTCAGCCGGGGCCACATGGAAATCTTCCGCCAAAAAGCGGCTGCAGAACAAATCACCTGATCTACACCATGGAGCACCCTCTAATTCCTAACTTTAACTTTTAACTTAATTTCATTGTACTCGACCCTCCCGTTTGGACATCTCCGACAACGTTCCATTCAGGCCCAGAAATTCCAGCATTCTGTTTGGTAATGTCCTAAAGGAGGGTAACAGAGTCAATCCTGAGGAAGACCTTGATAGACCATATGAAGACTCTATATTATCCAAAAACCACCCCTAAACCCTCAGCTCCGGAGCCAGAGCCCGCAGCCTGGCCCTAATCTTGTTATTGCCACAAAAAATGACGAGAGCCCATTTTTTCAGGAAAGCAATTTCTTAAAACTGCAGACACACCCTCTGCTGAGAAAACCTCGCAGAAGCAACTTTGTGTCCCGTCAATATCTCTCTAAATGTATTCCCCACTGGTTGGCTGATACCTTTCTCTTTTGCCTCCTCCGATTGTTATTCGGAAGCCAAGAGCCATCAGCCTTCTTTCGCTCCATCAACCACTGCTTGTGCAATTTGAAAGGGGGGTTGAGGTCCAGTTCACAGGCTTCAGATTCAGGTTTCAGGTTCAACCAACCACTAACTCTTCGTTGATGGTATTAATAAGCAGAGACATCCAAAGCCTACGTTCAAGATGTAACTGCTTGCCGTAAGTGTTTCTGTCCCAGATCTGGTGAGTTTTGTTTATTTTATGATTTCAAACTCCATAAAGAAATTCGTTAAGAGGAAGTAACAGGTCCGCCTGGTCAGAGCCCCGCAAGACTTGGGGGTGGAGGCGACGAACCCCCAAGCGCTCCGTTCGCAACGCACTTCCCCTGCGCCATGTATTCCTTAGGAACGGGTCGCCTACACCACGGGGCTGGAGACCCCCAGATCCATACAAGAAGCATGTGTGTGGTACAATTCCCGACAGATTAGTCGAGAAGTCAAGCACGACCTGGCACCACAAACTGCGTGGCGCCGAGTGCAACCACCGCCCCCGAACTGCACAATCTGGGCACTAGCCACATCTTGAGGTATTGTTTCAGCAGGGCCTCATCAGAACACAAGCTTTCATGCTAGCCCAACCAGTGGTTGGATTCTGATCTTCCATTGGTCTTGAGGGGCACTAGAGACCGTGTCACCCCTTGGGAGGTTCTTTCTCAGTTCATTTGGGGATGACCCAAACTTAGATCAACCATCTATTAGTGTGATTAGTGTACTACTAGTTCTACAAATGCTTGTAGATGAAAATAAGTAATTATTTATGTTAATGTTAGAACGAACAAGAGGGTAGTATAGCTATTGTATTGTACATAACATGTAAATTATGTGTGATGCAAAAGCCAGATCCTATAATTAATTGGTGTCTAATCAATACAATGAAGACATCCTACTAATGATCTGTCACAGACTCTGATGTACCAGGACAGGTTGAGCTCGTGTAATCTGCCTATTACTAACATTGACTGATTTATTCGACTATTTTTACAAAATACTTTACTAACATTACACCTTTGCTTATGCTATTGCCATTCCGAACACACCTGCACTAAAAATGTCGGTTTGTGATTCCAGAGAAGCTATACATAATTATCTATTAAACTAAAAGTTTTATATAGTATTATATGAGCTATATGAAAATAAACAAAGATGATTTTATTGAATTGTCAAGGTCATACATTATATCGTATTGTTAGTAAGGCCACGACTTAGGATGAAAAAAATATAAAACATCAATAATAAATTTTATTGACAGTATGAAAACTATCAAGGATCCCCTCACCTGGACACGACCTCCTCGAGTTTTGCTTGGTTGCACTGAATAATATGAAAGTAAAATATAGGTTTATCTGCGTTGTATAAACCATTCTCTAAACGTCAAAAACTGATACGTACTACATTTATGTGAATGTAATTCAAAACCTGCTGAAACCATTGAACTTTAACGTTCAGCTGAACAATGAATTGGCTTTTATAAATTTTAATATTTTTGTATTTACATTTTAGACATGAATCGAAGGTTAGGTTGAACTCATGGAAAGAGATTGCTTAATTTCATTATAAAATGAACGTAAGTTGTTTTGTTTGAATCCCAAACTGTGAGGGTTAGCACAAATGGTTTAATATTCTTTCCTCGTTAATGTGGTATTGAAATAGCACATCACTGAAACATAGTAGGTTCTTCCAGGTGAGGCTTTATATCATCCCTACACCTCAACGATTCTTTCCATAGAATAACGCAAGATCTCTTATGTACATTCGTATTGGTGCTGATTTTCTATGTACGCCTCCAAGATGTCTATGTTTTAAATATTGAAAACATTACTCAACCAGCAAATAATCCACTTAATATGACCCGATAATCTGACTTCGCCGATTGTCATACTTAACGAATTTGTCATATCATTTAAAAATAACATGTATATATGTACATGTATGTATAACATATATGTATATGTATGTATATGTATGTGTGTGTGTGTGTGTGTGTGTGTGTGTGTGTGTGTGTGTGTGTGTGTGTGTGTGTGTGTGTGTGTGTGTGTGTGTGTGTGTGTGTGTGTGTTGTAATTGAAAACACAATGCTCTTTCACTTTAGTTTTTAGTTCACCAATACTGATGTTTTAGTTGTTTGCTTATTAATAAACTGTCGCAAGCCATTGTTTTTAATAATCAGCAAAGAATTTTGGAAATTTTTTAGATACTGTTAGTATAACTGAAACAAACAAAGAACATATTTTTGACAAGGTATGGGGCTACTGCAAAAAGTAATTTTCTTCTTGATACAGGTGCAATTTATATTAGGTAATGTATATTTATAAGAATAGTTTAGTACGGTTTTGTCCCATCTATAGTCCAAGTTGTTGATACGTGTCGTTAATTAGTCCATTATAATATTATTTTTAATACTTAACATTTATATTCTCATCACCTTTGCTTTTATAACACAATGATAAGTTAACCCTTAGCTCTCTTTAAAAAGTTACATCCTTGGTCTTTATAATTACATGAAAAGTCAAGTTGTTTTGAATTAACTGAATGAATTATTGTGACTAATAAATATTTTTGGATTGTTCTATGCCTTTTGTCGAGATTATACTCAATTGTAAATTAACACTATATGTAAAATGCTCCTAGCTTTTGTTACATTTGTTTCAAGTAATAGTAGATGTAAATTCGAAGGATAATTCTTTTCCAAGAAAAATCTGATGTAAAAATACTCTGATTTTTCTCTTTGACGCAAGAGAATATAGTTACCTTGCCAAGAATTTAAATTTAATAAAATTCAAATTGAAATATTCAATTTATACTTAATGATTAACACATATGGTGGTTTAAATACAATCTGCTTTATATGTTAATAATTATAAATTCGAAAAATATTCGTAACATTGGGGCAAAAATGTATCATTTAGAAAATTAAAATCCTGTTGGCTTATCACTATTTAGATGCTGTTACTATATTAAATAGCCATTAAAGCCTTAACGTGTTTTGAAACGGACAGGTGTGGTTTCAAACTTAATGAACATCTTAGATAAGTGTAGCTTAGTGTAATGCAATGTTCAACTCTTGTAATTTTTTAGAATATAGAAATATACGACTATTTTGTTGTAAACATTGTTTTTTTTTATTTCAAAATCTAAATTCAAAATAGAATAAAAGTATTATTCTTGCTACACTTACAGAAATCGGATATAGATCAGTCGATGGAAATGACTGAGCCACACTAGCCAGTATATTGGACCTAGTTCACCATCGCTCGATTACAATGATGCGGCATTACCTGCGGTAACATGAATCTTGTTACAGACCAATGAGGCTCTGCGGTCTGTACATTAGTATTCAACATAGGATACCAATAATATTTGTTCATATTTTAGATTAGGTATTCATATATTATTCCTGAGCTTTATAAACATCTTCGAATTACATCAAATGATTATCATCTAACTTATTTCATAAGTTAAACCACAACGGTAAAAAACTATCTAATGGAAGCATTTTCGTGTAAGATTTTCTACACTATCTTACAAGGCATAAACTGAACATGAACATTTAAAAGAGTCTTTAAAAGTGATAGTTATAAACAAAGTTTTATTTTAACTTCAAAAATACATAAAAATCTTTGAACCTATAATTTGGATCCATGAGCCGATAGCATATTTTATACATCATAAGGACAAAATTTCCCCTAAGAACGAAACCAATCCCCAAACGTGCTTCAAATTAAATGTCAGTGTCAGCTAACTAAATCCAGAATCTTAAGCGGCTACTTTCCGCCATTTTATATAGTTGTCTGACGTTGATATAACTCTTAATTATGTGTGTGACAGTTGGTTTCAGTTTTATGAAGTTAAGAAATATATACATTTTGAAAAATATGATCGTTTCATGATTTTAACCTTTTTGATACCTTACAATTTTAACCTCCTGCAAAAAGTAGCATGTTTGACGGTTGACCTTTTCTTTTTTTTTGATTTCTCTATCGATGTCAATAAAATACATTATAAATAATTGGCCGTTGTCACCTAGCCTATCGTCAAGTTAGCCCATTTTTTAATCGTAAGTTATATAACACAATGCATCCATCAAAAAGACATAGTAATATTTAGAACATTGTATAAACTAATTACAAACGACATTACAACTATACAAGGTATAACTCCTACCAAGCTAAGTTTCACGTAACAGGTTTTGCTGAGGTAACAAGGAAAAATTTCAGAACTATAACTTATTTTATTCCTAGAATTTTCTGAGGGCATTTAGATATATATACTTACTTTCCATAATTACAATACATAAAAGCTATTGAAAGAATTATGGTTTTTTTATTTGCCCAGCCAAATTTTATGATTATACATGCACCATTATAGAAAAATGATTTGTGTATGAGAAATAATTTTCACGCAATATTTCTTACTTACGAAATGATTCTCGTTTTATATCATGCTACATAAAGCATTCTAATTGTTTTCATTAAATTAGCTTTCTTGGCCGTGTTCAAGTAATAAAAGTTCTTGTCAGGTAAGGAGGATATTACAATGCTACGCAAAGAGTGGACTGAAAATCAAATATAGTATCCTAGTGTTTTATATGCTTTTCCCACTATTTTCCGTTTTACTCTATAAATAAAATGCACACGGTTAAATCTTAAATGTTGGGAATCAGTTTCGTTTACAAATTTATTGATTTTATGTTTCGTTGCTATCATGGCTACCTATAACACTAATGTAAACATATTTGCTAAGGCTTAGCCCAAGTGCCAGGCTTTATTACAGTGCCACTTAATGTTTAGTGTTACGGCTTACACGTTGATATTCAGCCTTAGGCATCCTCAGAACATTCCCGGTGAAACCACCGTTGGCACTCATCGTCACAACCGATTCCCTCTTCAGAGTCAAGCACAATTTTCACGCAGATCGGGCAGGTTTGTAGACACCTTCCTTTTATATATATATATATATATATATATATACTTTCCATAATTAAAATACATAAAAGCTATTTGAAAGAATTATGGTTTTTTTTTTATTTGCCCAGCCAAATTTTATGATTATACATGCACCATTATAGAAAAATGATTTTGTGTATGAGAAATAATTTTCACGTATATTTCACACAACACATATATATATATATACCATATATATATATATATATATATATATATATATAATATATATATATATATATATGTGTGTGTGTGTGTGTGTGTGTGTGTGTGTGTGTGTGTGTGTGTGTTGTTTGAGAGAGAGAGATAACGAGGTGGTGTGAGATATTGGATTAGATATAGATGAAGTTATGTATGCACTCTTAACGGTAAGTGAAATAGGGTTGAAGAATTAATTAAATTATGCAAAGATGAAAAAATGAAATTTAAGAACTAATAGGTAGATGCACTCACTCTGGTTCAATTGATGATATAAATACAATCTTAAATACACCTGAGCACTAATAACAAAGTATAGACAGTAAAATTAATTGCACTAGTAAAATACGTTAGATTCAAACTGCTATCCAAAAGGCCAAACTGTATTCTGTATTTATTTCAGTTTTAATAATTAGTGTTGTATTTAGGTTTTTTTCTTAAGGGCATGTTTTAGAGTTAGTGAAGTTGGCACACAACATGGTCCGTTGTGATTCCTGACTTACGCGTGTCACAACACTCAAGAACGATTTGTTTATTTTAACCTAGTTTCTAATGATGTGTCAGGATAGTTATTTACCTGAAGAAGATATCAGATTGCAGGTCTCGAAACGTGGTGTTACTGATTTTTTTAAATCACTGAACGATGGCATTTGTTCGGAAAATCTTGTTTCCTTCACAATCCTTCCATCTTAAAAAACTTCAAACAACGAATTTATCTGCTCCATACTCTGAGAATATATGCATTGATTATATATTTTAAAGAATAAACTGTCTATATTATGTCAAAATGTTTCTAAATACACTATGATGGAGTTAAAGTTAAAATAAAGTTTCCACCGATCTCTAAAATCAGTTAAAATACCATATTTGTCTCTAAAGTTACGATACATTAATTGAAGAGCCTCTTAATTCTAATCAACTGTTCTACATAAGCATTATTTTTAATGACAGCACAGACGTATGTTTAATTTAATATAACCAATATTTTTAAATTCGTTTACATTTCTAGTGTGTAAGTTCTCAAAGGAGTAAGTATTTAGCTTTCGCGACACTTTTTACATTTCTGCGATTAGATAAGTATTCGTCTTCCTTAGAAAGCATAACGACAATAAGATGGTTAGAAAGTTCACTCCAAAAGACTCCATTTGGAGCAGTCGACAGGAACTATGCTAGATGAAATTTTCGCTGGACTGTTCTTTTGAACTGATATAACAATTTCAGCTTTAAATGTTCCAAGATATAAAAAAGATTTACTATAACTTTAAGGCTGAGCTAAAGCCCAGCTTAGTTCTCTTTTGACATAAGTAGGCTTTTCTGGTATGTGATATATATTTGCTTGATTGGGAAACAAAAGAAAATCAACTAAGGAAAGAAACACACTAAGAACTATTAGTACTCATTACATCACAGCATAAAAACTATTTAGAAAAATTACAGTTTTAAATTATTAGCTACATACGATTGTATTAGTTTTAATTTAATTTATATTTATTTTAAACAGCATTCAGATGATGTAAATGATTTGTTAATAAAAGGAAGTATTGAAGAGAAAACACGTAAAGACAGCATAGTTTAAATTTCAAATAATTTCCTCCCCAATTCAATCATTTCTATCGAACCAGATTAACATTTTAGTACACAGTGAGCAACCATTGTGCATTATATTTAGTTTCTCCACTCATATCTTGCCTCAAACTATTTTATTATTCGGATCTAAATAAACTGGTCTAGTATTCACGTGACAACTGTAGTAATTGTAAATGATGCAGACGCAATTAGAAAAATTTTCTCCAATGATGTAAGATACAATATGGCTTTTATAGATTTCTTGCTTTTGACTTATGTAACTGGAACACGAAAAGCCTTGACCAAAGGTCAGGTTCTAAATGCGGACTGAGGTAAAACTGGAAATATAGTACAGCAATTACGATGTTTTAAGATATTGGCTTATAACGAACACGTAATAAGGTTATGCAATTAAATTATGATGACTAAAGTTATTTACAGTTAGATACATTTTCTCTCTACATAGTTTCAATCAAAATAACATGCAATATATTTTTCAATCAACACAATATACTTGAACTAAAGACTTCAACTAATCAGTTAAAGTATTCTCGTTGTATTATTTGCATTATAAACAGTGTGTACTTGTGTGATTACTTGATGTTAGTGAAATATTTACAATAGAGACATGCAAGAGTGTCTTTAGAACCCACCTGGACTTCGTTATTTCAATGGTCTCTTGTCTGTCTTGTTGGACGTCTCAAGTATGGTAGCCTTTTATTGTAAGAATAATTTTGTGTTCTTCATTAAAACCATGCTTACAAATTAGCATTGAATGTTTTATTTTGGTTTACATGATTTAAAACATAAAATAATATCTAATACCTATTATGAATGTTAGAAATAAGTCTAATAATCGTTAAATGATAAACATTGAAAATATGTTAGATTTTAGTATTAATTATTTAAACGAATGTAAAAAATATTTACTTTGTTTCATTAAAACGTTTAAATTATTTGTGGTAACATCTGTATTATTATAATTATAAAATATGTGGACCTAAAAAAAATAAATAGACCATTAATATTGATATTTAATAATTATGAAAATTTTCACTTGTAATGATTTCCCAAATGTTTCGTAGAAATGACTATTAATGTACAGTTATACGTTTATGTGTATGTGGTGTGGTATTGGTACTAATTTAGCTATCCCTTAAATATTATTCGATCACTCCATTTTTGGAATATAAATTTGTTACGGTCTGTGTTTAAATACAACTAACCTTAATAACGTATGGAGTTAAAATAAATAATAGTTTAAAAAAACTAAAAAAATAATCAAATTAAAACGCTGTAATGTTCATAAAACAAAAAAATGGTTGTAAAATGTATAAAAACAATTTTACTGGTTTATATAAAACAGATAATATTCTAAGAACGGCACACACAATTCTTGAATCTTCACCAATAACAATAACTTATTTTCAAAACCACACAAGCTAGTGTTTACTAAAAATACTAAACCTGAAAAATCTGCTGGTAGAGAGCGCAATTTGCCACCTTCTGAAATTTCGTATTCAGAAAAGAAAGAGAAATTCAGCCCTGTAAAGACAAACTGTATAATACTTGTTTAAATTATAAAATCGTCCCAATTCTTTTACTAGTTGTAAAACAATGAAAAACCTTTTAGTAAATGAGAGAAATTTGTAGTAAAATTAAAATTTTATTTATTAATTAACATTTACAAATTGTGCAATGGATTAAGTTGGATTGACAAAAAAATCCGTTTCACTTAAGAATGAATAATCTTCGTTGTTCGTCTAAAAACAGGATGAAAAATTGGTTTTCCCAACAAAGCGTTAGGCCATCAACAAAATTTTAAACATTGTTATTCATTTGAAAGGTATGTACAAAGTACCCGAAGATGTAAAAAAAGTTTACTTAGAAGATCTAGAACAGGCACATCAGGTAATATTAAAATCATAAAGTACCCCTTTGGTCCGAATAAAACATTAATTTATAAAATTGTATTCATTATGCATTAATTCTTTTCTTAATTTATGTCTAAATGTTTTCTAAATTCTTTCTCTGTTCATGATATTTCTCTTAGCTGGTAATCAAATGTTCAAAAATGTATGTACATATCTATTTACTAATTTTGCTTTTTTATTTTTACTATATTTTATTATAACTTTTTAAAAACGGGCAAATGCTAAGATATAAAAGGACATTTGTAACTAGAAGTCTAATTAAAGTTTATATTTATGTTTGTACTCTAATCGCTTTGAAATGTATGTTTATTACTAATATATCTAAAAAGGGATTGACTGGAGTAATTTTAATTTAATTGATTTCTAAATTTACCAATGTTTTTCCTGTTTGTTAATCTTTGTAGATAATATCTCGTCCATATAACGAATCCAAAAGTATAGGATATGATCGAGATTCTTTAACAAAATTTCGAAATAAGATGAAAATATTTGTAATGAAACAAGGCAAAGGGTTTCCTATTCTTTTTTCGCCATTATGACCAGAAAAAACCTTTTTTATAAGTCAATCTTGTGTCAGAACCGCAGTCTTCATAAGTACATAAGGGTTTAGGGAAGTGACATCAAAAGATACTGAAATACCAAAGTATAAAACGATATGGGTCTATGAATCAGTGTAAAATACTAATAAATAATGAAATGTATGAAAATAAGTTTAAAAATCTATAATGTACCTCACTTATTAAGTTCACATACGTTGAAGATAAAATTACACCTAAAGATTCACCAATAAACTATCCAACATATTTACTATAATGTTTGCAAAATAGGCTTAATGAATGAGCTACCACGATTTCCTTCACTGACAATAAAAGCAGATACTAATTTTTAGATTTAGTAAAAATTATTTTCATTAAAAATGAAAAATAATAGTATATTTTAATGCTACTACTTGCTTGTATCCAAATATATCTACGAAGAATACTAAGGTACTTCTAATACAAGATTGGTTTCAATCCATACTTTTAACAAGAAGAAAAATTGAAGAGAACATGATTCTGATTATCAATGTATAAATTAAGAGTGTTTTTCAATTTTTTATTGTTTATTGTCATCCGGATGGTGGAAGATGGTAATCCGTCTTTCTTAAGGACACTATCCTAGGCATATGTAAAACACTTGTATTAGCGTATGTAATAGTATAAACTCTCGAACGACCATATGGTAAAAATTCACTTCACAATCAGTAAAATACAAAAAATATTGTAATATTGTCGAATATTTTATCAGTTTTTAAGTCGAGTCATATTTTTGTACAGTTGATTAAAATGTTTTGTGAGGCAGTCAGAAATGAATATTTTAGGAAGCTCATGAATATTATATAACAAGATAGGAAAACTTTGCACCGAACAGGAACTTTCCTGTCACAAAGTTAGCAGACTGCACAACTTCGCTAGAAAGTCTTCACTTTAAATATGTTAGTAAAGTGATTAAAGATAACTCAGGAAATAGTAAATAGCAGTTCCTTTCATAGTCGCATATTGTTCGAGTTAACTAAAAAAACAGTTTCTCTTTTAAGTGTAAAGGATAATAACAGACTTAATGCCGAATTTTATGCTGTTGCTTAAATGAGATCTCTACGCATTAAAAAGCATTATTAGAAATCTTTAAAAATACGCTCTGTATAACTATAACAAAGTTACTGAAATATGCATAAAATTAATATAATTCTGTAAAAGATATTATTGTCTTAATATAGACATATTAGATTGCCTTAATATAATAATAAAATAACAGAATATGGGGAATTCTTAAAGTAAAAGAGAAAATTATGATTAAATGCTTTCTATTTTCACTGGAGATGTATAATGGATATGACTTTTTATGTCGAATTATTTTTGTTAATCTAGTAGTTTATTCGTTAGGTCTTGGTAATCTTTAACAATAAGTCCATATACAATATATTATGTTTTTTAGGTAGACAAAGTTCCTAAGTAGCTATGTTACTTTTAACACAGAATTTCTGTAGAAGCATAATAATAATTCACTAGTTTGATTTTAACTGAAAACATTATTTATAAACAAATATCAATCCATTAAATGGCTAACCAATTGACAGATTTTTTATTTCAAAACTGTCCATGCTGACATCCGCTGGTGTGTGCCATAATCAGATTTCCTAAGTTTTGATCAAACCCTAGATACCCTAATTTATTCGCCAATAAAAAAAATGCTCTCGTCTATGTAACCTCCATCTACTTAATTCACTATCCTGGCCTGCAATGTGAAGTAGTGAACAGCACATATTATAATTTCACACGTAATGTTCTAAAGTAAGAAACATCTTTATCGTAGTTCTTAAGGTTATATAGCCGATACTATTACATATAAGGTTTTCGGATCATATTTTTTTATGCAATTACATTCTCGAGAAGGAATGTTTAAATGCAGTGTGATAAGGAACTATTACATGTTTGCTAAGATTTTTTATGAGGCAATTTTATTTTTACAAAAATACATTAATATATGAATCGTGTACTCAATTCATATAAAAATAATACAGCTAATGCCCACACATTCATTCTGTTACTTATGTTTATTTATATCCTCCAATGTTTAATTAATTGTTATTTACACATTTTATAACACGTATTAAAACAACTAAGTATATTAATATAGTAAATCAATGTCAACAATGGAAAAATAGTTTTTATTGTGAAAACGCACGTCTATAAAACACGTTTTGTGAAAATATCCAAAAGTATGTATTCGTATTTAAGGTGAAACATAACAAAAACAGACTAGAAAGGCTGGTATCGATGAAAGGATGAAAATAACTTACTTTGGTTGTTCTCAGATGCGATTTGCAGCAAATTGTGTTCGTTCAATATCTCAGTCTATATCCTACCCCTCTGCTTTCATAGCCACTTTCGACCATCTCCAATCCTCTTAGAATTTGTAAGTTTACACTTCTCAAAAACGACACATTTTTATCACGTTTTAACATGTATTGTATACATAGGATGTTTTCAGAAACTCTCTGAAGTGTTTATGGTTGATTCTTCCAAGATGTTCCTTCCTCATGTAAAGCATAATGTATTATGAGTAATCGTCATGAAAACTAGACTATCATTAAATATTAAAATTGTAAAATTGTGAATATTAAAGTTTTTTTTCGTTGTGCGAATCTTAAAAAGAAGAGAGGATCTTATTTATTTTGATTTGTGTAATTTTTGTATGTGTTTACTCAAACTATTCAAAAGAAAGACTTTAATAAACTAGTAAAAAAGTATATTTTATTTAAAGTGGTAATAAGTAACTACAAAAATACCAATATAAAATTGTCAATTTCAATTAAACTTGAATCACGTTATATCGTGATTGGACGGTGAGTTTTGACTAAACGAACTTATATATAAATTAATATGCAAGAGTTATTTGTTTACTGGACTTCCTGCTTGACTATGTACAAAAGGTCTTGTACAAAGAGTACATATTCAAGTTATATTTTTCTCTACCGTTCCTAACATTTTACTAAACACAAACGATGATATTACAATGAATTGGTATATTAAGATTGTTTTTTACTCTGTTTATTGATATCAATATGAAAACATTTTTCCACAAATTGTTGTGTTGTAAATTCATAAATTACAAAGAACAGTACTTACGAGACTAGTTGTACAGAAGGTGCAGAAATGATGGAAGCGGTAACTTTGTCGACCACGCTCACCACGCCTGTTCTCGTACGCTGGACAATGCTACCTCAACAGTGCCATAGCAATGACTTTTCTGCTCAAGAGTTTCTGAAATCGATGCAGTTCCTCGCCGTTCATGTAAATTAATCTGGATTGTAGTTTTTAGTATTTGATAATACAATTAATTTAATTAGTGTAACGTTTCATTTATTAATTTTTTTTTAAATTATATATATAAAGTTAATTTGCTTGTGTGGTATCAAAATGAGTATTTACTACATACAAATGTGAACAAGTGAAAAAAATAATATTTTTGACGTCCCTGTCCATTACTTTTTGATGATTTTTGGATCGAAACGCCAAAGAACCAACCTTTCTCTTCCTTCGGAGATACCATAAAAATACACTCTGTATGTGAACTGCACGAGTTTCACAATGTTGGTAAATGAAATCGAGAAAAAAAATATTTAGATTTTTTAATTAAACTAGTGCTCTCTGCCATTATTATTAGTTCTTTAACAATTTAGCATGATCCAATTTATCTTGTCATTTGATTAGAATTTCCCTATCTCTACGCGTTCTCTGCTCCCTATTTCGTAAGTATCCGAGTTTACTAAACTAATATTTTGTTCAAAATTGAAAATTAAAGTGCCACATTATCATCCAACAACTAAAATCTTTTTATGGATAATTATATAAAATACGTATCTAGGTATATAGTTTTCTGAACCCGGTTATGTCCTTGTTTTATCGTAAATAATTCAAAACTTACCTGAAATCTAAATGACATTTCCCAAATTACTAGAAGAATTTCAGTATAACATGGAAATTTTAAATTACCTACAGTTAAAATTATGTTAACCAAAAGTGAGGCAAGCAAGTTTATTACACAATGAGGTGTCAACAGCAGCGTGGCGGCCCTCCATCGCCATAACGGCGGTGAATAATTTACTTAGTCCGGTCCCTTCGTCATTGCTGAAACATTGCGCCCTTTCAAGCTGGGTTAATTTTAAAGACCACGCTCCGAGAAATAAAACATGTCCTCAAAATTTCTAACAGCAGTGTCAGTTTGATTGAGTCCTCTAATTCTGAAATTTCCTATAATTATTTGCATACTAACTGTGTTACTCGCGCCTTCGTACGCAGCTTTGCACGAGTATGAGCACTGGTTCGCGTTAATAATTTTTCCTGGTTCCAATATTAAGTTTGCCTTATTGCTACGATGGAGAAATCTGTCCAAAATGTATATTTAAGGCCATTTCAAGTTACTATTTCTTAACAGTTTTTTAAATGGTGGATTTTGCCTTGATTACCGGTTCGAGCATACTTTAGCCAAAAGACATCTGAGTTGAATTCTATATTCTTTAAATTTATAGTGACAGTTGGATAGTATCTTTTTATCTTCAATATAGTACTGAACAAGAACTGCATACTTAATATTTGAAAAAATGTAGTTATAAAACAATATTGTTAGTTAAACTTAATAGTATTATTTGGATATTTTCTGTACTTTTGTGTTACTGTAATGCAAGTTTAGAGACCAAGATAGGATTTCTTGCAACTTTATAAACCAGTTGTGGCGAAGCTCAGAGGGATTTTCTCCATAAGAATAAACCTATATATTATCCAGGGATCGTAAGAATATCTAAGTATGATAGAATGTCAATACAATCGATTGAATAGTTTACTCGTGAAAGCGTAATAAACAAACAAATTCCTTTTCCCATTTATAACATGAGGTATTGATTAGGATTTAAGGTTAAGTGGAGATTAAAAATATGACTTAAAGTAGAATATATATTATTGTTACTGCGTTTACTCCAAAATAAAACATGTAAGTACTAGATAATTCTTAAACAAAACAGTTTCGATAGCTTATAGATTTGCGTTTTGACACAACGAGACAATTATCCAAACAAACCAGTAGGGACCCCAAACGCTATTTCCGTGGTTAGTATAACTGTAACCGAGGAAAATATTTGAAATGGGATTGAATAAACTGCTTAATAACTCAAAACATTTCTTTCATTCCTCATAAAATTTGTATCAATTCGTCCCATTAAATTTATTGAATACATTAAGGAATATTATAAGTCTTGTTATATGTTCTTTGACTCGATGAAATAGACTTATTTAATGCATGTAAACTATTATATTCTTAGCTTATTCTTACTACCGTAAAACGTGTAATATATGTACATATACAACTTAATATGGCCGACCTATAATATACCAATATTAAATTAATGTAACAGTCAATAATAACACAAGACCGATTACAGATTCACCCATATTTATTTCTTTCCCCTAGATAGGTGTTAAGATGCAGCGTTTAGCAACTGTAGTAAGTACAAATGTCTTTCACCACATCCCAAGGCGTTTTGGACCTAGGCCAGGTGATGAGTAATGTAGTTGGAGATTGGAACAATGTTGTTCCAACACTTGCCCCCAGACACATGTTTCTATTTCGCCATCCCAATTAAGGGCAACACCTGATGATCTAACCCCTGTTTAGGACCTACAATATTCTGAACTAACATTTTTTATTGGTTCACTTCCATACGATGGGAATGTGGGGATACTGATTCTGCCAATACACCAATAAGAGATTCTTCAAATTATGGTATTTATTAATGAATATCTTATTACATAAGTAGAGGTTTTTTCTAATGCCATCTCTATGGTGTAACTCCATCAGTTTTCCACGTCCTCATTAAGTGAAGTTTGATAAAAAATAAATTTAGGAATATAAGTTTACGTGGGGAACAAAACAACTAATTAGTGATTTTTATATATGTTATTAATTTTCATTACATTTTAACCTCATAACAGCCAACATTGTATATATATATATATAGTACATTATAATATATATATATAGTATACTTATATAATTATATATATACTATGTATATATGTATATAAAACAAAATTAATCTTAAGTCTATTAGAACACCTATTATATATATATATATATTATTTTTAGTATACTAAATAAATATTATATACAATCTATGGAAGGTAATAAAAGCAGAGTAAACGGTACTTTAATTGTGTAACGTTACTTAAGTTGAATTTTTATAAAATACATGTATTCCCAACCCTCTCATGTCATTACTGGTTAATATAAGTTACATCCGAATGTGATCTTGAAACTATATTTCCTGGCGGATTAATAACGTAATTGGCACGCGTATTAACATTTTCTCTCGAGAGACCCTTTTCTGACCATCTTTAATAAATTATTCTTTGCTTGACCATGTTGCTTTCTGGAGAAACAAACTTCTGCGCGCTTGTCCGTGAATTTAAAAATTTATACTTTCGTATTTTAGTTACCATCATGTAACCTATAATATCAAATGTAAATTGAGTGAAATAATCAAAGTCAGAGGTCATGATATGTGAGTGAAGCTTCGTGCATAGATTCCTGTCTATAAAAGAGAGAGAGGGGAGATAGAGAGAGAGTGAGAGAGAGAGAGAGAGCTTTTAGGTTCTACGAACGAAGGTAATTTAAATTTAACTATCGTGTTTTTGGGAGACAGTAGAGAAAAGTGATACACTGAAGCTAATTGCCGTTAGCGCACAGCTCGCGTGTTAATATTCAAAAGGGCACGTTAACGACAGCCATTAATATTCCTGAGCATCGTTTCAGCTTCGCACTTGTCATTAACCTTACATACGTGACTTTAACGTGACAAGGTCAAAATTAAGCATATTGAATTATTTGAACGTGTAAAATATAATTTATGTCATTTTGTTGGAAGTTTACATGAAATATTTATATCAATAAAGTTAATATTTTACGTCTTATATAATAAAGTTTTAAATTATGGAATAAATGGAATAACTTATACATTTGATCTAATTTGTATGCCATTTACTTAATTTTATAAATATTAAAGTCATATTGAGGCTTATATATATGAATAAGATCAAATAGTTCTAAAAAGCACTTAATCATTACTCCACTCCACGTTTATAGTTAACAAACTTATTAAAACATAAAATAACACATTTTAAGATTTTATTTATTATAGCCCATATATTTCGACATCTTTTTATTCCGTGCATTTTAGTAAAAATCAAGAATTAAAAACCTTTCGGTTTTAGTAAAAATTTCGGATTTCAATACTCTCTTCATCACAGGTGTATCTGATACAGGAGTTTTGCCTGTTTTTTGGTTTTAAATACGTATTTAATTCTGCAATGTCGATTACAGAGTAACAAAGGAGTAAAATTAGTTATGGTTCGTCCTTGAAATGGGCATTGGTGTACTCTAACTTTCATTATATTTTCTTACAGTTTTTTAATTAAACGTTTTCATTTTCTTAAAGTTACAACTGACTGCTTACAAACATATCTCTGGTATAACCAGCTGTTTGAGGTTCTGAATACTGTATACATTTAGTTGAACTCAGATTATAGTGAAGAGACGAATTGTATTGATAAATATATACATTTATGCAATTAGTGTAAGTATCTTTCACTATATAATTAATGTAAACTACATTATCGTACATGTGCGTTCAAATACACTGAACGTTGTCAATATCACTGAGTATTAACTTTGGTGCATATTCAACTAGTAAAATTTAAAAAACAATTCTGGCTACTGAACGATTTTATGATACCACTCAGGTAATGTCACATTTTCTCTTCTGTCTGTCAATACAATAACTTGAGAATAATAAGTACTCAAGATATGAAAATAGTCAACCTGTATACTTGAAAACTTGTTTACAAGTTTCTTTTCTATATAAGCAACATCGAGTTCGATCATAATATTAAGTTGATCATTCTAAATTATTTTAAGTTGGTCCATAGGTAATCATGAAGGCAATGAAAACCTCTCACACCAAACAAATTTGGAAACAACCTGAATAGAACTTGACAATATAGCATTAATTTAGTCACCTTCTGAAGAGTTCTTAAGGACTCCAGATTATAGTGGAATAAAGACGAGTTATTTTATTGATAAATATATACATTTATGCAATTAGTGTAAGTATCTTTCACTATATAATTAATGTAAACTACAATATCGTACATGTACGTTCAAATACACTGAACGTTCTCAATATCACTGAGTATTAACATTGGTGCATATTCAACTAGTAACATTAAAAAACAATTCTGGCTACTAAACGATTTTATGATACCACGCAGGTGATGTCACGATTTCTCTTGTGTCTGTCAATAAAATATCTTGAGAATAATAAATACTCAAGATATGAAATAGTCAACCTGTATACTTGAAAACTTGTTTCAAGTTTCTTTTATATACAAGCAACATCGTGTTCGATCATAATATTAAGTTGATCATTCTAAATTATTTTAAGTTGGTCATGGGTAATCATGAAGACAATGAAAACTCTCACACCAAACAAATTTGGAAACAATCTGAATACAACTTGACAATATAACCTTAATTTAGTCACCTTCTGTAGAGTTCTTAAGGACTCCTTTGTATCGGTTTATTAGTCACTTGTACATAGATGACGATGGTGTATGTTCTTCCATGGGATTGGGCTCAACGTTCGCAAAGCCTATAACTCAGTGTGATATCTCAAGAATGTATTGATCTATACACTTTAAAATGTTATATAATTTATCATCACTAAATGTTCAGACGACATTTTTTTCTCTGTCTGTCTATTAACTGTGTAATCTCTTTTCCTATGGATATCTCAACAACGTACTTACTTATTTACTTATTGAAATTGTCATCTACTTTACTGCCAAATAGGCAGTACTGCGATTGATGGTGAGTTACTCTATAGAGTATTACTGAGCATTTACATATCCTAGCCGCCTAGAATATTTAGATATCGACTTCTTCTGTAGGCTTTAAATTTTTCGTTTGAAGAGATCCAAAAAATTTCGTTGACGAAAATGCTTAAAACTGAAACTTTGTTAGAAATTTTGTTTAGATCATGTTAGTGGAAGTGTGTAAAGTTGTTGCTCATAAGAAAGCAACGAACATAGGAACTTACAGATTTTATTTTGTGAAACATACTTGTTTTATTATTTTTATAATGTGGAGTTATTTTGAGGTTGATTTTTATGGGAATCTTAATTATTAACAGCCTTGGTTGCAATTTAAATAAATTTTAAATAGTAGTTTGAAAACAAAAGGACGTAAAGTACATTAAAGCTACATCTCGTTGGTGGGCAACTGGTACTTCAAAACATTGTAAGTGAAAACAGTAAATGGCCTTTTTAATATCCAACGCTATACAAAATGTCTGGGGTTTGGAAACTTCAAAGAGATAATCGCTCACTAGGGATGAATATTAACAAACTGCAAGGGTCAAAGGTTATCGGTTTCTGTAAAAGACATGACCTCTTAGTGAATAATTTAATGTCTTTTATTAACTATTTAGGGATGAACTTATTGTTTAATTTTAACCTTAATCAGGGGGGTGTAAACCTGTTAATGTTTAGGCTGTTAATATTATATTTTGTATTATAATATTAAGATTTATTAATATCAGTCTTTAAGAACTGTACTATTTGGAATAACTGTTGAAACAATACTTGCTTCCTTAGAATACAAAATTAAAGGTTTTGGTAGTACAACTCCTATAGACTTGGTGACAATTAAGTCTTAGGATGACTAAATAACTTTTTACACGACTACTGTAGCTTGAATTAAACTGTTAAAGAGAAATAACAGGCCCTTTTGGAGAAATCCAGTGTGTGGGTATCCCTAATAGGGATATTAAAAGGCCATTTACTGTTTTCACTTACAATGTTTTGAAAGTACCAGTTGCCCACCAACGAGATGTAGCTTTAATGTACTTTACTTCATTTAACAGCAGGTATTTCTGATTACGCTAAGTACACTGCCAGGCAGCCGGAGGGGAACTTTTTTATCACCAACTTAGAAATTAGTTCACTGTCATAAGCTTTACTTTCAACTTGTAAACGATACAGTACTAGTTATTTTCTTTTATAATAAAAAACATATTTATAGTTAAATGGCAATTTCTTTCGATAGAATCAACCTTTTGAAGTTCAGTTTGCGACATTGTTTTTAGTCCAACTAGATCTTTAAAAGATGTACAACTTAACATAGGCTATTACTAAATAGTTTATTCTTACCACAGACGGTGTTCACCATGTACACAGAGAGTAGGGTTCCTATTACCAGTAACGGTATTTCAAATTAGGTTGTGATATCTCTTATCGCTTGGATGTTTATAAAGTCATACTAAGACTAAATTATCACCCTGTATAATATCGATATAGTAACATAGTATCCTTAGTGTAACTATAACCTGATAAATTAATGTACGCTTGCAATGTAATTTATGTTATCTCTACTTCAATAAAGATAATTTTATTTGGGTAATTAATTTACTACAAAGGAAAATTAGTTGAGCGAAGCATTTTATTAACTTATAATCTATGTAAAAGCTTTTTGTAATATACTAATGTGTCTCTCTCTGTTTTATACTTCCAGTATAATCTACACTGATACAGTGCTAGAACAAACCCTGAATGTGTCATATACAGCTGGGCATTCCGATAAATGTTAGGGCATAACCAATAGCAAATATCGATATTTAGAATTTTATGTTTGATAAATAAGTCTAGTTCACTGAGAAGATAACGATTGGAATAAGTAAGACTTTCTTCATATTAAAGACTAGTCAAAATTAAACGGTAAGTGTCCTGTTCCCTTGTACTGGAAGAGGCTGAGACAAAGAAGCTCATGATCTCGGCAGGAGGCGACTCTTGACTCCACACACTTACTTACTCCTGCTATTATTCATGCAGCACAAACGCCCTTATAGGAGGAGTACATGTATTGAGAGATATCCTTAGAGTCTTGTTTTGAGTAAAAATGGATATACATAACAACTTGTAATACATATTCATCTCGTTTCATCCCGGAAGATTCCTCTTTTTTCTGTAGTAAAATATAATTATGAAAAGACGTCTGGTAATAATAAGCAAAATGATATAACTAATAGACTAACTTAAACACTCTAAATTAGCCAATGATACACGTTAATTTATTAATTTCAGAGAACCAGTAGACCATACTCCAATAGCGTACTTTCCAAAAAAGTTATGTAATATCGTTAAATTTGACACTCTACAATGAAACCGCCAATAATTACAAGAGTATTATCGAAAACTATGTTATACACATATTTGATACATACGTTAATATAATATTTTATACAATACATTATTCGAACAAAATTTATAATTTGTTTATCAATCCACATGGCCGATATAGTTCAGGCTAGAGAGTGTAAGAGCGCATTTGTCTTCGACCCTACAGAAAAGTATGTATTACAGTATTCCACTAATATTACTAAAAGATACCATTCATGAATTATACCACAACAATCTTTAATACATGAGAATTTATTTCTGTTACGAAGAAGCTAAAGGACGTATAATACACAAATGATAATAAATACACAACAACAATGGTTTATTATTTTGGATGAGCGTTTAGTGATGTCTGTATAGACTACTATAGTTAGTTACTGATGAGGAACGTCAAATTTCAGTTTTTCTGTACGCACGACAAGTTTCGATCGAGAAGACACCTATAGGATTGACGTTTGGTATGAAACCTTAACTTTATATTACCTCCACATTGCTGTTGAAGGTGGTCAACATCGTTCCATTGATTTTGGAGTTTGATTTTTGTCTGTTATGTGACTCTAGTTACTTTGGTTCTATGAGTAACCACGCTAGCAACGAGAAAATCAGAATAACAATTTTATTAAACACAAAACTATTGTGAACGTTAATCATTGTACAATATATTGTAGATAAATATTTTAGAAATGTGTCTGTTTTAATCGCCCTCATGACGGAATATCTGGGATAATATTTGCTTTTTCATGACTCCTTTAGCCTAAAATCACCATATTACGAAAATGTATATAAATAAGTTTGTATCAAAGATAATTGTTTTGATTATCAACGACATAATAAGAAACCAAATGAATTACTTACTATTTATGGATAGCTATTCTTCTTTCTATAGCTATAACTTTTTTTCTAAATATATTCCACAAAAATCAATGTCTTATAATTTTAATAATATTATATGTAATATATCAAGTAAGTACAGCAAAAATCGTTACAGAAGCATTCGTGATCAATGTTGAAATTAATTTAAATTAATTACAGTTATCGTGATACAAATAATATAGGAAGTTGCTTCAATGGCCCTACAAACTGTTAAATGACAAAATTAAAACGACGATTTAGATTTTAATTGTAACAGATAATCAAAAGGTCAATCGTGCAATATTTTACCACATAGGGCGAAGCTCGCTGACGCGGAACTGATTAATTTCACCCAGTAATCAAAGCCCCGTGTACAACCTCTGTTGGTTGGTATTTTATTGAGTGGTGCAGCCTACAGTGTTTTACATGTTTATTTAATGTTTTTCCTAATTCTGTTTGTCTAACGTGATTAAATTTGTAAACTATATTCACTATAAATCCCATGTAACTTCTGAAATAAACTTAATACCCGCGATTGTTTTTTGTATTTAATACATTATATTTTAACAACTGCAAATTGGCGGATTTAAAAAAGTAGTATTAAAACATAAAAAACTGGAATTACGCAATGTAGTAAATATTTAATTGTGTATTACCTCTTTCTATTTTACATAATATAGGGTCTCTAAGTTACACATCTTTAATATTCTATAAATAGCAAATATTTATCGTAAATAGTTACTCGTTTTGATAAATGTCTGGATAGCAAATGCGAATACGATGTTGTGACAAGAACTTAAAAAAACTTCAACGCATAAAAAATGGAAAAACGTCTAAAGGATTTCGTTATTTATATATTTATTAGAAAACGTATATTGTTAAAAAGGTATTACTGCCTAATATCTGAAAAATCGTTCACTGTTCTGCAGTGGTTATGTATGTATGTACGTTTACAATTATCAATGATAGTTATATAATAAAATAAATAAAATATTATACAATTGACAAATAAAATATATTAAATATAAATTGTATTGGTCAATAATGGCCTCATATTATATATCAAACTCCTGTTATACGATTACTGTGCTAGTATTGCTTTAGTGTAATAATAATAATATTTTACATCTTAACGATACATCTTAGTTCACTAAAGTGACATTACAGGTCATGGGAAGGTTAATGTTCATTTTACGGATCTACTGTAATACTGACAATTATTAATGGCTGTTCTAAATAAGATGACGATGAAATATAAAGTAAAGTGGATAATAAGGTTCAATGACAGTAATTACGTTAAATAATAGCCTCATAGTATATGTCACACTTATATTTCAAAATATGTGAAGATAGAATTAAGTCTGGGTAAAATTATTGATATTCAAGATCGTTTTTAAAACGGTTTGTTGGTGGTGATATGGAAATATTTACATTTAATGCTTTTCATATTGGGTATCTGGAGAATAAAACATTCTTGAAATTTAATGACTGTCATTTAAAAACATAAAAAAACATTGCCATTGATAAATAATAGTATTATCTGATTGTTTAAACTATAATATTGCTTGAGTACTATCAAACACTAAACATGTGATGAACAGTAGAAATAAAACAGTCAAAGGAGCCAGCATGTTTTACATGTTTTATTTCAGTATTTCATTAATATTGGGGATTGATTCATAGGTCAGAAATACTAAAATTGTTTGAATCATGCGAAGAGTGGCGAATAAATATAAGGTTTTATTGATACTATACACAAAAAGGAAGTTAAACACATAAACACACATACATTTATTCTTTACAGAGAGACATGGATTTTATAAAAAAAGAAAATAGCGCGCGCGGCAGTGATAAAAGGTTTGCTGAGAGTTTCTCTTGCCTGTAGCGGGATCCTTATCCCGGCTTGAAAGGGCTCAATGTTTCAGCAATGACGAGGGGACCGGGCGCACTGAATTATTCAGCCGCCGACATTGACATAGCGATGGAAGTCCGGCGAGTTTACTGTTGTTACCTCATTGATTAATAAACTTGCAGGACCTCAATCTTCACACAACGTTATCTCTGCTTGCTCTAAACAATTGGCAATCTCTTAGTAAAAGAACGTGTCTACTGAATTCTTTACGATTCGATTTGAACATTCCATCGTATTGGCTTTTAGGATCTACTATTTCTCTATGTGGACACTTTCTCCTCGTTATATTAATCAATTACATTTGTACATACTATTTCTAAAATAAAACAATTCCAGATGGGCTTTTGGAGATTCTGAGCTTGAATGCGTTATTTTGTAGTCACAGTAAATAAAAAAAGAAACAACAAAACTCCTTTACTTTCAACTTGATATCAAAATTAACTTAAAAGTATAGGAATCTTAAATAAGATATTATAAACATTATAATTATTTAAATAATATCAATTATTTACTTACCAATTATTCTAGTTCACTGAAAAGGCCAATAACAAATATGGCGTACCAATCATCGTTACTGAAATAACTTAATTCCAAAGGGAGTTGTGCCATACGTACCTGTCACTCTGACGTATGGTTTAAAGCTCACTTCACCACCCACCGTTTAAATAAAGAATATGACGCCTGAATAGTGGATATTCGAACTCATACACTCATATACTTGGATATTTTTATCTTGTAATTTTTAATTACAATTTGCTCATGTTTTAATAACTGTTGGCTTCCTCTTAAATCGGATCCGTGAATTTATGTTTGGAAAACTGCAAGCTTAGGTATTTTATTCTTTAGCTAAAGTGGACGTTTTAAATTTACGTAAATACAGTTAATTTGTATTTTTTTACTTAATATATTAGAAATTTTTAACTATACAATGTGTCAATTGTAATTTCATTGTAACTATGTAAATTTTTAAATATTTTTCTTTTCTTTTTTCTCATATCAATAATGATTTTTGCTTATTATTTGAGAATACAATAAATTGTGTATAATATATGAATACATTCCATTATATATATATATATATATATATATATATATATATATATATTTGTATAATGGGATGTCTTGGGTAATCATTAAAGAAAATGTTAATAGTCGAAAAATAGTAATAAATAACACAATAAGCTAAAGTTATACTTACTAATAGGAAGAAGTAATTATTTATTTGAGCCCTTTAGTAGTAAACAAAACAAATTCTGGTTGCTTGAACAATCTTTTATGTTAATAAAACAATACTATTCAGAACATACAATAATACAAGGAATTAAAACCTTAATTTCAAACGTCTCTATAGATCTTTGAATTGGTTTTAATTTAAAATGTTTATAACTAGTACATTTTAAAGTCATAATTTAGTTTATTTTTACTCAATAATTTGAAAAATCATTAATACGTTGTTTGGAACATAATTTTTATTATTTAGTATATTAATTATGAAACTTAAAAAATAAAATCATTGGATGTAATTAGAGGTGTGAGAAGTATAATTTAAAAGTATTAATGCATACCACAAAAATGTAAACAACACCAAATTACAGAAGTAAGATGTATTAAGTACCTTTTGCAAGGACAAACTGCACTATTTTTCGTAGGATTTTGTGAAACAGTTAGTTCTTTACTGATATTTCTAACAAGTAAAATTTGAGTAAAATTTAAAAAACTGCGATGATATTTATGCGCTGGCGACCAGTGGACAAAAGTGTTATCAGAACATGAAACATTAAAAAATTTAATAGTTTTGATAAAACTAAAGGTTTTTTAGGCAATAATACTTTTGTAAAATAAATAAGTTTTGCCTGTTGTGACGGTAAAGCGCGTATTCTTATTATTGTTAAAAGCAATATTTTGGCATGAAAGAAACAATGGTGTTCATTAACAACAGTTTCTATCTCACAAATGTGAAATTATTGGTTTTAACTATATAATTAAATAAAATATTCTTGTTAAACGTTAGTTTAACTATTCACTATCAGGCAATTTTATGGATAGGAAACAAGAAGTTAAGATAATGCTAGTTTACCTTTCGCTTCTTACAGGTTACTTCGGTGTTTACACAAGCTGCGCGCTGATGTTTACATACTTAACCAACTGGAAGTGTTTCGACCCTTCGGTCTATAAGCTTTGGGAGGATATTAGACGATATCGTGTAGTATTATGTTTACTACTATTATATTTGCCTCTGGTAATCTCATATGGTTAATTAAAATAAAATAACTGTTACGTTTACGCAAGCAAATCATAAAAGTAATTTTGTTTTGGAATTTAGTGCTTTATTTTGGTTATATTAATCTTATTTTATCAGCTAGATAAATATTGTTACAAATGTAACTGTGATAACTATTCAGACCTTTTTATGCGAGCTGTGCACGTATTTGAATTATTTCAATGTGCTATTCATGAATGATTTTTGACGCTGCCACCGTTTTCTTGACATTAAAAAAATATGATAGATTTACATAAATAATTTATGGAGTGACTGAGGTACCTCTTGCAGTTCCAATTTTGTGAGGATCAATGTAATATGACCAGTAAATAGATTTTAACTAATAAGTCAGGGATATATGATCAAAGGAAAGCCAATTGAAGTGACGGGAGTCTTCGTAATCACTGCAACTTATCTCAGAAAATCTAAAGTACATTTACTTGAGGATACACTTTATTATATTCGTGTTTGGCTCGGGATGGCATATTTTTATAACAGCAATGGTGAGGTATAACATTAAAACAAGATAGAGTACAGAAACATATGTGATTTTTAAAATTAACCTATTGATTTCAGAGTATGCTCCTCTAGGAGAGAGCTTAGGCATATAGAAGAGAACAACAACAAGGCGGAGTAAGTTAAATTTTTCTGTTCACGCTGAGGTGTAATGACGTTCCTGTGGGAAACATTGTGGAATCTATTAGGGAACATCATGACAGAGTGTAGTTCAGGGCTTGGATTTTTCACATATTATCTCAGATATAGAAATTAAATCTTCTTGATTCTTGCTTGTTTGATGTTTAGATATTCAGTGGCACAAGTATTAACCTTGCAAATAATAGGGTTAGTGAGACACACGACAGACAAACGAAGTTAATACATATCACTTTAAATTACTCGTGCACTTTTATTATTTTATTCTCTAGGAATGTTGGTTTATAATAAATCTAAAATTGGTAAATTTGTTAGTAATTGTTGTTTCTAATAGTTTTACGGCAAAATAAAACTAATGTGATTGTTACATTTTAAACTGACCTTCTGCTGTATAAAAGATAAAACAAATATATTTCATATAATGATAACTTTAATGTAGTAAATTAATTTAAACGAAGTACTTCTTACTTAGAGTGAATTAATCTCAGACAGCTGCATGTACAGTTTCTTCATAAACTGTGGTTACTGATGTAGTCACATTAAAGTGCTTCATGCAACGCTTAATTATATGCTTTGTGTTAACCTTTATTAGAATTTCATCCAAACACTTAAATTCGGTTGGAAATTAGATACAATTTTATGTAATACTTTCTCCATATACTTAAAATAATAATAAAATGAAACGGAAAATTATTTTTTTAAGAGGCCAAATATTGGTTACTAACCCCTCTTTACTACTCAAACTCAATCTACGTAATAATGAATAATGATTTTATAATATCTCTATGAAGATTTAAAGACCTAATATTAGCCTATCCCTTAAATTATCGGAACATTATACAGTTCTCTCATAAGAGTATGAAATCGTCATGCTGCGTAAGTATAAGGAATACGATATAAATGTAAAATTTTTGTAGATAAGAAACAATTTTCAGAAATTGTAAACAATATAACAATATAATGAAATATGTTATAAGTTAGAAAATTAAACTATGAATTTAAAAACTTAAAAAACGCTTAGCCTATAAGTCTAACTTAAGTCTTGGTTTGTTCAAAATAAAGATATAGTAAATATTGTAATGAAGTGTACAGCTAAAAAATATGTTTAAGGAAAACCAGTCGTATTCTTTTTTATGGGAGCGTTTATTTATGGGAATTTAATAAACCTTCGTTTGTTACAATTATGAAAATGTCCAATACATTGAAATTGTCATTCAAATAAATATTGTTATAGGACTTTCTTGTTATAATTTAGAAGGAATTACACTTAACAACACACATATATTATAATATTTTATAATATAAGATTTACCACACTTATTTACAACATACACCTAATATTTCATTTGAGTATACATTTTTATGAATGAAATAAAGAACACATTCTATCTGTGTGTTTTAAATCAGCAAATGGACTTTAAAAGCTTTTCTGGGACTTTGTATCATCAACACAGTCCATTCATTTATTTCTTTGTAGATTCGTTGAAATGAGCAAATTTTGTGGTAAATCGGACAAAATACAGACCATTAAACTACTTGGCCAGCAATTGGGAATTATATTATCGACTATATTGTAATTATTATCTTAATTATTTTGGCAGGCCATCTTGTAATTATTTTCCTTGTTAAATTGTTTCTACCGTGGAAATAAATGTTACCTAGTAAAATTATCTTTGTCTAGTTTTTTAACCAGCTTGGGCAAAACACCTTCTTAGAAAACAAGCTGATTTATTGAAGAGCCGGGTGAGGGCGTTCAGCTGCGCGGTTATCTCGGCCAAGACGGCTTTTAAGCTGCGCTTGGCGGTGACGGCTTCTTCTGTTTCCACATCGGTTGCCGTCGTCCACGCTTGTTGTGGCAGAGTAACCACTGTATCTTCTACCTAGGCGTTGCTCTGGGCCTCTATGTGACCTGAAGTTCAACCATAAGTGCTGGCGAGTGAGGCAGTAGTTTCGCTTGGTTCCGAGGTTTCTTCCGGCGCCTCTTCTTCTGCGGTATGTCATCCTCGGCTTCACTCTCCTGTAAGGAGTCCGCTGGTGTGACTTAATTTATAAGTTTATTTGGTGATTTATTACTTGTAAGTATTAATACAGCCTTTAATAAGTACAAATTCGGGCATTCGGCATTTAACACACAGTGTTAACTATTGAGCCCTTGGGGTGCCAATAACTAAAGCTTAAGTACCAATCACTATCTCTTTCCTAACCAATTTAATATGTGCATTTTTTAAATAATATAAACATATTTAATAGTAATAGAATAATCATGTATGCTTCTATAGGTTTCAAGTAAGGTTGCCAACATTTCAAACCTTTCAGGTTAAAAATAATTATAAAAAAATTTAATAAATTAGAGAAGTAACTTTAAATATTTTACTTAAAGTGCTCATAATTGTACCTCTTACGTTATATGGAAATTGTGAATGTTTTATAATAATTAGAACTGAAGCAGTAAAATAGAGTATGGGTGATCGAGAGATTAAGGGAGTGTTAATGCCTGGCAAGGGGGAAGGGCGCTTTGTTAGCGTACCAGCCGTTGATATCATATAGGATCCTGTATTCAATTAGAAATTATTAGTTAATTGTAAACGCTGGTTTCTGTTGACTAACATTAAACAGAGTTACTAGATTTTAAACTGAAGAACCTCAATTATTAAGCTGAATGATATACTTTTCTACTTAGTCATTCTTGATGGACGCAATGCAATAGGAACAGATGAAAAACCTAGTAACGATCACGCAAAAGGAGGGGGAATAATAAAAGCACGTGTTAAAATACAATACATCTCACGAGGGCGGTTAATTAGAAAAGGACAGCAGCCTACGTGAATCTCTGCGAATAACCCCGACTGTATTAAACGGTTGTTCTAATAAACAAGTCCAGTCACTTTCACATAAAAAGAGGTTACATAGCAGTAGGACGTATTTCAAGAGAGCACATCAAACTGGGGTGGTTAGTTAGAGCAGAACTGCATGCATCGTGAATCTTAGTGAATAACCTAGACTGTATTATAGGTGACATAGCTGAAAGACGTATTACAATAGGAGACATCTCACAGGAGTGGTAAGTTTGTCCTAATGAACAAGCCAAGTCATCATCACGTAGGAGGAGTTGACATAGATGAAAGACGTATTGCTATAGAAAACATCGAACGGGGGCGGTTAGCTAGAGCTGGACTGCATACACCATGATTCGTAGTGATTAGCCTAGATTGTATTAGACTACTATTTGACCTAATAAACAAGTCCACTCACTATCACGTAAGGGGAGGGGACATAGCTAAAGAACGTAGGCCTATTAATATAGGAGACAGACAACCGGGCGGTTAGCTAGAGCTGGACTGTACACACCATGATTCGTAGTGATTAGCCTAGATTGTATTAGACTACTATTTGACCTAATAAACAAGTCCACTCACTATCACGTAAGGGGAGGGGACATAGCTAAAGAACGTAGGCCTATTAATATAGGAGACAGACAACCGGGCGGTTAGCTAGAGCTGGACTGTACACACCATGATTCGTAGTGATTAGCCTAGATTGTATTAGACTACTATTTGACCTAATAAACAAGTCCACTCACTATCACGTAAGGGGAGGGGACATAGCTAAAGAACGTAGGCCTATTAATATAGGAGACAGACAACCGGGCGGTTAGCTAGAGCTGGACTGTACACACCATGATTCGTAGTGATTAGCCTAGATTGTATTAGACTACTATTTGACCTAATAAACAAGTCCACTCACTATCACGTAAGGGGAGGGGACATAGCTAAAGAACGTAGGCCTATTAATATAGAAGACAGACAACCGGGCGGTTAGCTAGAGCTGGACTGTACACACCATGATTCGTAGTGATTAGCCTAGATTGTATTAGACTACTATTAGACCTAATAAACAAGTCCACTCACTATCACGTAAGGGGAAGGTACATAGCTAAAGGACGTAGGCCTATTAATATAGGAGACAGACAACCGGGGCGGTTAGCTAGAGCTGGACTGTACACACCATGATTCGTAGTGATTAGCCTAGATTGTATTAGACTACTATTAGACCTAATAAACAAGTCCACTCACTATCACGTAAGGGGAGGGTACATAGCTAAAGGACGTAGGCCTATTAATATAGGAGACAGACAACCGGGGCGGTTAGCTAGAGCTGGACTGTACACACCATGATTCGTAGTGATTAGCCTAGATTGTATTAGACTACTATTTGACCTAATAAACAAGTCCACTCACTATCACGTAAGGGGAGGGTACATAGCTAAAGAACGTAGGCCTATTAATATAGGAGACAGACAACCGGGGCGGTTAGCTAGAGCTGGACTGTACACACCATGATTCGTAGTGATTAGCCTAGATTGTATTAGACTACTATTTGACCTAATAAACAAGTCCACTCACTATCACGTAAGGGGAGGGGACATAGCTAAAGAACGTAGGCCTATTAATATAGGAGACAGACAACCGGGCGGTTAGCTAGAGCTGGACTGTACACACCATGATTCGTAGTGATTAGCCTAGATTGTATTAGACTACTATTTGACCTAATAAACAAGTCCACTCACTATCACGTAAGGGGAGGGGACATAGCTAAAGAACGTAGGCCTATTAATATAGAAGACAGACAACCGGGCGGTTAGCTAGAGCTGGACTGTACACACCATGATTCGTAGTGATTAGCCTAGATTGTATTAGACTACTATTTGACCTAATAAACAAGTCCACTCACTATCACGTAAGGGGAGGGGACATAGCTAAAGAACGTAGGCCTATTAATATAGAAGACAGACAACCGGGCGGTTAGCTAGAGCTGGACTGTACACACCATGATTCGTAGTGATTAGCCTAGATTGTATTAGACTACTATTTGACCTAATAAACAAGTCCACTCACTATCACGTAAGGGGAGGGGACATAGCTAAAGGACGTAGGCCTATTAATATAGGAGACAGACAACCGGGCGGTTAGCTAGAGCTGGACTGTACACACCATGATTCGTAGTGATTAGCCTAGATTGTATTAGACTACTATTTGACCTAATAAACAAGTCCACTCACTATCACGTAAGGGGAGGGGACATAGCTAAAGAACGTAGGCCTATTAATATAGGAGACAGACAACCGGGCGGTTAGCTAGAGCTGGACTGTACACACCATGATTCGTAGTGATTAGCCTAGATTGTATTAGACTACTATTTGACCTAATAAACAAGTCCACTCACTATCACGTAAGGGGAGGGGACATAGCTAAAGAACGTAGGCCTATTAATATAGAAGACAGACAACCGGGCGGTTAGCTAGAGCTGGACTGTACACACCATGATTCGTAGTGATTAGCCTAGATTGTATTAGACTACTATTAGACCTAATAAACAAGTCCACTCACTATCACGTAAGGGGAAGGTACATAGCTAAAGGACGTAGGCCTATTAATATAGGAGACAGACAACCGGGGCGGTTAGCTAGAGCTGGACTGTACACACCATGATTCGTAGTGATTAGCCTAGATTGTATTAGACTACTATTAGACCTAATAAACAAGTCCACTCACTATCACGTAAGGGGAGGGTACATAGCTAAAGGACGTAGGCCTATTAATATAGGAGACAGACAACCGGGGCGGTTAGCTAGAGCTGGACTGTACACACCATGATTCGTAGTGATTAGCCTAGATTGTATTAGACTACTATTAGACCTAATAAACAAGTCCACTCACTATCACGTAAGGGGAGGGTACATAGCTAAAGGACGTAGGCCTATTAATATAGGAGACAGACAACCGGGGCGGTTAGCTAGAGCTGGACTGTACACACCATGATTCGTAGTGATTAGCCTAGATTGTATTAGACTACTATTTGACCTAATAAACAAGTCCACTCACTATCACGTAAGGGGAGGGTACATAGCTAAAGCACGTAGGCCTATTAATATAGGAGACAGACAACCGGGGCGGTTAGCTAGAGCTGGACTGTACACACCATGATTCGTAGTGATTAGCCTAGATTGTATTAGACTACTATTAGACCTAATAAACAAGTCCACTCACTATCACGTAAGGGGAGGGGACATAGCTAAAGCACGTAGGCCTATTAATATAGGAGACAGACAACCGGGCGGTTAGCTAGAGCTGGACTGTACACACCGTGATTCTTAGTGATTAGCCTAGATTGTATTAGACTACCATTTGACCTAATAAACAAGTCCACTCACTATCACGTAAGGGGAGGAGACATAGCTAAAGAACGTAGGCCTATTAATATAGAAGACAGACAACCGGGCGGTTAGCTAGAGCTGGACTGTACACACCATGATTCGTAGTGATTAGCCTAGATTGTATTAGACTACTATTTGACCTAATAAACAAGTCCACTCACTATCACGTAAGGGGAGGGGACATAGCTAAAGAACGTAGGCCTATTAATATAGAAGACAGACAACCGGGCGGTTAGCTAGAGCTGGACTGTACACACCATGATTCGTAGTGATTAGCCTAGATTGTATTAGACTACTATTAGACCTAATAAACAAGTCCACTCACTATCACGTAAGGGGAAGGTACATAGCTAAAGGACGTAGACCTATTAATATAGGAGACAGACAACCGGGGCGGTTAGCTAGAGCTGGACTGTACACACCATGATTCGTAGAGATTAGCCTAGATTGTATTAGACTACTATTAGACCTAATAAACAAGTCCACTCACTATCACGTAAGGGGAGGGTACATAGCTAAAGGACGTAGGCCTATTAATATAGGAGACAGACAACCGGGGCGGTTAGCTAGAGCTGGACTGTACACACCATGATTCGTAGTGATTAGCCTAGATTGTATTAGACTACTATTAGACCTAATAAACAAGTCCACTCACTATCACGTAAGGGGAGGGTACATAGCTAAAGGACGTAGGCCTATTAATATAGGAGACAGACAACCGGGGCGGTTAGCTAGAGCTGGACTGTACACACCATGATTCGTAGTGATTAGCCTAGATTGTATTAGACTACTATTTGACCTAATAAACAAGTCCACTCACTATCACGTAAGGGGAGGGGTACATAGCTAAAGGACGTAGGCCTATTAATATAGGAGACAGACAACCGGGCGGTTAGCTAGAGCTGGACTGCATACACCATGATTCGTAGTGATTAGCCTAGATTGTATTAGACTACTATTTGACCTAATAAACAAGTCCACTCACTATCACGTAAGGGGAGGGGACATAGCTAAAGAACGTAGGCCTATTAATATAGAAGACAGACAACCGGGCGGTTAGCTAGAGCTGGACTGTACACACCATGATTCGTAGTGATTAGCCTAGATTGTATTAGACTACTATTTGACCTAATAAACAAGTCCACTCACTATCACGTAAGGGGAGGGGACATAGCTAAAGAACGTAGGCCTATTAATATAGAAGACAGACAACCGGGCGGTTAGCTAGAGCTGGACTGTACACACCATGATTCGTAGTGATTAGCCTAGATTGTATTAGACTACTATTTGACCTAATAAACAAGTCCACTCACTATCACGTAAGGGGAGGGGACATAGCTAAAGAACGTAGGCCTATTAATATAGGAGACAGACAACCGGGCGGTTAGCTAGAGCTGGACTGTACACACCATGATTCGTAGTGATTAGCCTAGATTGTATTAGACTACTATTTGACCTAATAAACAAGTCCACTCACTATCACGTAAGGGGAGGGGACATAGCTAAAGAACGTAGGCCTATTAATATAGGAGACAGACAACCGGGCGGTTAGCTAGAGCTGGACTGTACACACCATGATTCGTAGTGATTAGCCTAGATTGTATTAGACTACTATTTGACCTAATAAACAAGTCCACTCACTATCACGTAAGGGGAGGGGACATAGCTAAAGGACGTAGGCCTATTAATATAGGAGACAGACAACCGGGCGGTTAGCTAGAGCTGGACTGTACACACCATGATTCGTAGTGATTAGCCTAGATTGTATTAGACTACTATTTGACCTAATAAACAAGTCCACTCACTATCACGTAAGGGGAGGGGACATAGCTAAAGAACGTAGGCCTATTAATATAGGAGACAGACAACCGGGCGGTTAGCTAGAGCTGGACTGTACACACCATGATTCGTAGTGATTAGCCTAGATTGTATTAGACTACTATTTGACCTAATAAACAAGTCCACTCACTATCACGTAAGGGGAGGGGACATAGCTAAAGAACGTAGGCCTATTAATATAGAAGACAGACAACCGGGCGGTTAGCTAGAGCTGGACTGTACACACCATGATTCGTAGTGATTAGCCTAGATTGTATTAGACTACTATTTGACCTAATAAACAAGTCCACTCACTATCACGTAAGGGGAGGGGACATAGCTAAAGAACGTAGGCCTATTAATATAGGAGACAGACAACCGGGCGGTTAGCTAGAGCTGGACTGTACACACCATGATTCGTAGTGATTAGCCTAGATTGTATTAGACTACTATTTGACCTAATAAACAAGTCCACTCACTATCACGTAAGGGGAGGGGACATAGCTAAAGAACGTAGGCCTATTAATATAGAAGACAGACAACCGGGCGGTTAGCTAGAGCTGGACTGTACACACCATGATTCGTAGTGATTAGCCTAGATTGTATTAGACTACTATTTGACCTAATAAACAAGTCCACTCACTATCACGTAAGGGGAGGGGACATAGCTAAAGAACGTAGGCCTATTAATATAGGAGACAGACAACCGGGCGGTTAGCTAGAGCTGGACTGTACACACCATGATTCGTAGTGATTAGCCTAGATTGTATTAGACTACTATTTGACCTAATAAACAAGTCCACTCACTATCACGTAAGGGGAGGGGACATAGCTAAAGAACGTAGGCCTATTAATATAGGAGACAGACAACCGGGCGGTTAGCTAGAGCTGGACTGTACACACCATGATTCGTAGTGATTAGCCTAGATTGTATTAGACTACTATTTGACCTAATAAACAAGTCCACTCACTATCACGTAAGGGGAGGGGACATAGCTAAAGGACGTAGGCCTATTAATATAGGAGACAGACAACCGGGGCGGTTAGCTAGAGCTGGACTGTACACACCATGATTCGTAGTGATTAGCCTAGATTGTATTAGACTACTATTTGACCTAATAAACAAGTCCACTCACTATCACGTAAGGGGAGGGGACATAGCTAAAGAACGTAGGCCTATTAATATAGAAGACAGACAACCGGGCGGTTAGCTAGAGCTGGACTGCATACACCATGATTCGTAGTAATTAGCCTAGATTGTATTAGACTACTATTTGACCTAATAAACAAGTCCACTCACTATCACGTAAGGGGAGGGGACATAGCTAAAGAACGTAGGCCTATTAATATAGGAGACAGACAACCGGGCGGTTAGCTAGAGCTGGACTGTACACACCATGATTCGTAGTGATTAGCCTAGATTGTATTAGACTACTATTTGACCTAATAAACAAGTCCACTCACTATCACGTAAGGGGAGGGGACATAGCTAAAGAACGTAGGCCTATTAATATAGGAGACTGACAACCGGGGCGGTTAGCTAGAGCTGGACTGTACACACCATGATTCGTAGTGATTAGCCTAGATTGTATTAGACTACTATTTGACCTAATAAACAAGTCCACTCACTATCACGTAAGGGGAGGGGACATAGCTAAAGAACGTAGGCCTATTAATATAGAAGACAGACAACCGGGCGGTTAGCTAGAGCTGGACTGTCCACACCATGATTCGTAGTGATTAGCCTAGATTGTATTAGACTACTATTAGACCTAATAAACAAGTCCACTCACTATCACGTAAGGGGAAGGTACATAGCTAAAGGACGTAGGCCTATTAATATAGGAGACAGACAACCGGGGCGGTTAGCTAGAGCTGGACTGTACACACCATGATTCGTAGTGATTAGCCTAGATTGTATTAGACTACTATTTGACCTAATAAACAAGTCCACTCACTATCACGTAAGGGGAGGGTACATAGCTAAAGGACGTAGGCCTATTAATATAGGAGACAGACAACCGGGGCGGTTAGCTAGAGCTGGACTGTACACACCATGATTCGTAGTGATTAGCCTAGTTTGTTAGACTACTATTTGACCTAATAAACAAGTCCACTCACTATCACGTAAGGGGAGGGTACATAGCTAAAGGACGTAGGCCTATTAATATAGGAGACAGACAACCGGGGCGGTTAGCTAGAGCTGGACTGTACACACCATGATTCGTAGTGATTGGCCTAGATTGTATTAGACTACTATTAGACCTAATAAACAAGTCCACTCACTATCACGTAGGGGGAGGGGACATAGCTAAAGCACGTAGGCCTATTAATATAGGAGACAGACAACCGGGCGGTTAGCTAGAGCTGGACTGTACACACCGTGATTCTTAGTGATTAGCCTAGATTGTATTAGACTACCATTTGACCTAATAAACAAGCCCACTCACTATCACGTAAGGGGAGGGGACATAGCTAAAGGAAGTAGGCCTATTAATATAGGAGACAGACAACCGGGGCGGTTAGCTAGAGCTGGACTGTACACACCGTGATTCTTAGTGATTAGCCTAGATTGTATTAGACTACCATTTGATTTAATAAACAAGCCCACTCACTATCACGTAAGGGGAGGGGACATAGCTAAAGTGATAAGCCTAAACCCATTTTTTCGGTTCCACAATTAGAGAGTGTCCGTTTGCCATACGTTTTAGTTTAACTACACAAAAAGTTTTTGAGAAAAATAATTATTTTGGAAATAATAATAATATTTGAGTCGCTTTTGTGTTAACAAGTAACTAAAAATATTTCGGGATATTTATTGTTCGCAAAATTAAACGTCCAGTTTTACATGTATAATAATAATACATGTTTTTTAAACCTTAATTAATTGAAAGTATAACTTAAGCATGTAAGAGTTTACAATGTTTTGTATGAGTTAACCCTTTACACTTGATTTATTAAGAGTGAATAAGTATAAATAATAAGTAATTATTTTTGGACAGATAAATGTTACCAAATATTAAGACTTTTCTCGATTTTCAACATCTTGATTCAGTTACATAGAAATTTAAAAGCTAGTGAAAAGGAGCATTCTAATTCGAAACACAAATATGCCTATATTTTATTGCAGTGTTTAAACTAAGCTGGCAATAAACAGTATGTTAATTAATATTGTTAATGCTTACCTCTAGATGTTGGCAATCCAACAAAACAGGCATTCAGCAAATTGGCCTGTTTAACATAATGACAGCTTTAAATAAATGTACGGTAGGATTTACTCAGTTTTGATTGTATGTGAGTAGATTACAGCTATCGGTTGTTCTATTTATCACATCCTATCGATTTTGGATAAAACTAAAGTGAACCTGAGACTATTATGTTTCGATTTATCCTAACTTTTTGAATTAAATTTGATAAGTAGCACCGAGTTTGTGGACTTTTATTTGTATTCCAGATGTTCCATCTATTCCATCTGTGTTATATAAATTGTTTATCCTCGAAAGTTCAGTAACTGTGCGGGTACTATTGTTCACAATAGAAAATCTCACTATGGACTAACAAACAATGAACAACTATACGGGGTTAAATTTGTTCTCTACATTGACCTGCCATTTCCGTTTTAAATACATATACATCTAGAGTTTCTAGTGGTGTTATGAAAATCTCCGTTTCCTGTTTTAATAAGCCCCACTCACGAAAAATCACATCGTTGGTTAGCGTTTGTTTAATAAAACGTTCTTGGTAATTTTTGTTAAAATCCACTGAAACATAAATACTTAGTTTTTATCGATGGTAAAAACAGTTTTTGCACTTACAGTACTATAGTGCTGTTTTATCAGATTGGACTCCTTTTATTTTGACCTTTTAAAACTTACTTTCAGTACTTCTATTGAAGTTACGTTAAGAAATAAAGGTGATAATAGAAATAATATATAAACAACGATAGATAAATCAAAGAATCTGTTCAAACATAGTGCAATATCAGCTGAAAGGCTCAAAACTGTATGATTCCTTTTCTAATATTGAGCGTTATAGCGAAACATATAAATTCTTTGTAAGATTTCTCAATCTATATAAAAATGATTTTTCTGAAGTTTCAGAATATTTTTTAGGGTAAGTGTCGTATATTTTTTTAGTTTGAAAAGCCCTAGTGGAAATTCAAGTTAAAAACTACCACAGTAGTTCTTAACTGATTGCAATTGAACGCATAGCTATATTTTTTAGTTATAACAGCGTTACCAATTATTGTAACCGTCTATAAAAATATGTTTCTATAAAAATATTGTTCTCTGTAATTTTACAATACACAATATTGAACAGAGTAATTTTAAATTGTGGGTCTTTACGTTTATACAACACATATATTCCTATTATAACCTAATTGAATTTCTGTAAAGTTTTCAGTTTATGTAGTTTTTACAAACTACCTCTGCTCTTTAAACTGTTCAAATATTTTGCAAGGAATAAATATCGTAATTTCATGAATTTTTGAAAACAATAAACATATCCAATGTATATTTCACAATAACAGCTGGATAAAAATTGTATTATTCCTATGAAAGCTTCTAAGAAGATATCTACAATCTGGTATACAGTACACAACTACTGTATAAATGTAATCACTAAACAATCAACTTAAAAACGGCTTTTTAAAGAAACAGGTTTGAAGAGATTGTTAATAGTACAACAGTTTTTATGTTGTACTATGTTCACATGAATGTGTTAAAAGCTGAGTAGATGTTATAATTTAAGTAGACCCGTGCCATATTTACATAACCGTATAATACCAGTCACCTGAATTAATTAATTATGTACCAGTGTGCTAACTGCAATGTAATAATATGTTAAAGTGCACTTTGACAGATGTACTTAATGAAAACCCAAGAGGCTCAATGGCAAGTGTTGACAAGTGCACCACACAACGTGCCGTTATTAACACCGTATTTTAATACTAGGGTGACGTCATTAATGTGCATTTTAATAGCTCACATCAACCATAATTCCATAATTTCACAAACACAGTTAGCTGAGATTGAGTGTATTTATAAGCATGAAACGCATTGAAAACAGGTCTAAAACAATAACAAATTCTTAAATTTTTATAATTTGTCATAAAATGTTTTATTAATTTAAACAAAGTTGATATTAAGTCTAACACCTCTTTATTGCATTAACTGTGAATATTATTATTACTCCCAAACAGTTTGGAACTTACCACCCTATGAAAATAACAAACAAAACGAAATATGTAGGAAATGAAGGTTAGCGGGTGAACGGGGCATTACTACCCTGTTAAATCCATTTTCAGTAATTTTCGGGAGTTTTGTTTATGTAAAGATGAACAGATCGTACGTACAGATAGATTATTTAGACGTGAAACGTTTCGCTCATGGAGGGGGTAATTTAAACATTGTAATTTGTACTCACATATTCTTAATTGTTTGTCCTGATTGTATAATATTTTTGACACAAATACCTTTCTTAATGTTACTGTGAATAAAGAAGTTCGATTGATTGATTGGGGGTAGGAGTTTTAGGGTAACTATCGGCTGGGATGGGTAAGAGGAGCGAGACAGCAGGTGCAGCCAATAGACTGCTAGCAGACATATGAAGATATTAGTCTGATGTGTGTCGTGGCTTTCATTGTTGTAGTTCGTTAACATAACACTTCGGAGTACTGTTTATCCACATATTTAAAATATTATATATTTTCTCATCAGTGTTTGTAGAGTCTCGGAAACCAAAGCACTTGCGGTGTCCACTATTTTAAGCACTGATATTTATGTTTGTTTTTACGCTAGTACGCCCTGATGTCAGACAAAACTGACTCCGTGCTGACATCAGCGGGCCGCGTATGCGCGCAGAGACACTTTTCCACTGCGCAACCAAGGCCCTTTCCACGTCTAGGCCCTGAGTATACTGTATACGTAATATTCCAATTACAAGGCAATACGCTATAAGCCTGAACAGGTGTATTACCAAGAAGTTTGTTCGGTGTTATCGCCCTACACCAATCTGTTTGCAAGTTTAGCAAAATTTGTCACTGATGTTCATTAAAAACTACGTTATGGGAAGATTGGTGAGCCCTATTGTTGGTATAGAGTAGTGGCCCGATGTATTTTCTACGTCAATAATCCTTATACATAATTGTGCACTTAGTGTTTAACTTCAATTACAAGTATGTTTAAATATAATCTCAAATATATTCAGTATTCTTGGCCTATGAGATGAAACTCAGAAGTTATGTAAATTTAATTCTACAATTTCGATCAACTTTTAATAAAATACAGGACGTACAGTATCATTTTGAATTAAACATTTATTTATTTTCAATGATTGATATGTAATATAGTGCTTAGTAAAAACTAGTCATAAAACTAATGCAAATGCAAAAAATCTATTTAAAACTGTAATAGTTTTGTTAATACCCGTTAGATATGTAAGGACACGATAATTGCCATGTCCTTACTACAAAGTCCAGAATTTACATCTGCTACACCAGTACACATGGAGTAATAAATCATCTATACTGGAACACATAGCAAATTCAAGTGACAGTACAAATTATATTTATTGAATGGAGTGCCAGGATGAGAGGTGAGGCTATGAGTAACAACTGAGACGGAGAAACCACTCGTGAACACCTTCAGATACGAGGGAAATTATATTAACAATATGCTTAAGAGAGCAATTGACTATTTGGTCTCAAATTCCATACAGAAGACCAACTTTCGTGACTTTTTATTTAGATTAACAAATATAAGCTAACTTTATCGAAAGCATACATTTTTTAATAAGATAGGCTACATAAATATAATAAATGTTTAAAAACAAAGTGTTCAGTTGTAAATTACAAAAGGCAATAATATAGGCCTAAAACTACGAGGTAATTGGTTTGTCAAGGAAAACAATAACACGTATCACGAGAGAACCTTTAACTGAAATGACCTATACACAATAAAATATTTTGAATGATACGCGATAATGATAATAATGACCTTACGATTGCTTTGTATTAAAATTCACTTGGTGTCTTATAGCAATTTTCTATGTATATAAAATGCATTTAAGGGAATCTTGTTACCAGCACTTACGCCTTTGAAGAAGCAGAAAGAGTACATGCTATGAACATATTTTATAATAGTGGGCTTGTAAATATGGTGTATTGATAGGAAATTTCACGGGCATCCCGTTTTTTAATTTCCAATGTAATCAAATGCCATTCGTAACCCTCTTAAAAAGCTCCTGGAATATGTCATTACAGATATCTTTCTCTTTCATCAACAGTTATCCGGTGACGAATGATTTACCAACCGATGACATCATTCATCAACTGTGAGAGGTTTATACGTATACTTTTTGGGTGTACCATTGATTACTCTCGCGTCAGGCATATTCAACTTTAGGAAAACATAACATTCTGGTTGATTTGTACCTTAAATACTTTTGGTGTTTACCAATATATAATATAAGAATACATCAGAGGCAGACTTGTGATATTTAAACTTGTATGTAGTTAGGTAGCGATGTGGGAAGCAAGTACTCAAATAAATAACTGTGGGAGATGTAAAAGAATGTCGTCAGACCCAGCACTTTTATTTAGGCTAAAATTGCGTATTTCGTCTCCTAATGTAATAACGAATGAATATAATGTCAATACACAAAGTCCCTGTCTAGACTCGAAATCCAAATTGCCGATTGGTCTAAAGACGTCGGACTTAGAATCTGAGTCAGAGCTAGTCAAATCCAGTCTAAAACCGGAGCAATTTTATCAATACCTTTGACCTTATACACTATAGGCACTTTCCCTTATTCTTTGTCATAAGCAAAGGGCCCAGTTGGACGGTCAGAATAGGACTTAACAAGAAATTGGTCGTTCCTAAATCTTTAATCGTCACAGTTGGCAGGTTTTACTCACGTACCACTAAATTAAAACGCATATTGTTCCCAGGACAAAATTTAAAATAACAAGACAGTAATGTCTATATCTACGAATATAAATGGTAATTTTTTTAAGACAAAGTGCGCATGACGTTTAGTGCACATATTTATCATGCAAGCAAAGTTTATATTGTTAGGATGCTACAAATAAATTATATTAATTACATAAAACGCATGAAGTGGTTACTCAAAACAGACAAAACACCTTTTGGGCTTTAACGCTACTGCAATTAAGAGCTTTAAAACCTTGTAGATTTTATTTTTTATTTCCTGTAGCTTAATACGCCCGAAAGGTAGAACACTCTAATCCTCCTGTTCTAACCAGATTTATGTGGTTAAAGTACATTCTTTAAACCTATCCAAGACAAATCTGAGAAACATATTTTCTTGATTAGTAATAAGATATATTTTATATTTTGTAATAAGTGAAACCCCACTGAACCACATGCTGTTTATACAAAACGATGCTAAAACTTTCACTACAGTCAACGTGTAAACAAGACTCCCAATAGTAGTTAACAAAGTTACGAAAAAAAAATTCGTATAGTCATGATGATATTATATTGTGTAAACCTGTACATACAATATCAGTTTATTGTATAAGTATTCATATAATATAGTAATGTATCGTAATTAAAGTTTTGTATTTAGCTAATTTTATTGCCGCTTTTGGTCTATTACGAAACCATGTTGTAGTGCTAAAATACAAGCAAGCCAAATGTGAGTAGGAACGTGTTTATAAAATTATTTCGTTTTAAAAGGTAATATTATGTTTCATATTAGAAGGCAGTATAATTTAAATAATTTCTTAGCTCAATACAAATGTACAAAAACACCTTAAGGTAAAAATATAAAATAAAAATATTATTCTGTTGAATATATGCATTTTGGTATTCTTATTGTTCTCTAAAACTCTATCACTCTAATTATTATTTTAATATATCATTTCATCTGTAAAGTGGTATTGGTAATTTTTTATCCAGGATAATTAGCATGTATCCATTGATAAAGTGCTATAGGCATATAAAAGTTCTTATTTTAAAAGAGAAATATAAAAACTTATTGCCTTTATACATGTTATGTTCTTAGTGAAAATAACGGTGAATAGAACGTCAGAGTTTATGTGACATGATACGAACTTGATAAATATTAGTTAGGTCTACCACATTACTAGTTAGTTGTAGAATAATAGTCAGCTTCTCAGTGGACAAGCTCCCTGGAGCTGACGTCCGACTGCAGAACAAACACGAGAACATTCGACACATCCACTGGGAGACTTTCTGTGCCACTAGAGCCAAGAGACGGTAAGTAGATTACAACTTTTTTACCCTTGCATTTGAAGGGCTTGATGTTTTATTGAACTTCAACCTGTAAGTGATATGAAAACATTATGTGCTTTGAATGGATTGCAATTTTAATCTTTAGTCAGTGGTTTATGAAATTTGAACCACAATTCACTGTATAATACTAAAAACGTTTATTTAGTATGTAAAAAAGATAAATCAGTCTTAAATTTCTTAATCAATATAATGAATGCTATTTACAACAACTGAAAGTAGAAAAATAAGTTTATAAAACAGTAGTGTTTAAAATGTATATACTACTCACGTATAAAATTCTTAATATAATGGTAAAAGATTCGTATTATTTTAGAGAAATGCTCTAAAACACTAAAGTATTGCAGTATTTTAAAGAATGGTGTAAACTATCTTATATTACCAGATCCTTTTCAACTGAAATTAAATTACTCAAAACTTGTTAGGCTTAGTACGTATGTAATATAATCTCTACTTAACTCCCAGTTTTAATTAATTATTTAACTAATAATATACTGAATTGTAAAATATCACTCTCAAAAAGGAGTAAAATTTCCTCATATTATTTTCGATTATTGTGTATAATGTAGGCTAGATAAATTTTCCATTTCTGTAATTTTTTAAACGATGACTGCAACATTAGCTAACTTAAATGATTAATCTTTCAGTAAAGATTTTCAATTGTTTTGCTGTCCTTTATTTCGCTTTATTTAATTAAAAATTATTCGTTTCGCTTTTAAGGAGGAGATTAATGAAAAAAGCTAAATAAAAAAGTATTATTGCGAATGCAGATACTGAGGACTTTTATAAAAGTAATAGTATATCATTAGAAAAGCCAATATACTCAATATAAATATTGAATATTTTATTCTTTTGAATTTATTGATTTGTTAAATTATTTATGTGGAGAAACCTCTAAAACCGAGAGAATACAATACCTACAAAGAATACCGTTTACCCAATAATAAATCTATTCTCCTTGAATCCCTTTCATCACAATGTACTGTGGAATCGTTTCCCTGAAGTGCTTCTGGATGGAGAAGTAATATTTTGTACCTTATCCAAAGGAGAAATACAATTAATATATCATTACTACAATTATTTTATGTTTAGCACATGGCATGGTGCCAATAAAATAAATTAGTACTTTGAAAAACAATTTCGTACAATAAAATTGTATAGTCTTTATATTACATTTTTAATTTTTTTTTTATAATTTCGAAGTATTAATTAACGTAATGATAATTTATTTCTAATCACTATGTTGTTGTAAACAATATATTTCTATGCTTCCATTATATAACAGCTATTGTTTAATCTATACATTGTTTAAATCTTTACATGCATTATGTAAATATAAATTTGGTACTAGTATGCCTTATGACTTAGGTAAATAACAAAAGTTTTACATAAAAAAACCAAACATACGTAGGGGTTAAAATAGAGTACAACCCCCAGAGGAACTTAGTTTCACACAGATAAACATGCGTATTGTGCTTTACACAGACGCATATTAAGTTTGTCATGGAGATCAAACAACCAAAGATGTTTAAAAGAGGTTGCAAGTCTTAGAAGGACGTTATTTTGTGTTTCAAATCCTCAACTTCCGACAAAAATTAAATTTGATCTTAGTCATAAATAGACTTATTCTCTCAAACTACCTAAGATACTGAATATTGTAATGCAATTTAAACAATTCATCAATCTTCATCTATCGCATGTTTTTTTTATTTTGCGTATTTTTTAACACATACGATGGGTTTTCAATTTTAAAATAATATGAACCAAATAAATAGCATATACAATGATGAAGTAGCGTTTACCAATAACATAATGTTCCAGTTACCTATGGTTGGCTAGCCCATAAATTTGCAAATTGCTTAAAAATTTTATATAATTTTTTTCTCCCTCATATATTAGGCGCTTGAAGATTTCTTGATGTAGGTAGTTTTAAATGACAAATATATGTTAATATTTATACATTTTAGTTATTCAATTTTGAAATCCCACATATTTAAGAACACAACATAGGGTATTGAATCAGTTTATTTTACCATAACGTGAGGCTTTTTTAATTTATTAACTTTCTTTTAAAAGGTATCGGTAAAATAAGGCTCATAAAATTTCTACAACTATACTAAAAGTAATTTCAATAAAATTATTCTTTTTGTATACTTTTTACAAAAATTTTACATACATTATATTTACATATGAAACATTGAAAACATATAATTTTTTGACATTAAATATAAAAGTCTTAAATTATTACAGTCTAATTATAATGGAAGAGGTCTGATGGATAATAGTGCCAAGTATCATTTTGAGCTGATTTTGACTGCCACGCTGGTGCTACAAAAAAGCCATGAATCCAAAGCATAATTGATGTGTCCAAAAAAGTCTACTAGATTTCCATGTGTAATTTTTGCATTTAATTTCCTCAAATGTTTTAATGCTCAAATGTTTTTAGAATCTTTTCAGAGGAAATAGTGTCAAGAGGAATTAAACCTAGGGATAAAACTAGGGAGATGTTTCTTAAAAGTCGAGGGTTGATATGTTAAATTTAATGATAATTTTAATTTATTTGTTCCCAATGCTGACTCGGATATTCGTTCATATTTTGACAAGAAGAGCTTTAAATTGTTTTTAAACAGTTTTGGAATTGTTTCTTTTCCATAACCTATAAGGTTAGTTATTTAGGTTTAGCATTATATCTTATAGCATTATAGTAGAATACACGTTTACGAAGTTATTTTAACATAAAACTCAATGCCAAAACAATGAAGATACTGTGATTTTAGACATAATTAATAATTTTTTTACATTTTTCTTTAGTGGAAAACCATAAAAATTTGTTTTGATTATAATTCCCCCAGTTTACCCTATGTTAAGGAAAATGTATTTTCTTACATTCTCTATTCTCTCATAAGGTAGAAGTGTGTTGTAGCTAAAATTCTCTACTTCTACACAAAACTTCTTAGCTGAAGGTGCAAATTGAAGCCAAAACAGATCACAAAGCAAATTTAGACATGAGCTTGCGCTCATCATTATGTTTACAACCATAGTAGTAAAAACGCGTTTTGGTCAAAGTCCCTTTAGTAACGGAAACCTGAATGATAACTGATTTCTTCATGACATCGTCACTTTAAATAACGAATCCTATTTGGGTAAGCGACCTCTTTGCGACGAAGACCTTCTCACGAATAGTTTAAGTCGAAGCAAAGTGGGATACATATTGATCCAGTTTACGTGATCCTGCTTTCGTTCATTCGGAACTTATCCGTATACCAAAGAATCCATGAAATTGGGAAAATTGCTATTTTTAAATTTGTTTTTTCAGCTGGTAATGCTCTATGTTATCGAACATGACAAATTCATTCATCAAACAAAACGCAATATTGAGTACTCAGTTTAGACAAAGATATTTCTTACCATTTCCATATTTTAAATTCAATAACCTATGTTGTTAGTTGGCTCTTTATTTCCCTGTTGAAAAATTAAAGTGTCCTAATAAGGACACTTTATTCTTAGGGACATAGTGACAAATATCCTGATAGTTTATATCAGGTGATTGACTATATATTGTGATAGATATCAAAAGGATTTCATTTAGATGTATAAAGGTTACGTTAGTGGAATATTACAAAATATATTTTATTTATTTATCTTTAAATTTATACAAAGAATTTATTAAAAAATTGAATATATAAAAACTACAAAACAATTATAGAAAACTACTTTCCCAAACTTCAGTTATTGATAAAACAAAGTGAAAACACATTTCTATATACCGCAATTAAAATAAAATATGTATTTATCGTGTAGTGAACACTTTGAGAAATAAAATTTATAATTGCACAATGAAAGTAACACTTACCATTAAGGGATGATTTGCGCGTTACTTTTGGAAATGTTATACATATAACAGTAACAATCGTTCTATATCACGATCCGAAAGGCAATTTGTATTTTCAGCCTGTTATTCGTAAAGTTAGTTGCTATGTTCCACAAAAAGACATAATTAATACATGTAAAAATACTTTGTTGATGGATTAAAAATATCAGCAAGATATAGTTTGTTATTCAAACAATAAAACGCAATAGAATTTTTACAGAATTTCACACTTCTATCCGTATTTTACTACGTTTTGGTATGTTCATTTGTCAAAAAATAGATCCAACTCATATGTATTGTAAAAAACAAGTAGAAAAGAACAGAACAAATTACATTATTGAAAAAAAAAATAAATTGGAAGAATACACGATATATTGTACGCTATTTGAAAATCATATGAAGTTAATTAACTCTTGAAGCAGTAAATTATGTATTCTTGATAGAGAGAAGGTATAAATACCTAGCAAGAGGAGAAGACGTGTTCATTAGCGTATCAGCTGTTGATATTTCACTACCTCCTTCCCGGAGTGTATATTATGTCCCTAGATTTAATGTAAGGGTGTTTACTTTATCAGTTTATTGTTGATGTTCCCAGCGCATTTGAAAATATTTACCTTCATATCAGTTTTTGAGGATGAGTGGTCTTGGAACTAATACACTAGAACGGTTTGCTCGATTCTTCGATAAGGTTTTAGAACAGGTTTTTGACGTTCTAAATTGAAATTACAACACTCTGTAATGTCTTTGTTCGATAAAATGCAATATCATCATTATTGATGCATTTCTACTAATCATAATAATATATTATCCTTTTTCTAACCAAATATGAATTTATAGCAGTGTCAAAAAAAAACTTGAGGGAAAAGAATATTCTAGTATTATGAAATAAACCTACAATGTATTAATAAGCTGTAAACCACAGCGTTGTGAGGCTTTTCGTAACGAAGTCAGTTTCCTAAACAGGCTTAAGAAACTCTTTGCAGTTAATACGAGCGCCTTATATTAAGTTACAGCGTTACCAACTGTTTGTACATCGATGTGGTTAGTGTAAACAATCTAGGCGTGTAGCCCTTTGACCTTTATTAGCAAAATCATTTTCATGTCTTTATCGCCTCAACTACGCATTTAATTCTTAATGTATCAAAATGCAAATTGGCATTTGAATGTTCAAAATCGTCATCGTCATCGTCACAAGAAGCAACCATTGTGTGAGCATAAGTGAAGTGGTTGAAACATTTGTGAGGTTGTAAAACATTTATTTCTGTCTGTTTGTCCAAACGATATCTCACGAACTTACGTATAGTCTTTAAATTTTGCAAACCGCTTTATTTATACATAAGCACTGACTTGTATTATGATGCATGTCACTCGATGGGGTTTGGCTTAACGTTTGTTTTTTAAAATAAATTTATATATGAAATGATTACAATATGATGCAGTTTTAACAAATAAAGTGTTTATTACTACATCAAAAATAAAAAATAAATTATTGGTTACTAGAAATCGATGTGAACAGTTTGACAACATTTTATTTTAACTCACTCATTCGTTCTAATACCCTTCTTATCTCACAGGAACTTTTATTATTCCAACCGAACAATAAAACCGATCTTAATGAACAAGAATGTGCATTTATCATGTACGTAGTAAGATATCTAGAGAAATATTTATGGGTAACCTAAGTTTTGTAAGACACTTCATTGTTACATGAACAAAAATGAATTTATGACGGTATATGTTCTCACATTAGATTAAATGCAATATATACCTAAGTAAAAAAAATAAAACATCTATGAGAGTGTGATGGTTTTGTATCACTCATGTTTTTTCTGTGTTTGATGTTATCATAGTAACATATTAGCTACTACAAAATATTACAACTTTTTGGTTTCAAATATTTATACAAATTGTAATTATTACAGCTGTATTTTTTATGCATGATGATGATATTGTTTTATAGGATGATATATTTGATAGGTTTTTGGAGTTATGGAACACCAACAGATAACGAAATTACCTGAACATCATAAGAACTACGTAGTAGTTGTGAGTAATAGGGTGAATGGATCCAGATGACCCTGTATGTTACCTTTTCCTGTCAGAACAGGGCATTCCTTAAACGTTAATTCTCTGAGGCCAAAGCTCGTAGCAATGAAGACTTCCTAGAGGCTAAATGTAGAGACCAGCTTTAAGAATATTACTTAACCTATGGCTCGATAATGTCAGAAGTCAATTGGCTGAATAACAGGACTACTGAAGGAGAACGTGGAAGTGTCGCTATTATATGCTAACAATAAAAATAACAATACAATGTCGATAATAATATACAAGATATACTTAACAGTCAGTAACAGTGCCTTTGAACGGAAGTTACTATATGTATACATAATATACTTCAATAATAACAGTATATAGTATAACAACATCGTGATAAATATCAGTAACTAACAATGTAATAAAAAAACCAATGAATTCAATAAACAAGCAAATATTAAATAAAAAATATTACATAACGAGTTATCTGTGTACACATTACAAGAAAACACATAGTACGTTGCATGCTGATAGTTATATACGCGGCTTTAATCTGAAACACACTCAGATCATGTAACTCTCACACAGGTCCTCACTAGTTCCCAATCAAACTTGGAATAGTGCTACAAGGAAAGTAAAGTAGACTTTAGACGACGGCTGCTATCATGGAAAAAGTCATAGTTCTACGAGGCCATGTTGCCGAGCCCGTGCAGACGTGGGATGATGCTGTTGGACGTGGGTGTCCTAGTTGATAGATCTCGAGGGATGGTAGAAGAGGTTGGTGGAGCGGGTTCGGTCAGGAACTCTAATGTTGAACAGCCCAAGCAGTAGGAGTCCAGCTCACCAATGAGAATCTTCAGAAGAAAAGTCAGGTCGTGCAGCTACCTTTTCACCATGAGGGGATACTGGCTAAGATATTCCTCCACTTGTCGGAGCGGCTCATTCAGGAATCATAAACCATTTTCACTCATATAACACGCACAGAAATAGACACAGTTCTCATTTATTTATTTATTCACGGTAAACCCATTACATACATAACTTGCACAAATTGGTAGAAATAGCTGAATAGAATAATTAATAGTAAAGAAATTCAAAATAATTATGATTATAGTACAAGAATAATTTGAATTATTAGCATAGTAATAATAATTTTAATGCAGACGACGTAATAATAATAACATATCAACAACGTATTAAAAATAAATAATATATAACAACAATATAATAATAAATAATATAATAACAACGATATAATATAAATAGCAATAACATCAGTAAATAATTAGAACGTTTTTAACGTAATAATAAATAATTTGATAACAATAACATAACAACAGTTAAAAATGAAGCAATAGCATAACATTATAAAAAAAAAATAAGTATCTTCAATAATACACTATTTTTTACAAAATAAATTAGTAAATAACAGCATGCTATATTGTGAAAATGCGTTAAGGAGGGCAACGCTGTTCTAGGATGGCCAAGGAAGTTCTTTTAAAGGAGGCGATGCCATCATGAAAGAAGTTAACGTCCCCAGCAACAAGATTCCCAAGTCTCTGAATTCGGTTAATCGTGCAGTTCATCTCGTAGTTAGTACCACGATGAAGACGTCTAAACAGGTCCCTTGATCTAGTGTTAGACGGTACACGAAGATTGATCGAACCAAGGATTTCTGGACAGTCGACCAAAATTCGATAGAGGAAGAGAACATCCTGAGCCATACGCCTGACACCAAGAGTCATCAGTCCGAGCAGATCAGCAATGTTATTGAGCGGAGCATCCCGTTAACCAAACCCAAGTTTCAGTCCAACCAGATAAAGGAATCTCCTCTGAATACGGTCCATGTCGTCAATAAGGTATTCTTGATTAGGTGACCAGACAGTACTGATGTACTCAAGGTGGGGCCTGACAAAAGCCCCATGAAGCTCTCATCATGAACCCCAGCATCCGAGAAGCCTTTAACGCGATTGACCTCATGTGATCATCAGGGTTAACGTTGCTTGTCAGGATCACTCCCAGATCACGGACTGATTCAACCCTCTCCAGTACAGATCCTTTGCTATTGTGGATATAACTATCCATGGATATAAACTCTGTCGGTTTGTAACAATTTAGTCCTATTTCTTTAAAATTTTAAGACTATAGTGATAATTGTCAGTAATTGAATAATCTAGACTATACCACATGTTCCCATATGCAGTCTTTTATAAATTAGATTAGAAAGTTTTTTTCTTTAAGTAAAGAATACATATTATGTATGTGATTGCCTTTCTTATAAAACAATTATAACCAAGGGTCAAAATTAATCAAGTAGCAAATGGCAATGGCATTGGTCGGTAATGGATAAAGTAATATCTATGTTTTCTGTTAATTTTAATGGCAATTACATTGGTGGGTAATAGATAAAGTAATATGTATGTTTTCCGATAATTTTGAAGTAAACTGACACAGTATAAGTATGGTTTATGAGAGATTATAGTTCGTAATGGATGAGAAGCCACTTATAGTGGCATGTTGCGGTAATCCATCAAACTCAATATAACTTTCTCCTTGCTCTCCAGAGACCCTTGGATTTATAAAATGTATTGCTATGGTTTACACTTAGACAATAATGTTTATAAGGATATTAATATGATGACAATATTAATTAATCCCAACAGAATTAGTCAAAATACAATAATAACTATATTTACATGGCAAAATTAAATAAATGTTATATTCCCTGTTTTAAGGTTTTTTATGAACGAAATGTTATTTTAAGTACCTGTATAATAAACAATCTGTTTTAAAATTGTAATATATCTTACGGATTTAAAAATTCTCCAGCTTGTTTTGGTACGTACCTAATTTTGTTTTATAGGTAATAAACGTGCAGGCTCGTAAATTTACGTAAATTAAATTATATTTAGAATCTATGACTAGAATTTTAAATGTATTTCTGAGGTGTAATAGTTTCTTATATTTGGTTTTTTAAGAAAATTTTAAACAATTTATATGGGAACTCAAAATACTTTTTTGTAAGAAATATTTAAAATGTTTAAAAACGTTAGTCTCTAAAATTCGGTTGGTTTAGAATAGCTATTCATTAAATGGATATTATTTACCAAAATTCTAAGAGACATTACTTGGACATGTAATTCAACATAACAACAATCGTTTCGAAATCAGCTTCAACTTAAAAGGAAATGTTCATTTAGAACAATTTAAAAGTAATAAATTTAAAATATGTTAGACAGACACTAATAGTATTTTGTTATTGCCCGATTGTGGAAGACAAGAATATATTTCAAAATTTATTAGGTGTATAAGGCATATATAACTAATATTACTTCTAATATAATATCACAGAATGTATAAATATGAATACTAAGTCAATAAAAATATTGATATTGTGGGAAAGTATAACTAAAATATAAACTGGTTAGACTTTGGTTCACTTGGGGTCAGGCGAGCTCCCGTTTAAGGGAAGATAGAAAAAATACATAAAGATCCCTTCTTCGATTCTCTATTGTTATCCTTCTCAACTAAGGATCTTGAAAAGTTTATGTACTTCTTTTTGTTTACTTCATTAAACTTTAAAATTATTTTCCGTTCCTTACCAAAGTGATTCTAAAAATGATGGCTCTATAGTTTGTGAGAGAACATCCGAGACCTAGCATATTATCTAAAGAGGAACACATTAAAGCGAAATGTTCAAATTTCCTATACAAACAGGACTGACAAAAAACTAATACTAGCATAAAAATGTTAATATTAAATTTAAAATAACAAGAAATGGAATTACTTACTTTTTCACCCGCTATTCAGAGAAAATGGTTTTTATTCTGAAAGCGGAACCAAAATATTATGACCCACAAATCTCAACCATATGATTTCAAAGAGCACAATCAGTGAAAAGGAAGTCATAGAATTCATGAACTTTGAGAAACTTACGTGACGTCGAATGCTGCGACCTTCTTCATAAGCGAAAGTTTTCTATAATTACAGCTCAACATTTCTAGTCGGAGTAGGGACAAAATCAAAGAATGACCAATAAAACGGCATTTAACTATACTCGTACAGCAGACCAAAAAAAAGAATTAGCCTATAAGGCAAGCAGTAAAATGGTAATTTAAACAAAATTGTGTATAAATGTGCCATAAGAGGAAATGTTAAAAAACATGTCAGGAATAAAATAGTAATACTTTATTGACAATACTAAACAAAGACTTTTGTAGAGTACTATTCATACAGGTACTATTCGATGAGATAAAACAACAGTAACTCTTGTCTTTTTGTGCGATATGTTGTCGGTGTGTCGGTTAATATTATTCGCCAATATTACGATCCAATTATGTGAATCCAATTGTACAATCCGTGATGTATTCTACGTGTAGCCAGCAACTAATCTGTGATAGTTATATCAGTCAATTCTGTTCATCTGATCCCTATTGTAGTATTTGTTCGCTCAACTAAAAGAATAACACTTTGATAATCTGTTGTGTTTTCTTATTAGTATTGATTCTATTTTATATTTCTGGTTCGACAATATCGCTTGCTGTGCTGGCAGCTTTTCTAATTTAGATAGAGCAGTATTACACTTTAAATATGTTACGCCATATTTTTAAGTATAGAATTATAGTACGGGTTAACTTTTTTGTATTTTCTTCCTTGAAGAATAAAACAGTGTAAAATTCCCAAGCAACACTCAAACCGGTTGGATACAAATTTATTATATATATGAAATGAGATGTACTTTTATGATAAAAAATAACGGCGTGCAAGTGTTAGAGATTTAACACTGTTCCTTAAGATCGGAACTATTATAATTGTAATATCTACATGTTAATATAACAAGGTGGGTTCACTTCTGGCTCTTATATCCCCTCCAGTTGAACGTACACTGTGTGAAGATAAGAGTGGACTGTAACAAAGCAATATAAAAAAATAATTTAAAACGAATATTTAGGCGTGAGTCGCACTAACCTTCGTCAGACCATAAATACCGGAGGGTGCACCCTTTCCCTGAAACGAGTCTGAAGAGATGATTACTAAAAATACTCGCGTTGTAAATTAATTGTTTAAGAAGTCCAATATAAAAATTAAAATAAAAATAAAATACAACTGAATCTTTATATAAGCATATGAGCGGTAAGTAAACGTACTATATACATAGATAGCGGAGCGGGAAAATCTGATTTGCAATGAAAAGTCGTTAAAGGCACTTCTGGTGGGGTTTGTAGAAAACTATTCTTGTGTAACTTTTACGATAGATCAATAATAATTGGAAGGCATTGGTTAGGCCGGGACTGTGAAGATTGATTTAAAATATATGACATGATATTGGTAGATCTGTAATGAAAATTGAAAGATTAAAAGTCATAAATATATAAAATAATGTCGGTAAAGGCACACACTGAGTACAGGAAAACCGATATGTCAATTAAATGTAGACAATCCTATGGATGCCTAGGAGTGGCACATCACTAACCGCAAGTATTGGGACAATCACGTATAAGGGTAGATCGATAGGTAGTAAGACTTTATTTTTTCCAAGTAGTAAATGGGGGCCTTTTTGAGCATTAATCTGAGCTTAAAAAAGTTTGAGGTAAGATTTAAACGCTAAGTTTAATTTAGCACTACTTAGCATTAAGAATAAGTCAAAAATCATCATTTGTCATTATACAACTACCCCCAAAGGATATTGGTTTGTTTAACTCCGTTCAAAAGTTAGAAGGGGGGGGTGGGACTTTTAAAAAAGTGTTTTCATACTGTATATATATATATATATATATATATATATATATATATATATATATATATATATATATATATATATATATATATGCAAACAAACAAAAAAGCCATATTATTGATCTTTTTAATTATAGATTTTGAATACAAAGCATATTTATGGTTCAGGACCAACATTTCAAGAAACGTAAAGAATTACTTTAAAATCATTTTTAATTTTACTCAAAAACCATCAATATGTAAACAAATTCTAAATTTATCGAAACGTCAAGATCTTTATATTTTGCAGTTACAATTACTAGAAACACTTTGTTAATATGGATCTCGAAACTGACGTATAATCTATGAAACTCAAGCCATCTTAGCACAATACAGAATCAGTGTTGGACTTTATAAAGTATTTTTGTTGCCGAAATTTTTCTGCCCAGGGAGGTGTTGCCCTGAAACAAGCTGGAAATTCGTACGTTCAAAATAAGCAGTTGACGGAAATGGCTGAGCCACACTAGCCAGTATATTGGAACTAGTTCACCATCGCTAATACAATAATGCGGTATTACATGCGGCAACATGATCGTGTTACAGACCAATGAGGCTCTGCGGTCAGTACACTGATATTCAATACAGCATAATAGTAATATCTGTACATCTTTTATATTATGTATACATATACATACATGACATTTATAAATATTTTACTCAAAAATACATCTAACGATTACCATCATACATACTTCACATTTAATACCATAACGTTACAAACTGTAATATGAGGCTTGTCATTTTAAAGTACAAGGTGGATACTGATTTATAAAATTTCTATGCGTATTTAAAAATGATTATTATTAATAAAGTTTCAATTCAACTAAAAATACGACTCTCTTAACTTATACTTTAGGCCAAAGAACTGATTAGAGCTGATAGTACAACTCAACAATGTAGGAGTACGCCACAACACGTTTTGTGTAACAGGCTTCGCTGAGGTTGCAAGCATAATTACGTATCTATAACTCATTTTATTCTCCATTTGTCCTTCGGAGAGATAAACATGCAATCATGCAAAAAAGAGATTTAAAGAAAATAAGGATCAGCTAAGTTGCAAGGCTAGACATGCGCCACAATAGAAAGCATTCGTTTTTAAGTAGAAATGAAATTTCACGTAAAGTTTCAGTTTATGAATGGAAAAATTCTCGGGATATCACGCCACATATTGCACACATTTTTAATCACTGAATTAGTTGAAAACAAAGCAGTGTTCAAATGATAAAAGTTCCGTTGAGTTCAGAGAGGTACTGCAGCGACAGAGTGCGGTTAAATCCAATGAAGTCATTTAAATTTATCTTTTTGTTTTTCTGTAAGAATAAAAGTCACATGTTAAAATTTTTAATATCAGGATTCAGTTTATTTACACGTTATTGAACTCAGTGTTGGAAATATATCAATGAAGCTTCATGCGAAACTTCAAATTTATTGTTCATTTCGTTTTTGATATCGTCCGGACAGAAAACATTTACAGACAGAAATTGTTTGAAACTTTCAAATGAGTGATAGGCTTCACAAAGTAGTAACACTAAATATTACTACATCACTCTACCTTCATGTTTTTAATTATATAAACTATTGTTGCAGATACTAAATTTGTTTTTCGAGACAGACTAAAGTGATAACCAATTGGAAGAGAATAAACGGGTAAATGTATAGTGATGTATTCAGTATAATAACTAATTAATAATGTATAGAAATCATTAACAATTCAATAATTTCGTAAGTTTTATTTGTAAATAAGGAAATGATTTTCATCCCTTCTTTTACTTCACTTTACAAAAAACACATACTTACACACACACAGATAATTCTTGTTTTACATTTCCTGACGTTTTGTCAACTACAATAGAGTATACAAACGTTTTGTCAACTGCGGTGAACCAAACATTGCCTCATAAGGGGGTTTCTCTTGATCCAACTGTGGTGACTGTTGTTCTTAGTATTCTGAATGATCCTGAAACCATTTGACCATTCAGATGTGTTATTATAAGCCATCCAAGCCACAAGAACGTCTTCATTGGCCCAATCGACAGACCCTTGGCTCTGCGAGTGAAGACACCAAGAGGTTTTCCATGTACTAGTTGTATGACACTCCATTTACTGGCTGCTAGGTTCTCGATAACCTGCAAACCAGGTTGTTTTTAATTACTTAATTACAAAAAAAAAAATTTTAATAGTTTTAACACTGATTACAGAAGCTCATATTGGAGCGGCTCGGAGTGTAATATGACGAACCACTCGCGTCCCTTCTCTTAAAGTATTTGATATTTTTATATGCAGGGAATTATTTTTGAGGAGAAACTGTCTTATTTAGAGAAATGTTATGATTACTTTCCTTGCAGCGTGAATTTAATGCTGTCATAATGGGTTTAACAACTAGCTCTTTACTTTTTTACTTTTTCTTAAGTGCGCAAGGTTAGCAGAGATCAAAATAAATTTTAATTACCTCCCTGGTAATGTTTTTTTCTTTTTTACGACCAACTCGTAAGTGAGCTGAATGAGTTGTGTCATACTTTTGATCAATATGACATAAATATTTTATATCTGTTATTACTCGAGCGTTTTTTTTTAATTAACATTTCTTTATCGCCAATGTTTATGACATCAAACTGATGGAGTCGGCGATAATCTTTAGATATTAAGGACTGACCGTTTTTCCTCTTCTATTTTGCCTCCTTTACTTCGCTGATAATGTCTTCATAGCGTGGCTCTTCAATAATAAAATTTCGACTTGTGAGAACATCCTTCTTCTTAGACGTCAGCTTTTTCAATTTGGTAAAAAATGATTCCTTAATTCATTCCAAACAAAACAACACAACATAACAGCACTTTAAAATAAGTTAACACTCACCATTTACGCTCAGAACAAAGAAAAACTTAACTGCTTGCGTATAACGACAGTGTTAGCGAAAATGGACAGTAGGCCTATTCGTTGCTGACAGTGAGGATAGTGAGGGTTACGTGTCTGGACCTTGAGAGACGGATTTCGGCGTTTGCGCAAATTACAAAAAACAGTTTTGCTCAATCTCCGGTGAACGTGTTTATTTAAAATATGGAGTACTTCCGTTTAGCCACAACGCGTTCTAGGTATTTCGCTTCGGCCAATGTTGGAATAAAATACTCATTCCACGAAGTGGGTAATTCACGTTGTCCACATCGCGAAGTGAGTATAAATTTCGGACATTGTCCAAATTCGGAGTTTGAGTGTACCATATGCTGATGATTAATGCTGATGCTCCCCTATGAATTTTTTTAAAAAGTAAGTAGGCATGGGATCATGTGTAATATATTCTTTCAGTGATTATTGTTAGACGATCAGAAGTTAGGAATCTAACTCTTATATCAAGTTTTGTACGTGTAGGAACATTCATAGTTTATATTAATTATTTTTACGTAGCCACTACTGAATTTTCCTTGTTTTCCCGATCATGAAAATTTATATGTGTTTTTGTGAATGTTTACATCTAGGAAACCTACTCAGGGGTAGGTCAAAAAGAAAAACGTTTATTTCCGGTGTAAAATATTTTCTATGCTATAGTAGAATTTGCTAAGTTGTCCTGATTTATAGAATTATGTAAACAATTGATCTGTGACGGCTATCTTCAGCCATTGTAATTTACTTCTGGTGTAATTTACGGTGTCAAATTTGAGATTGTTTTATTGTCCTGACCAAAAACAATTTATTCATATGTACAGTATCCTAATTTGTCAAAAAGAATCTACTAACGACTCTTTCAGTCTTCTTTCGGTCTAAGATACTTCCATTGTAGTAGGTGAGTTTGAGTTGAACCTTTCTGTCACGATGTAGAAATTATACTTATATATTTACGACTGAGAAATCTACTAAGGTCAAAAAATATACTCCTGGCGTGAGCGAGAAATCCTTATAACGTTTATGCAACAGTTCAGTAATCATTTCTAACAGGTTTTCGGCTATAAAAGTTTGTTTTCGAAAATAATAGCTCGTTGATGCATGTTAATTTAAAATGCCACATCACAATGTCAAGGAATTGAAACAGTCTTCAGTATTTAAACATTTATTCTTGCACATAAACATTCATAGTTTCCCTCCGAGAAAGTCTGATAAGCTTTTAGCATTTCCAAAATCAAATTTTAAATCCAGTATTTCCAGTTCATTAGATGTTTTTAATTCATCGTTGGCTTAATTTGAACTAAAGCTATAGGACATATTTGTCTTTTTTATCTGCATTACACTACTATTTACGCACTTGTATTATAAACTTAAAATCCAAACAAATGTTTCAGACGTACTTCAGCTGAAACACAATAAAACAAGTTTAAATGTTTCGGTCAACACATGTTTATTTTCAATTAAATTAGGATAATGAAACATAAATGTTGCAAATAAAAAAGTGGATAAAAAAATAAGGTTTTGTCGTCAACCATAACTTTTTGAGATCAAGATATGCAGCTTTAGAGACCAGTGGGGCTTAGCCCGGAGTAAAATTTAAATTTAATTTGTTGAATAGTTTGCGAGTAAAAACAAAAATAAACAAAGAACCTTACATTATTAGGATACACAAATTAATTTAGTTTTTAAATGTAGTTATTTAAGCAATTTATTTTAGCAAATTCAGAAGATGAATTAATAGTCAACTTGATTTTTAACAAAACAAAATATCATATTAAATATATATATATATATATATATATATATATATATATATGTTGTTATAATCTAAATATTAAATATTTAATTATTCAAATTTAAATCATAAATTAATACTTCTTGTTAAGAGTCAATATTAAAATGATAAGTTTACATATGCCATGTATTGGCTGAGTGTTACCGAAGGCTATCAGATACATCAGTAGGCTGGAACAATTTCCCTTCAAGCTTTGGTGAGATTTAAACTTTATTCTGTATGATTTTTTGTCTGTATTCTACCTGCACTACCCAAATGTTTAGAAAGAATAGTCCACCAACAGTTCTTCCGTTTTATTGGTAGTCGCAATACTTTGTCAATATTTCAATCTAGGTTTCATCCTAACCATAGTAACCACCACAGTCCTAAAAATTAAAAAAGATATAATAATTGCTATGGACAAGCCACAAGCTACAACTTTAACTTTATTGAATTTTTACACGGAATTAGACTGCGTGTTTACCCTCTTTTGCTGATAAAATTAAAGAAGAAATGGTTTCTTTGATGGTTGTGTCAAGTAGGTCATATGGCTCTGAAAAGGAGCAGTGTGTCAGGACCGACAAGGGATGCTCCGAGTGGTGACGTGTCACTCAATGGGTTTGGGACACCCCTTCTTACCGGGCTTGGTACTTGCACCACTCTTTTTTAAACTCTATATGATGACATAACTGCTAACATCCGACAAAGTTCCATCTGTACGCTGATGATTTACAAATTTTACCCTCTACTTTTTACCTAATGAGATAGATACTTGTGTAGCTAATTTCAATTTCAACTGACTATAGTTTTTACTAAATTAATAGGCTATCAAAAAAATTAAAAAAAAGTTTTATTCATAAAACGGACATTAAAACTGTTTTCAAGACTGATAGTGAGCAACAAAGAAATAGTTTTACAACGATAAAATAAAATATCCTAGGAATAACTATTAACAAAAACCTAGGATTGTCAGAGCAGGTGTCGCTAATGTGTAGCAGGATTTTGCTCAAGCTCTTTGCTCAATATTTGCCGTTTAATGTCAGAGTGATGCTGGGGAAGACTTTAGTTTGCCTCACTTCAATTACTGTGACGTGGTGATCAATGACTCTGACTCTTGACCTTTATAATAAACTTCAGCGTGCACAGAATTATTGTATTCGGTTGATGTTCAACTTAAGACATGATGATCGTGCGTCTCTTAATATTGAGCACTATCCCTACTAAATTCCAAAGAACTTCATTTACTTAGCCTGTTGCACGCAATAATTCATAATGGTTTGCCCAATTTTATTTGTTTCTTTGAAGTTTATTTTTGACAATGGAAGAATTGTGAAGGAAACTGGATTTTTTTCCGGACATTTGCCATCGTTCAGTGAAAAAAAAATCAGTTTTTCACAAACATTTTTTTTTTCACTGAACGATGGCAAATGTCCGGAAAAATCCTGTTTCCCTTACAAGTTATTTAGCCCAAATATTATATCCTTATGTTTGGTATTAGTGCTCCTAGAACTCGTTGGGGTACATTTTATCATTCATTCGAATTCATCGGACAGCCTAATATACTTGTAATAAATCATGCACTGTTTCCGTATGTCGGTGCTGTTTTTGCTGTTGACATCGGCAGAAGTAACGGTTTTTGGTGTATCTGGTCGCACTTGAAGTAGCTGCATGTAAACTGAATGAATGGAGAATGGAAATATAGCGTAATCCATGTCATGTAGCGTAATCCAACTCTATTACATGAATTAAATATTCCAGACATGTAAATATTACACATATCAATACTCTTTGACTCATACATCTATTAATATAATTCATCTGTTAGAGAATGAATACCTCTTTGACGATTTATCTTCGTAAAACAAGTATCATCGTTATTCATTTAAATACCGTTTACTGTGTTCAATTGCTTTCAATATGTTTTTATTACATAGAAGTCTAATCATAATAAATTATCGGTATAAGGAAATATGTTGACTGTAATGTGGTTAGATATAATGAAAGGTTTAGAAGAGTAAAAATTATTAATTAGTTGCTTAAATGTTGTCAAGCTGCCATGAACGTTGGAGGATATAATAATTTTTTGGTCACAAAATTAAATCTACCACCAGAATAAAACACATAAACATGCATCGATTACTTAAGGTAGCTGTCCAAATAATTGCTGCATTTCTGTTATTGTCCAGAATATTGGTGACAAGTGGTACCAAAAAATAAAGTTTATTGGAAAAATGTTGTTAACATTTAGTACTATTATTATTAGTATCATTATTTATCTAGTAGTGTTATTATTAGTACTGTTTTAAATTTTTCAATTGCTCCAAGAGTCTTCAAGTGTTTCAGAGTTTTGCCTACTTTATGGTGTATAGAAGCATAATCTCGTTCTTACCTATCAACAGATTGAGGAATTACGACATTTTAATAAACACTCTTCAGCAGACTTTGAGATATCTCAACGGATGTTTGAGGTACACTGTGAATAACAGGAATATATTCCTAAAATTTTTAATTTTATAATCCTTCACTTCATGAGATTTTTAAGCTTATGGAATACACAAAGGACGGCATTAGAAACTTTTACTTGGGTAATGAGACGTACCGAAAATACATAATTTGAGGAATATCTTAGCGGGTACTGACAGGATCAATTTTCCCCGCTTTTAATCTCATGAAGCTGAACCAGTTAATCAAGTTCAGTTCAGATGTTGGTGCTCATATAAGGGGAGAGTCATCAGGTACCTTTAATTCAATGGCGAAATGGAAACATCTCTGGGTTCAAGAGTAGATATTTTCCTAATCTCCAACCACGTTCTCTCCCTCCCTTCAAAAGCGATCGGATGTATAAAAGAAATTTTATTTATCCAGTATTTGTTTTTACCTGACAGGTGTCACGACCAACGAATTATACTAATGGAACGCGCTCTGGGCCGGAGAAACCGAGCCGAAATCCTGGCCTGCGTTCCGAGTCTGCAGGCGCTGGAAATGGGCAAGAACTCACTCCGCCCATATGTCTGGCATTCTAGTAATGATCTAACATCACTTTAAAACGCCTTCTAGACTTAATAATATTGTTAGATACCACAATTTATTTATTATTACAAAATAACTTATTTTTGCCGTGGATTTTTATTTTTAGCTAATAAAACAGATTTTTGTACAATATGAAAATAACTGAGATTTTGACTTGGTATTTTACTTATAAAGTCGCAAACGAAGATTACAGACATTAAAATATTTCCCAGGTAAAAAAACAATTTTTTAATGACAGTATTTTATTTCAAAGTAAACTACATAAAAATGTACAAACTCCAATGGCTGTTGCATATGAGATTGAAAATAAAACATTGTTGCAACTGCTTCATTTTTTAGACATTTTCTTAGTGTGTCAGCCCAAATTAAATGGTAATCATGTTCAGTAAATTGTTTACTGCATAAAACAGCATGTTTTGTTGGCTTAAAATTTTGTTCTCTTTGTCACAGTAATCCACTTTTTTTAATAAATCGTCATCATTCAATGGAAAGTTAAAACAAACAAATAATAAAATACAGGTAGCTGAAAATCACAAAGATCTAATAATTATAAAGTAGAGTAGGTCAGTAGATATTGTTTTTAGCAATGATTTATAAGTTTATGCATTTATAAGTGCTATAACGACCAACATTGATATCTTGGATCAACGCGGATGAAATAATTGAGTGATAAGCATGTTTTACTCAACTATATAATTATTGTTCATGATAAAAAAAACGATAGCTTATTAATTTAATTATTAACAGCCTTACCGTACTTTTAGTTATTTGGGTAACCCTGTCAATAATTTGGCAATACAGAAATTAATATTGGTGAGAATTATTATTTTAGAAGTTAGCAACTCGACGAGTTCTTGCCCACTTTAAGCGCCTGCAAGTCCATGGATACACCCGAAACGCACAGCTGTGTGCGACCGGAAAACACAACATGTGGCTTATGGGCAGTGCGCGTTCCAGTAGTATAGTTCGTTGGTCACGACATGAATAAACGTGGCAAGTGTTTTATTCTGTGATCGGTGTTATTGTTGTTACACTAATGAACTATTATGATAGTATAGGTCAGCCAGGTAAGGAGAGTATACATATTAACTTGCATAAGCTAAAAGCATATATAAATTAAGCTAAAATATGAGCTACATACAGTAAATTACTAAATATTTCATTGTCTATTCCTTCTGGGGATAAAAGTATAATAAAAATATATTCTTACTATGGCAGAAAATAAAAAACCATTTGCTAAGTTTTACCAGGAATAACAAAACATTTTACATTTAAGCACTTATTATTATTATTATTAGTAGTAGTAGTAAAAATAGGATGTAAATTTGAGCAAATATTAGGTATGCAGTGCTTGGTCAGTACGAGTAATGCAGATATAGCAAAATTATGTAATTATCTAATTTTATTATACATTTAAAAACTGTTATAAAACCCATATTAATTGTCTTTATATATATTAACATATCGGAAAAAATATTTGAGAGAAATATACTAAGGACGGAGTTAATAAATATGGCTATAAATATACATGTTTTATCAGTTTTTATTGATCGTGTCAACAAGGCAATCTCAAAATTAGCTTCGGAAATATAATTAACTCGAAACAAAAGTGCTCATAAACGTGAAAACCCTATAAATTTGCGTTCGAACCCCGGATAACTAATGGTATCCAATATTTAAAGATTTTTCGAAATAAAGGCACACATTAAAACTAACGTTGCTCTTAGAAATCTTGAGGCCTCGTTTTATTTCCAGGGAGGGGTGTTTATTCCAGCTTAAAAGGGCAATTCCAGCAAGGATGAGGAGACCGGACAAACAGAATTATTCATCCACCGTTATGGCAATGGAGGGCCGGCACGTTGCTGTTGACACCTCATTGTGTAATAAACCTGTCCTGTCTTAGTTTTGCTTGACAATATTTAACTGTGGGAAGTTTCGCAGTATTTCGATGTATACTGAAACTTACTGTACTTACAGTTATTTGTAAACATAATATGCGTGTCACGTACATTTCAAATATTTTTATGACGAAACAAGCTCATATCACTGGCTTACAGACTATATTACTAGTGTGTATTTTATATTATTTTTAGTAGGTATTTAATAATGAGGCAACAATGAAAATTTACTTGTCAGATTTGAACTTAATGTCAGTTTAATAAACTCAGATACCTCAGATAAATGGCAGATAATGTTTGGGAATGCTAATGAAATGACAAATAGCCTATGGTAAAGTATTACAAAACATTTTCCGTCAAAACGCGACCGATTTCCTGACCAATCTTTCTCTTCCTTCGTAGATGAAATCAGAACGTTCTAATGCATGTCTGAGAATAATTGCACGAATATCACAATGTTAGTAAATGGGGTGGGCAGAAAAAAATTTGATAAAAAAAAAAACTAGTTCTCACTAAAATTAATTGTATTGTTTAATATTAAAATCACAATCCAGATTAATTTACATGATCGGCGAGGAACTGCATCGATTTCAGAAACTCTTGAGCAGAAAAGTTATTGCTATGGCACTGTTGAGGCGGCATTGTCCAGCGTACGAGAACGGGCGTGGTGGGCGTAGACGATAACATAACCGCTTCCATCATTTCGCCACCTTCCATATAACTCGTATCGTAAGAGCTTTCTTTGTGATTTATGAATTTATAACACAATAGTAAAAAAATAACTGGATGCCTCAAATAATCTAACGGTCAAACAGGAGACTGCAGAGATTTAGTTTTAAGGGATTTCCTATCAAACCGATGCTAGATAATGGGTTAATATAATTTTAAACTGTGTAAAAATGCAGGCTATCCCAAAAATAGAGGGTTTCATGTGGCAATCTCAAAACTTTCAAATGCAAACACACATTTTGTTGTACATCATTTAGTTAACTAAGTTCTTGCGTCTTACTCATTTTGGCGAAATAACGATCTTATTATGTATATTCGTTTTAAAACGGTGGAATAAAGTTTATGGAAAATACTGAATACCAATAAGTGCCCAGTGAAATTTAATTTTAGTTTTGGAAGTTGTTAGTCAATTAAGAGGCCAAACAGTAAAATAAAATATTTAAAAATCTGTTTTCACTACGATAATAAATATAGCTTAAACCATTTGCTCGAGCTTGGCTACATTCTTAGCGTACATAAAACGATGGTCGAAGTACATGCTGTTGTTTACAGGCATAGCTGAATTCTGTTGTGTAATCCACGAACAAACCGTAACATTTCTGAGTACGCAAAAATCCAGGCTCAAGCACAAGGCTGTAGTTTTGTAATGCAGTGATTACAGATTTAATAATGTTATATTTTGTTGCTGTGTCTCTACTTAAAAGGTCAGCTACTTATATAAATACAATGTAAACTACCACTGGAAACTAATAAATACGGTTTATTTGGTGCAGTTTTATAATACTTAGATATGGAGAAGAACTTTGTTATTCTATTAAATTCTCACTAGTTCATAGTTTTTGATTATGGACATTTTTATATTTTCTAAACAGTACTTTTAATTGTGGTACGCTGCTTCAGTTTATATGAAAAACACTGCGTCTGACAATAATGCAAGCCACTCAGGGCCCGATTAACCAGTAGGCTAAGTAGGCTGCAGCCTAGGGCGCGAGACCGGTGACGATTTTAGGGGGGGACGCTTCGGAGTTCAAGATGAAGTGCTTTTTATATGTAGTAAATAAAATGGTATGGTCTAAAACTTCACTATACATTTTTGTACATTATTTACACATCCACCTAGACCTTAGATTTACTCCATTTACTTAAAAATAACTATTAAGTAGAAAAAGAAATTAATTAAGTAGCGATTAGTGACAACGCATAGTAATTATCGTAACGGTAGGGAAACTAAAAGGGAAATTTTGCTTCGCGCGAGGGGCGCCGCCGGCCGCCGCCCTTCGCCGTTTGCAACACTGACGCTCTCTGACAGATAGAGACAGAGTGTAGCTGCAGCTGCAGTCAGTCGTCTCCTCGTCTGCACTGTTTGTTTTAGGCTTATGGCCTATGAATTATTTGGACTTTCGTTGTGATTAATTGGTGTCATTGCTCGTTATTATAAACACTGACATTTATTCGTAAGTCGAGTAGAGTGTTTGATACTGAAATATTGGAAGAAGCAGTGGTTTGCTTGTTTTACATATGTAGGCTACATTATGAGTAAAAAACCAAGTGGTTCCGAATACCGTAAACGGGCCCGGGAGCGTAACGAACGGGAAAGTGCTCTTCTAAATAAAATTCATAGACTAGACGATTTTTTCAATAAACCCGAAACTCCCAGTTGTTCTGCTGAGACATTGCGGTCGTCACGGGAACTGAACGAAACGTTGTGAGTGAGGACAGCGGTGTTATAGTGGAAGTGGAAGTGATTCAGTAGCCTGCCAGTGCCACTGCTACCGATGTCTCAGACACCACAACGGAAAATTGCACCTGTACACGTCCCTTCACCACCATCAACCGAGCAATAGCAGATTTGGGACATCAGTTGCAAGATTGTGTACCAGCAAATAAAGAGGTAACCGATTCAAAAAATCTTGATGATCCCGCTTTATGGCTGGTAAATGAGGCATTGCGTGAATACTTTGCAGTGCACAGCATCAATCAAAATGACAGTGGGGATTTTTCCCAATCAAAGCGGCAGTATTCTGACCAAAACCGTTATTTGAACAAAGCTTGTTTTTTCAAAAAAACTTGTAAATGGAGAGATTGTAAAAAGAAACTCATTTAGTTTATTCCAAATCAACTGGCTATGTATACTGTGCTCCTTGTAAGCTCTATGGGGGGACGACTGCCTTAGCTACATTGCGGCTTTAATGATTGGAAAAATTCACACAAAATTCAAGAACATGATAATAGTCTAGAGCACAGAGAATGTGTGAACAAATATTTGACCCGGATGAATGCACCTCAGAGAATTGATGCAAAACTACTTGAGCAGCATCAAGTAGAAGTGAAGTATTGGAGAGATGTATTGTCAAGAGTTGTTGAGTAGTTAAGTATTTAACTTCTCGAGGGCTTCCGTTTTATGGTGAAAAATGAAATTTTTGGAGTCAACCAGTAATGGTAATTTCCTTGGCTGTATCGAGCTTTTGTGCAAGTTTGATCCTTTCATGGCTGACCATGTTGCTCGTTTCGGAAAATAAAGGTAAAGGAGTGCCCTCATACTTATCTTCCACGATCGTTAACGAGTTTATTACTCTGTTAGCTGACAATGTTAAATCCAAAATCGCGTCAGATATCAAGAATTCTAAGTATTTTTCGATTATTGTCGACTCTACTCCAGATGTTTTCCAATGTGGATCAATTGACTTTTTGTCATTCGTTTTGTAAGCACCTGACGGGTCACCTAATGAGCGGTTCATAACGTTCATCCCAAATTGTGGCCATAAAGGGGAAGATATGGAGAAGGCTGTGATAAATACTCTTGAAAGTTTGAACTTAAATATCAGTGACTGTAGAGGTCAGATTTACGACAATGCAAGTAACATGTCTGGGTGTTACAAGGGGCTTCAAAATCGAATCAAAGAGCAAAATCCTTGCTCACTACGTTCCTTGCGCAGCTCATTCGTTACAGCTAGTAGGTTCGACCGCTGCAGAAAGTAGTAGTAGTTCTGTTGAATATTTTGCCCTGGCACAGCAAATGCACAACTTTTTCCATTCATCTACACACAGATGGGAAATTCTCTTGTCACAATATGACAAAGAATGTTTGACAGTCAAGACCCTTTCGAAAACTCGCTGGAGTGCAAGAGCAGGTGCAGTAAAGCCATGCATAAGTCATATAAACAAATAATCGCAGCGTTACAAGACATCACTTCAAACGAAGAAAATAAAAAAGACGTACGACTTGAAGCCAAACAACTGATAGAGAAGCTCCAGTCTTTGGAAATGACCATGATGATTTGTTTTTGGAATAAAGTACTCATGAAGTTTCATGACATCAGTGTACGATTTCAATCTGAAGATGGAGACTTAGATCAGACAGCACTTTCGTACGAGCTCCTAGAGTCTTTTCTAAGTTCATTAAGAAATGAGGAACAATTTTCTAACTTTGAAAGTGAGGCAAAGCTTATGTGCAATTCTCAAGAGTACAAACAAGACAATACAAGGAAAAAAGAAACCAAAAATCCCTTTTGGAGAAAGCAAAGAGGGGCACACTGAGTTTGATGGGCGGAAATCATTCCTGATAAATTGTTACTTACAAAGCAATTGATACACTCCTAGGGCAACTAACAAGGAGAAAATCAATTTATGTCACACTACGAGACTCCTTCAACTTTTTATGGAATTTGAATAAAATTGAGAGTTCAATCTTGAAGGAAAAGGCAACAAAGCTAATGAATGAATATTCAACAGACCTAGATGATTCATTTCCAGATGAGTGTTTTGTATCTTCAAAAATTTTTTAAAAGATGATAATACATTCTATGAAGAGGAAAATGTACTGTCAGACAGAATGGAGGAAAAGAAGAAAGTCAAAACCGACCGGGACTAAAGCCTACAGGCTATTGAAACATGTAAAAAACCCTAAAACTTGAATCTCTTTTTCCGAACGTGGAAGTGGCATTGCGGATCTTCTTGAGCATGGCGGTGTCTAATTGCAGCGGAGAGAGAAAGATCCTTTTCTGCTCTTACTCGAGTCAAGAATTATCTGAGGTCGACTCTACGGCAAGAAAAACTCCAGGCACTCGCTCTCTTATTTATAGAAAGTGACTATGTACAGCTCGTTCCGTTTGATGACTTGATCGATGCGTTTGCCTCATCAAAAGCACGGAAGAAAGACTTTGTTTAATCAGGGAATATATCGTCATGAGAAAATAAAAAGTTCTTTTGTTAACAGTAGGCCTAATAATTTTATAGTTCTAGCTCATTGTTTGTTATTGTGATTAAATGTTCAAGTCACCAAGTTGTATACCAAAGTCTAATGTCATTTCTATGTAACTTAATGTACTTGAATAAACCAGAGAAAGTTGATGACCAATTTGACCATGTTCATTGATTTATTATAAATCCTTTTCAGTTTCAATTTAATTAAACAGGGCTATACGTAGCTACTAAGCTTTCTTATTAAAATGGACAACAATAAAATCTCCATTATTATGGCAGCATTTATACTGAAGTAAGAAATAAAATTCACATAATTTTAACAGCCTTAAAATTACAGTATGCATTTTAATTTATTTTGAAAAAAATAAGCCTACAGATTTTTTGAAAGTAACATTACAAAGTGCTGAACTTTGAATTTTTGTGACTATTTAATGATAGTAATCTACAAAAAAATGTATAAGAATTAAAAACTCATGTAAGGTTTGGCTGTAGCTAGGACACATTTTTGTATGTCCTACAAAACCAGTGGTAAATAAGAACCCTTGATTCTCTTTAAAGAATGTTACCTACAAGTCTACAACAATAGACCATATTCCATTTTAAAGATACAAAATAAATGCTCAGCAGTAAGCATCCTTTACCTTTGCAAGTTTGCACTTTCTATAATTTTTTGTTCGTTTGTTTGTGTGTTTTTAGGAAATGACAGCAAAACAGCATAGTTCTTTTAACCGTTGAATTTGAACATATTACATAGCAGTTTATACATACATGTATCATTAGACCTTTGAACAATAATTAAAGTTTATAGTTAGTTGCTGAATGTTGTTCTTTTCCTAAAGTTTAATACTCTAAATGGTCTCTCTCTGTAATGGTCTTTAAATTTAAGTAAGTTGAAATTTTATTACAAAAATATAATATGGCCGCTATACAGCAGAACACTTTTTATTATTGAAAATTGACAGAGGGAAGCGGCCGGAAACCGTTGGGGGGGGCGCGAAGTACAAGATAGCCTACGGGCGCCAAAAACATTAATCGGGCCCTGAAGCCACTTCATGGGATTTGTCTGAGTAAATATTCTTACATTGGTGCTTTGGATAACCATAATGGCAACGAGATAATAGGAGAATAAATAATTATGTAAACATACTCAATACATCCATAAGAGATCACTTAAACACTATATATAAAATCAATCTAATGAAAATATATGGATGTATGATGTATCCAGGTAAGTCGACAAAGATTTCATGTGTATATTTTAAATTTTGCATTAAACTTTATTTCTACAAGAATGAGTTCAGTTATACATAATAATTGTGTCAACATGTTTTTAGATGATCGAGGGCATGAAATTCAAATGAAATAAACTATAGATTTGAAATTTTGCATGGAACCTCAACAAAGACTGTTATGTCACGTGTTGTGGAGTAGTCATACCTTGTATTCTCACAACGTAGAAATATTTATTTCATAAATATAAATCACGCTCTTAATATGTGATACATATGCAGTCAATACAACTAATATAAAGTATCTATGCTGTGAAAGATCCGAAAGGTTCTTAGGTTGTATATTTATCCATGCAATAAATTCACGATAGAAACGTTCTAAAGTTTTTAAATTTGGCAAATACGAACAGATCCTCTTGGTTTGATTAAGAACTTTATTAAGTTTAGTGTCAAAACGTTAAAGAGCATAGAAGATACAACAAGTTACAAATTTTACAAATTTATATATCGATATTATGGGGATCGATATATGATTGTAACGATATACACTCAGAATAAAAAAATTAAAAAAAAACTGTGTTTACTATGAAAGATGACTACATGGCATTCAGTAAATTACAAGCACATGTCATGAAGTTACCTTAAGAGTTTTGTTACGCCCTGTTGGTTTCAATTAAGATATAAATTTGTTTTATATGACGGATGAATTATATATACTTCCTTGCTTACCTTAAACCTCTTTAATAATTCTTTATAATAACAGTATATATTGTTATAGTTGTTTAATTTTGTTCTAGATATCTTTTTATTTGCCTAAAGGTTTCTATAAACCCCTATTTTTAAGACCAGTTTAGCCTAACGATCTGTACAGGTAACCTTAAAACGAAGTTATATGGTGAGCTCTATCAACGTTTTCCACCCACTTAAGGAGCATTTCAATAACTGCAATAAGTAAAAATTATAATAAAAATATAAAATCGATATAAGTAAGTATTAAGATTCCAATGGAAGTTTAAATGCATATGTTGAAACATAAAATGATTACACGAAGGGGCCTCCTCACCAAGGCCTCCTTCGTCTAAGGGGAATTAGCTTCTTCATAACTTCGGATAGACTTACTTTACTGTATAATACACCACCTTATTTTACTGACAAATTTGAAGTTTGACGCAGTTTTTTTGCTTTAAGTTCTCCTTACCTTACATTCTCTCTTCCCACATCAGTGCGATTTAAATCAGTGAAGCCACCATTGGGACATCTAAATCATATTGTCTTACTATAATCCTATTATGGATTATTTGGATTAATTCCTTCAAACTTATAAATCATAATAGTTCATTGCCTAGGAATTATTAGCCATTTTTAGTTGTATAAGGAAAAAAAAACTTATTTTTCGTTAAATTTATATAGTAGGTTTCCCCAACAAAGAAATCGATGTGAGCCGTAAAAATTTTGGTGTACGTCAAAATGGAAGTCTAAGGGAAAGTTAAAATGTCAAGGTATTCGTGTTAATATATATTAGTATTATAAGCATTATATGGTCTTATTAAAATATCAATGAATAAAGACTCGATGTCAGGAGCGTGGTCGTAAAACTAACGCTGTCGTAATGATTAGTCTTCAAAGTGGGACCAGACATTGATATTTGACTTCATTGAACCCATAACCTCTTGATATTCTAATTATTCAAACTCAACAGGTTCAGCTCTCCTCAGAATCTATCATTGCGTACGTTATATAAGTTGTAGTATGTTTAGGAATTTAAGTAATTTTTGTTTTGTAATCGTCTTTTGTTGTACGTAGAATTTATTTTACATGTTCCTATTGTGCATAAATGCTTGTGATTTTATTGATCTATATTGATTACAACTTGATTCCAACTGACAAGTAATATTATAAGTACAGGGGTATATTTTGATGTAAGTATATCGGAAATAAATATTTTATATACTAGTAAAAAGCACACCAAACCATCTATCGCGTAACAGGATACACTAAAAGTTATAACATTAGCAAATATCAACACACACTTTGTGGAATATGTGTAATGTGGCTATATAAATTTATTAACTAACCTATCTTTTTGGCATTGATATCTCGGCTGTTAATATACGAGTAACCATAACAAATTCGTTTCCCGAATTGGAAGTTGACATATAAATTGTTTGGATGATTTTAACTGGCGGATGAGATTATTATTGTTACCATTTAAGATATACTCTTTTTAGAATGTATAGTTAAAGAACTATAAACTCTAAATAATTGTCTCTACAAATGCAGGGAAATTTACTTTTTTGCAGGGCTGTTTTATTTGCACAAGCAATTTAAGACAGTTAAGACATTAGTGTGTGCGTTTTATTATAGTCATAAGCAAATATGGGCATGTGGAATATGATGGTACAAGAGAGATGTGCAATGTATATCTCTCGAAATGACAGATGTCAAGTGGCAATCCTAACCAAATTGCAACCTGTCAGGTGAAAATGACAACACTCACTGACAGAACATATATCTCTGACAGCTTACAAGTGTGTTCATTCGTATCTCTATTAATTCTCTCAAGTTTAAGCTCATTGTATGAATACAATTGCTATTCTGTGTTGACTTAATCAATCATCAGAAGATCTTCAATCACAGTGAACATTTCTATATTGAACTTGAGTAGTTATTGCCTGTAGATTGGTATTGCAAGTGTAATTTTGCTTTAAGTTCCATAAAGAAAAGCTATTCCCATGAAAACATTCCAATTCGTGATAGTTAATTATAAACAATGCCTAAAATACGACTAAGTTCTGCAAAAAGTATTAAAATAAATAGTGTCAACTTGACCTTTTAAATTTTGCTTGCCTATAAATAACAGTTTTGTAGATAACAGATATAAAGGTTTCCTTCACGTTGAACATTTTCATTTGAGACTCCGCTCCTCGAAAAAGTATTTTTTACAAACAAATAGATCTACCAGTATGCGCGATTTTAAGAGGTAAAAATGTTTAAAATGTGTTATGGCCTTTCCTGACAAGGCGGATACTCACCCCACAGATAAATTACCACTTTTAGTTTAAATCCTACCCTTAAAGCGCGCGCGCGTGTGTCTTGAACAATAAAATTTTAATCCTGGAATAGACGAGTATACATCTGATCAAATTTATATTCCTTGTACTTAACTTTAAAATCCTTCAACAATAAAAGACACATTGATGGATTCCGTTGCATCTTTGATTTGTAGAGATAAGATAAATTAGTCCCAAAAAGCAACTAATCTAACGCTATCGACTTCATTTTACGTGTGGAAACTGACTTAAACATGAAAAAACACATTTTAAGATTGTTTTGTTATATCTCACATATTTGTACGTTTTTTGTATCCTTCAAAAAGTCTAGAAATATAACCTTAAGGAATTCCTATTTTAGTATTTTGCTCATCTCAGATGTATCTGATACAAAAGTTTTGACTGCCAGGGTTAAATAGGTATTAATTCTGCACTGTCGATTGCAGAATAAGAAACGATAACAATGAGTCAAGGTTTGTTCTTGAAGTGGGCATTGATGTACTCTAACTTTCATTATATTTTCATTTACATCTGATTTAAAAAGTTACAGCTGATTGTTCACAGACAATGCTTAGGTAACCAGTTCACGAGGTCCTGAGGACTATATAGAGGATTATTACCTACATTGTATGAAATGTGAATCAATTTTTAAAAAAGCATAAGGATGTAAACCAGACTAAATCTACATCTCTTTGGTGGGCAACTGGTACACCTAAAATTGTAAGTGAAAACAGTAAATAGCTTTTTAATATCCAACGCTATATAATACGTCTGGGGTTTGAAAACTTCAAAGGGATACTCTCTCGCTAGGGATAAATAATATTAACAAACTGCAAGGATCAAAGGGTGTCGTTTTCTGGTAAAGGCATGACATCTTATTTAATAATTTACTGCCTTTTAAAAGCCTTTGGGGAATGTTCTTCTTTAATTTGATATATAGTTTAATTTGAACCTAAATCAGCTACAAAATTATGAATGTTGTAATGTAGGTACTAAATAGTAATAAATATTATATTTTACGATTATAATACGAAGGGTTACTAATATTAGTTATAACTTGTGCTATTATGAAAATATTTGCTTCCTTAGAACGTAAAGTTAAAGGTTTTAGTAATATGACTCCTATATACAGAGTGAAAGTTACGTCTTAGAACAAATTTATGACTTTTAAACGACTACTAAAACTAGAATGCAACTGATACAGAGAGATAACAAGAGGTAACAGGCCATTGTGGATTAATTCAGCAGATGGGGGACTCTAACATTCCCACTACTTTCACTTAACGGTGTACTTCTTTTAACAACAATTATTTCTGATTAATCTAAACACATTGCCTGACGACCGGATGGGGTCATTTTAAACACCTGCTTTGAAATCAGTTCACTCAAATAAGTATTACCTTCAACATTAGTTATTTATTATGTATAATGTATTAAACTTCTTAGAAATTTAAAGATCAATGTATTCCGACTGGACCAAGCGTTTGAAGTCAAGTGTCCGGCATTGTTTTCTGGTCAACTAGAGCTTTAGAAAAATGTCTAACTAAACATAGGCTGTTAGTAAAGATTTTTTTCTTACCCCCGATGGGCCGTTTCCCAAAGTTGATATTGGATCACCATTTACAGAGAAAAGTAGTTTACTATGACCAGTAACAGTATGCCAAATTTGGTTGCTATATCTCTTGCATTTTAAAAACTAGAAAGACATCCTAGGACTAATTGTCACCCTGTGTATTTCAATATAGTTAAATTGCATAGTATCCATTGTATAACTACAACCCTATAATTTGTTTGACGCTATGTTATTTTTATTGTCTTGACTATAAAAAAGATGTTGGAAATGGAGCTTGTATTGGTTATTAATTATTTAATCACTACAATGAAAAACAAACCAACCAAATACTGATAACTTTTTACTTTGTGAGGCCTTTCGATGTAATGTGTCTGAAGAAGATAGCTTTCCTAACGAAAGCCCTTACAAATTAAAAATTATCAGTATTGGTTGGTGTGTTTTTTAATGTAGAGGCTGAACTACAATAAAGATAACTTGATTTGCGTAAGTAGTTTACAACAGAGGAAGAATTGTTTTATGTAAATAATAAGATATAATTAAATGAAGAGAAGCATTTTCTTTCCTTATAGACCATGTAAAATCTTCCTGAAATATACTACTGTATTCGTCTGATTTATACCTGCAAGTATGACCTGCACTGATACATTGGTACAGTAAAATCCGATGTATCACATACAGCTGGGCAGTACGATAAATTTTGGCACATAAGTAACAGCAAATATCGAGATATGGAGTTTTATGTTTGATAAATAAGGCTAGTAGTGTATTGTGGATAACGAATTGAGTGAGTGAGGCTTCCTCCATAAATATGGAGGAAGCCTCTCTTCTTGAGTCTATAATACTAAAACTAGTATAATACTTAAACATACTGAAATAGCCAATGCTACAAGTTTTTTTATGGATCTCAGAGCACCAACTACTACGTGTTTTACTCTAAATAACCAGTCCACCAAAGTTAAAATACTTAATGATAGAAATCGATTGTATGTAATGCCACAATCGATTCACCTAAACAGCTTCACCCACAGCACATCCTTCAGCAATTTAACATATACCATGTTAAAAACATAATTCAAAGAAACTTTCCTCTATGTGTATTAAGAACATCGCTAAATACACACCTTTATTTTATTACAGCGTCTCAGACTTGACTCCGAGAATGTGGAATCATGTCCAACTCTGTTGCTCCACTGTACTAAGGATCTTGTAGAAACATCTTTGTGCGGACAATTGGTCAAAATGAGACAGTAAGACCGATACTTCACCTTTTTATAGGTGTCTCTAATGTTTCAAAACGATATAAAGTTTCGTTTTGAGCTTCTTTCGTCGCCGACTTTCTTTTGATCTCTTCAAACAGACATGACTTGATTCCAGGAGTCTATTCTGAGATAGTGTCATATACAAGACGCTGCAATAAAAGGAAGGTAAACTAGAGCTAAACTTAATATTCAGATTGAATAAACCCTTTATACCATAGCTACGTTATGTGTAGAAAACACAGTTGCTCCACCGTGCTTAGACATCGTATCAGAAACATCTTAAGTGTACCTAACTGTGTACCTAACAGTTCTCCAATGTATAATTGTCTGTCACGTCGAAAAAGGTTCGTTTTAAGCTTCTTCGTTGCTGATTTTCTTTGAATCTCTTCAGACGAAAACTATCCAGATTGCAGGAGTCAAGTCTGAGACAGCGTCAGATATCGGACACTGCCATAATAGAAAGGTGAACTGGATCTAATTCAACATTCTGAAACGAAAAGCAATCTATACCGACATAGAAGGCAGCGCAGTGTAGGTAGAGGTTTGAAAGTACTTATATAAATTAATTTCTGTTAATTGCATTCAAGAAAGTTTTAAGACAACTTCACAATATTCATTTATGCATTTGTACATTTATGCATTTTAAATTAATGTCTACACTTTTATGCATGATAAATGTATTTTATTTAAGTATTTAATAGATAATGGAGATTGATTCGTTGATGGCAAATACTAAAAGTGAGTTATGCGATGAATGGCGAATAAATATAAAGTTTTATTGCAACCATGTACAAAAAGGAAAGAAATAAATTTAAAAAACAAATTTATTCTTTACAGTAAGTTGTATTTGAAATTAAAATTATCCAGGTAAGTAAATACATTTGTTTTAGCGCATTAAATGTCTTTATCATAGTAATCACCTAGCAGTTTGTTACTACGAAAATACTGAAACTTACTATCGGCTAAGCTTTAACGTTTGGCTATAGAAATGATATATCTCTAAAATAATTTGATCTATAGTCTCGAGAATTTGCATGCAGTTTCATTTCTATTAAAGGACATCGAGTTTGAATATGTTGCATACTCCGTGGATTTAGATTTAGCGTTAGTTAAACAATTTTCATTGGTGTTACTATGCTGGCATGAATACAATTTTAAAATTATTAAAGCTATAAACAAACTGAGTACAACCTTATAATATTTAAATATTTTAAACAGCAATTAATACATGTAACTTATCAGGATTAAATGTGCTGTAGAATTGAATAATAGAACGAATCCTGTTTAGCGACACGTTGTATAACCTACTTCTACCTTGTATAATGTTTTAATGCTTATTATATTCCACTTATATCACCGAAGTTTGCGTTCATCTTATAATCATTGAGTCTGATTGGGATGTAAAACAGTAACAGCTAGAATGACAAATAGAATTTTATAATAAAGGAAAACATCGCACGTGGCAGTGATCAAAGAGTTTCCTTTGCCTGTAGCAGGAAACTTATCCTGGCTTGAACGGTCTCAATGTTTCAGTAACAGCTAGAATGACAAATAGAATTTTATAATAAAAGAAAACATCGCACGTGGCAGTGATCAAAGAGTTTCCTTTGCCTGTAGCAGGAAACTTATCCTGGCTTGAACGGTCTCAATGTTTCAGCGGTGACGAGGGGACCGGGCTGACTGCTCACTGAAATATTCAGCTGCAGACATTGACATGGCGATGGAAGTCCGGCGAGTTACTGTTGTTAAACCCTCACTGATTAACAAACTTGCAGGACCTCAATCACACAACGTTATCTCTGCCTGCCTGAAAAATTTACAATCTCTCGTTGAAAGGAACGTGTCTACTGAATTCTTTACTTTTTTATTTGAGTATACAACCGTATTGGCTTATAAGTTTTACTTTTTCGTCACGTGGATACTCTCTCCTCATTATAACGATCAATCAGATTTGTACGCACTGTTCCTAAAAATGCCAAATCCCAAACAGCTCAAACACATTCTGAAAACAAACTTTAAAGCATGGGAATTTAAATATGACATTTTAAACATAAAAATTATTTAAACATCAAATCAAGTAATTTACTTTAAAATTAGTTTAGTTCACAAACACTTCTACTAATAAAACATGCGTACCAATGCTAATTACTAAAACAATTTTATTTAACATAGAGTTTTTTCATACATACTTTTCACCCATATATATGGTTTTAAAGCTCAACTCACCACTTATCGTCTTAATAGTGAATGTGGCGGCTGAATATTGGATAGTCGAACTCAAGTACTAGACTATCTACATTTTGATTTTGATGTAAACTTTTAACTTAAATTTTAAATTAAAATTCATATTTTAATGAATGTTGGCTTCCTCAAAAATCGGATCCGTGCAAATTTAGTTGGAGAACTGTAGCTTAGGTAAATATGTAACAAAATAGTAATTCATAACACAGTAAGCTAAAGTGGTTAGTAACTATGTATTTTGAGTTGTAAACAACCCAAACTCTGTTTAAAAAGTATATGAGCTATAGAATCTTTGATGTTAATAAAACAATACCATTCAGAACCTACAATAACGTCGCTACAGATTTATTAATGTTTTTTCACTTACACAATTTTTATAAGAAGTATATTTAAAAATCTAATTTGAATTGTTTTACTATAACATTTTGAAAATTATTAATACCTTGTTTTGTAAATATTTTTTCAGTATATTAATTATTAAACGTGAACAAAGTGATCAATGGATTGAAGCTGTGGTAAATATAAGTGAAAATATTGATACGACACAATAATGTAAGCAATACCAAATTACAGAAGTAAGTTGTGTTAAGTACATTTTGCAAGTACAAATTAAACTATTTTTCCCATGCTTTTTAAAAACAATTAGTACATTATACAGTTTTATTACCAACAACTGTATAGCAATTCATACTATTTCTTTTATAAAAAATAGTAAAATCTGCCAAATTTGAGAAACTACGAGAATATTTTTGTGCTGCAAACCACTGGACAAATGTTTATATTATCAGAACATGATAATTTACGCAGCAGTTTAAGAATTTAATTAAGTCTAAAATGTTTTGCATGTTTTGTGATAAAGGAAGTACTCGTATTATTGTTTAAACATTTTGTTTATACACTTCTGCCCTCTTAAACTGAAGCCTGTAATACAACGTTGTTCAAGATAATATTAGCTCTGCTATTCCCTTCTCCACCTTTATGACTAAAGGTAGAAAGCAATAGAGCTATTTTCTTTGTATCTACTATTCTTTTCGTTTCCTTGTATCCTTGAACCATTCTTTACAATATTTTCGATCTTCAAACTAGCGACCATTGTACTAAGGTGTTCTCCATCTTTTTTGCCCATTGATTGCTAAGATAATTTCTCCAGAAAAGAAGAAAATAACTAAATAATGGTTTGTTCTCCAAAAAGACTTTGGTTAAAGCCCGTAGGGTAATAATAAGAAGGATCCTCCAAAAGAAAAAAAAAAAAAATATATATATATATACACACACACAAACATACACATTATTATGTCTAAAACTGGTAAAGCTAAGGAAACCAAATTTGGCACATATGTTTTTAATAGGTATGGGGAAAATAAAAATAAAGAATTGTGTTATTTTTTTAATATTACCAAAATGGCATCTGTTTATTTTAATATTTAAAGTCAAATAAAAAAGAACCAGTTTAGTTATAAAACATTTACTACACACCGACTATTTGGAAAATATTTTTGCAATTTCAACTGTACTAGTTTCAAAGGAATCTGTCAAGGCATAAGCGATCACGACCACTTCAAAGGTACGTTAGCAGAAGCTGTTAGCAGCAAACATTTTGTCTTTTGGTAAGTATCAGCTGTTTTACATTGGTAATAAAAAGGTTCAAATATACCAGATACTTCGCAATTTTTATGAAAATTACAATGGTACTTTATTATCGAAATCCATCAACGTATATTTGAGCCGGGAGCACCAAACATGTCATAGTTGAGAGTTTATCAGTTGTTTAGTTGTTTATTCTACAAGAGTATCTTTAAAGTAGTCCAGCTCGCGTATGCATTAATGGATTTCGCTGAAATAAGTACCGGTGGAATTGTCATAACATTTTCCAAATAGTTGGTACCTTGTAAATTTTTGTAAGTGATGTAATACAGCTGATGCATATCAGAAGACAAGACGTTTGCTTTTTCTGGCTTGTGGAAGCGTTGCGAGTGTTCGTGCTCGCATATGACATGACGGATTCCGTTAAAACTAGTACCTTGGGAATTGCAATAAACTTCTCCAAATTGTTAGTTTCTAATACATTTTTATAAGTATACTTGTTATTTGATATAAAAAGTTTTCACGAGACGCCATATTGTTAATATTAAAGAAAATAACACAATTATTTACCAAATTTAGTTTATTTAGCTGTACTACTTTTAGAGAATATAATTTGTTAATAAAAATTATGGCTAGGGGCTAAACGAAGTGGAAATTATCTTAGAAATCACACATAAATTCTGGAAATGCATTGCCAGCCCAACCTTTTTGTTACACCCTGTTTGTATATCATCTTAACCACATATTTTGAAGTAATGAAGTTTCTGAAAGAGACAAGTGTCTCAGGGTGAGATATTTTGTGTGGTTAAGTTCTTACTCACCGGTGCTTTACTGCGAGAAACGGCATTAGAATGTTTCCTTGAAAAAAATACCAGGTCCCCTTTTGTGAGTAAAATACACTTTGAAGGACTCTTGTTCTTCAAAACATCAAAGTAATGTTTCAAACTTGCTTCTTTTCGAAACATCAAAGCTAAAGCTTAAAGTCGTAAGTGTGATTAAAACTTTTCTGTTACAACCTTTTTCCTTACCTCACCATTTGCAACTCCATTGGTATAAATCGGAATTTTTAGCACAAAGAGTTTAAATTAGTTATACATGCAATTAAAAATTTCCTGATGTGACTGTAAACAGTGGGATAATAGACTGCACTTAAATAATCACTTAAGACCTAAGTGGAATACTAACAACATGAGGGCTAAAATGCAGTGAATAAACCGAAGGAATGTTACTCCATAGAAACATCAGCACAAACAACACGTCACGCACATCAGTGTCTAACGCTCTGAAATATACAGAGTTTAAGTCCCGCACAGGCTTGATAATTCCCAAACAGGTACAGGTATAGGTTACAGGTAAGGCAATAAAACTTGGTACATCATTACTGCGATTATAAACCTTCTTTTTGAAGTAACTACAATTTTTTTCATGCCAAGGGTATGGAAATCTTCCAAAGAGTCGTAAGGAAATCAAATTAGAGTATAGGTTGAGTGGTATATCAAATTAAACATCGCTATTTGTAGAGTGCAATACTACAAATCCGACATGAAAAGGTTCATTCTATAAAAGATTAAGATTAAGTTTAAAGTTTGAAACATCTATAATGTAGGTCCTGTTCTAGGTGGTTTAATATTCTTGTTTTGGCTCAAGTTGTGAAAGTTAAGCTTAGTAAATGAATATTGGACCTAATAAATAGTTTTTAAGATAGTTATTGATTCTTCACATCCAATGGAGGATGGTATACAAGGAGTCAGGCAAAATAATTTAACGAGAGCATAACTCATCATTTACATTACTTTTAACTAACAATATTGAGCTACAATAAGCACACTGCAACATTTAATTCTTCTTGTACACTCATTCTGTAAACGGCATGCTGTTTTTATGATAATAGTTGTATTATAATAGTAAAATATCACCTATTTAGTGTTGGTAAGTAGTTATTAACTACACTCTGTATTTATATTTGTTTGTTTGTGTGTTTTGGTAGTTTTAGTTTTTCTTTGTTATTGATAGTATAAGTATTATTTATTTGATGTAATATTATTTATAATTTCTATAGTTTTTTAAGATTTAATATATTTTATAAAAATACGTCTATAAGATTATCAAATAATAACTAAAAAACTAAGGTTTATGTTTAATTTATAGTTACAATCTCTGAAAGTTACCACTTAACTACTTTGCTTGTCCAGTATTTGTGTACACTATGAGCACAAGTATGTTATTACATCACAACGCCGTAGAGTTATACAATTTAATAATTCAACCTTATCAGAAAATATGAGTATTTTTTTCTTTAATACCTTTGAACACATTATGAAATATTAATAGACTTTGTATAATTAAATATTTCAATTCAATACTTTTACAGTTTAATATTTTCTAACAACTAAAGTAGTATTATATTTTAGCATATATTTAATGTTAATACATTTTTGAACATTATTAGTTAAAAAGAAATATTTTGGCAAGAAGGAAACAATGATGTTTATTACATAGAGTTTCAAAGTAAACTGTATAGTTACATACAATCTTCTTAGCAAACGTTAATTTAAGTATTCACTTTCAGGCAAGTTATGTTAAGAAAACAAGAACTTACGCTAATGCAAGTTTACCTTCCACTTCTTGCAGGGTACTTCGGTGTTTACCAAAGTTGCACGCTGATGTTTACAGACTTAACCGACTGGAAGTGTTTCGACCCATCGTCGGTCTCTAATATTAAGCAGGATATTAGACGATATCGTGTAGTATTATAGTCACTGCAATAGATTGTATTATTATCCGAGATTTACATAATATATTTTTATGTATACATGATTATTTAATAAATTATTTATGACATAACTAGATGATGAATGAAAAACTAATTAAGTGTTATCGGGCAAACTAATGTGATTAATCAAAACAAAGTAACTGTTACGTGTTTGTTATTACAATATGAAAGTAATTTACAGTTGTGTTGGAATTGAGTACTATGTAGGTTATATTATTATTAACAAAATCTTAATTTTCATTTAACAGTGGAATAGGTACTAGTAGAAATAGAATAGTAATTTGTATTTCTTTCTTTTATACAAGCTGTAGGCTAAACGTATCTGATTTAGACTTCACTATGCAATTCCTGGGTACTGCACGAAGCTGTCCAGCAGTTTCGCAATGATTTTTCCCGATAAAATAGGATAGATTTAGATGAATAATTTATTAAGTCAAAGAGGTTAACTAATTAATTAGGATGTTCCTAATATAAAATTTCGTCACATATGATCGGGAGAAAGCCAGAAGAGTTAATTGAAGAGATGAGGTTTTCGTAAAATCACTATACTTTAGCTTAGAAATGAAAGGTGTATTTACTGGTACACTTTTCCACTTTAATATTTTCATGTTTGGCTTCGGGATGCAATCTCTTATATAAACAATGTGGAACTGACCGACTGTAAGACATGATATTTCCAAATAACCAGTTAATTTCAGAGGATGCCACTCTAGGATTACTTTGACATATACTGTAGAAGGGCGCAACTATACAAAGTAAGTTTATTTTGCTGTTTATGCTGAGGTCAAATGTCGTTCCTGTGGGAGACAATCTGGAATGTATCAGGTGGCATCAATGACAAGGTGTACTGCGGTGTAAGGATAACACATATCATCTCAGATATACTGTGATAGACTTGATTATGTCTTGCTTGGTAGATTATTTAAGTTTTACATATTCAGTTCAGCGCATCAACTATTACCCTTGCAGATAATAATAAGGCTAGTCAGACCTCATAACCACTTTTGCATGGTAAAATACTTGAGAGAGTGTTTATAATATTAGACATAACCAAACTTATATAAAACGTGCTCATTACATTGTAAACTCACCGCTACCTTTACCTTCTGCTTTATAAACAAAAAAAGAAATTTTAAATTATTTTAGTATTAATACAGTAAAGTAATTTAAATTATAATCTTCTTACGTCGTGGAAAATAATCTCAGACAACTAAATTTACAGTTTCTGTACAAAACCTCTGTTACTGGTGTCACAGCCACAGTCTCATTTAAGCTTCATACAGTACTTTAAATTACATGCTTTGTTGCTAGCTGTTATTAGTATTTGATTCAAATATTTAAGGTCAGGTTGTAGGTCAGTCATAATTAAAAAATTTAGCTTATAAATCTAGCTTACGCTTAGGTTTGTTAATAAATAAAAACATATTTATAAACAACTAAAATACATATAGAAAAGCACAAATTGACTTATCTATGTCAGCGTTTATGAGAGCTAAATAAATCAGATTTTAATAATTTATAAAACTCCCACTTCATGTACAGTTCCCTTTAAATAAATATTTTAACATAGTTTTTATAATTCCTGTTAAAACACACACACACACACACACACACACACACATCTTCAATTTACCATGCTTATTTACAACACACGCCTAATATTTCAAACTGGTGCATTTTTATGCTCTGAGTGAAATAGAGGAGAACTTATATTGTTTGTTTAAGATCGGCAAATGGACCTTAAAAAGCTTTTCCTGCTTTTGTATCGACGACATAGTTCTTACTTTAATTTTTCATTGTAAATCAGACAACATACAGACCACAAACCCCCTTGGTCACCAATTAAGAATGGTATTATCGACTATGGTGATTAAGGCTTAGAAGTTACCTGGTTAACTGTTATGATATTACTATCAAGACTTGGTGTTTGTAATGTTCAGTTATCAATTTATTACAATTTTAAAGGCAGTACAATGAATATTTAGGTTTATCTTTGTTTTAGATAGAATATAATTATTCTTAATGCACGTCACAATTTACACAAAAACCAAGTGATCGAGACTTATCTGGAGAATATCTTTTCTTATTGAAGGGAACGATTCATGTCAAAATGAGCACACATTATAAGTTATGATATAACCCTAAAAAAGGTTTTTGATATTATTGACAAATACGCTGAAGAATTTGTTAAAACTTCATGTATTTAGAGTTGTAACTTTGATTAAGTTTCCACTCATAACTTGGAAACAATACGATATTAGTCTACCCATCTAGTGTTTCACTTATATTTATTACGCCTCTATTCTTAGTTACGACACAAATTGATTTTAAAGTTGGTTAGTTATATTATGTAACTGATTAGTCCTAGTAAAGGTTATTAGGTTCACTAATAGACAAGCTCCCTGTAGATTACAACACAGACCTAAATAAACGTGAAAACTGAACACATCCGCCCGTATGTTTTCTGTGCATCTCTAGCCAGGAGTCGAGTCGGTAAGTAGATTACAGCTTTCCTGACTTTATCCTCGTATTTCGATGGCTTGATATTTTATGGAACATCACACCTGTAAAACTACGTATGCTGCAGGGATGGAAAAGTATAATATAACTCAACTGCTGTGCAAATTGAGCTCAATTTCAATTGTGTTAAATATGAAGCAAAAATATTATTTAATAATATAGTAGCTAATATGAATATTTAGATATTTAAGACCAAGATGTATTTAATTTAAAATAACCAAACCAAATATTTAACTTTTCAACTAAGCATTTTATCGTGGTGGAAGAATAATTAATTTACCTTTTTTATATGAAACTAAAAAAAAGTCCCGCAGTACAAGTAAATTATATTTAAAATGCCGATATAGAGTTTGTCTTGTTGCCACGATCAAGAAAGTCTTTCAAAAGTGTATGTTTATTGCGTTGCACACGTACTTCATAATTTAGTGCCTTAAAATGGTGTTTGGCTATTTAACATACGGTAATGTGTAATTGCAGTCCAGGCGCTTCTTAAACCTTGATCCTTTGCAGCGCTGCCTGTCGGCTAGTAACATCAAAGGGCATAGGACATAAACCTTTCATAATTATCGGTCAAAGATTCTATAAAGGACATACAGACAAACATTTTATATATTATATATGTGAAATAAATTAAATTTGAACACTAGCAGTTACCCGCGGATTCGCATCCAATTTCGAATGCTTTGAACCTGTATGGGCACTTCTGTTTGGATTGAATTATATTTTCAAGCAACAATGTTGAGTTTCCTTGTTGCCACGATAAATATTTGTAAAAAATTGCATATTTATGGCCATAGTTATATGCTTCTGCGAATTTTAGTATTCTTGTGGCACAGTTTATTTTGCCTTGTTTTCCGATCAAGAAAATATATATCCATACAAAGGTATAGAAAGCATACTTCTGTCAAAAGACAAGTAAGAAGGGTCTGTCTTTAAAATTATAGTAAAAGTTAGTATCTTTTATATTTGCATAACAGTACGAACCAATCTCTGCATACGTAATATTTGAAAAAATGATCATTAAATAGTATGCTTTTAACAAAACTATTAAATTTATTATCTTGATACTTTATTACTCTGTGCTCAACAGTGGTTGCAGAAAAATGTTTAAATAAGTAGTGTTGTTACTATCAAGCTTAATCTATGCTTTTACACTATAAATGTAAAGCAGTTGAAATTAGTGGTTACGTTAATTAACCTTATAGTTGCGCTGTCATAAACAGTGTTTACTCAAAACAGTTGATTCCATTCCAACAGGTCCTACAATAGTTAAATTACTTTAATGCATCTTTAAAGACCTAGATGTGAATTTTCGTAATTTAAAGATCAGTTGGGCGTATCGCGGAGGGATTTGTGAAAATAAGATTAGGCTCATATGTTAACAAGTGACCCTAAGAATGTATAAGTAACATTTCAGTACAATCAGTCAAATAGTTTACGCGTGAAAGGGTAACAAAAAAACTAAATCGATTTTTGCGTTTATAAAACTAGTTACGATGAAATAATTATGAAATAAGATTAATTTGCTATTTTAATAACCAGTTCTTGTCTCCATATTGTTCTATGCAAATTAAAAGTTATGGAAACAGAATATTCTGGAGTTTTTCTAAAAACATTGCACTAGATTTATTTACTTTTCAAACGACTTAATTTTCTTTATGTACATATTGATGTAATGTATGTAGCTATAGAACTTAGACGTAGTACGACGTTTAACCTAAATAACTGCATATATTCTTCAACCCCATTATTGTTGTCATCCATTAGAACAATATTAAGGAAAATTGAATTTACCTTTTTGATCACGATTAAATTTGTCTTCTAAAGTACGTTAACCATCACCAAATACGCATTTTAATAACTTATTTAAAGGCCCAAAAGGGATTACTTCTGGCTGGCTTATACTTCCAGTCGAACCGACGCTAAGTACATAAAAAGTCCATGTGTCGTCACTGACCGCAAATATCAAGATTTTGGTTTTTAAGGGTAGATTGATGGGTCTAGTTTACTGCGAGGGAAGACTGTTGGAACAGATGTGGCTCTCTAAGTTAACAACTATTGCTAGCCTAGAGATAAGGGCATGACTCTACCTGGTTTGACTCTTGAGGCTGATACAGAGCCGGCTTCCCTTCTTCCAAGGAGACATAACTAAGATTAATGTCCACAATATTTCCTCATGGATTTTGACAGGAATCGGACCCTGCCCCCAAGCGAGAATTTCTTGTCGCTCAGGAAGCAGCGTAAAAGTCCTTTTAGGACTAGATGAATTTCTAAGCTGCTTGTCCTAAGAGATAGATAAAACACGGTAATCTGAGGTTTTCTAATGGCGAGTGGTGTAGCCATATGACCTATTTAATCTTAGTCACTTTTGACGAATAGTAGATGAGATCCTAACTAACCAATTTGTATGTCATTGTCAATATTAACTTAGAGGCACAGTTTCTCCCTACTATTGTATGACCCGTTAGGAGATTTATCGTACGGACAGATAGACAGGTATCAGATATCATTCATAAGAACGTGGCGGGAGAAGCTTTCCTAAACGCTTTACCAATATACAAAAAAGTAACAAATAGTCATGACATGCTTAATTCAGGTTTCAAATCCAAGCATGCAGTCTCTAAGAAACACACTTAAAACAACTCTGATTATTAAACCCGGACTAAAAAGTATATTTCACAACATTTGCTACGCAATAGCAAACCAGCAACGATTCTTAATATTTTCGTCAGTATTTAAACATTCATGAATGAATTAAATGAATTATTATATTAAAATGTAACCAATGGAAATATCCTATTTCCACCATACCTGATTAAATCATTGGGTAATCATGGGAAATCATGAGCATCACTAGCTTCTTTCATAGCACTTAACAAAACGTTAAGTGTAATTTTTTTATTTGAACGTGACTCCAAATGTTACCATTCCATCTGTTTATATTGAATTGCAATTTACTCTATCAAGTTATTCTTCTTTGCTATAAATGCTTTCAGATTCCAAAATGTATGCAATATATCTGTGATAATAATACTTATTATTACAAATACTTAAAGAGAGTAATATTAATTTTACCAATACAGTACTAAAATCAAGAATCACATATTAATTATACAATTTAAAATAATATTATATACTACCTCGTTTGTTTCGAAACACTATTAAAAAAATTACATATCATTTAAGAGAATAAATAACGCTGTTTACTAGAAATAATTCCAAAACAGACTGTTTACTTATTACATCTCATATAACAGAACAAGTATTTGAAAATTGTGTATGTTTTAAAATTAAGACTATAGCAGTGAGCTGGAGTATCGGTGATCGAAAGAATGGGGGAGGGGGTGTAAATGCCTGACAAGGGGGTAAGGGGTGTTCATTAGCGTGTCAGCTGTTGATATTTTACAACCTTCTGTATACATTTCTTGATTAAATTATATTTTATCAGTTTATTGTAGACGTTCACAAATATTTAATTCATAGCAGTGTGTATGAGATAAAAATAGTCTCCTTATTAACATACCAGAAACGATTGCGTTTCTGTAGATTTATAATTGAAATTATCCGTAACAAGTGTATGTAATCATAACTACTGATTATTAAGAAGCTGTATTTGAAACGTTATAATCTATAAACGAGTTGGTCTGTTCCAATTGACTAACTGTACATTTTTAAAACTATACAACGTCCTCACCAGCCAACTTTAAAAATTGTCAGATTTTTAAATAAATTTTAAAATTATAAGGTATATGATTAAGGTTTTACTTTCATATTGATATTATTGTTTTTTATTAATTTTTTATCTAAAAGAAATCAAACATTCTGCAAGATTTAAACAATGTTTACATACTAGAACATTTTTGAGGCATAAATTTACTGGGTTTTCAATTGAAAAAAAGTTACAGTTGAATGATATACGTATTTTATTAGGTTATTAAATTTTTATTAAATTAGGTATTCTTGATGCATATTTATTGTATGCATTCGATAGGAAAGCTATGCAAAAGTCTTCCTTCACTAATGAGATAAAGAGTCCAGAAACGATTACGTAAAAGGAAGTGACATAGCAAAAGGACATATTAAAATAGGAGACATCTTACGAGAGCGGTTAATTACAAAAGGAAATAAACGTTTCATGAAGATTAAAACTATAAGATTATCATTCAATTATATATAACAATATTTCAAATATACACATTAAATATATACTTATTATTGTTATTTTTCAACCAGTTTTTCGAATGGAATAATCCGAAAACTCGTTAACATTAAACAGTTTGATTAATTACTGTTGTTTCTTTTCTTCTTTCCCCAAGGATTTGAAAGTGAGGTGTTCCTGTAGGTTTACACAATCAAAGAACAAAATGCTTAGCAAAACATAGTGCATTACATATATTGTTATCTTTAACTGGTCTTTATCCCTTAAACATTTATTACTATTAAAGGGTATTTTATTTACCAGATTTAAAACGTCCGTTAAAAATTCTTAGTTTGTAATTTAGGGATAAATATATATTCAACTTGCAGAAAGTGCACTAATCCATTACGCTTATTTAGATACCAAACTTATCAACTTAGCATTAGTGAAACGTTTCAATCGAGAAGATGGAAAAGGTTACACGACAAATTGTAATTATTCCTAACTTAGGCTGCGTTATCATTCGTTTATTGACTTACCGTTTAGCGTATCACATACTACCAGCTTTTATAAAAGAAATCCGATTCCTGTCTCTCCCCATAATAATTCATGAACGAGCTGCAATAGAGAGTAAATAAAATAATACATTCTTTTTGCGTTTAATGACTTTTTTATATTTACATTTTATTCAAACAATAAGTTTAAATAAAATGTATTTTAGAATAAATTTAAAAAATTTTTGGGTCCTTTTCCTTTAAGGGCCAGCACCTTACAAACATACTGTACCTGACTGACAGTGCATTTAATCGTTTTTTTGGTGTTATTATTTCGTAGGGCAGTAGTCCAGGTACTACTTCTAGTATAAACTCGTCTTATCTTATTAATGATAAACTCGCGCCGCTTATCTTTTGCCTTTAATGAAAACCTGCGTTAGTTCTGTCTGAGTTTTTGGTTCAATAAAGCGTGGTGAGTTGATCTGGGCTTGGACTTTGCAAGCTCGAGTTAATTTTTTTTCTAAAAGCAAGCAGCGCAAAGCGCTGCGCAGCGGGCAAGCATCGCGTGATCTGAGTTTTGAATAGGCAAGCTAGGGTCTTTTGTGCTGGCTCTTAAAAGAAAAAGACCCAAATTTTTCGTTTTGCCATCTGTTTCAAGTTTTTCTTTCACATTATGTCTTATAATAAAAATAACGAGTTTAGTTCTGCGCAGTAGAGCAGATTCAAGTTGACAGTTTAAAGATTGTTACCCAATAATACGATAAAATAGCTTATTTAGTCACTATTGAAATTGTACCGGAATACAAACGGGAGTCGTATTCATTTTCGCGTATATACAATCTAAAGTAGGTGGATTGAAAACCTATACTTCACATTGATGTGTAGTATTACACCTCTTTGGAACAATTTATATTCGAAACTATGTTGAAATTATTTTAATTAAAATGTAAATATATTATTTATTATTGTTATTTATTAATATTTTTGTTAAAAAATAATTTAGATTAAACTTTTTAATATTATGTCTTATATGTATTAATTAGTTGCAAAAGCTGGTGGTAAATTTTTCTACTTAATCAGGAAACATGTGGTCTATGTTATCGAGCACTTAGAGTTGGCAAGATTGCCAACCTTTCGTAAAATCTATCAGCGAGGAACTTTGTGAGGTAAAAATCCCTTACCTTGTCTCCGCTCCTAGTCTTGTAGATTTTTATCAACGTACATGTCCTTAATACTATTACAATCGTACAAGTGAATATTTTCAAAAGTTAGCTACTTACCATGTACCTTGTAAACTCACTTTAACTTGCAGTAAAAGTAATTAATATAAGAGAAATACAAAAATTAAATTATAATAATCAACTATAAGTCCATGTTATAACGTCTTTTTGTTGTAAGGCTTAAGATAAAGCAACATAAACATTTAGACCTAATACATAATTAATTATTAGTAATCACGAAATAAGCTAAGATACTTAATTTTCATGTACAAGTCAAGAGGACATTATTGTGAAAATACTGTTTTAACACATATTTATTTTACTTCGAATATGCCAATTAGTTGTTAACTGAGTTACTTTTTACGGTAATGTAACATATGATTGTATTTATCGTGAGAAAATAAGTGTATTACAATATTGTTTTAGCTGTAAACACTACCTAGAAATAAAAATACTACCCTATAATTAAATTTAGATTTACTACACAAAGAGTTTTGCACAATACAATTCCTTTAATATTTTTATTTCACTCCTTGTGTTATGAAGTAACTAAACAGATTTCAGAATATTTATTCTTTTCAAAATAAAACTTCTACTAGTAATATAATAATCTATTTTGTTTTAAGCCTTCTTAAATTGTTAGTATGATTCAAGAAAGTTATAGTTTTAAATTTTTGTATAATTCAACCCTGTACATATGGCTTATTTAGAATAAAAAGGTACAATGAGAAGTACCTTATTATCTTTGCACTAATAAATGTTTCCAAATGTTAAGTTTTTTTCACGATTTTTAACATATTCATTCATTCACAGGAATTTAAATGCCAGTGAAAAAGAGCGTTCTAATTAGAAACACAATGCCTATATGTTACTGCAGTGTGTAAACTAAGCTCCATAAACAGGATGATAATTAATATTGTTAATGCTTACCTCTAGATGTCGGCAGTCCAACAAAACAAGCATTCAGCAAATTGTCCTGGTGACATAATGGGAACTCTAATTAAATTTACATAGGATTTAGTTAGTTTTGATAGTAAGTGAATAGTTATTACAGCTCTCAGTTGTTCTATTGAATATAGCCTAGCAGTTTTCAATGAAAATTCGGTGAACCTGAGACAATATTTTTAGCTTTCTCCTATTTTTTAAAATTAAATTTGACAAGCAGAACCGAGTTTGTGGACCTTCCTTTGTATTCCAGACATGTCGAAAACTACAGTCTGTACCATCTCAGTTATATAAATAGTTTATCCTTGAAAGTATGTAGTTGTGCGAATAATATTGTTCTCCCTGGAAAATCTCATCTGGTAACGTAATGTAGTGGTGTTGGACTTCAGATCAGCAGAAGTGCCTTCACGGATTATGCGATGAACATGAAACATAACAGCAAGCATCTTCCGGCGGAGCTGCTGACTGATTGTCTGCGGAGGATGAATCGTCGGACCACAATTGACCCTCAGGAGTCTTCAACTACTACACTGCTGACTACCTTGGAGCTGGCAGTCGCTGCTCATCCCCATGTGTAGCCATATGATTCATTTCAGACGCAACAAAAAGCGGGTTGTCGATGCACGACACATCATCAAAAAAGCTGTCGCCTTTGAATTGTGTGAATCTAACATAAAGATATCAAAATTAGAAATCACATAATCAAAATTACTCAAGAAAACCTTAATCTAATTCAAAAAAATTCAAAATTATACTCAAGCATTTTATTTTGTTTTCTGTTTACTGGATCACTCTTTCTGTCACAAATAAACTTGACGAGCTGATGCTTATGGTGGAATAATGCATCCTGACATAATTTTGGTTTCTGAGTACTATTTTTCACAGCTGATACTATGTTTACAATGTTTAAAATCAATAAATACGAATTGGCTAGGTTTTGTAACTAATCAATCTACACAGGGGGATCATGGCTATTTTAACCGATTCTCATCTGAATTACACCTGAAACAAGCCATTAAAAGTAATTTAAAGCAATGATCTAAACTATGAAGTGGCTATAGTTAAACTTGATCAAAGAACTATTGCAAAAATCACAGTAATAGCTTGAATACTTGTAGATATCCGAATGGGTGCAGCACAAAATTTTTGAAAAATTGAATTTCATCATCATTGGTGACTTAAACGATCTGGATTACGCTCACCCTCTGACCCAGCGACTTCGAAATATCTAATTTCCTTTAGATTTAATATTGTTACGTTCTCAAAAAGATACAAATAAAATTAAGAAATGAAAGATCCTGACTCGGAGGACCAAAATGCTAAGTTCGGAGAGACAAACAGAATCCGGACGGAAGGACCAAAATGTTACGTGGAGATAGAGCTACAAACGAAATTAAAATATGGAGACATCCACAGATGGAAGGAGGGGTGAGACAACATATACAGGGTGCATTTGAGGATAGATGCCAACTCACCGATGTTTATCTTGGTTCTTTCCTCGCTTTATCCGAAAAGAGGAGAACTTCTAGATCGGCCAGGGCCTTTAGGCCGTGGATATTAGGACTGTGTTGATATTACAGTTTGATCCACCTTCGAAGAAAAGGTCACTTTCACTAAAAATCTTCACTGATATCGGGGTAACAACAAGTGTAGAGAGTAACCATCACTAGGAATAAGCTACTGCAATCGGACCATGTCCCCTCCGACGGGAGCAACGAGGTACTATAAAATGACATTTCCACTATTACAATATCAAAGAGTTGAGCGACCGTAACCGGACCATGCCTCCAGAACGGCTTCTACGGCACAACTAGATACTGCTAACGAGTACGAGAAAATAAAGACTCAAGACCTTGCCCGAGAGAAAACAAAGTGCGAGACTTTGGAGTGACCGCGGCCGGACCACATCTCCAGAACGGCTCCGACGATACAACTAAATGTTCAGGCGCTCCTGGACGGTAGACAGACAGACAGAACCACGCGATGTGTCTACTAATGAGAGACGGCTGTCAAATCGGACGATAGGTACAACGGTCACTTGGATAAGCTCACCAGTACTGATTTTGGCATAGGAATGCCCTAAACTAAATTAAAGATAACAAGAGGTCTTCTGTTTAATATATAAAAAAAAAACAAAAAAACCTACTGTGCAATAGATCCAGTACAGCAGGTTTTAAACCTACAAATATTTAAAATATTACAGTATATTAAAAATATTAAGCAAACAGCGTCCGTGAACTCACCAACCGAGTGATTGCCACGTCGAGTTCGGCATATATTCCGTAATATATTCCATATATTTTATATATATTCCACAATAACAGCTACATACGAATTGTATCATTCCGATGAATGCTTCAAAAAGGAAATCTCAAATTAGTTTTACATAAATCTTAGCGACACTATACAGTAGTTGAGATCACAACAATTATCCAGTGAACAAGTAGGAATAATATGCGTTACTTTCTTAATAAGAAATAGTTTTTGCACAAAACCAACTTCAAAAGAAAAAATGAAGATATCGTTAATAGTAAACAGATTTTAGAAGTATACCACGGCTTTTTAATGCTGAGCTAAGTACACATAAATGTGTTTAAAGCTAAGTAGATGTTATAACTGAAGTAGACCCGTGCCATGTTTAAATAATCGTATAATACCAGTCACCTGATTTCATTAATTAGGCACCAGTGTGCTAACTGCAATGCAATAATACATTACAGTGCACTTTGACAGGTGTAATTACTGAAAACTCATCAGGCTCAATGGCAAGTGGTGACAAGTGCAGCACACAACGTGACGTCATTAGCACCGTATTGTAATATAAGAGTGATGTCATTAATGTGGATTTTAATGGCACACATCTACTATTCCATATTGCCCTAAATTCAGTTAGCTGACATTGAGAGTATTAATAAGCATGAGAGGTTTTGAAAAAAGCTTTAAAAAACTAACAGATTCTTAAATTTATATATTTTGTCACATAATGTTTTAATTATTAATTTAAACAAAGTTGATATTACATCCAACGACTTTATTTCATGAACTGTTAATATTATTATTACTGTCAAACAGTTGGGAACTTCCCACCTATGAAAATAACAAACAAAACCAAACATGTAGCGATGGAAATCAAGGTTTTCAGGTGAATGGGATTACTGTGTTAAATCCATTTTCGGAATTTTTGGGGAGTTTTGCTTGTAAAGATTACGTCAAGAGGTTGTTTATGTAAACAGACCTACATGCAGATAAATTGTTTAGACGTGAAACGTTTAGCTCATGGACTGGTAAGAGGTTTCAGGGAAGTATTGCATGGGTGGGGTAAGAGGGGCGGGACGGCAGGTGGATAGAGTATATATAAATAAAGCTAATATACGACTCTTATGAAATTAATTTATGAAACTTACCACGTATAAGTCCTAGAATATACCAACAAACAACTCAACACGTAGTGATGGATTTTCGTGTTAACGGGGCATTAATTGTTTAAGCAACTAACGATTTTTAGCAATCTTTATATCCCAACACTCTTTTAATCTCCCCGTATACTACCTTGACACTATGTCACGAATATAAATTAAAGCGTGCAATCTGCTTAATTTTTATCGTTTAACAAAATATAGATAACAAGTAAGAAAGTTCTGAAATTTATTTGTTAAAATTAAACTATTGGTTAAAAGACGAACTTTTGTTTAAACTCATAACCTGAGCCTTGGAAAGTGGTCCTAAACTAATTGTGTGTAATCCAAGGGAAACTTTAAGAAAATCCATGAAGGAAAATGTACAATTGTTTTTTGAAAGAAATATAGAATTAATGTATGAAATATATTTTTTAAGTGACTGTTTTACCTGTTTTGTTTCCTTAACTCTCTTGTACGTTATTGCATTAATTTGTTAAAAGTATACTATTTACTTAAAGTTAAATTTTTGTTTGAACTCTTACTCCGAGGTTTGGAAAGCAGTCCTGATCTTACTGTGTGAACGGAGAAAAACTGTAAGAAAATGCTTAAGAAGAGTGTTCAATTTGCAACAGAAAAGCCCATTGGTGAAATTATATAGTGAGAAAGGTAATACCAATTATACCAAATCATTATTACTAGAGGATAAATTAATAACGCTCTATGTAGTCAATAACCTATAGGCTTAGCTCGTAGTAATACAAAACTAAAACACTTAGGAAATATAAATAACAAACTTTAAAATCTGAAATTGACGGCGAAACGAAGGTCCAAATGCGTAGTTTTAGAGAGAAACTTATTAAGTTAAGATAGAAATTCATCCAAATTCAACAGTGTAAAATTAATTTTTAGTGCACAAGAGGAGAATTATTGTTAGGAAATGTTTGGATTGCGGGAAATAATTCTTAAGATGAGAAACAATAGGTTAGATATAAAACGGTTGAAACTATTCCTGCAAAATACGTTTCAAAAATTAATCCCTCCCCTCCCTCCACGATGTGGTATAATCGGTTTCCATATTTTATATAAATACAAAGTGTGACCAAAAGTTCAGGAACTTACAATCCGTAATCTGAATATTTTTCGAAATTGGCGTACCCTTTGTGAACATATTTCATATGTTTTAAGACAGTAAACGGCCTAAATATAATTTAATGTTTGGGCTTTTTAAAGAACTTAATAAACATTTAAAAAGAAAATTAATTTACAAAATAATAGTATGTTTCATATCCTGTCTTATTCTGTAGAAAGCCTATTGTTAAACAAAAGCATCGCATTTAAAACCTCTACTCCCACTGTGAAAATTTAATAACGGGTAGTCTTCGCACAATTCTTTCCTTTTGTTTAATTGGAGATTGATTTGGTATCTAGGCCTTCATGATATCGATTGGCAAAATATATCAAAGATATTTAAAATAGTATAAAATCTTGTTGTGTAATTTTTCCGAAATAAAATTTTATAAATTTTATTTGTACATGGAGCACACTTCTTTTTGTAACATGAAAAATTTCGTTTAGTGATCTTATTTTAAACCAATTGTTTTAGAACGCTAATCCTAAAACTTTTGGTTCATTCAATCAACCTTAGAATTAATACGTTATATATAATAATTTTAGGAAACGGAAATATACCAGACTTTTAGTAATTATATTTTTATGTATTACCTGGGGTTTTAGTATGGAGATTAAATCCCTTTTCCTTGTCATTTGCAATGTTTAAAAAACACATGAAGTAAAAAATGTTTTAGCTAACAAATAGTTAGTATTCTATGTAATAAACGAACTTTAGTATTATTAATGTTCTATAATACTCTACCACTGTAATTATTATATTAAAATATAATTTAATCTGTAAAGTTATATTGGTTATTTTATACCAATAATAATCAGCATGTATCCACGGATAAAGCGCTTTAGGAATATACAAATGCTCTTATTTTAAAATGGAAACAGAAAACTTGATCGCTATTTATATGTTTTATTATTAGTAAAAATTTTGGTTATAGTAGGAATGAAAGTCAGTTTATGTGACATGAGACGAACTTGTTTGGTAATAGTTAGATCCATCATTTTACTAATTAGTAGTAAAATAATAGTCAGCTTCTCAGTAGACAAACTCCCTGGACCTAACCTCCGACTGCTAAACATACACGACAACATTTGGCACATCTACTGGGAGACAGTCTGTGTCACTAGAGCCAGGAGACGGTAAGTAGATTACAAACTTTCTTGACTTCATCCTCGCATTTAAAAAGCTTGATGTTTTATTGAACCTGTAATTTTTATGAAAATATTATGCGCTTTAAACAGATTATAATTTAACCACAATTCACTGTAAGAAATGTTTATTTGGTATGTAAAAACAGATGAAATGTCTTATATTTCTTAATCAATATAATATGTGCTGTTTTCAACATTTGAAAGTAGAAAAGTGATTCTATTGCAATAGTATAATTTAAAATGTGTTTATTACTCATGCTGTATGTAATGTTCTTGATATGATTGTTTTAAACTTTCATGACTTTTGTGAGAGAAGTTATAACAAAATTTATTAAAATGACTTACCCTGAATAGAAGTATTTTAAGTAAACTGTTCTATACTATAAAATCTTCTCTAAAGGAAATAAAATTACTAAGTATTTCATTAATCTATAAACAAACACTCAAATAATTAAGAAATTCATAATTATTGTAGTGTGTGTTAATAAAGTAAGTATTTGATTCCATTAGGAATAAGCTGGTAGAATGTATTTACTCGCAATTTGTTAGACTTATTACTATAATCTTTACATAATCCTTAATTTTATTTAATTATTTCAAAATATATAATGAATTGTAAAATGTTACTCACAAAAAGAAATAAAAGGAGGGTCCTCAGTGTCTTATGTCGTTAAATTCATGTTTTTATTAAGTTAGATTTAGTTAACTTTTCAGTATGGATAAAATTACTTCATGAATATAAGATATATTTTAAGGTATTAAATGTTGCATAACTCTAGGTATTTTTCAGATTTAAGTTACATCTAGGTTTGAAAAGGACTTTTTATTATTATTATTATTCCTGCTCTATGAACACTTTTGAACGATTACGGAAAATGGATATTCTCGAAACAATTAGAAAAACTAACTAGAACTATGCAATGATGATGAAGTAGTTAAAAATGAAGGCCTTATTCAGAAAGTAAAAGAAATTATAGAAAACAAATAACTACTAACAGTCGCATTGGTGGCAACAATAAAAAGTTGGAAATCCATATTTAGCACGTAGAAAGTTTTATAATATTTAATGATTTGTAAATTAACAGGGATAAAATAAAGTACTGCAAAAGTAACGAAAAGTTAGACTTATATACTATGAATGTATCCAATCAAACTCATTGAATATGCATTGATGGTAGAAATTACATATATATTGAAAGTCAATCTTCATTAGTATATTAATGTTAACAAGAATGTGCATAAAGTTGCTTATAACATTATTTACATTTATTTAAAACATTTCAGGATAGTCATTATGTACGTCACATTCTCATGCATAACAGTTAGCATTATTAAGTATGTTTAGCAACACGTATTATTCGTTGATAGTAACTTAATATCAGAATTGATGTAAGCCATCTGAATTCAGAAAATATTCAATGTGTTCCAAGTGCCAGGATTACACGAAAACGTAAAAACAGATAATTTAGTTTCAAAATAAATAAAAAGGCTTACTTATATCTTAAATTATAATCGAAGGGGTTGGGGGACCAGCATTTTAGCTAATTAACTACCAACGTTGCCGTTACGCAAAAGAGCCATGTGTCCCAAGTTTCCAGAAAACTTTAATCGATTACCCATGTATCATTTGCATTATATTTCCTCAAATGTTTTATGTGGAACCGTTAGGGATAAAAAAGTATCAAGCGAGATAAAACACGAGATATTTCGAAAAAGTTGAAGGTTAATAAGCCTAAAATTGTTATAATTCATTTGTACCCAATTCTGACTCAGATTTTTATTCAGATTTCTACCTGAAGAACATTAAATTCAGTTCACACAATTTTGAAGTTATTTTTTACCATAACCTACAAGGTCAGTTATTAAAGGTTTGCTGATACAGGTTTACTCTAACTTATTATTCTAACTTATATTATAAGTTAGAATAATATAAAATTTAATGCTATAACAAAAAAGAATTCTGTGATTTGACACTTAAGTTATTTAGTTACACTTACGTAAAATAAAAAAGGAATAAAAATCTGTTTCGATGCCTGGCAATATATTACCCAAATTAAACTTTGTTAAGGTAAATGTATTTTCTTACCATACTATCCTAAAATAGAAGTGTGTTTTAGCTAAAATTCTCTACTTCTAAACAAAACTCCTTAGCTGCAGAGGCGAATTAAATCGAAACAGGTCACAACGCAACGTTAGTCTAAAGCTTGCGCTCATAGTTATGTTTACAACGATAGTCATCGAAACATGATTTGGTCAAAACCACTTGAGCCAACGGATCCCTCGAGGGTAACCGATCTCTTTGTGACGTAATCACTTTGAGTAATGAATCACATTTGGGCAACGGACCTATCGATAAAAAACCTTCTTGCGAATAACCAGATAGAAGCAGAGTGGAATAAATGTTTACCCAGTTCGTGCGATCCTGTTTTCGTTCATTCGGAACTCATCAGCATGGCTAAGCAGCCATAGAACTCAGAAAATTGCTGTTTGCATCTGGTACTGCTCTATGTTCGATAACCAATGTTTCGTGAAAGCTTTGAGAAATGAAATTTATAATTGCATAAAGAATGTAACAGTTACAATCATCGGATGATTTGCGCTTTATTTTGGAAATTTTATACATATTACAGTAAACATATTTTAATACTATGATCCGAGAGGCTATTTGTCTTTTCAGCCTGTTATTTTCTAATGAAATGTTTTAAGTTCTACAAAAATTCATAATTATTAAATGTAAAATTACTTTGTTAATGAAATAAATACTTCAGTAGGATATAGTTCATAATCTAAACAATAAAACACAATAAAATGTTTACATAATTTTAAACTCCCATCCATAATTTACTTCATTTTCTATCTTCGATTGAAACAAAATTTGTATGTAACTCATCTGTATGGTTAAAAATAAGTAAAAAAGGACATATCAAATAATATTTCTTTTCCCAAAAAAGAAATTAGTTTTCAAGAAATGCTGTGACTACAGCGTAGTATATACCAGAACTAATAAGCTATTTGAAAAATGATATGGCTAATTAATACTTGAAGCAGCAAAATGATGTATTGTTGATCAATGGAAGAGGCTCGTAAATGCCTGGCAAGAGGAGAAGGCGTGTTCATTAGCGTATCAGCTGTTGATATTTCTCTACCTCCTTTCCGGAGTGTATATGTCCCTAGATTTAATGTAAGGGTGTTTACTTTATCAGTTTATTGTTGACGTTCCCAGCGCATTTGAACATATTTACCATCCAAGATAGGTGGTCTTGGAACAAATACACTAGAACGGTTTGCTCGTTTCTTCGATAGGGTTTCAAAACAGTTTTTGCAACTTTGGCCAACTAAAATGAAATTTAAATTATCTATAATGTCTTTGTTCTATAATAGGCAAGATAATAATTTTTTGTGTATTTCTGCTCATTATATTTATGAATCCTATTGCCAATACAATTTAAATTTATAGTATTGTAAAAAGAAAAAAAAAAAAAACAAAAATGGACAGAATATTTCTGTATTAAGGTATAATTCTACATTATATTGACCAGATATAAACCGATGCAATATCGCGGCGAGGCTTGTCATAGAACCCGACAAAACGTAACGAATGTCAGTTTCCCGAACCGGCTTAGGTAACCATTCGCAAGCGCCTTGTACTGAGTGAAACCATTGCCAACTGTTTGTTCATCAATGTGATTATTGCATGCAATCTAGGCGTACAGCCTTTTGACCTTTATTAGCGAAATCTTTGGTATGTCGATTCCAGTATCAATAGAGATTTTCCATCAACTAAGAGGAACCTATGTACAAAGTTATATGGCTACATGACCTTTCTACCAATATTTGTCACAAAAAGAGAGATATACAATATCACAATTTGAAAAAGATCTATTTAAATCGTCTTGAAGGACAAATTTTTCTAATTATTTTTAGCGAATGTAATGCATTTTTTGTAATGCAGTTTCAAATTTGACACGAATGAATTCTCTTGGCTCATTTAGCATGGTAAATCCATGAAAGCTATGTTGAAAAGTGAATTCGTTGTATAAAATGAATAGTATATTACTAATATCCTTATTACACAGTGCCCCTGTAAATACATCTCCATCTCTTTATCTGGCCAACTACGCTTTTAGTTGTTAACGAATCGATATCTAAATTTACATTGGATTTTTTTAATCTGCATAGAGTTTTTACTTATGCATCTTGCACCACAAGAATCAAATACTGACTAAGCGTAAAAGAAGAGGCCAAACAAATTGTGAGGTACAATATAAATATATATACAGGGTGACCATTAAGTCTTAGGACGACTTTATAACTTTAAAACGACAAGAGATATCGTAACCAAATTTTGTATACCGTAACTCGAAATTGTAAGCTACTTTTTCGTGTACATAGTGGTCCGATTTCACCTTTGGGAAACGGCCCGTCGGGGGTTATAAGAAAATCTTTAATGACAGCCTTTGTTGAGTTGTATATCATTTTAAATGTCTACTTGAACTGAAAACAATGCCGCAAAACCGGACTTCAAAAGGTTGATCCAGTCGGAAGAAATCGCTGTTCAAAATTAAAAAAAAAATGTTTAATACCATTATTACATAATAAACAACTAATACTGTAACTGTTAGAAGTTAAGGGAAATACTTATTGAACTCATTAAAAAGTAGATGTTCAAAATGTTTTCTTTCTGCCGTCTGACAATCTGCTACGTTTAATCAGAAAAGCCTGCTGTATTAAGAAGTACAATGAAAAGTGAAAGCAGTGCCTCTAGGTCAAGGTTTCTTATCCACTGGACTTCCCCATAATGGCTGTTATCTGTCTATCAGTTCACCTATCAGTTCCACTCATAGGTGATGGTTGCGTGTCACTCGTTTTCCTTTCTCTTTTTTGTGTTACAAAAATAAAATATTGGCTACTCTCAAATACAAGATTTTGGTTTAAAATATTTATAAAATTTTAATTGATAACAAATCTATTAGTTTTATGCCAAGCGGTTTAAAAGGATGATAGATTCTAGGAGGGATGGAACACTAAGAGATAACGAACATTGCTAACGAAATCATTTGTCCCCTGCAAATCGTGACTTCATAGTAGTATTGAATAATTTGATGAGTGATCCCAGATGACTCTGAAAGTGACTTTTTGCAGACGGGATATGGTATTAAACGTGATTTATCTGTAATAGTCATGAGTACTATGACCAGTGGACCCAGATGACCTTGTAGTTGATATTAACATTACACGTGGATTCTCTGATGTGATTCGTACTAATGTAGACTTCCCAGAGGTTATATGGGGGAACCGGCTTTAAGAACTACAGTAAATTGAAACGTTGGCTAAATAATGTAAGAAGTAAGTTGGCCAAATAGGCTGCAACCTTTTGAAAACCGCTACAGAGGAACGTACATACTGATACTATAGGCACGAAACATTAGGTGGACTAAAAACCACACTCTCGTTTTCGTATGGAACGATAACGGAATTATCTTATAACGGAACCTTAATCTGACATGTGCGCTAAAATTGTATGTTTACTATACTTATTCATGGGTATAGACTCTGCCGGTTAATAACGATTTAGTCCTATATATTTTTTAATTTTCCATTTTTGAAGAACATTTCATAAACTATTATGGGTAGTCTATTAAAAATCAATTATATACTATTATTCAAATGAAATCCAACACTTTTATTTCTATGACAATAGCAGATTGAATTATTGACCGTTCTGTAGATTTCCTGAAATTAAAAATGCATACCTATATTATTTATAATTAACTAAAATGTGAATCGTACAGACATACTCCATTGAAACTCCTGTGACTGCCTTTTATAACATTATTTTACTTAAAAACAAGAATTACTTCAGTGAAAGTATCAAATAAAAAAAATATACACATTTTACTTTATTGTTTATTTTTATACTTATGTTTTAATTTAAAATAGAATTATTTAATGGGTAGCGTTTATTATAAAATAATAATTCCATACTCGTTAATTTGAAGTTTGTTTTTAAATTTGTACTGCTTTAAAACAGTCAAGAATGCATGTTTGTTACATGAATGACAATTTTAAACTCATAAAGTCACTATCCATTATTGCATTTTAATTTCAATTCTTGTGACGTCTATTAACATTGAAATCGTTTCAAGCTACAAAGGAATGAGATAGGGAATTTAATTATTATCACTAAACTCAGTAATATGGAACTAATTTTATAAAAGCCGGTGCCAGCATACACAATACACTTAATATTCCCCTTAAAATAAAAAAGAAATAATTTTTAATAATCTAAACTGTACCACATATTCTCTTATGTAAATTCTATATGTAAATCTTGTTATAAATCAGATACAGTAACTTTCATGTTTAAGCGAAGAGTATAGTTAATAATAGTTACACAACTATTTAGTGCTTTATTCAACAACATGTAATGTTATACAGGGAGGCTGGAAAATTTTCATTTTTGTCACTCGGTTTACCGGTTCGTTTGTCCGCACGATATTTCAAGAACGCATTAGCCTATAGACTTGAAATTTTGCTTGAAGCTTTATTTATATAATCCAAACCAATTTTGATTATGTGCTTGTCATTTCACGAGATTCGACTCAGCTTTGGCGAACTTTTTACATTGGTCTGATTAGTAGCCATAATGGCAAAGATAAAATGACTAATTAATAAATGAGTGAACAAACTAAAACCAATCATGACAATTGTGCATGCAAGCTGAACAAAGCATGTCACGCAAAGTATTAAATCTTTTCATATGAATAGACAACATTTTGGCCCCTCGTCAAGTTGATTCAAAAGGTCGTTCAAGCATATCAATCAAAATGTTTCTACTTTATCTATTAAAGCTGGGTTCCTCAGAGCTTATCCTTCTCTAAATAAATCTTGAACATAACCATAGATTACACTGTACATGCACATTATTAAGACAAATCTAGGCACTCAATACTTCTTTATGACCCGATATCATGCTGTTATAAAGCAATCACATTTTAACGACATGCTTCTTTAAATAACAGTAGACCATAGTCATTGTCCTTCCACATTTATTTCCGATTGAAGTAGATGGTTTTATTACATGTTCGTGACAAACCTGCACTTAATGCAGAAACCAACCCTGCGTAGTCTCTCAGACCCTTACTAATTTCCTTCGTGAAGCAAATGGAATTTGAAATAAATTTATTGAAAATATTGCCTCAAACATTGTAATATTCAATTAAAGCTAATGTACTTTCATCATGTGTTGTTTTTTTCTTTTTCCTAATCGAAGTTTGCACTAATAATACATGTGTTAAATACTGCGAGGTATTGATACGTGTCAGATTTTACATCTTTATATCTAATATTGTATGTGTCTACACTTGCTTTTATAACACTTATAACGGAATTGAATAAGTTTTTGATGGATAAAGTAATATCTATGTTTTCCATTACGTTTAAAGTAGACTGACACAGTATAAGTATGGTTTATGAGAGATTATAGTACGTAATGGATGAGAAGCCACTTACAGTGGCATGTTGCAGCGATCCATCAAACTCAGTATAACTTTCTCCTTGCTCTCCAGAGACCCTTGGATTTACAAAATATATTGCTATAACGTACACTTAGACAATACTGCTTATGAGGATTATAATAATATGCCAAAATGAAATAATCTTAACTAAATTAGTTTATCAAAATAGAAAAATGAGTATATTTACAGGACAAAATTAAATGGATTTGGCATTCCCTGTTATAGGTTTTTTATAAAAGAACTTTTTTTTAATTCGCTTTAATACACATTACTTAAAATTCTAATATTTCTTACAGATTTAAAAGTTTCTACTGAGGTAGGTATAGCATAAGAAGTATATACAAGAAGATATATGTGTTATGAGAACGTAATATTATTTTGCAGGTAATACGCCTGCAGGCTGTTAAGTTTACTGATGAAATTACGTGTAGAATCGATGATTTCATATTTTTTAAATGTATCTCTGCGGAGTATAGTTTTTTACAGTTTGTTCAATTTTTGAAAAAAAGTAAAAACAAGGTACATATTAAAGCTAAGTTTCTGGAGGGAATCATAAGGATTTCATATGGTGAAATGAAATAACCAGTTAGCTGACTGTAACTGTAAATAATCAAGAAACTATCCAGCTACTCAATGTGCACAAATTAGTTAAAATAAAAGGATTCAAAGATTTGTTTGATGTAATCCTTTACAACATTGTTTACTCTTATTGGAATTTTGATTTTCTTACTTTACTTTTAAAAATACTGCTGGGAAAAGTTTTCCTAAAAGATGTGACGCAATTAGATTGTGAAAAGAAGTAGAAATACTTCTCAATCTGCATGTTATATTATAGTTATGATGTAATCTTGATGTCCATTAAACTTCGATATTTAATACTCCTTTCTTAAAGGTATTAGCTATCGAGAAAAGTAAATACTATTTATAAAATTATTTGTCTTGACTAAGCTTATACATTGTGTCTACAAAACCATATCACACATTTAAATTAAACTATTTACAGAAATATATTTATAGCTCAAGAATTGAGATTAACATAGGAATAAAGAATACCTTAAACAGTTTTACGTCATTTTACAAGAGCTCAACATGAATACCACAAACTGCCCTGCAGACGTCTAAGCGAACTTGATCTCTTATAATTTGATCTGGACTTCTGGGGTATCTGATTCAGTAGCAGCTCTGATATTTTTATTTAAGTGCTCAACATACAAACGTTATGACTATGCACATTTCTAGATAAGCGAAGGGTAACTTCAATACTAAAAACAATGCGGTTCATAAAATTTTAATGAAGTTCGTATTTCGTATTTAGGCTATACAAAATAACAATAACAAAGTAATACATTTTTCTTATTTCATCATCAGTCTTCAAACCATTCAATACTGGCATGATGACTATTTTCTTAAACCGTTAGCCACATAAAACCCGATGGCAATAATGGGTAACTCAACTAACAAAACTTTAGAAATGGCTGGCTGTTTTAATTTATATCGGTTTTATAGGCCTGTAATCAATGGTAGATTTGCTATAAGGAATGTCTGACATGACTTTGTGGACATAGTGTACAACATCAACAGAGCTATAAGCTCTCTAAAACACTTGTTTCTCTCAATAAAGAGTTAGAAGGCTCCTTAATCAGCTAATTATATCATTCCAGCCTGGTCTTCTTGTGCAAATACGCTTGTTAAAAATCCTCTTAGAGGCCTTATGACTACACTTTAATAGTTGAAGTTACAATAATAGTCCACACAACAATGCAATTACCATACAATACAGTATGTAAAATTCATGAAATAACATGGTACTTCCCTCTGACCATACAGTAAAAGATTTTGTTACTACTAAAAGGTTACCTTGATTCGTTTGGGTCTTTCAGTTTACAAGTTAACTTGAAAAAAGTAGTGTGTAAAATTCCATAAAAATATTATTACAAAAACAAGGGAAGAATAATATAGTAATATTTCATTGACAAAACCAAACAAAGATTTGTAGAATTATGTTCATAAAGATACTATTCGATGAGATGAAACCACAACAATGTCTGTTTGTGGGATATTATGTTGGTTTACCGGATAGAATTATACGCCAATATACGCAACAATCAATCCGCGACACAATAATACCAGTTAATCTGATCGCTATTATATTGTTTTTTTTGCTCAACAGAAAGGGTATTAAACGTTGAGATCTGTTGTTTATTTTAATCTTTATTGATATTCCAATTTGTATTTCTGCTCTGACTATCTTGCTCGACTGGCAGCTATCCTGATCCAGATTAAACCCTGTAAGAACAGTGTTCAACTTCAAGTACTTTTAAGCCGTATGTTTAATTATAGGGGAGGTCTCATTATTATGTTATTATTGCGCATGCAAATGTTTCCAGCTTCGTACTTTCTTACGAGACGTCCTAAAAGGTTTACTCTAATATCTTACGCCCTTAAGAACGTCCGTACGAAAATAATAGCGTATAATTATTAGACATTTCACACTGTCCCTCAAAATCGGATTGTTGACAAACAGTTGTAGAGCTGTTAACAGCAATTTGTTACGAGTTAGAACACGAGTCTTACCCTAAGTTGTCAAAGGCACTATAAAACTATTGGGGATATGAAGATAAAATAAGCATTGAATGGGCATGCACCATTATTAAACTTGGCGATGCCTACGTATAAATCAATTATAATTAAATCAAGAAATGAAGTTTTATTAAATTATTTTAATTCTGTTCCTCACTCTGTCACATCTATAGTCATATTCCCTCGTGTCATTGTAAAAATTATATTCAAAATCATATATTGCAACCAGCTAATTTTCCCCAATCATGGGGGAGGGCCTTACAATTCTTACAAGAGACTGATTCTTACAATTCTTATTTTATCTTATTTTATACTTTAGAACGTTTTTTATTCCCCTGTTGGGTGCCACCTTATTTTAATCAGCGAGGGTGTTTTTAGAAGCAAAAACTGGCATTGGCAGTATACATTTTTATAGATTGTAAAGTTTGGGAAAGCAAATCCCGAACACCCATTGACGAAAAGTCACAAGAAATTTTTAATTCTTTTTCAAATTAGGATTAGAGATTTTACGAAGCATTCCAAACCTCAGTGGTCCACTTGAAGTGGTGGAATTTAACGTCGAAGTGAGGCAAAATACAGTAGAAACCTTCGGCACCAGCCAGCTAAACCATACAGATAAGTGCAACCACACAGCCCTGGTTGTACGAGGAATATGCAATTCAACAATAACATCTACCTTCAAAGTCTACTCTCAGACCATCAGCATCGACAATGTAATCTTAAAAGCAAAATTCAGGCTGACAAATTCTGTACTTGCCTTTATTTATCGTAAACTTAGCAGCCCCAAGGCGTTTGAAAGACCAAAATAAGGTATAATATAGGTAAATAAGAAGTAAGATTCCAAATATGTTCCCAATAGGTATCATCTAATCCTTCCCACGTAGCTGGAACATTGTGCAATACATAGGGAACCACGGTAAATTGAAAAAAGACCGTCTTTGAATTCTAATTGCTGTTTCTATATACTTCAATCTTCTATAGAAATCTTCCAGTAAGCGCGTTTAGGTATAATTTCTTGAGCTAATAGGTATCTGGCATCTCTCAAGTGGTGTCTGATTGTGATGGTACTGATTTTCTAAAATTTTACACAGACACTCTGGCTACCGCTATTGTCTACTAGTGATAGTTTTAGATCACGTGCTTCTAAGGGGTTCAACCACGCACAGCTCATTCATTTTATTTCATTAAGCACGTACACGTTGTAATGTGACAGCGGACACGAGGTAATACTGTTGTTTAATTAGATGAGCACTTCCAGTTTCAATTTTATGTCCTATGAGGTGAGTTCTTCCTAGTTTCTCTTCTAGACTGTTTAAATAAATACCTTTCCAAAAGATTTTTAAAGTCTGGGTTTATAGAAATAATCAGTTTTGTAGAGTTCTGTAAGCCAATGGCACTAATCTGACCCCTCGTAGGGGATATTTAGTCAAGCCAGTATGAATACAGCTCAATTATATTGCCTAATAAACGTTTCTTCCGAATAAAATCAATTTTAAATTTCCTATATTTCATCAATGTTTTAAAATATTACATATATATATATATATATCATAGGTAGAACAATATAATGTTACTGTTCATTGTTTGCATAAATAAACGTTTAGCACTTATAAGTTGTTTAGCACCTCATCATACTTTCATAGTTCTCTAACTAATACAGTATTCGTTTCGATAAAATGTTTATAATTTACAATCCTGTTATCACCTCAATTAAGAAATATCTATATATATATAAAAGAAAGTCGTGTTAGTTACACTATTTATAAGTCAAGAACGCCTGATCCGATTTGGCTGAAAATTGGTAGGGAGGTAGCTAAGAACTGGGATAAGAACATAGGATACTTTTTATCCCGTTCCCGATTCAGGATTCCGCCCCACTGGTCTCTAAAAGTTACAGAAATACCCGTAAGAAATGCATTGCAGCAAACATATGTTATTAAGTGAAAGAGCCTTTTCAAATTTAATCAGCTGTTCTTTGTAAACATATATAATGCGACAAACAAATATGTTTATATAATTTAATTACGATTTTAAATTTCTTTACATTTATAGTTTGAAAGCATAAAGTAAGCTTAAGAGAATCAGCAAATTTTGTTTCAATAAAATAAAAACCATACGCAATTTCGTTTAACATCTGGAGCTCATAATCATTAGACTGTAATAATATGTACCTAATATATGCCTATTTTCGTTTCAAAATTACATTGAGCGCCATCATTTATTACATCGTATGTGCGCAGATGAATTCGACTTTTGACTTCTGTCCACGCTGGGCTAATATAGTTCAATTGTATACAAAAATCATAGAATATTAGAGAAAAATTCCAGTTATTTCACAAGTGCATATTGAGACTGTTTTAAAATTTAAATCTTAAATAGTTCATGAGCTTGGAGTATCTTTCAGTGACTATTTATCTCAGAAGGGTAATAAGGACGTTCAAAAGAAATATGCCTCCTATGTCCCAATTTTTTCTGCAGGAAATCGCGTGCGAAGCCGTGGGTATCTGGTTGTAATTGGTATTTTATTGAAAATAAAGAGTTTTCGTTATAAAATACTACGAATGTATTGACGAACTAGCTGTTTACCCGCGGCTAATCGCGCATAATTGCTTTTACTAAGTAATATAAGGACTTTTCTAAAGATTGTGTGCGAAGCCGCGGGTAACAGCTAGTCCTAAATAAAAAATAGTTTATACTCATTGCTTATCGTATATCACAACAAATCAATTCTTTGGAAGAATATAGACATTGAAAATTGGCTAAAAGAAACGTAAGACAAGACAATGTTTAACCATTTTGAGCCTACATGTCTTTGTCGCTAATCTTATTTCTGACAGTTATAAATAATAAATGTCAAATTTATTAATTAAATCTCAAACCTAGAGATAAATTTTAATGTAATCTTATGGAGGAATATATATATATATATATATATATATATATATATAATTATGTATAATTGTACAATACACATGAGCAGTTAGCCAAACAGGAAATAAATCTGTTTCATGATTTAAAAAAAATTGCTAATCAAAAGCAAATACAAAACGTCAATATAAAAACGTAAAACACTAATCTGAATAATCACTTTGTGAATTATGTAAAACTTTGAAAGAGCTCTGACTGAGTTCACTGAAGTGGCTGTGTCAGAATAACACTGTCTGCTTCGTTTTCATTTCCATCTTTTGAAGGGGCTACGGACTGAGCATTGTAATATCTTATACTCTAGCTATTCTTCTGTTGTAGACAAGACTTATTCTTATTTGGTATCGGTGGTTTGAGGTACATTCATATCAAATGTGTTGAGTTTTAGATAGTAGTCTAAAATAATGTATTTGCAGTTGGAGGAATATTGTTGTAAACTAGCTCTTTATAGGTCAAATCTGAAGGATGATTATAGGCACTAACCTACTGCATACTACTATGTCTGTGTATACTAATTCCTGAGATGACATGGATCCTATCAAGTTTGTCCAAGTAACTAAATATGTGCTGAAGGAATCTAATTTAGCTTTAGAAACTATATTTTGCAATTCACTCAATTATAGTACCTAAAAAACTTCATGCATGTATGTAGAACACCTTCTTCCCTATTGATCATCACACCATCATAATCATCAGATCTGTATGGCCATAACAATAACAACTAATAACAATACTTTACCTAATTGACTAACAATTATTGTTCCTAGATTCGTTAAAATGTAACTAAACGACTCAATGTATTGCTCATAAAACTTTCTTAAATTACCAAACTATGTAAAAGGCCCCCAAGATCGAGCACTATTATTACATACAAACAATTAATCAAAAAATGTTTAGTAGATGACGGGAGAGATGGGTGTCGTCAGTATTTTACCTCAACATACAGCTAGGCATCATGTTCTCTTGATGTATTGAATTTCTGTTCATTTTTTGTAATATATTCGATGTTAGTCGATGTGTGCATTTGGGTATATGCGAGAGTGGTGTGTGCGTGCGTGCGTGAGTGTGTGTGTGAAAGTGTACGTGTGTGAACGGGTACGTGTGTGAACGTATGTGTGCATGTGTGTGTGTTGATATATTATGTGTGCTCTGATTAGGGCATGAACTGGATACATCCAAGTCTCTCTATTAGTTTTAGAGATAATTCTATATAAAAAGCTTTCTGATTGCCCTTTTTTAATTTTCTAGGCTTTTTATTCACTGAATGTATTCAGGTATTCTATGCTCTGGTCTTTAATCTGTTCTATTAGAGTTTAATTTTTATATTTGTTTATGACAATTTTATTAATAATGTTAACGCTTTCCCTTATTTTAATTTAAGACTTTTGAGTGCAATTACTTTAGTTCACACTGATGAACTTGTTTCTTCACACACAAGCTTACGCCCATGTGGGGTAAAATTTCTTACAAAAATATGTTTTCATTTATTTTGTTATTATGGGAATAAACGCAATCAAGCAATCAATCAATTAAACCTACTTCACACTTTATACTCATAATAGTCATCCTTTGCTCATATGAAGCTATGTGCATATGTCGATAATAATAGTTAGTGATATTCGTTACATCTAATGCACTGGCCAATTAGACCTATGAATAATTATTTTTTTAACAATACAAATTCGTTGAGTAAGGTAACTATTCTTCAACTGTTATCTTAACTCAAAGAACTATGTATATATGCTATTAATTTAGTAAAAAGTTTGGAAAATTTTAACATTCTGCAACATTTTATACCTGAGGCAAAGTATATATAAAAAAGTATGTAAGTGTATATTCATGCAAGCTTAAAATACACAATAAAAAGTTTGAAATATTACCAGCTTAAAATAAAACGTGCAACAAAATATACAAGAAAATATTTATATTAATTTATTATAGTTAGTTATTTAACAAATTTGTATTTCAATCTAATATATGATAGGACGTAGAATCTCTTAAGATTATTCGAATTTTAAACATTCAACTCTTTCACCGTATATTTATCACACTTTTCATAAAGAGTAATATTAAGTTGTACAAGTGGGCGCGGTTTCTTGTAGAATTTACACGGTTCGGGTTTCAAACAATGGCTTACTTCTGGGTTATTTTATGGGACGATCAAGTGTTCGTGTAATCAATGATCGTCTTTTGATTTATTTGGTAAATATTTAGAATTAACTTCCATACGTAGCACAGAAGACAGAAAACTGTCCTTTAACAAATGTATGGCTCATGGTATAACGTAATTCGTTAGCAAGCGTAACTGATATTTGTTTTAATATATGTTCACTGAAATATAAATTACTGTAACGTATAAATAATGTTATATTAACTTGCACACGTTATTCCATCGCAGAGTAACACTAGTGATAATAAGTAGAAATATCAAGCTACACAAGTTTGTGCGTCCGATGTTTGGTTTTACTAACAGTATTGTTAGAGAATAAAATTATTTTTAAAACAGTCAGACTGTAATGCAAAAAAGTATATTAGTATTATTTGTACTTTCATTTCTTAAATAAGACTTTTAATATCAGCCTCATACTTCCAAGTTATTATTTCGAATTAGCATAAACTTATTGTTTGAATGCTGTTACAATGGTGTATGATAACTGCTGGAGCAGTAGTTCCTAGTGTTATGACAACGTCGTGCTATTCCAGTCTGTTAATTATTGATTAAATTGGTTATATTAGTATAGGAAATATTGTAATAAAAGTTAAGTGTAATAAAACATGCATCTAGTTAGTTTTTGCAATTCCATCTTTATCGCTACAGGGATCACAATCCTTACTTAATAGCTACGACAGTTATATTGTCGCATCGGATATGATATTTATTCATTCAAAAGACATATAATGAACTATGTGAGATATTTATAGCTACATATGAACGATTGCAATGACAGGAACGTTTAATATCTCGTTGCATACGGCCCGGCGCGCCGTTGCGGTTATAAATGGAATAGCATAGCTCTAAACTGTCACCGCAGTCATTTGTGGTTTCTTATATAGCATCATTGCCTGTTGAATAGCTGTCTAATCATAGTGTCAATAATTTTTAGTGTTGTCCTTCAGTGATGCTTTAACACGTCAGTATTTTAGGGAGACTCCCATTTCTCCCAATAATCAACTTTGAAATACTGTTCACTATGTCAGTAAGTTTAATTAACGGTTTGACTGACATATTCGTGCTCAAAAACTTACACAGGTCGGCAACATTTTTCAGCTCATTACTGTGCCGCATGGCTGCATAGTTTAACACCATACATTATAACCCAAGTATTATTGATATTTTGAAAATTATAATGCCTCATAATGTTACTCAAGTTATATCAGTATATAAACAAAGTTTTTAGTTAGAAATTCCGTAAGTAAGGTTAATAAAATGGTTAATTTATATATATTTATTAGTATTTAAGTGTTAAATACAAATAAATTGTATTTGTATCAAATATAGTTAATTTTGTTTGCAGAGACATATACTATAGAAAAAGATGTATTTCAAAGTCAGTAAAAAAGTTTTTATTTTTGTAGTAATGAGACACTGGCAGTTTTAATGATTACATAATATTTAAATAAACACATGAACAGTACAAGTCCAAGACAGACTTTAATCTTAGAATTAAAGTATATATGGTATAAATATATGTAACAATATTATGCTATATAATATTATTTTTATAGTTTATTTCAGTATATTTATTTTGTAATGAAAGTAGTATTGAAAGAGTGAAATGGTTTTATAACTTTCAAAACAATGTAAAGACAGTTTTTTTTTAACATTTACTTACCTCTAATTTTTGCTTTATATTAAGCTTTTATTACTTTTGTTCATTTTAATAGAACTGTTTTATATGATTCCTTTAAAGGATATATCGGCCGTTCAAAGTTTCGATAGCATATATCTATGTATCGTTGATCAATTATCTTGAAACAAAATAAACTTATAGAACACCTGAGCATTTTTTACAACTAATTAGTTCTTCTTTGATATTAAGATGTTGTTTTTAAAAATAATTTTGTTACATACATTATTATAGAATTAGTATGATTTCTTCTCAAATATCTCTTACTTAAAACTTCAGATCTATTTCGGATATTTGTTGTTTCCAGAACATCTCTGATGTAACTTACATGGTCTGAGGCAGCCTCATTTGGACAAAGTAAAATCATCTGTGTTTTTGTGTTTCATCATAATTTTAAATATATAATTAGTTTTTAGTTAAAAAAAACTATCCTACCTTGATAATCCTCACATTGTGAGAGTGAAAAAAATTGTCTGATTTGACCGTAAAATGGAATAGAGTAATCTGCATTTATTGGGTTTCACCAGGCAATATCCGTACATTTAAACTAGCCGAAACACAAGATCGATGATTCCATCAGGTATAACATTTTTATTCATAGCACATTTTGCGTGTTACTTAAAAGTACCAGTATACGGTATTAATGATGAAAAAATCATCGTATTGTAATACGGGTGTTATTGAAATTTTTACTGGAGAATATATCTTGCATCAATAGAATTCATGCATATTTCCATATGGTTTAAGAAGACAATGTTTTATACGTTCCGGTTGAAATACTCTTCAAAGCCTTATCTGCATCAATATTTGAAATCTGGCCCAGGAATTTGAATGAAATTGATATATTTAAATTATTTTGTATACAAAAAGGTTTTGTATTCTGTTACCCATAATTTTTGGATTCAATCAAAACAACGCGAAACTCGTATTTGAACGACACAATTAATATTATTTCAATAAAATATGAAATTTATTTAAAGGTAAAGTGATAAGTGTTGTACATAAAATTACGCTTATTGATACAGAAGCAGTAAATCAGGAACTTAATCCTAGTCAGCAAAAATTACTGGAAATTAAAGCAAGTAATTAATAATACTTAATAAGTAATTAATCGTTTGGACATTCTGATGTGTTAAACCAATTATTATTTCTCAAATTAAGAGGCCAGTGGAGCGTATCCCGAAGAGAAATTAAATACCTACACAACATTTAGTCAAACACTAACTAGAAATAGATCTTATGTAAATTTTAGCTACATTATTACAATTGAATCATGGTATTGAATTTAAACCTTAATACTTTGTGTCATAAACGGTTGTCACAATCTAACCTATCAAATCGACTGGTAATATCGAGTAAAAGGTATTACAAAGAATTTATGATAGGGAAATGAACAAATTTAATGGACTGATAGGCCTTTATCTCAAACAAATAAGGGAAAAAAGTGGATCATTGAGATAATAATAGAACCTTTGAAAGTGTTACTTTCTTAACCTTTACCGTTGACTTTGTAAGAGTAAACATGATTTACACACTAATCTAATTTTTGAAGATGGAGCTTGTATTAGCTACTATTGACTTAACACATTTGTAACAAACAAACCAATACTTATAATTTCATTTTTGTGAGGCCTTTCGATGTAAAATTTCAGTATATTCCGTAGAATAGTTTACGCGGTGATACATAACAAAGAAACAAACTCACTTTCGCATTTATAATAATATTATACTAATATTATTAGTTATGATGTAGGTTTTAGAAATCTACTTCCGGCTGTTGTAATCTGCTTTTGGTCTAAAAATATTTCCATTACTATATTTTAGTTTACATTTATGTATGAGAAGCCTATTTGGGCCAGGGCCATAAAACGTCTACTTCAGGCCGTTTAAATTCACTTGCACCGTATTGTATTTATTTATGGTGTCACATTTGAGTTTGCTTTATGGTCCCGATCAAGACAATATATCGTATATAGATTTTAGAAACCTAATTCAGTAAAAAAAGATCTTGCAATATTTTTTTAGTCAAGATATTTTTAGTGTCATAATATAGTTCACCGTATTGTCTCGATCAAAAAGATATACATACATACCTAGGTCTGAAAAGCCTACTACGGTCAGAAAAAAACTTACTCCGGAGTGTAAAAATTCCATATCACAAAGACAAGAAAGCTAACTAGTATTGCTTACGTGCAAAAAGTAACAGCTTTAATTATTGAGGTGGGTTTTATAACATTGTTTTAGTAGTATTTCCCAAAAAAACTTGAAACAACATATTTACAGTACATAAGACGTTGATTCATTAATAGTGCAATCTGGAATAAACGTTATTGAGTAACTTTTTCCTTTGTTTTACCATTCTCCAACTTACCAAGCACTGTGTACTTTTTATAAAATAAAAATGTAAAAACAACCTTTTAGTCTCTTTGATGAACATACTAGGTGAAACTGTTTAAAACCGTAAACTCCAGTATGAAAAAAGGTAATTTAGCTGTTAATGTCAGCTCAATTTGGATTATGTGTTGTCAATATTATGATTAAAGTAAAGTAAAGAAAAAATGTCTTAATTTACCAGGCGAAGTTAGTGCTAAGAAGCCCTCTCTAACACTTAACCTGGGGACCAACGGCTTAAAGGTGACTTCTGAACCACCACCAATGGCCGGCTGGCGGTCTGCTTGCAAGAACAGGATCGCTCAGCGGTCATCCATCCAAGCAGCATCCACGCTCGACGTTCTTTGATCCGGTTATCTTGCGATAACCATTGTACCCGCTACACAGCGCCATTTGCACATTGGCGCATACAGCGCATAAGAATTAACCGAATCGGTGTTCAAATTGGTAATTTTTTTGTTTCAATTCCATTTTTTAACCCTACTCTGCACACTGTAGCAGATTTGGAACATAGTTTTTTTCGTATCCTAGCAACTGAATCTGTGGCTAGAATGCTGCAATATGGATTCAGGAACAGAAAGTAACCTATAAACATTAGTTTTTAGTTTTGGTATGACTGATTTCTTAAACATTTGTTCCTCCAGTACTGTTTTACTGTGTCAATGTATTGTTGTTAACAACTTCGTGCGTAGTTACTTTCTATATGCCATTTTTAGTGCATAAAAGTGGTTTTCTAGTTAAACAAAAAAAATTCTTTTATATTAGTTCTTTTTTAACATTTTCATTAAGTTTTAAACGTATTATTAGTATAAATGTTTATATTCAACTTTAAAACTAAGTGTTGCATATTTGCTAGAACATGCAGTGAACAATGTTGAAGCATAACCTCAGTGAAAGTTTGGTTCAAAGACCTTTTGCTCTATGTAATTAATATATAGACTAATTATGAGTTATAATGTAAGGTTTGTTTGTGCTAAAAGTTAAAAAAAAAAAAATTAAATAAGTGAGTCAGATATTTTTTTTACTTTGATGAAAGTGAAATCGAGGGTCTTTCTGATAAAGACGATGACATTGACCCGATTATAAACAAAAATGCTTTATTTGATAAACTAGATAACATTGAGGAAATATATGACATTATTGATGGTGAGAAACAACAAAATACTGAGCCTTCACAGTATTTTACAGAAAATCATAGCCAGAAACAAAGTAAAATTTTATTTGATGTGTTTTGTAAATAACAAAGTTTTTTTCAATTATATAATTGTTGGTAAAACTCATTACTTACCTATTTCATGTAATATAACTGACTTTTTCTGCAGTGAGCAATGTTGAAATTATGCTGCATTATGCAGTATATGTACCTAAAGAGGCAGACACATTTGTATCTCTCAATGCATGATGTAGCAAATATGCAACATAACATTTTTCACTTAAAAAAGGTTAAAATCCTATAGATAGATTTTTATAAATATTTTTCTATTGATTTGTAACCACTTTTATGAAACACGTATTTTCTTAACAAAAATAAAAAATCATACAATGTAGTGTCATACAATATAAAAAAACCATTGTACCACCATTTGATCGTCATTCTAAACTATTTCAGTACAATAGGATACATCGATTGTTTGGTAAATGAACAAGCTATGTGTAGTTTTACTCGTAGATGTATACAGAAACCAGTGTAAATCATTTACATCGGACAATGTCAATAATAGGCAGATTACTCGGGCTCAACATATCTGACAACATCAGGGCATGTGACAGGCACATCATTAGTGCATTGCATTGATTAGACACTGATTAATTATAGAAAACAATTTCGGTAACCTGCATATGTCTTGTTCGTTCTGAATTTAGAATAAATTAACGCTAGTCTTTCTGCTTATACTATTGCTAGGTATTAGCCCACACTCATTGTCACCCACTTTTCGTCTACCTGTCATGTCTTTCTTACATATTTAATTATATTTCAATAGTAAGCAATAAGGACAGAAACAAATATAAAATGAATCAAAATAATAAAAAATCAAAAGAAACACTTCACAGTATTATGTTGATTTAGCAGGCTTTTATATGCAAATAACATCTAGTATCAGTATAGCACTAAAAGACCTATAACGGCACTGTAATATTGCATCATTATTCTTGTGTTACCCCACTGTTGCAGTCTTACCAGGTTTAGTAATCGTCCTTGTGTGTTGGGTGCGAGAATACTCTTTGTATACTTCTCATTGGAAACTCTTCTCCACTCTCTTTCTTCCACAAATTAAATGGAGACTGTGTTACATTGAAAAATTAATAAGCTGTTATCTACTAATTGATTCGCGCTTTTATATATGAGAACTATATAGTATAATTATCAACTACATAAATATTCCAGCCTGTTATTCCTAGTGCATCAAACTAGTATTAACAATCATAACCATAGATCACCTGATCCAGAATGAATAAAAGAACTTGATCGAGGCTTCCTAGATTAAATTAGCACTTTGATTATCAATACTGAAACACTAAATAAAAGTAAACAATCAATCTGAGAAGAGGGTTGAAATAACTAAATGTCCAGGTACAGTATGGCTTAAAGAAATTCTTCTACAATTAACCAATGATGAACAAGCGCTTCTTGGTTCCCTGATTTATGCCGATCTCTATTCTTCCGTGAGGATCGCCATACACAAGCTACTGGTCAGTTTTCAGAGGTTGGTTGTAGCAAGCACTCGTTTAGTTTAGTATATAATAATTAGGAGTTGACAAAGAACATGTTTGTTGTGTTTCCTAACATACACGTCATGCAACGCTTCGGTATGATTTGTTTATTTTAACGTAGATTGTATTAATGTTTGATACTAGGATATTTATCCTTCTGGTGAATGGATCAGAATGCAGATCTCGGAAAGTAATTTTAATAATTTCTGTATCACAAAAGTAGTAAATATCCAAATGAATAATATTTCCTGTACAAGCATTCAATAGTATGGGTCTTTTACTTCATACAAATACAAGGATACAGCTCTTGAGTGAGAGGAACGAATATAAACATTTAAACATTTAACCAGCAAAATTTTATATCAAGCTTTCATTAGTTATGAAAACATTACTGGCGGTTATGCATTGGATGGGTTTGTTAAATAGCCGAACTTATCCAAAGGAGAGAGGTTATAGTAGGTTGGTTTAAATGCAATGTTGGGTATATTTTATTTATTAAAATATGTCCTATGTGATTCCGATTCCTTTAGGAAGTTAATACCTGTAGTTTCAAATATGGGCACAGATGTAACATATAAAATTTTTTAATCTACAATAATCTCTTGTAATTTAATCTCGCCCTCTTTCTCTCTCTCTCCCTCCCTCTCCCACACCCTCTCGAAAAATAAAAACTCTGTTAATTTGTCTTACAGTGTTTGAGCATTGTATCAGAAACCCACATCTTAGGCTATACTTAGTTCTGTAATTATCAAAATTAAGTTCTTCTAATTGTGAAGCGTTACTGTCCAATCGAAGTTGAGGGCAAAAAAATAAATATTCTTACAGTAGTGTTTTAGGTAAATTGTGTCTGTGATGCGACAATCACTACAAGTTATAACTAGTAACCACGTATCGTAACAGTCCTCTATGAAGTTGTATGCAAATCTTTTATCTGTAGCTATTTAATTTTAGACATCCTGCGGACAAATATACAGGCGGAAATAATACAAAATAGACATTATTACGCATCATAGAACTCATTCTTGAAGAAATGAAACTTTAATCAAAATTTAAAATCTACGTATGAAATCTCTCTTGACACATTTTAGCCACATGATAAGTTCAGGTTTTTGTTTATTAAATTAGTCATCAGTCTTTAAATAATACAATACTTCATACCAATTCATTATAAAGTTAAATAGTGAGTGTGTAAAAACAAAAAATCAATGACGTATTAGGTGGGATATATATGGTAATATGTTTGAATATTTTATGGGTGTCTTCAATTTGTTTTTAATATGATTTATTCGGCTATTTTATTACAAACATAAGAAGGCAGGAGTACGCCACACTACATTTCAGGTAACTATATTCACGGAGGTTGCATTAAAATATGAAATCTATAGTTCATGTCATACTCGAGGTGTCCTGCGGACAGATAGAGAGACAGAAAACCTTCAATAAACTGTTTTATCCCTTCCGGTAGCTGAAATTGCAACTTTGTCAGCCTACTGAGTCATAGCCTTCAATGAAATTCATGTTAATTCCATGGTTGGACATGCACTATCGTAGAACACGAAGTTGAAATTAAATGTCACGCAACAGATGAACTTTTTCTCTAGATATCTTGCCGCATAATGCAACTCCACTTTTCCGTTTAAGTAAGTTTTTATAGCAACTTTTAAAAAATACATGTTTTGGTGAGCTAAATAGTGTATGATACAACGCAATAATGCGCTAGAATCAAGTCTTATCACCTAAAACTAACATTGACTATCTATATTTTGGTATACTGTATGAAAGTACGTACTATAAATTTATTATTGTTATATAAGAGACACAGAAAATCATTCTTCGTGAAATAGTATGTCATAATTTTGGCGTCACATAAAATATGGTTAATGAATCACCAATTAGAATAAGCACAAAAAATGAATCACTTTTTTCTTATGACAACAATACGATGTGAAATGTTAGTAGTAATTGTCACTTTTCTCTGGCTTCCCAACTTGGCGAAAAGAAACATAGAATGATAATCACATTAATAAAAGAAAGAGTTAGCCATCTTAACCATGAACTGTTCAATCCGTTGTACGTCTTAATACATAGGCATTACAACTAAAGTGTGTTAATTTAAACAACTAAAAACACAGCTAATATGCCAGTTTCGTGGTATACTGCTGTAACTTTTCAAATTGTCTACAGTAAATGCCACAAAGCGGAGTCTAACTTAATACTTTTTCAAAAAAATATCATTTAAAATTTCTTGTTGTTTATTTCGCATTAAAATATCCCCTTAAAAATGGCATATTACTTTTTTTTAACATAAAATTTTTTTATAAACTATGTTACAGTGTTTTTTTTGTTCTGGAAAATGGCACCTGGTGCAAATATAACCAATCTTTATTACACAAACCATAGTATGACCATAAAAATCATTGAACATCTTAAAAGAGATCTGAAATTAAGCTTATATTTCGGGAAATAACAGGAAAACAGCTTTTGGGAAAGCCTTTAAAGGGCAAAACACAGAATCAAAAGGGTTGATTAATAATGTTATGGTGTGTGATGCCAAAAAGGTTATTTGTGAAATTACCTACTCTGAATTGTGGTGCTTTTACTGCAGTTTTGTATTGAATGGTGGTTATATAAGTAGAGTAAATTTATGGAGCATTGTTTATGGAACATCTGGTAAATTCGATCAAACATTTGGAGCGAAATTAACTGTAAACAGTTAAAAAAAGTACCTAAAAAAATCAGACAGGCCAGGACTCTTAAAAAAAGGAATTTTGATGATCTCATTTATAAACAGGAGGATCCAGACAACTCAGAATACTGTCCTGGACACTACTTAACAGTTAAATAGCCTTACTTTTGCTTTTGTGGGATTTCTGAAACTTTTGTTTTAAATATTTTCATGCTACTTTTTGCAGCTCAGTAAGGTCCTAGAGAATTAAAATTTGTACTACATATATTTTGTAAAGTAAGCTAATCATAGAAATAGGGGTTAAAAACAACAAACGAAGTGTTGGGAAAACATTATTTTATATACTTTTGACAACTTATTTACATAATATACATTTTTTTACATTTCCATTTAATTTTGTTTATCTTGTGTGTGTGAGGCTAAATAATAATCCAAGGAATGAACAGAAAAAAAATCAGATTCCTAGCTCGATTAGTTACAGCGATAAATGGCATAAATTTACGGAAGATAGGGAATCGGACTCCCCTTAAAGTATATTAGCTATATTTATTATACATAGTGCTAACATTACGCAGCTGGCGTTAAATGTTATTTATTAAATTGCATAGAGAATATAGAAATTAGTGATACACAAACAATTAGATTAGTGTATAAATCATATTTTTAACACTCTTACAAACGGTATTGGTTTAGACAGACACCCTTTTAAAGGCTCTATTACTGTCCCCAATGATCCACTTTATGCCTTTTATTGATCGAGACAAAGGCTTTTCAGCGCATTACCTTGGTTTATTTTCCTTGTTAATATATTTTACTTGATATTACCAGTTAATTTTGTAAGTTATATTGTGATGTTTGTTTATGACAGAAAGTTGCAAAATTTTATACGAGTCAATTATAATAATACCGCTAAAAAATAAAATTAATGGGATATATTTTCAGTTAGTGTGTAACTAAAGTTTGTGTAGGTATAGGCTATTTGTGGAAAACATGTGAAATTGGGTTAGTTAAATTTATAAAATTGTTATCACCTATTGCATTATATAGTTTTCATTATTGAGCTGGCAATGCAAGTCAGAGTTGAAGTGTTGACAATGTTACTGAGCAAACTCTCAAGTCTGGAAACCCTTGAGAGATCATCGGAGAGGATGCAATCAGCAAACCTCATCACATGCTTGAGCCCCCAATCACAACTATGCTAATGTTACCTATCTCACTGATTACATTTTCAATAGCACCGAAACCTATTTTAATTTTTCTGGTATCATTAAAAAATATCATTACAGTATCGTGGCTTTCATCTTTTTATCATGCGTTTTCATGGTTGTGTTCTTCCTTCGAGAGCAATTTTGCAAGTCAGTGTGATCTAATAATTTCCGTCTGAAAATTAACATGATAACGTGTGAATAGCTTAAAAGTACTGAGAATCAGTAATCTATGCATAATAAAATGTTTTTGCATAAATTTCGCAATTATCCTTTTGATTCTTTTCGCAATTCCTTTTTCTCCTGTGCTTACTTAGTAATTTATTTGATACAGTTGTCTAATAATTTACATTTAAGTGATATAATATTGGAGGAATTAAAAAAAGATGATTCAGTTATACGTTTTTTATAGAGGAAATAAATCAAACTTTTTTTTATGATCCAAAAATCTTTGTTAAATATGCAACAGATTTCAACACTAGTGATAATAAAAAGATTTTAGTAAATTTTTGAAATAATCTTCCTTATAACATATTTAAATGTCCTGATTTTAAATCTGAAATGTATTAACAATAATCAAATTCGTGATCACGCAACTATCTATTAATTAAAAGTGAAAATATATTAGTTTATATGTTGCTCTTGTGTGTGAGTGTGTGTGTGTGTGTGTGTGTGTGTGTGTGTGTGTTTTGTGTGTTATATTGTGCAATACAAGCCGATTAGTTAAAAACATTAGCACATTTATTTAGAATGAATATTTATGAAAATGTCTTTCGAGATCACAGATGGTAGAAAGAAATCAGATATGTTATTCATTCATCATTTCATACATAAATAAACTACGCATTATTATATAAGGGTTTTTGTAAATGTTCCATTATTGGTGATTTTATTCAAATTAATACTTATTTCAATTTGGACTTATACTGTAGTTACAGTTGGGATAAAATTCCGAAAACTAACACTCTTTTACAAAGGTATATTGGCATGATGATAAGTAAAATAAAAGTTTTGTTTATTCGATCAGGAAATTTTGTTAGCAGGAAAGTTGTTGAAAATACCCGAATAAAATTGTTTAATACTTATATGTTTTCATAAACTGAGTAGGTTTTGTAAGAATGTATGAGGTTTGGAAGTGGGCCGCCGCTTAACGACTTCTCTAGTATTTTGTACATCTATTAACTCTAATCAAACTAGCCCGTTTAGTTTTCTGCGACGATTTATTTCTTAATTACATATCATAATTAATTCAAAATAAAACGTGTAAATGCTATTTTGATAAATAAAGTTTAAATGTATTATTTGAGTAAAACACGGTAGAATAAAAAACCTATTACAACAAAGATACTTTGAAAGTGTTACTTAAGACAAAATTATGGTGTAATTAAAAAGAATATTAAACTAATAAAAATAAATTTTTAATACTTGATTGCATAAAATAATTTTAATAAAAGATATATTATAATTTATTTTTAAATTAATTACCACTGATGAAAAGTATGTCATACTAGCGGGTAACCACCGGCGGCTTCGCACGCAATTTAGTAGGTGTTGTACGTGTATGACCACTGCTGGTTCTAGTGAATTACAGTATATATCCGACGTCAATATTGAGTTTGCCTTGTTGCCACGAGCAAGAAATTACGTCAAAAAGATTTTAGTAATGGCCATTTAAATTTACTTTTTATTAGTATGATTTGTTCCATATTTGATTTTGCCCTGTTTTTCAAATCAAGAAAACATATATCACAGATCGGAGAAGACCACTCCTGTCAAAAGTGAACTAAGATGAGTTTTATATCAGTTTTTAAATGCATAGTGAAAGTTAGATAGTAACATTGTCTTTTAGATCTAATTCTTTAGTATTCGAGAATAATGTACTGTTAAAACTACATTAAAAGTTACACAACGAATTTGCTTCTTTATAAACTGAAAAATATTTTAGTACTTTCAGAGCTGTAATTGGCACGTTAGTTCAAACGCACAGTCCAGCAAAATTTCATCTAGTATAGTTCTTACCGACTGCTTCAAAGGGAGTATCCGGAGACAAATTCGGACTCATGTTTTAGGATATTTTCTAAGGTAGATGAGTACATAAATAATTGCTGAAATCTAAGTTGCCTTTAAAAATAATGGTTATTCCTACTATTATTAGGACTTAGTCATATTACAATGAACTCACTATAATTGTTAGCAAATAGAAAATAATAAACAATCTTTAGACAGAATAGTTGATTACATTAGATAAACTAATTTAATTAATAGGCCTATCTTACAATTTTAGAGGCTAAGGTAGGATTTTGGTTTCTTTAAAGACCAGTGGGCCGTAGCCCAGAGATATTTTTGAAATAAGAGTAGTAGTCTTTATTCGTCCCAGGCACCGTAATAATGTCCATGTAAAGTTCAGGATTCGGTTGGATAGTTTGCGCGTGACATTATAATAAACGAACAAAGGCACTTATGCATTTATAACATTATTAGGATTAGGACTGTAGAGAATTTTATTAAATATTAAAATAGGATACAGGTAGTTGATGAATTATAGATTTTCTCTACACTCATCTTTGGTGAAATTGATTTCACCTTGAATCGTAACTTGCCGATCGAATTCGCCCAGAGTGTTTCTTAATCTGGTCTGTGCTTCGAAACGTTTCCAATAACTCCTCTTTAAGGTTCACCATGTACCGTATCGAGTGCAGTGAGATTTAGTAGGTTACAGATATGAGAGAGTCCTCATATATTCATATATGACTCTGTTCTGTAGAAGGAACTAGGTAACCCCGTTGTTGAAGATTTGTGAGTTTTCGTGTCTGGTACAATGCATGTAATTGGTATCTAAGAAGTGATTTTTATCTATCAACCAAATAACATAGTGATATTACGCTCATTCTTACTCCGAACGAATAATCCTACCACTTCTACCGTAATCAGAGTTATGTGACCAATAGACAAAAATAGATTATACACTGTTGTATAATCAAGAGATTAAAAGCTGTTACTTAAAGACGTACATGGTAAGCTGACGCTACGTTAATGTTTATGTGTCTGATGTTTGATGTAAGTGGCTAAGCTGAGAAAACCATGATCTGAGATACCGGTACATCTAAAATTTCATGTATTTAACCCTTTTAATTCCCTTCCATTTCAACCTTCACCAACATTATCGCGGCCATTGATCAATTTCTTTTTTAGGAGGAATTTTTCTAGGTTTTGTCATTATACAGAGGAAATTATTTCTATGCTTATAAACTGTAAGCAGTAACGTGCTGAAGCAAATGACACACACATTAAATATCTTGAGTTTTCAAAGTAAAACGCAAGCCATCAAAAAGCTGAAACGTGTAAATACCTCGGGGATTCGTCAAGTTGCGGTAATAGCCACAAAACTGCTGAAACTTCTCCTCGCCTCAAAGAAATATTTTAAACGTTTATAAATATCAAGTCGTTTGATTCCTACTCACTTTACGAGCTTTTGATTTAAAAGACAATATTGTAAATTCTCAATTCTCATAATTTGTATATCCCATTTTCTAGGTTTTTTTATATCTTATGCAGAGTAATATTATAGTAGAAACATACGTTTTTTACTATTTTCTTTTAAGTTCAACACTACATTAGGTATAGCATAAAGCACATTACTCAATACAAATGTCATAAACTAATTGAAGAATTGTTTAGACCAATACAATCCAATAATAAAACAAATACAAATTAACCATTAAAACTATAAAATGATAATTGTTATCTTCACTTGCTTGTAACTTATTACAACCAAACAGACATTCTAAATACTGTAATAATTAACTATGTTTTTATTACGTTTTTATTTTTTTGTAACAAATATTTTTGGGTACTTTATTTTCGTTTACGTTCTATTCCCTTTTTTTGAACTGACATTCAAACAAAGGGTTTGGAAGGCCGAAATATACAGATTTAGTATATTAAGCAGGAAGCAATAATGTTTAACACAACTCAAACAGACACACACACACACACACACACACACACACACACACACACATATATATATATATATATATATATATATATATATATATACACAGGGTTTTCATAAATGAATGGTGCAATTTTGAATGATTATAAACAATTTGCTATGCAAGGTAGAAAAATATGGTTGGCACCTCTGAATTCTTCAGCTCAATTAGTTTTATTGCTCTGTGTTAGTTAACAGCTGTTTCATTGTTGTTGGTTAAATTGTGCAATAACTTCAAACATTTGATTCTGATCTAGAAACATGTTTTCTGATCAAGAAAAAGCCAAGTGTGTGCTATTGTTTAGTGAATTAAGGTATTCTGTTTTAGTGCAAAGGGCTTTTAGAAGATTATTTAACAAAGATCCACCTCATAGAAACAACATTACGCGTTGGAGTAAATAATTCGAAGAAACTGGATCGGTACAAAAACGGAAGTCTGCTGGGAGACCGACTGTATCAGAGGTAACAATTCAAAACGTTAGAGAATCTTGTCTTAGATGTCCACAAAAATCTCTTCCACGTCGGAGTCTGGAGCTTGGAATCCCAGTGACAACTCTGCATAAAATTTTGCATAAAAGGCTGCATTTTCATGCCTATAAAGTTCAACTGTTGCATGGGATCAAACCGAATGATAAAAATAAACGTGTGGAGTATGCAACTTACATCTTAAATCAGATTGAAGAAAATGAATCATTTTTAAATGATGTTATGTTTACAGATGAGGCAACTTTTCATGTTAACGGGTGTGTTAATAGACACAACGTTCGAATTTGGGGTTCTGAACATCCTCATGAGATCATAGAAATAATCCGAGACACACCAAAAGTAAACGTCTGGTGTGGACTGACTAAAAACAAAGTAATTGGACCTTTTTTCTTTGCCGAGAAAAGTCTTAATGGTAATGTGTATCTGGACATGCTAGAGAATTTTTGTTTTCCTCAAATTGACGAGTTTTATACAATATGGTGTATTTTCAACAAGATGGTGCGCCACCCCATTATAAGGACTTTGTTCGTGATGCTTTGAATGACAAGTTTGGACAAAGATGGATAGGTCGAGGTGGCCCAATAGCATGGCCTCCTAGAAGCCCGGATTTGACTCCATGCGATTTTTTTTTGGGGGGGTATACGTGAAAAACATTGCTTATTCTCAGAAGATCCGTGATTTAGCTCATTTAAAGGAAAGGATTTATGAGGCAGTATCATCGGTTACAAGAGACATGCTGCACAGTGTATGGGCCGAGATCGACCATAGATTAGTCTGCAGAGCTATCGGTGGTGGACACATTGAAATGTACTAAATGTATCAGTATAAAATTGTTTTTATACGAGGATTCTAATGAAATAAATATTGTTAATGTACTTCGTACGGTTCTCTTTTTATTTTATGTTTAAATTGTACCATTCAATTATGAAAACCCTGTATATAGACTCAAAGAATATAGACATATACATGAATGTAGAAATAAAGACTCAAATTTCAACACCAAAGAACATTTTGACACAGGATACTCCGTAACCGGACTGATGAAACAGAAAACCCATTACTGAGTTGGTAGTAATTAAAATAAAACAAAATAAGAATATATCAATATGTTCCTTACAGTGGAGGAAATCTACTTTACATAACAGGTAATTAGATATTGTCGTGAACTGGTAAACATCTGTAAACATAATAATATAACAGTATGTGCAATTGGATTCACTTAATTTTATATTCGCGCGTAATATTATCAAAGAAACCAACAAGACATCCACAAACAGATTGTTTTTTTTTTTCGTGTTTATATAATTTTATAGTACCTATGTGAAAGTAGACTCAGTTCTAAACCTTAGTTCAGGCTTGTAAAAGAACTTACTATTATGTTAAAACATGGTATTATGTAACTTTTTCACCTATATTAACACAGGCGAACGTTTTAAAAATGTGTTATTTTGAACAATACAACATTCTAAATAATGTTTAAAAAGTGCCAAAAGGATACTTTTATACAACAAATTAGCTTGATTTTACTGTGTAAATACCTGAGTGAACTTAAAGATTCACATACAATAAAGCCTGTTGGAAGAGTGTCATAGATACAGTTTATTACTAATGTACTTCATCAGGAGTGTAAGAATGTCGGAAAATCTCTGAAGTCATTACTTTTCTTAGAACCTAGCAAGGTGAAATTTTTCCATTAAGCTGTGAGTGTTGTATTAAAGTCTAAGTTGTGTTCACAAGCTGCATTATATTCTTAAACTTTTTTTAATAATAAAAGGTTCCTTAAAGACCTATGCCTTAAAAAAAGTTACCATGATAGTAAATAAGATAACACAAAGAAAATTTCCATATAAAATAAGATGTTTTTTTAACAATTGAAGGAAGAAAATGGTGATCCAAAGGTGGCATTCTCGATGAAACTCAGTATTTTCAGTGATTATGTGTTTAATTATAATGAAAGATAATTCACAAAGAAGAAATGTTACTATTGCATTAAATAGAAAACCATCCTAAAGTGATAATGTATTATTTATATTTGATATTACCTAAACATTCTCAAAATATTGAAGTTTCCTATAAATTTATAGACAAATTTAAAGAAATTCTGTTTAAAACAAAAACTAATGAGTTTTAAATGTGAATATACTTTTTATGATCTTGTAATCAGAAAATGGTACATAAGATCCGGTGCCGGTAGTATTCATGTTGGGCTATAGATTTTATTATACAACAACCACGTGCCAATGGAGTAAGATGCAACCTATAGGCAGGGATACCGTTCATACATTCAAAATCAACAGAATTAAATACATTGTATTGGTTTTATATCAGTGAATAATGAAATTGCAGCACTGAAATTTAGGTTCCATCTTTATGTTTTTAAGCATACAATTACAAACAACAAGTAAAAAAATACAATATTCCAGTAACAATAAGACACACGAACCGAAATATGTAACTAGTCATTAAGGTGATTAATATAGTGTGATAAAATATCAGCCAATAGTGAGAGTGGATTAGTAGTTTTCTATGTGACTCATGTATTCTATACTCTGGAAGATATACATTACGTGTCGTGACATGCTTTGCCGAGGCAAATTTATATTTCACTCTCGAAATATCCTGCGGACAAATAAACTGAAAAGGAATCAGACAAAAAATAAATAGACATGAAAATTACGCTCATTCATACAGCCTATTCTTGAAAAAATAAAGTTTAATGCAGGTCCAAATATGTAGTCTTATCGAGATTTCTTTCTACATGAATAATTGAAAGTTTTGTTCATTAGATTGGATTTCATATAATAGTTTTAATAATAAAATTCTACAAACCAAGTCACTATAGAATAATAAAGTATGTCTTGCGATAGTTACACTACATATGTTAACTGTTTTTAATCTCTTATGGGTGTATTGAGTTTGTTTCCAAATTTATTTATTCTTCTATCATATATTAACATTCCTAATAAAGCGTGCTTGTGTGAATTATTAATCTCTTCTGTAAGCGCAACTTGTGGTATATACTACATCAGCCATCAATATAAAACACATTGCGTCACTGTGTCTTCACAGTAGTATGTGCAAGTTTTTCTTCCTCCTATAAAACACACAAACTCACACACACGAAGTTAAAATGTACTAGAATTTAATAATACAATAATACAGTGTACATTAAAACCTATGTTAAGGGTTATGGGTTATATGCAATGTCATAAGACTCCAGGATCATTTACTTGTAATTTTTTTAGTACGCTGACAATACAACAATTAGAATGAGCACAATGAAATCAGATGGACACAGTTATGTTCTGGTTGAAGTAAAATCAACATGTAGTATTACATACCTTTTGCACTGATATATGAAAATCAATTCTTATCATACGAAGTATATAAAGTTTAGTAAAGTGAACAGAATGAGTGTCTGATATAACGTGCACTGAAGAAATGTGAAGCATTTGCGAATACAGATCACCTAAAACTTATAAATTAGGAATGTTTACAGCCCGAAGAGGAGGCTGTAAAATATCAAGAGCTGATACGCTAATGAAGACACCCCTCCTCTTTTACCATGAGTGTACACCCTTTTGTAGATCAAAGATACTCCATTTTACTAACTTGATCATAATTTTCATCATAAGTTACCTGTTTATGCTTATAAAAATTAAGGATGAACAATTACAAAAAGAAAATATATATGCTGTACCTGAATCTGACATACAGTTAATTTCAGTTTCTTAACATTTTGTATTGCAGGGCGTCAGAAAAACAATCGAAATCTCTTAGTGAACAATTTCAACTCAAGTTGAGTATAAAAGATATTCTTGGTTGAAAGTCGTAAAATAAATAAATTTAATTCAAACTATCAGATAAAGCTAAAATATAGTATGACTTTGTAAGATTCGTTTATTTAATACTACAAATAATTTAAGAAAATGCAGTTAACCTCTGCGTTATTTAGCTTTAAATAGTTTTAAAACTCTTGATTAGTACGCTGGAGAAATTTTTTAAACCTTCACTTCTACAAGACGTCAAATAGATCGGGAAACCAATTTATATAAATATTTTTTTGTAAATATTTAGGTAATAAAATCTGTAAATATTATTTGTAGGATTTTCATTTCAGGTTGTATAATTTTAGATCTATATGCTAAACATTTATGTGATTCATTTTATTTAGATATATAAAATAATAATTTATTGTATGTAATAAAAATGAGCATATTGGTAGGCTAGTTACAATTTTTTAATACCACTTTATTTTATATCTGCTGAACTGCGAAATCAATAATTATGCCACTTGGAAATTCCAAAGAAATGATTAATTTATAAAGGTGTTAGTTTTAGTTGCTCCTTCATAAATGCTTCATGAATGCTTCCTGTACTGTCTGTAAGCATTCAAAAACTAAGTAGAACACACTTTATGACCCCTTAGACAAGTGTTCCATTCTTAACTATGTAAAAACTAACAGTTACTCGAAGTTTCGCACGCAATTCCGTATTCCGGCTTTGCCGGTGTATGAAAACTTCTGATTTCAGAGAATTTGATTTCCAATGTGAAAAGCCGTATCAAATACACACACACTACTGTGGTGTGTTCAGTTTGCTTTGTTTATACGATCAAGAAAGTACATAACAATGTGTATTTATAACCATTACAATTTACTTTTTTCTTAGAACTTTTTCATATGTGATTTTGCCTTGTTTCCCGATCAAAAAAATACACCAACATACACAGGTCTGTGAAGCCTACCTCTGTCAAAAGACAACTAAAATGCGTTTTAGCAGTCTTTAAATGTATATTAAAAGTTATATACTAACTTATTGTTTTAAATTATAATACTTAATATTTACTAAAATTTACAACTGTTAAAAGTGTAGTTTATATTAACTGTATATTATAACCTTGTCTTATCTGGATAATTTCTTATTCCAGCTTAACAGGGTGCACAAAAGTTTGAAATAAGAGGTGCTGTTACTATATACTCGTAGCTTAGTCTATTCTTTCACGCAATAAATGGAAACAAAAAGTAAATAGTTAATTCAATAACACATATACCTGTGCTGTCATAAACCATGTTTACACAAACAGTTGATTACATTTAATAGGCTTTTTTAGTTTATTATTATTTCACAACTTTAAAAACCAAGTTGGGATTTTCGCTACTTAAGGAACCAGTGGAGTGTAGACGGGAGAGAAGTTTGTTGTAACAACAGACCTATATTCATACCAAAATCAAAAGATTTCCCGTTTAAAATTTCGGAAAAATCTGTACAATAAGTTACGTGTGAAAGTAAAACAATCAACCAACATGTCAATTTGGCATTTATAATACTATTAGGATTATTACTTTAGATAATACGGATGTATTGCACAAAACATTTAGGTTGTGTATAACAGATTTGTTAGCGAACTGAAGAAGGACGAATCATAATATCTTGAATCCAAATACGACTTAATAACTGCTGGACCACCCAAATGTATGTGTAAGTGTTTTAAAAAGCCCTATTTTTAATTTCATGGCCAATATTTTCATCCAACTACGAAATATTATCATGAATGAAAACGAAATATTAATTAACGAACACAGTGTCAAAATCTGAAATACGTTCTCAACCCTTTTTCTTATTAAAGCTTACATATCCCGATACATGTTATTGATCAACGATTCAGGATGTATGGCTCACATTCACGCAGTTTTTGTTCATAATCATTGTTGTTTCATGTATTTTTTACAACTTTACTTTACAGTCGTATTCACAGTTTTAAATAAGTCAATCAGTCCAATGCTATCAACATCGACTCAAACATGAGGCGCCAAGTGACGGCAGATACAAGAGGAATTATTATTTAAATTCGTTAAATGTCCTCCTGCTGCTTACGAAACATTTTTAAAGTTAATTTTATCGGTGACGCCAAAGTCTGAGATAAACTTTCCACAGTTCACCTGCTGCGCTAAGTTTGTTAACTTGAATTTTGTGGAATTCTTATAATCTACAAAGTTTGTTATTGCTGTATGCCAAGTTATCGTAAATAACCTAAGGTAGATGCTTAATCAATCTTATTTTTATAAATAGTTCAAATCTCCGTTCTGTAGAAAAAATACTGAGAACTTACTTTTTCACAGTTTAATCTTCTACTTATTTGCTACGAATACATTATTAGAAATGAATTAAATTTGTTACTTGCTATGTGTATGTTCTACGACTATAAGTATCTTTTTACTTAAAGATACTTATACGAGGTATAATCTCACGACAACACGTATGTTAGAACTTTAGAGTCGTATTAGTGTAAAATTGTATTTGAACTATTAAAGTAGTAAACTCCTACTTTCTCACTTGTACCGTTATTGTAGAAAATGCTACTGGTACAGTTAACCCGTACTGTTTCCTCAGTTCCTGAATAATAAATAGATTGAATACATAACGTCTGTTAACGAGTTTGTTAAACTCTCTCTCACGTAAAGATTCTGCGAAAAGTATGATGTAATGCAAAACATTAATACTAAATACCTTCTTAAAACACAATATTAAAATAAGTGTGCAGGATGTACGTTGGTGTAAACATAAAATTTAGTTAATATTTCCGAAATTGTACAGATAGATATTTATTATATTAAAGAATATATTATTACTTATATAACATAGTGAAATATTAATATATATAAAAATCAGTGCACGTTTCTAGAACTTATTATTTGGAATATTAGGTGTTATTTGTAATGATATTGTTATGTATGAATTTATTGAAAATAACACTTCATAATTTTCACATATGAATTTTGAAGTATTCTTAAGCGATTTTAAAAAGCAATGTTAACAAACAGGGATCCAGTGATAATCTCAGGAAAAGTCCCTAAATGCATATATAGTTTAGACCTGTTCTAAGTTGTAACAATACTATAAACATTATATATATCACGTAGACTTTTATGTTTATAATATTGTTACAACTTAGAACAGGTTCAAACGATATATCACGTAAACATGTGAAAATATATCATGTAAAAATGAAATAAAGTATTCACGTTAAAAATTTTAATTTTAGTAAAGCTTATATTTCATGATCATAATAAACAAAGTCAAGTAAAACATTAAATTTTCTATAACATTTTTCGAATTTTAATTTTTACATTGGTTAAAATAAAGAGCAATTTAAGTGAATTAAGATCTCATTTATTTGTTAATGCTACTATGTAATTAATCAATTGTGTATAAAATTTGCACAAAAGGACACATTAAGAATTCAAGTTATCAAAAAATATTAAATTATACAGAATTTATTAAAGACCAGCCCGAGTCTTATTAAAACTCTCTCACTGTCCAATTTCTTTCATTATCTGCGATAAGTATGGACGAACCATTAATTTCCTCTTCGTCCGAGGAAAATCCTACTTCTTTTGAATGGAAAGGGAGGTCTATTTAATAACTATTAATCACTGGTGCATTTTACTGTAGCATTCGAGACTCCGTTGTATTGGGTCTTTTTTACTTTATAAATATCCCTTCAAAAGACTGGGAGAAAACTTCAAAATATGCTAACTTTCTATATAAAATGTTTGAATTATGTAAATTCTACTTATTAAAATGTTTCATTTAACTAAATTTATCAATCTGCAGTACGTTTTTCCGTATAATGTACAGATTTCAGATATAGTTAAACATTAAGTAATCCAAATGTAACTTTAATCAGAGAAGCTGCAATCTATTTACTGTTTCTTCAATCGAGCAATACAGAAAGTCTCCAAGTGGATATACCAGTGTTTTTGTGTTTGTTCAGAAGTCCTTTATCAGGTCAGGGAGATTCTCTATTAACCTAACAATGACCTATATACATAATTGGCCTATTAGGTTTTGGTATTAGTATCACAGCTCACGTAATAAATCATCAAACATAAGTAATTAGTTAATACAAAAAGCTTATTTGTATTCAGGAACTTAAAATCTAAAAAACGAATGTAATTTTTTGTTATTTCTCTATATGTTTTTTTTATCTTAGAATGAAGAGACAGATTTTGAAACCTGATTTGATTTGTAAAATTTCCTATGTCCATTGTACATGTCGATTCCACAAGTTATGGTGGAGTGTATCATGTAAGGGTACAGAAAGGACTAAAAACATCATATATTATGTTTACCGCACCTCATATTTATTAATCTTGGCACATACCAACAGCCAGACACCCAAACAATAGTTACATCAGTATCAGCCCACAATATAAAGTCTAAGTTATTATTACCCACCAAACAAATATTCTTGACCATTAAAAATAGACGTACTAAATTTTACGAGTACATGTAATTGATGTGTGTGTGGGTTTGTGTGTGCGTGTGTGAAGAGCTACGTTCAAGCGTTATTAAGAGGAAACATGGACAGAAAGATATTAATTGCTTCCCACCAGTCTGATAATCAGTATTCTATATATTAACGGCATTACAATAATATAAATAATGAAATAGTAATAACTCCTTGATATTAGTTACCATATTTGGTAATGAGTACATCCTAACTGATGTCTGTAAGTTTTCTAATCTGCAATTTTGCTCATTGGTATGGCAAAATCCAATAAGTAAAATAAAAAGATGGACTGTGGTGCCGATACAAAGGGCCGGAAAAGCTTTCAAAGTCCATTAGCTGATTTAAAATACACAAGGGAAATGTTTCACTTCGTAGTTTTTTTCAATATTTATTTTAATTTATCTACCGAAATTTAATAACCAAAGTACACTATAATAATAGATAATAAATACACTCGTTTTTGTATATTGATTATTCCTAAACCATAATATTAACTACTTAAAAATATAAGAAAATGTGTTATTTAAAAACAATTCTCTTACAGACTTTTAAAATAAGGTAAGTATCAGTATTCAAGATATAAATTATTGTTTAAAATATCTCAGATAAAATATACAGGGTTAGATATTTACTACCTTACTGCAAATATTAATTTATATATTTTATTAATTAGACTTTTGATCAATAATTTTTATTTTGACATATAAACCAACAACTACCAACAATATCTATGATTTGAAAACAGCCTACCCTCAGCAATATTTCTACTTTAAAATTACGATGAAATATTATTTAAATTATAATTGTTAATATTTGATACATGGAACTACATCAAACTTAATAATATAAGTGTTAAGTGTATTAAATGTACCCATACTCTTCAGATGAATGAGAGTGTTTGTAAAACAGACTATTAAGGCAAAAAAAGCAATTTATCTAAAATCCTGCATAAAGTAACCTTAAATTAGACTGCAGCAGCGACTACGGTAACGAATTGTCCGTAATGGTCTAGTGCATAAACTGCAGTTATTGTAGATTGAGTTCACTTCGCTCTTTATTTTAGAGTGACATATAGTTGCGTAGCATTATATGTCATTGACTCAGTAGTAAATATAATAGTGTGCTTTTTAGATTATACTTGTAACTAAAACAAGGTTTACTGTTATAATAACGAAGTAGCAAGAGGTTAAATTTGTAAGTATTCAAAGATTTATTTAATAACTAGCTGTTACCCGCGGTTTCGCACGCAATTTTCAAAACCGAAGTCCTTATATTACTTAATAAAAGCACTTATAATGTAATATGGTGGAGTCCTATGGAAATTTTAAAACGTAAGTAGGGACGTCTGGTAGATATTATTTACGTTAATGGTAAATAGTATCAGAGTTTAACTAAATTCGTACATCATGTTTTGCACCTGTAGGAGCATTTCTGGTTCTAATTATACATATAAGTCCCAGCTGAGTCTGCACTGTTACTCTGATCAAGAAAACATAAATACAAAGGTCTCGGAAAACCTACCTCGGTCAAAAAGCGTCTATTTATAGCCCTTGTCATATATTTCAAGTCTAAGGTATTTTCAGTACTATAGTAAAGCCTTGTCCTGACGAAGAAAAAAATGTACTAACGTAGGACCGAAAGCCTAACCGAAGTAGTGCCTATTTCAGCCTGTTTAAATTCACTTACTATGTCACAGTTTAGCATGCCATATTGCCTCGATCAAAATACTATCTATTTATGTTTGATTATGCAGTTCTCGTAAATCTGCTTTCATCAAAATCGTCTACCATCGGCTTCTGTAATCTAATTTTAGTCTATAATATTTCCAGGGACATAGTTGAGTTTGCCTTGTCCTGACGAAGAAAATACAAACATAAGTAGGGCTGAGAAGACTATTATGGCATAGGGGGAAGTCCTACTTACTTCATGTACTTTCGGTATAAAAGGGAAAATCCGTATTAAGGTTATACAACATTCCAAAATAATCGGTATTAAAGTTTTGCGCTACACTTGTTTTTGGGACTGTGGCCAAGGAGAGAATGAATCGTTGAGGCATGTTATTATTCATTTCTCTGTTTCCAGGAGCCACTGTTAAAATACCATATCACAATGCCAAGGAAGCCCACCAGCTTAAAGTAACTTATGTGAAAACATTCATAACTTTGTTCATTAAGGTTGGTTACATAGAAGTGATTAAATAATATTTAAATTCATTAGATGATTTAAATTTGTCATTGGCGCGATCTAAAGTAAAATTTTGATATTAACCTTTTATTTATTATCTGCATTGTATTACTGATTCAAGCACTGTTTATTTAATATTTGATCAAATTTAATATAAACAGATGTTTCAGCCAATTGTGCGACATAAAACTGAAGGTGTGAACAGCTGTTTAATGCCAGTTTAATTTGAATTATGAAAAGTAAAAACTACAATTTTTCTAAATTCTAAAATATTTCAGGTAACTTTTCTTATATTTTGCTTCATAGAAACCTTCTATGGATTACAATGAATATTTCAAAAAAAATAATTAGCCGAATAGGTCCAGCCGTTCTCGAGATTTGCGCTTACCAACACATTTTGCGGTTAATTTTTATTTATAAGATTGCGGCGTTAGTAGCTGTTTTAATGAATATTTCTATAAGAAGCGAACAATATAAATGTACTTACCAGTTAAAAACATTGATAAAACTCAGACATTATCATTATTAAAACTCAACAAATGCTGGTTGATTGTCTAGGAGTTGAGGGAATATTTTCATTGTATAAGAAAATAAACTAATATTCCGTCAAATAGTTGATAAATAATTGTTTGTGTATATATTATATATATATATGTGTGTATTTATATATATATATATATATATATATATATATATATCTGTGTGTATATATATATGTATATAATTTCAATAACCATTGAATCGCAAAAAGTACTTGCTCCGCCGGGAGTCGAACCCGGATCTCTCACTTGCCGGGTGAATGTGCTACCATTACACCACAGAGCGCTTACTTTTTCCGATTCAATTATTTTGTATTTGGCCGTATCTGTCACATATGCGTTTAAATAAGCAAACTAACATATGATCGGAAGACCAAATATATATATATAATTATATATATATTCCTCCATAAGATTACATTAAAATTTCTCTCTAGGTTTGAGATTTAATTAATAAATTTGACATTTATTATTCATAACTGTCAGAACTAAGATTAGCGACAAAGACATGTAGGCTCAAAATGGTTAAACACTGTCTTGTCTTACCTTTCTTTTAGCCAATTTTCAATGTCTATATTCTTCAAAAGAATTGATTTGTTGGGATATACGATAAGCAATGAGTATAAACTATTTTTATTTAGGATATTTCTTGATTGAGGTGATAACAGGATTGTAAATTATAAACATTTTATCGAAACGAATACTGTATTAGTTAGAGAACTATGAAAGTATGATGAGGTGCTAAACAACTTATAAGTGCTAAACGTTTATTTACGCAAACAACGAACAGTAACATTATATTGTTCTACCTGGACTTAGGTCTTATGGGGTCTTACACACCTTACATTAGTATCACGGTAACAATATTTTAAACAGTACTTTAATTGCAAATGTAATATATTTGAATTTTATTAGTCTAATGTACTATCAATACCTATAAAGTAGAAGAAAAGTTTAGATTTCATTAAGTCGCATTATAAAGTTTTTAGATTGTAGGGCCAAATAAATTACTGTTGTTAAAATATTATATAGATAGAAAATCTTGTATAACAAACTAAAAGTGTAAATAGATATTTAACGTGGTAATTACTTTCATAGCGTAGTAAGAGGCCACATGCAAAATAAAATTAGAACAATTAAAAGGTAGAGATATTATTGAAATTCTTTAAATGTCAATTGAATATTTATGCTGAATAAAAACCTAATAGGCCACTGTGTTTTTAAACCCTGAATGGTAATATCAAAAGAAGGAGTTTCAATTGAAATTAATTTATAAAAGAGGCATGAGATTGTTATATTTATTCGTGTGAGTAAACCATGATATAAATATCCTTGAGAAATTAATCTTGGTGTGTATGTTTCTCTTGGTCCAAGGAAAAGCTCTATTCTTTTGGTAAAAAAGTCTACAAGTTTAAATTTAAGAGTACAGATAAAATACCAACTTTTCATATTTATCTTATAGGTAACCCAGTGGGAAAGGCATTGTTTTTTTTACTTTCGGGTCCTTAAATGTCCCGGTACATCGGTTTCTTTTTATTATAATAACAATATTTCATTGAGATATATATATATATATATATATCAATTATTAGACTTTAATATATATATATATATATATATATATATATATATATATATATATATATATATATATATATATTAAATGTTACTTACATTACATATTCCTGTAAAAAGTCCCATTCTTATGCCAGCAGTTCATTCGTGATGTACATAATAGTTCTCACTAGAGTTAAAACTACTATCAAAACTATACCCTTCAATGTCAGGGACCTCAGTACTTAATTTTACTACCAATAACGTACTCAATCTTCAATGAGACCTAAATAACGGTTACGTGACGCCATTCACTTAATAATACTAATAAAATATTACTGATAAATTATCAGTCTGTTTTAGAACCCTTTCACATTGAAATCTACCTCTCTATCTTTTGGCAGAAGAAATTGAAAATAAACAAAGTATAGGTAGTATAAAAGTATTTTCGAAAGAATTATTTTAACTGTGCGTTTCAAGGGTCGCATATTATGTGGTCTTCATATCAACTTCAAAGCTCTACAATTGTAACTTAATATTATTGTATATTATTAAAATTTATTGTAATGTTATTCAACGTATCGTTAAGTAATAACAATATTTTCCTTCAGAAAGATTATGTGTTTTAATATTTTTACAGACATAGAAACAACACTGGGATATAAACAGTTTACGAGATGCTAACGTTGGTAAGGAGTTACGATATGACAAGTGCTAGAGACCTTTCTTACCTTAAGTGTTCTTCTTATTCTGTATCTTATTTTTAGAAACAGTAGAATGTTTATACTTTTATAATATTGTTTTATGGACATTGTTAATGTTGCCCACTAATCAAATTCTATCACCACTACAAACTTGCAACTCAGTATATAAGTTTTACTATACAACTGCAACAACTTGAATTCATTACGTATTGTTTTAATCTGTACAAACAAGGGCACTGCGATCTCACGCGAGTGTTGTGATCGTTAGTCCAAAATGAGGAGATTAGCGGCTAATGAGTTACTATAACTCTTGTTAACGCATTATTTATACCTATTACGTGGAATAACAGTATAATGTACCTATTTTGACATGAATAACATATTATTCTCATCAAAAACAGTTCCAAGAGTTCATTTCAGGAATACCAGCTTGTATATTAGAAAACAAACCAATATTTTTCATTGTTTTTATTTTGTAAAAAAGACAGCTGTAACGTAACTTTTTTCTTGGTTTGGACATTTTCCCTATATTTAAACTTTTATTGAGTGTAATGATGATTAAAGAACCTTATTGTTATGTACGTTAGCTTTTTAGTCGGTATAAATTTAGTTGCCAGACTTATAACTTATACGCTTATAATATAATGTTTTTAAGTCATATAACATAATAAACTACATTTTAATATTCTACACTGTACCAGCCATGGGATTTAAACTTCAAAGGAATGTACGCTTTTATGAGATGAATTATTAATAAGATTTAACTGTCAAAGGCTATTGGTTTCTCTAAACCACATTCGTTTTGAGTGGTTCAATTCCTACAATATATTTTGGAAGCACGTGATTGAGTACTTATTTTTAGAACAACATCTATAAATACGTATTGTAATACTAATATCATTTTAATATTGTTTTTCCGTTTAAAGGTTTTACACATGGCATAAATACGAATAGTGCGATATGTCATATGTCAGGTTTAAAATACTATATTACCACTTATTATTACTTCAGCCACCTGTTAGTTATTCTAACGTTTATGTAGATCGTAGAATTTAAATTTAAAATCCAATAACTATTAACTAACCATGTTTATTTACTAATAAATATAGTTTAGATCGACTATAATATAACTGTATTGATTTCAATTTATAGTAGTATTGTTAGTATTACTATTATTAGTTAGTTATTATTATTATTATTATTGTTAACATTAATAAATTAAAAATAATGCACGACTGCTTTTAATAAGAATAAAAATTTATACACTTTCTTGTTGAATTGAAAATGAAGAGATGGTACATAAAAGGGTGACTTTACACTCAAGTCATAAACAACATCATCACTAAAACGCCCACAACATAGTCCCTTGGAACCCTGCCATCAATTTGAACTACGAAATAAGATCACTTGAAGGAAAATTACGTTTATGTATTGATCGGTTTTGTGAAATTTATGCATTGCCATTGAATTGAATATCCTCTCTTCTTGTGAATCAGGTATTTTTATAGGTGGTATCATCTAACGAGTCTGAACAATAGTATAAGCAGATTCATTGCTGCGATGATTTGTAACAGCTTATAAATTAAATTAAATTAAACATATATTTAAAAGCTCTTTAGATTTAAATCTTAAAAGATAGGTAAATAGTAACAAGACAAATATGTTTTAAACTTGTAGTTTGCTCTCCTCATACGGATTCATATTTTTGGTAACGGTACTCTATTAAACATATTTCCTACATATTTTAAATATATTTTACTATATTTCTATAGATTTTTTATATTTATTTATTTATATTTATATAGAATTTTAATTATATGAACAGGTAAATCCCTAAGTATGCAATTTATATAAAATATTTTATATTACATTGACACCAGACACAAACCGAGCTCACTTTTTTGTGAAAAACTATGACAAAAAATCAATAACATAAATACATACGAGAATTTACTACGAAAATCAGTACATTACATATTATGGCACTGTTATCTAGTTTTGAGCTATGTTACAAATTTCAATAACCTAGGTCTTCTCAAGGTCATTTAAAGTGATGAAATATTACTTAACAGAAAAAAAACTGATATTAAAAACACTTAAAAATATTATACATGAGATACATGCACCGCCTATAAAAACTTTCTTCAATAATTCCAGTCGCTAATATTTTCAGTCTCTACCTTGGTACCCAAACGCACACAAATTATTGTTGTATTGTTATAATGGTTATTAGATAGAGCCTTACTACCACCTACGGCTGCGCGCTCCTTAGCAACATGTAAGTTGTTCTTTCTTGTCGATCACTCTTCATAAACAACAACGGTCAAACACTTTTATTTTTGTCCTTCAGTCAACATACATGAGAACTAGTATAATTGTAATTGTTTCGTTGCATCTAAAATATTAACCTATTAAAGAAATAATACGCTCTTATTATAGATGAAGGTATAGACATGTAAAATATAATGAAACAACAGATATTTATAATTCATATAATAGCTATCTCTGGAACTATCTCTGGAAATGACAGATGTCAAGTGGCAATCCTAACCAAATTGCAGTCTGTCAGGTGAAAATGACAACACTTGCTGACAGAACATACATCTCCGACTGCTGAAAAGTGTGCTCGTGAATCTCTATTGATTCAGTCAATGTTGCTTCTCACTTCACGATGAAAGTTGCTTTATGTAAAGCGTTTGTATCAACAGATAGTTTGTTATTTGAATACACCGTTCTAATACATATTTTGTTCAAATAAATATTACACCTCTAAAGAGTAAATACCTATATAAATTCATATTAATATGATAATATCAGTGAAAATCGTTGAACGAAGATGTAAGTATATTTAGTACTGTTACTTTTGAATTGTGATCAAAATTAAGTAGTAGACTATATTTATAGCTCTATGTCACGTATGCTTTTAGCGTATTCGAGCCTTTAATGTTTGATCCACAGAAGAAATTAACACCAAAAAACATTTTATAAACTGTACAATTTCATTTCTGACTTACTGCTAAAATTTCATATTTAAAATATTTTGTAATGATAATGTCAATAATTAAATTGTTAAAACCATAAATAGGAACAGAAAATTTATTGATTAAAACGGATACAAAACTATCGTATTCTGCATGCAGTTGTAATCTAATTATAAGGGCTTTAAGAGATGTTTAAAACCTATTAATTTTTTTTCATACATGGGTTTCTATGTGGTAATCCACATAACAGTTAGTAAGACATTCTATGTAAACTATAACATATAAACATGTAAAAATGTCATTTAAAACTACTATATATTAAACGTATGATATTTATTTTTTTAAATACTTCCTTGCATTACAGCACCAAACTATAAAAGGTTTTCATGGGTTGTAGCGGCTTGTGGGTGGTGTCAGATCCTACTTTCTATTATACTTTCATTTCTTAAATAAGATGGTAAAAATGTCTAAAACATTTAAAAGCAATAACAAATTTCTAATTTGTTTGTTTATTCACTAAACAGATAATTTGTACTACCATGAAATTTAAATGCTTGACAAACTTGTGTTGGCCCATTTCAGATAACTTGAAAATACATAAATTAAAATATTTTTGAAGTATTTCATAAATCAATAATCTCGGATTTATCATATATCTGTTATAAATACAATATAATACACTACTTACATACTTTATAGGTAATTATAGTGTAACTATATTTTGAAATAACTTTGTTTATTTTAAATTAATGTTGCTTTAAGCCACATTATCAATTTTCAAAAACTAAACTAAAAATGTAATATTTATTTAAGCGTACATTTATTTTTAATTTCATAAGTTTAAAAGATATTCCAACAAATATAATAATTGCTTTTCAACATTTAACATTATTCTCAACCAATATAGTTATGGATATTATAGACTTCATTATTAGAGCTACGAAGACTAAAACCATGAAGTCTGTGATGGACAAAATTGACGAGAACTTCCACTTGTCTTTCCTACCACTTCAACCGTCTTTTATATTTGACAAGAAATTTGAGTACCTGTGATGGACAAAATTGACGAGAACTTCCACTTGTCTTTCCTACCACTTCAACCCTCTTTTATATTTGACTAGAAATTTGAGTACTAGGCTAAAACTTGCGTCTTAATTCTTATATTTAAGTATTATACCAGAACTACCAACATTCTTTAGTATCTATTAAATTTTTTTAGATATATTTAATTAATAAATAATTATTATAGAAAATGTATACAGCATATGTTTTGGAATATAAGTTTAAATGTTAATGCATAGGTAAATTAAAAATATAACTTTTCTAGAAAGGATCCGCGAAGGTAATGTTATTTGCTGTAGGTGAATGCCTAGTTAATAAGGTTAAAATAATTATCCTGGAAGATTTCATGTACTAGAAAAGATTTAGCTCAGCGCGGCATATTAGGAGTCATCTTTATTAAAAACATTGGTGTCCTCATTGATTTAAAGAATACTAGTTGTCGATTTGACTTTAATGTTGAAATGAAAGTATATTTGTCGCAGGAAGCAAGTTCTAACAGTAACAATAGGAATCACACTTATAAAATAGGGTATGAAGCTGTAATCTAAGAAGTGATAACAGTGAGTTTCCTAAAGTTTTTAATGAGAAATTTTATAGACTTTAAGTACGACATTAATTAAAACATCAACAAATTGTAAAATTAAGACCCTTTGAATCCAATAAAATTGGTAAAAATTAGACAAATTGATGAAATAGTTATTGGAACTAGATGTAATGCAGCTTAGCCTAAGTGAGTATTCTAGTCTGCCTTTTTGGTATGTAAATTAGATGGTATGGAAAGACTTGTGGTGAATTATAAATGTAACTTATTTTCTGTCCCTATTGGGACGTACATTGTTTGTACCTACATTTGTATGGGTTTTCAGTGCTTAGTGTTATAGACTTGCCAAAAACCTTTAACTAAATTAGTATTTATGAAAGGCCATAATATTTAACAATAATGTCAGTACCTTTTGGGAACTAAAAGTTCAAAAGAATATATTTTTGATTAAGTGTTTTTAGTGTTGTGCTATAAGCATACTTAGACATTATTGTTTGCTCAGAAAACTTACAGGAATATTATTCACAATTTTAATAATAGTAATGAAGGCAAAAACTTACTTTTAAATTAAATAAATTTTAGAAAGTGTTTTGTTGTAAATATGGGATTTAAATACACTTCGTACATATTACCCTATAAAATTGTTCCATATTCAACCAAGGTACAACCGTTCTCAAGAGCTTTGTACTACTAATGTGTCGAGAAATATAAATATGCTGTTAAATTTGTCTTTACATTTTTGTAATTCAATTTCTAATTCGATTCAAAATAAAGATAAATTCTTAAATATTTAACTTTTTTGTTCTCTTAGGACAAGAAGCTTAAAAATTGTACCTAGTCTTGTAAGAAAATTTGCTTTGCTTCCGGAGTGACAGGATATTCAGGATGGGTAAGGTTATGAAGTAGCGACCGCATCCTATCGAGATCCATGAGGAAGAATTAGGGCACCACATCTCAAAGTCATGTCTCCCCGGAAGAAGGGGAGGCCAGCACTGAACCAGCCTCTCCAATCAAAGTAGGCAATGGGTGTCACACCCTTCTTGAGGCTAGCAAGAACCTCTGCGGTTAGGGAACAAACTCCAACAGTCATCTCCCACACAGTAGACTAGACCTTTCGAATTGCCATAAACCCCAGAATCTTGACATTTACGGTTAGTGATGTGCCGCTCCTGGACATCAAAAAGGTTGCCCAGATTTAAGTGACACGGCTTTCGCTGTGCCCAGTGGTGGGTTCAGCTGGAAGGTATAAACCAGCCAGAAGTGATCCCTGCTAGGTTAGATATTTAACTTAGTTACCCCTTAAACAATAAAATATTTATTCATTGCACATAAAATATTCATACTAATGCATTATGTGCACTTGTAATTTATATATTCTAAAAAGTTTATTTCTTTTCTTAGATTAAAATCTACGTATTTTGTTTGTTCATCATTTAATAACATATGATTCACAGTGAAGCGCCATTCAAGTGAATTATCACTGTTCATATCTTGTGAGACTGTCTCACAATCTTCTTCAGAATAACAAAATGCTGTATCATCAGAAAAAGGTATTTTGCAATTGTACATAGCCTTTTTAGTTAGTACTTATTGATTTTAGAAAATCTTTATTGAATTATAATTAACCGTTGATTTAGCAAGAATATTACCGCTAGTACAGACTTAGTTTTCTTACACGATGTAGAGACACGACAGTCGCTCCACCACAGTCCCTTAAGATCAATCCATAAACGATAAGCCATTAGTGATGTATTTACGCAATAGAATATGCAAGGTTTCTGTGCACAATATGTGTTAATCAAGTAAAATCCTAAAATAGGTTTAAAATCACCATAAAAATACTTAAAATAATATCAAAGTTCATAAAAGTGTTTTAAAATGAAATAACTGTACAATTTAAGTAATAAATGTTTCACTGCTAACCTCACTCATCTACTTAAAGGCCTCTGCAGACTATAGACAGCTTATATGACCAAGTATGGGAGTATCTCAAAATAACTATTGAATGACGGAACCTAGAAATTAAAACTCAGTATATCTCTGTGTTATACTAAATTTTTGGCCCAATATAAAAATGTAAATGCAAACCTCCGTCAAGTTAAATGTTACTTCAAATGTAAAACACCTGCATTCACTTTAATATAACTTAAATTAATATACGAGTAGCCTACATTACATGTACTAATATGATGTAGGTAGTTGTTTATTTACTATAATATTATAAAAGTAAATTGACAAACAATTTAAAAGTTTGAATATTTTAAGTTTTATGTCAAATATATTTACTTCCGAAATATAATAAAAACCTATGTTTATTGCTTTTCGTCTTGCAAAACTCACAGTGCCACCTGTACCAAGGTGTTAACTGCCACGACAAACGAGTGACTTGAGTGATTCGTCATCTAGCTTAATAATCCGTAAAATAGCTCAAGAAATATTTCATCTTTAGACTCTAAGTCTGCTTTTTCTCATCCGATTATGATAATATAGATATGGTTTTTAGTTTTTTATTTATTACTATGGTACGTGTCCTATCAACCACTCATACATACTTTTGTCACATTTAACAGTAACATTTTGACATTGCTATATTCTTACTGCATTAATATTTTAGTTTATTAGCACTAAGTACGGACTAATTTGATCTACTTTATTAATGAAACATTTTTATTTAACACTATACCTTGTTAAATAATCTATACAATCGATATTGAAAATATGGAACGACTTACAAACATTACATTATGAATTAAAATCTATATTTGTTTAAATAGATGTAAATATGTTTATTTTAACTCTAGGAACAATATCAGCGATGATGTTTCAGACTTATAGGATGCATGTGTTATATTTGCAGTGCATTACATAGCAGCAGGTGTCCCACTGCACCACTGCGGTTTGAGGAACGTACTTCCATGCAGAAATAAAGAGACGAACGTGCCAGACTCTCCCGCTACCACGCCAGCATTAAAACTGTGCAGGGCTGGCCGCAATATTAAAACTCAGGGAAGCGTGAAGGCAGCTGCTGAATTATTTACCTGCTCCAATACCTCCCTTTCAAACTGCTACGTGACAAGTGTTCATATTATAAATATATTTCCCTGTTCATTACGTAATCATATATTCATATTATAGTATTTTTATTTAATACAACCAACTTTAAAACATTAATATGAACAAAACTTTCAAGACCGTCGGAGTTGGTAAGATAAAATAAAAAAATATAACAAATTTCAAAACTATTATTTTTTTAATACAATACAACATTCCTAATGCCACTACAATATCTTAGTATTAGGCGTAGCACAATAAATAAACTGATAGAATAGTTTTTTTTTTAAGTATAAATATTTGAGGAATTATCCTTTTTTATACTGCATAAGAACATTTTTGGCCATGATTGCAATACATTACTAATTTTTTATATCGAATAATACAAAAATATTTGTTCTGTAAAAGATGATTTATTATGCTCGATAAAGACAACGGAATGGTCATATCTAACCCGTTGCCAGACAAAACTAAATTAAGTTTAAATTTTAATACATATAACTCCCATGAATGCTATTAGTATAATGGAACATAAACATAGCATGTTAATTGTAGTAATGACGTCTGATTATGTGTATTATAATCCATCATAATTAATATGTTTTTTATATTCTCCTGGTTACCCTTTGTGCTAGTCATTCCTGTTTCTATGGGATAATTTTATTATTTAAAAATAAAAAAAGAAAGTTAAATATCATACCTGTCGTTAACATATGTTATCCTTACTATTTTCTCTTCTACTCATTCAAATAATGCTCATTAAAATTATGTTCGAAGCTCTTTATAGTGTTAAATTATTAATATATACTGCAAATTATATGATCAATGTATTAGGTGGTGTATATTAGCAAAGTTTTTAGTCCTTTCTTTTATGATATGATATTGAATGAATATTGATATTGAATGATAATGAATGTTATGAAATATTAATGATATTAAACCAATTAACGACAAAAATTGCAATTTGTAAAAAACAAACTTAACTATAAATTTATTAAGCTTTTTGGAAAAATAAACTTATTTTTAAAGATGTTTAATTATTTTGAATACTCTGATAACATTTATTAATGTAATTTATTATTCCCAGAAAATTGGAACATACAAATTCTGAGATACAAAAACGGGAAAAAATTGTCCATGAAAAGAGAAAGAGGGATAAATAACGGTATATTGAACGAACTCAATTTGCTGAGAATCGCATCTGAGAACAACAAAAGTAAGTTATCTCTTTCCTTTCTTCAGTATCAGTCTTTATACTGAGTTTGTCTCTGCAGTTTTTGTTTCGTTTGGCTTGAATTTATAGTCAAAAACCCTTTCACCGCCAAGAGCCGATGTCATCGGCTCTGCAGTTTGATCGTAAAATCGCCGAGGGCCGATGACATCGGCCCACGTCCTTGGACCGAAAATCGCCATGAGCTGATGTCATCGGCTTTTAGTTATAATTTTATTTTTTCGTTACTGTAGTGATCACAAGTCATTATTATACATGTGGCGAAAGATAAAAAGGCATTCAATGTGAAAAACACATCAAGTATATAATCTATGACTAGTGTATATTACGGAATACGAACAATGAAACAGGATCTAATCAGCTGTGGCAGACATCAGCTGTTTGACGTTTCTGCCAACCCTTAAACTTAATGGTTTCAGTCTATTGTTGTTTACAGTTTGTACTGTAACCTTTCAAGTTTGCAAGTTTGTTTTATTGTGGCTACTATTTTTGTGCCACAAAAATAAAAGCATAATAATTATTATTATAAAAATAATCTTATTATTATATAAAAATAATATTATTATGCAAAATTACATTATAAAACTCATTTTTACTAGGTATATTTAATTTATTTAGTGTTACTATTATTATTTCAACCTGTTTTATAGGATTTCTTGAAGAGCATTATGTAAAAAATGTGTGAAACATTTAGTATTTCTTCTATGCCTATATTTAGTAAAAAATGTTTTATTTTAATTAAAGTGCTATACAAAATTTATTTCTAGTTTTTTTTACCTGAAATTTGCAGGAAATGTTGTTAACATAATATTCTTCAATAAAACGTATAAACTAATAACAGAAACAATAATAAAAAATATTTTATCTAATTTTAAAAATAAAAATTTACAAAAATTTCAAAGTTAAAAACTAAAAAATTTAGATTAAAAAAACAGTTTTGTTTTATTATTGATTCGAAATATATAGTATTACGGAGACCTTTATTGTCTACAAAACAAGACAAAAATTACGCAGATATCTCAATTTTTGACAGATTTGTTGACGTTTTACTAAACCCTTACAATTAGTCAATATCGGCCGCGGCAGTTTTGGGGAGTGACATGCGATGCAGCGCCGGCGGTTTACGGCACACATCTGCAAACAGCGCGCGGCGTTTTTCGACATGAATCGGCCAAATTACTGTGGCAGCGAAAGGGTTAAAAACAGTTGTGTAAAATACCCCTTCCGGCTCAGTCGGATGAAAGTGGATTTGACATGAGGCTGTCACCTCAAAATGTCAAACTGAGGACGCATTATTACTTCAGATGTTTGACTCGCACAGCACTTTTGGGACAATAACTCTAATTTTAAATAATCATAATAATTACAAAGATTAAGAAAATACATAATCTTGAATCATTACTAGACAACAAATGTTATAAGCATTTAAATTTATTTGTAAACGCTGTCTACGAATACTGCATATGTACCAAGTTTAGTATAAGAACTACGGTAGATATCGTGTTACAATTATCCCGTTATGTTGTATACTAAGTTTGAACGCCCGCTATCTGGAAACCACACTTGATATAAAAAACACGTTGGAATAAACGTTATTGTAATGACAAGATAATTTAAAAATACTGCGCTATAAAGCATAGTAACTGATATACAAGCATTTCTTTCCCAAACTTTTAATAGCTATCATCTTAAATCCTGAGATATATAAAAAAGGTGAAATAAAAGATGTTTACAATTACGTATTATATAGAAAATATATGTTGGTTTAGGTTTTTGTTGAGAATTAGTTGAGTTAAACTTTTTGCTTGAATGTTAATGGCCGCCTTCTTGAAACTTACATTAGTTAAGACTGACTATCAAACTAATATAAATATAAATGTTTGGGTTATGGTGGTTTTTTATTCTGGGGGTTATGATCAAAAAGACTTTAAAAATATGTCAGACATTCCGTCATGAGTTTGATTGCAACAGGCTTATTTCTACGAAATCTGCCTAATTTCTTCATGCTCATTTGTTTGGCACAAATAATATAGTGTATTAGAGGGCATATTTAGTCATGGAACAATAATATGTAGTAATATTTAATTTTAATATTAATTTATCCAGGAAATTTCAAGGCAATATAAGATACAAAATCATTTAAATAGGCTAAGAAATAAATATTTATACTCTCTGAGTTGATGAGGGATATTATACCTACTTCTAATTTACTTTGGAATGATTACTGAGGCTCATATATAACTTAGTTTCTCACATTGTAATATTATAAATAAATCTTTAGTATAAATGTTCTACTTTATAGAAATGTATTAAAATCACGCTTAAATGAAGACCAAGACATATGATAGGCTATATGCTATTTTTAGGGTTATATCCTAGATTTATTCTTTAGAGTCGCAGTTAATAAATTCCAATCACATTGCACACGTGTTAATCACAAAATACTGTCGTACAAAATGTTCTAGGACGACGCAGTTCGCACTGTACACACGTGCATTTAAATTATTTGAGATGTTCTTCGTTGATTATAGAAAAGCTGAATATTGTAATAGAGTGATGAAATTGGAGTATATAGGAATTTGTAAATCTAGCCAAACTAGCAAATGAAAGTCAGCATATTATATTTAGGGAATGAAATTATATAATCAAACATTTTAAAACCGGAAGAACATTACGTAGGTAAAGTGATCCTTTACTACTAGTGACAATAAACTTGTATATTGATAGTATGAATACTGGTGAATATGAGGTTCTGTTGTTGGTTTAAGATATTTTTAGGTCTGACACTTCTGAAATCACTATTCCTCTTTTGAGTAGTTTGTAAATTATAAAAGACACATTAGATTTGCACTTGACAACACATTATTAAAATTTATGTTTAAAAAGATTGTGCCCAAATATATGCTAGTGTGTGTCAACGAACTTACATTTTCAAGTGCTTAATTTGGAATATATAGAATATAGCAAGGACAGTCAATACAGATTATTCAATTGTTACCTAAGAGGCCAAGATAATCTTTTGCAAAGTGAACGTCCGATAGCCTACATGGAACAATGTTAAAGTGGAACGAAGCTTCAAAACGACAGTTGTATGGCACACACAGAAGAATCGAAGGCTTTTCTGGTTTTGGTTCATGTTCGTGTTCAAGTTTTACGTCATGAAGCTTTTAGATTGGCTTTTAATACGAAATTTGAGGGTGTACACTGGGCATAAAAAAATTCACAAAAATATTTTACAACCATGATTAATTCACTAGAAAATGCTTTAACTTATTTATAGATTTAGTTACTTAGTAACTAAAAATTACACTTGCTTGTATTAAATTATACATTTTTTAAGTTACAGCTTTTATTTAATTGGCTTTTGTCTTGAATAGAGGCATACCTCCGCGAGGTGTGTCCGATATTATTAATCATATTATTATTACGTGCCTAATTATTTAATGTAACGTATTTATTACAATAGAATCTCTTATAAATTTTAAATTTAGTTTTTTTATTGACCCTTCTTTGTCTACAGAATGAAAAGTTTTCAATAAAAATGCTTAACATTTCAGGTCAAGCACTTTTTCTGTTATGTAATTTACAAAATATTTTTAGGTTAAGACAAGTTTAGTGTTGTGTCTTTTTACGCGTGTTTGTTTGTTCGTTCTTCATATTTATTCCTCTTCATGGTTTTTCTCTAGGAGTGAGTTTAATGCTGAATATTTTTGTAGAGGTTTGTCGTTAGCATTATGTTTCTTCCAATAAGTTCATTACTAAATCGAAATATTATAATATCATAGTTAGGAGAGTGATCAGCTTTTTTAAAATTTGAATATCCTGCATTATTTTTGAAGTTTTCAAAGTACCTTGTGTGAGGTTATTAGGTTATATTAGGCAGTGTACTATAATAAATTATTGTTATAAGTTCTAAGAAGCCTAGGTATTCCATTACCCCTATTACAACTCCCAACAACTCCGTTATAATACAAAGTACTCCATAACACGTGTCGCGTAATAGGCTTCACTGAGTTACTACTGTAAATTACATATTATATTGTAATACGATTGTATTAAATTTGTTTAAAAATTTATTTACTCAGCGATTTTGCCGTTGTTATTATGATTATAAATGGAAGGAAATTAAAGTGACTTTATATTGAGGCGAATTTAGGGCAGTTTTAGCCCTTTCTTCCAATAAACCTCGAATAATACACAAGATTAATGTAAACATGTTAGTTAACGGTCAGTAATTCCTGGAGTGGTCCATCACCATCGAACTAAATGTTTACTCTGTAGAACGAACTTCCATGCACATTTTAAGAGATATCATGTGAATACATGGGAGAGGCAGGCCGGTAGAAAGATATAAATGAAATTATGCTAGTCCCTTGACTGATAGGCTTTGCTAACGATTAACCAATAAAATAAACCATTAAAGCCACTATACATATTAAGAGTGATGATTAAGCCCTGATATCCATCCATAATTAGGGATGAATCAACTGATTTGTTTGTTATTGTTTAGTTAAAACTGTCATTATGTATACCTTCTAAATTGCTATCAACTATTTGACTGATTTACTTAAAGAGGCGACTTCCTTGCCAAGTTGTGCAGGCTTCAAAGTTTGTAACAGGAAAGTTTTCATTCAGTGGGAGGTTTTCCTATCTTTTTAATAATGTTAATTAGCTTCTTATATACACGAATTCACTTCCTTGCGGGATCAAAAACATTCAGAGTGTCTTTAAAATATGAAATACACATAAAAATCAGACCTCTTTTGTTGTATTCGATTTAATTTTACACTGTACGGTTAGATTTTATAGCTAAAAATAAAACTCCCTGTCACAAAATATTTGAATCTCTGATAGCGAAGTCTAAAGGATAAAAACTGTTTCTAAAACAATGATCCTGAAGGTTTTGATGTATTGTACCAAAATTTGCAAGTAAATTATATTGAATAAATTAGCAGTTACCACGGTTCCGCACGCAATGTCACAGGTTTTGCAACTCTATGAGCACTTATGGTTCGTGAGAATTATATTTCCGACGCCAATGTTGAGTTTGACTTATTCTCACGACTAATAAAATATTTTAAAAGTGTTAGCATTTTAAGGGGAGCACTGCGCCCTATCTTTTTCCATGTTAACATATATTCCTTTTTCTCAGGACCTGCATAAGATACCTTGCTACTGTTTGTTTTATCTGAATGTACAACTTTTCTGCTTCATACTTTTTTAACATTTGTACAATTTTTAATATTTTTCTGAATTTTATAAACATTATCTACAAAAAAGTATTCTAAATTTAACTTCTAAATTTTTTTGTAAATTTAATTTCATATTTCTCCTTATTTTATTGGTTCCACATGAGGAGATAGATGTAATACACTAGTAATAAAAATTTCAGGATGATATCTCAAAGGAGTTCTGAGAAAAGGTACATGACATTCTAAAAATACAAGTTTTCGGAAGATGTGAAAAAAGAAAGACACTATAAGCGTATAACAAAACAGGTTTTATTAGCCTACCTAAGACCAATATAATCCTAATCCATATGATGGCTCTTCTCCCTCTTCTCCCTCAAATTTCTCTTCGAGTCTTCTTTTTAGCAAGTTTTTATGCTGTCTTATCTTTTTTTTCGAGCTCATCTTCAGCCTTCTCTGCTGCTTTGATTCTTCGTTGGTCGACTCTTTGACAGCCATATACTAAGTTCTTCTAGTTGAATCCACATTCCTCCAGTAATTTGCAAAGAATCACTGCACCATCATTTGAAACAAGACCCTGCTAAATATACACCTAAGCTAGTAGTTTTTAGCCTACCAAATGTTCCTTTAGGAACAAAACTCCAAATGACATTGTTGAGCAACTCATTATTGTTCTGTGTTTTGCCTCCCAAACATTTTTGCAGCAATCTAGTATCAGACAAATCTCTGAAAATTGGTTTTATGAAAGCCTTATACGAGCTGGCAAGTGGAAATGTTTTGTGTGATCATATGTTTCATTTTCTCTTATAGCTTTCCGATACTTGCACCAAGTGTCAACGCTGTCCGGACATAGCCCATGCTGAGGATTGTCATTAGATGATGATATGTGAAACAATTCAGCCCAGATTGCTTTATTCATATCTTGAACATTTTCATAGTTTCGCCTAATAGCTAAACCATAATACTTTTGAATCTGAAGGATGCCTGCATCGGTCTACCCACCTCTGCCACCAAGCGATGTACCATCAGGAAGTTTCTTATTTGTCGATTTCAAATAACGAAGTCTGCACATGTCCAATACACTCTATCTTTTCTATTTTAATAACACCATACAGCATTTTAATATAACCGTAACAGATGACTTTCTACTATAAAGAAACCAATACTTCGACCGGGGGACCGATTTTTAGGAATACAATTTTGAAAACATATTCCATAGTATTCAAAATAATTTGCATTTGCTAAAATATAATGCCCATGTGTTATATATATATATATTATTTTAAAGCGGAAATTTCAGACTACAAGGTGCAAGCAAAAAGAGAAAATGTAAATTTTTTTCGTGCAGTGCTCCCCTTAATTTACTCCGATCTTAGTATTTTTGTTTCAAAGCTAATTTTGCCTGTATCCCATCAAGAAATTATATTTACATACATAGCTCCGACAAGCCTACTATAGTCAAAATATAACTTAGATTTCATAAAAGTCTGTAAATGTATAATAAAAGTTAAATTACATTGTCTCATATCTGTACTGCTAGCTGTTGCCGGCTGCTTTGCACGCAATTTAGTAGGCATTACACGTTTATGGCCACTGCTGGTTCGAGTGAATTATATTTCTGACTCCAATGTTTGCCTTGTTTCCATGATCAAGAAAATACTCAAACAATTGTATACGTATGGCCATTGTAATTTTCTTCGTTCTTAGTATATTTTGTTCCATGGTTGATTTTGTTTTGTTTCATGATCAAGAAAATATATATATATCTGCTGTAGGAAAACTAGGATGGGTTTTATATCAGTCTTTAAACTTATAGTAAAAGGTTTAAAAAAATATTTAGAACTCAAATTAGTACATTAGGTCAAAAGCACCGTCCAGTGAAATTTCATCAAGCATAGTTCTTGGCTCCTGCTTCAAAGGGACTTTTTGGAGTCAAATTATGACCTTATGTTTTAGATATTTTCTAAGGTACAGTAGTACTTACCTGATCGTTGAAATCTGAAACGGCGTGGGAAAGTATAATTACTCTTTAGAAAATTTACTCACTATAAATGTAAACATATATAAAGTAACAAACAATGTTTACACAGAAAGGTTGGTTGCATTTGATAGGCTCATTAATATAATATTACGCAAAATAGGGGTTTAGAAACTTAGAAATTGTATGCAGGGTTTTGATATTATTCACCTGGCAACACATTAGTTCCAGAATGTATTGTTTGAGTTTTTCCAATAAGTGACATTTTTACAAGTGATAATGGATATTATGTTTGATAAATAATTTATATAAAGTGTAGTAAGGCCATTATTACTATTCCTCATTTTCAATAATATTGTAAATTTAATGTATAGCGTCACATATATTTAAGTAGGTTATAAATTGAAAGAAAAGAAAGTTTAAGAATGGTGTATGTATATACTTATAGGCCACATAATGGTATGTTAGACTTTATGTACATGCTAAATGAATTCTAGAATATAATTGCGTTGTATACCATTACAAGGTTGGGTATTATAACATTACGTTTTAAGAAATTATGATATTAGCAATATTCTTAGATCTAAACAAAATTAGGTTTTACACTACTACTTGAGTGCTATGATCACAAGTTACTTTAATTCATTAGTATTCAGTACATTTTAGTACGTCAGTATTGCCAACTACAATTTTTAAACTACAAAAATATGAAATAATATATTTTTATGAGTATTGTTTAAAATAAAACCAAAATAAAAGTTCTCTCCCTTGATTTTAAAATAAAATAGTAGCGAAGGCCACATCTGTTTGTTTCTAAAGATTTCAACTTATTCCGTCGAAGGCTGGAAACAGTCAAACCCATAATTTGCCTTGTACATGATACCTGAAAATACACAGAGAATAATTCAAAACTCACAATAATATTCATTAAGAAAGAAGTATTAACTGTTCCTTATCTGCATACAGGAAAATAATTTTACAGCAAAATTGTAACTAATGTAGTATTTTAAAATTAGATTAATCACAATAAACAATTGGTTGTTACTATAAAAGGTATTTTATATTTCATTACATATTTTTAATTTAACTAATCATTACGTTTTATTAGCTAATCATGAATTAGATAAATCTTCCGAGTTGGTTAAATTAGAAAAATAAAAATTAGAAACAACTTTTGCTGCAGCTTGTTAAAAAAATAAGTGTATTTAATAATTGTATTTTTGTCTCGTTCCATAATTTTTTACAGTGAAAAAACTAATCTACTTTTGAAAAACCTACGTTCCAACTCTAATGGTCACAGTACTTATAGCTGTGACCATTAGAGTCACAGTATTATACACAGTACTTATCCTACAGTTGATGTCCAGTCATGTTATTGACTGGTTCCAGAAAGTCCATTAGGGTGATAATTACATCGATATGAGTACCTTACAATATATGTAATGACTGGAGTACGGCACAAACCGGTTCTGTAGGGCACACATGAAATTGTATTTGGCCACAGCTATTCCGTTACGTAATTATTTCCGTAATACTGCATTAGATTCATGTTCATTAGTGAGATTATCTACTGATAATTCTCAGAATCAGCTGTCCAAATAGATTATTAGCTGTCACACTGTCCTCATATTGTGTAGCCATAACTATATTTTACTAAATACCATAGCCATACCAAGGTATGTATAACGCAGAAATCCTTGTCATAGGAACACAGACGACATAGGGTTTAGTATTGCATCATGATAAGAAATCTTATGAATCTTTTAAACCATCGTCAGACAAAAGCATTTCCACTGTATCCTAAGCATATCATATACGGTTATGCTTGAAACTCCTCGTTGTTTCTATGTTCTTATCAGTGGTTAAATTATTATAAATCATTATCTTCCGTGTCAATTATCTTCCTGATTAATTGCTACCAAGTTTATGATAAGTTAAATCGTTCAAAAACAATAAAACACTGAAAGCTAATCCAGAAGAATGATTTAGTAGGACCAGGATCTGTTTCTCAAAATAATAGAAAGCCATACTTGAGAAGTTAACAAGGCGGACAAGAGACCATTAAAATAACGAAGTTGAGGTGGAAACTAAAGACACTTGTGCTTGTGTCTATTGTGAATATCTGAATAACATCATTAAGTAATTATAAAAACTGTATTCTATTCGTAGTAGAAACAATACAGCATACCTTTTTGATCTTTTATAAGGTTGATATATATATATATATATATATATATATATATATATATATATGTATATTTGTATATAATTTATAAACAGGTTAGATTAGAAGATGATTTCAAAAAAGAACTGGTTCATCGCATGATAATTGTATGTATTGTTTGTGGGAAATCTGAATCAGCAATGAGTTCAAGTTTCAATAGTACAGTAGGCCTATATGATATCAACATTAGGTATGTCTATGTCTTACGGTCAATTGGCAAGGGCTTAGAAAATGTTCTCGGCAGTAATGAATATCGCACAGCCTAGATGCCGCATGGATGTATATCATGACAAACTTTTGAATTCTACAAAAGAAGTTTGTGAAGTTTCTCTTTTGCAAGCTGCTAATGAAGGTATAATTTAAAATGATGGTTGTGCCGATGTTGCCGCTGCTTTTGTGATTACAGTAACATAATTTGATATTGGAAAAGTTATGGATTTTGAATGCCTATCAAAGTACTGTAGTGTTTGTGTGAGGGAACCATACATATAAGACTGTGTAATATTGGAGCAACATAAGCAAACAAACAAATGTTCAGCTAATTACACAGGTACCAGTGTGGCATTGAGGTAGTAGGCGCCAGAGCTCTTTGCCACAGGTCTGTAAAAAGTTAGGCCTAAGATATGTACACAAGAATACAAGAGACAAAATGTGACATAACACTTTAATTTTCATACTGCTCCACCTCTGACAACCGTTCAGTGGCAAAGTATTGAACCTCGTCCGGTGTTGAAATCTTCAGACAGCAAAACGTGCCAAAACTCCCCGGAGCATGTGATTGGAGGTTGAGTACGTTATCATGAAAGAGCTACCATGCCTAGGTCCGGCTTCGGGGCAAGACCAGACCGGCCGTGAAGCTGCATTGCTCGATGTAGCACACAAGAAAGCGACCTCCGGCTTCACCCGTCCACAATGACAATTCGTCTCGCACCAGACACCACCTATTGGAAAGTTCGCCGCTCCCCACTTCACCGCCATCAAAGCGTAGTCAGTCGCTTAGAGATGAGGTCCTCACTTCCGAGCCGTAGAGAAGGTAGTAGTGACATTGGATTTCTCCGCTCCTTCTCCGTTCAAATACGTGACGAGTCGTCTAACGTCGATCCGAGCAGTATCAAATCAAATCATTTTTATTTGCCAGAAAATTACAAAAAATGTATAGCAATAGTCATTTTTCTACAATTTGGAACAATCACTTCACATTGAGACCAGTCAGACATACAGAAATTTCAGTCGCACCACATTCACTCATGCCAATTTTCCCATTTTCCAACGCCGGCTATCAGTGTTCCAATTGTGCGGTCACCCAGTCGAATGCCATAAACTCGTCAGCACTATAAAATGCTTGAGACGCTAAAAAGCGTTTTAAACGAGCTTTTAAACGCCTTGGGCGTTGGGGCAATTTTCATTGAATTTGGCAACTTGTTGAGAAAACGAACTCCTGCCTGCGAAGACAAGTGTTCGTAAACTCCCGTCCTGTGAGTTCCAGTTCGGTAGGTATCTCTGCCTCTTGTCCCATACGAATGTTTGTCTCGACCACGTGTCATGGCACATTTAGACATACAAAAAAAGATAGTCTCTAGGATGTAGAGACACGGCAGAGTCAACAGTTGCAAACAAAGTGTCGTGTCATCAGCGTACTGCACAAGTCTTCCATTCAGTAGTGATGACTCCATGTCATTGACATAGATGAGGAAAAGAATCGGACTGAGTATTGATCCCTGAGGGACACCATAGCTCAGCTGGATCGATTCAGAGAATTTGTTTAAGATTTGGACGATTTGTGTTCTGTGGCCTAAAAATGAGCTAATCCATTGGAGCCTCTGATGCCATGAGATTCAAATTTGCCGAGCAGTTTCGAGTGGTGAACACAGTAAAATGCCTTAGATAAGTCGAGAAACACACTTAATATGGAGTTTTGACTTTCTAACCCCTCTACAACCATTTCGACAAGACTCACAACGGCGTCTGTAGTCGATTTCCCTTTCCTGAAACCAAATTGGTCTTCAGAAAGCAGGTTATGGTTGTTCAGAAACTGAAGCATTCTAGTTAAAAAGAGTTTTTCAAAAATTTTGCTCAATGCGGGCAAAATTGAGACAGGCCTATAATTATTGGTTGAGCTGGGATCTTCTTTTTTTTAAATTGGAGTTACTTTCGCGATTTTAAGAAGCGAGGGAAAAACTCCTTGTTGGAAAGGATGATTGACTAATTGGGATAATGGACTCACAATATGCTTTGAGCACCTTTTGACGAGCCACACAGACATTAAATTAATGTCGTTTGATTTTTTTGCCGGGAGCTGTTGAATAATTCTTTCGAGCTTATCCTCAACTACAGGACCCAAAGCCAATGATGACACTGGGCTCTGTCTTCGCGTGGGGTTTACTTGCGGAGGAGATGGACAAGGACCTTGTTCACCAGCGACAGACGTGAAAAATCTGTTAAACTCGTTCGCAGCCTCAGTCGCATCCTCCACTAGCCTATCCCCTATTTTGTTTTTGATTTGGGTCTGTGATTCATTTTTATTGCTTATGATGCCCCAAACGGTTTTAGAAACATTTTTTGACGAGATGATTGATTTAGAGACATCATATGCTTTCGCAGCTTGGATAACTTTTCTGTAAATTCTTTTGTAATTCCGAAAAAAAATTTGAAATCTTCGTTTGAAGTAGTTTATTGAATTTCGGAGAAAAATTTAAGTTTTTCTCTCGAAACCAATATTCCTTTTGTGATCCATTTGTTGTTTACCTTTTTCGGGCAAACTTTGATTGTTTTAGTAGGATTTACGTTTCATAATCCATAGTAGTATAATAATGCCCTGCGGAGACGGCTAGGCCTTCCAGGGCAAAACGGGCAACCTTACCAACGGGAGAGATGAGGAGTCGTGACGCATGTACCACCACGGCTAGGTCGGAAAAATGGAGAAGCTCGGCACCACCTCACCATGGCGGAAGCTAGAACAACTCTACGATTGGGGAGACGTATGGACCTCTTGCCTACCGCTCTCAACAAGAAGTCTATTGCCTTCAAACAGGTCTTCTTGATTCTCGCCCTTTTGGGGTGGAAATCTATCTGGAGGACAATGAAATTTCTAGCCGCGTCCAACTTCTTGGCTTCCTCTTCCAACCTGGCAATGGTGGTTATTGGCGTCTTTATGTGCCCGAAGAAGAATTTAATTAAAGCTAACCAATTTTAATTACCTTATGTTCAAACTTCCATGCCTTGTTTCTTAAAGTGGTCTAAATAGTGTTTAGATTTTTTTCCAACAATGTAAGAATATTTAGATTCGTCACAGGCGCAATCTGCAATAAAGTTAGATCGAACTTTGTTTATCTTTGTTATATGTAATACAATACTGAGCAAGCACTATAGAAATAATATTTAAATGTAAACAGATGTTTCAGATAATTTCTAGAACTTCATCTGAAAATATCTACAGCTGTTTATTGTCAGTTAAATGTGGATTATGAAACGTAAATCCTATATTTTTTTCATAATTCCAAAATATAACAGGTAACTTTTCTAATCTTTATTTTCCGTTAAACCATCCTCAGATTTCAACCAATATTTTACAGAAAGATTTACTCGAATTAGTCCAGCCGTTCTCTAGATTAACGCTTTCCAACACATTTTGTGATTCTACTTTTTATATAGTAAATTTTACAATACATATGAGTAATAAGCTTAACAAGGAATTATGATAGTAGAAACTTGTTAAGGGGCTCTGATAAAAGCTTAGTTTACCGAAGTGGCTGTGTCAGAATAATATTGTCTGCTTTGTTTTAATTTCCATCTATTAAACGGTCTGTAAGCCGAGCATCGTAATGTCTTATATTCCAGCTATCCTTCTGTTGAAGACAAGACGTCAGGGAATGGGAAGAAAAGAATATCTCTGTATTTTTATAAAGAGGAAAGTAAAGAGAGGGGAAAATATTATTTTTGGATTTGCATAGAAGACCTTACAGAGTATTTGTTTTGTAGGTACACTTTTAACAAATTAAAATATATACAAAGCGATATTTTTATAGTATAATTAGTGATTAATATTAAGTATCAGCTTTATGAGGTAAATTAAAACTAAATGTGTGAAGTTTTGAGGTGATAGTAATCTGAAATAATTTAACTGAGTTTGGGGGCATAGTTTAATAGGCCAGCTCTCTAGAGATCAACTTCTGAGGATGGAAAGTGACAAGGGGAGAATGGACACCACTGTGTTGCCTCCTGGATGTACTAACTCTTGCGATGACGTGGATCCTACTAAGGTTTTACATATAACCGAGGGCGATGTAATTAAGCCTCAGACTACATTTAAGCAATTTTTAAAGTATAATTTCGAAGGAAATTTTTATATGCATGTTGAAGACCTTGCTTTCGATTGATCATCACACTAATCATCAATAATGTATGGCAATAATTATTTCGATTAATAAAAATACTTTACCTACTTTACACTTTACACTCGTTATAGTCATCCTACTCATACGAAGGTACTTGCATTAGTAGATGATGGCAGTAACTGATATTTGATATTATTTGTTAAGATTTTTACGGCTGATAAGTTAGATTTGTTAAACGTTATAATTAAATTGTAGTACGCAATAGAAAAGCTTTTGGAACACAATATTAGCATGATAAAATTAAGATTAAAGATTCAGATAAACGGTGTTAGAAAATATGATATATATTTATTTCGAATAGGATAAAAACTATAAACTCTATTCTGATAGACAACATGAATCTTTTAGCATGATATAACCTTTTATGTTATAAATATATAATATGGCATTTTATGACATTTTAACATTTTAAGAGTCAATCATTCTTTGTTCATGTTAGTCTTGGATAAGTTGTCATCCCAGGCCCTAAGAGGCCTTTAATTTGTGGCTTATTGTATAATATACTTAGCGTAGCTGATATTTGTATACATATATTAAGTAGTTCACTGAAATATAAATAAATGTAACCTAAGTAGAGTGTAATATTAACTGGCACACGTTGTTCGTTAGCAGGTTAATTCGTACGTAGAGTAAAAATATCATGTTACAAAAGTTGTAGCCTTCATTGTTGGTTTTCACATACAACATTATTAAAGTAAAAAATATTGGTAAGTTAATATTGTCAAATTATAATGCAGAAATGTATCATAGTAAGGCCTATTACATGAAATTTCATCTCGTGTTTAAGACTATTTTTCTATCAGGATCACGCTTACGAGGTCTTTATATATATATATATATATATATATATATATATATATATATATATATTAGCATAAATGTATTTTTAGGATTGCTGTTACAATGGTTTATGATAATTGCAGCGTCGTGTCGTTCTAGTCTGTTCATTATGTTGGCTATAAGTATAGGAACTATTTTAATAGAAGTCATGTGTAATAAAAACGTGCAACCGCCTTAGTTTTCTAATTTTATCGATGCAGGCTACTGGAATCATAATCTTTTTTTAGCTACAACTGTTGTTGACGGAATCGATATGATATTTATTTATTAAAAAAGCAGATAACGAACTGTGTGAGCTATTTATCGTGAAATATGAACAATTGTAATGACGGGAAAGCGTAATATCGCTTTGCATACAGCGCGCCATTGTGGTTACAAGTGGAATTGCATCGCTGCAAACTGGCACCGCAGTCATCTGTGGCTTCTTATCATAGGGTAATTACTAGTAGAACAGTAATATTTTATAGTATTTGCCTTCAGTGAACTTTAACACGTCAGTATTTTAAAGAGACTCCTACTTACAACCATAAAAACTTAATTTACAACAGATTGTTTACAATGTCAGTCAATTAAATTAAAGGAATAACATATTCTTTCTCAAGGCTTAGACAGGCCGAGAACGTTGCTCAGTTCACGACTCTGCCGCATGGCAGCAAGTCTTAACACTACACACTTTAACAAAAGTTGTATTGCTGTTTTAAACACAACAAGGAAATGATAGTGGCCTCATTATGTTACTCAGTTTCTATCAATGGATAAGAAAAAACACTTTGATAGCTAAAAATCAGATTTAGTGTAGTAGGTATTATCATTACATAGGAGATGTTTGTGACATTACCTTATTTATGGAACATACTAAGATTAAATTAATTTAGAGCTCAACACAGCAAATAACTACGGATGTAAACTAAGATTCAAAACCGCTTGAAAGCACAATTCCTTTATGTAAGTTTAATAAATGCACGAAGGTGATATCGGTTACACCTGTATTTACTCTTTCCTTATGAAGTCTTTTTAGTTTATCAAGTAAAGTTGTTTTCAATTCTACTTCAATGGATCAATGTAATATATTGCACTAAAATGTTGCTAACAACTAGAGCAATAACTGTATTTTTACTTTACTTTTTATCCGAGCGCTATAACTCCACGCACTAACAATAAACATTTGTTCTCACAAATCTATTTGTGTTTTACAAAAGTAAGTGTGTTCTGTGATAAAATACAATTTTTCGTGTCAATTACTGCACATAATTTTTAGGGTTAGCTTAACTTTATAATCTTACTGCCACTAACCGTTGGCTTTGTGAGCAATTTTCTGCAGATTACAAACTAATATTGTATAATATAACTATAACAGTGCCCACATATAACACGTTTCTAATTAATGGTTACAGGAATTTTGCGTGGTGTGTGTGCCAATATTCGAGTGGAGGCACTACTCCACTCGATAGTAAAAGCATTAAACATAAATTTAAACCAATAATAATACGGATAATAATAATAACAAACAAGTGAATTTCTTAAACAATTAATTTCCATCACATTTTATGTAGAATACTAAATTATACGTTTCACTTAAAACGGAGAAATACAGAATATTTTTTTATTTTATATAACATGACTAAGAATAATATTATATACATAGGGAGAAAATAACGAAATGGCAAATGTAATATAATTAATTATTTGATACCTAATGATATATACAAAGTATCCTAATAAAATTTAGATAGGCACACTATACAGTTTAAATATTCATAGCGAATAATATTTAACTTTAAATATACGTATTTGTTTGGCTTATGTGTCGCCTTTTTACATATTTAAAATAAACGCTCAACAAATTCTTAAACTATGTGTACTAAAATTATTAATGCAAGACATATAAATTTGTATTTGCACTTCTTTTACTGGATAAAGAGTAGTCTGTCACCTACCTTTCATAATTAATAGTTGGTTTATATGAATGTTTGGTGCCTTTTCATCTCATTGCCATATTTTTAGATTATTTAAATAGTTTAATTTTGATGTTAAATGTTATACAATGGCCAGGAATTTATAAATTCATAAACTAAAAAATGTAATGGTATTATTAGCTTACTGTTTTGAATACCAATGTACAGACCGCAGGGCCTCATTGGTCTGTACCAAGATCATGTTACCGCAGGTAGTACCGCACCATTGTACTCAGTGGTAAACTAGTTCCAATATATTGGCTAGAGACATACAATAGTTTTGTCGAGTAATGTATATTCAGTAGTTCCATGAAGTGGAGATAAGTTAGTATATTATTTATTTACCTATGGCATATCCGTTATAATTATGTCTCATGCAGGTGTTCAAACATGTAGCTAAAATATTGTTTATGCAGTAGTAAAAATAAAAAATATTATGTAAAATAGTAGGTCAAATGAATTTTAAGTTAAGAGTAACAAATAATCCCGATTACAACATCCATAAATAGTTCTAATAGAAGAAATAACAAAGAATGTTAACAAACAAAATGAAGATTTTACTACTCTTACTAAATAAAATCAAAGTCTTTTCTGTTATGTAATAGGATAAATCTGATATAGCAAGTAGGTAGTGTATGTTGATATTACTATAAATAAATATAGAAGCTCATAGAGTGTTGCCATATTTTCTTTTTAGACTGAAAATATTAAATATATGTAATAAGTGTACACAATCGTGCAAAAATAATACACGTGTCCAAAATTAAAATAAGTTCAATCCGAGACGAGGAGATTTCCTTTCACATCTATAACATGAAATTACAATTTGCAGCAAACTGAGTTTGTTTCATATTTTTATTTCATCAGGAATAATTATTTTAGTTAGCTTTTTGAAACAATTATGAAAATGTTTAAAAATGTTAAAAATGTTTAAAAACCAATGGTATGCCTTGGTTTTTTACTATATAATTTCCAATTCCCACGCACTTCAAAAAATATAAAATAAAAAAGCTAAGTAAACTATTTTAGCTTATTTCAGATGAATTATATTATATGTTACTTTACAGTATGTTTTTAAAGAAAATGAATGTAAGTGGGCAAATATATGGAACTGAGATTCTATTATTAAATAATAGAAATTTGTTTAAATAAAAACAATACTATGTATGGTTGTAATAGGTAATAATACAACCATTTGAAACTATTGTCTTATATTCCTTAGAATGTTGCAATAAACTAAATTTGTGACGCAAGATAAAATTACCAAGCCCTAACTTTATATAAATTATAATAGGCTAAAACATTAAACAGGTAAAATATTAAAATTTAAAAGTTAACATCTTTTTAACAGTGCAGTGGTACACACATAACGTAGCTATAGTGGGAAGGGTTGATTCATTGTGAATGTTAGATTTAGCTCCAGGTAACCTTATTTTTAAGTGCAGAATCTGATTCTGGTGCAGACTTACCTTCTAAATCTAAACTCCTGAGTCCCTTCGTCTGAAGGGATCCAACAAATGCTCGGCGACGAAGAAGCCCAACGAACTCTTTGCAATGTTTTGACATAAGCGACACCTAGACTACAAAATGAATTGAAGTCTAGGTGAAAAATGGTATATCCATATTACTTTCAGTTTTGGACTCCTACAACTAAAAAAATCGCATTTGAATTGCATTCTGGAATATTTCCGTACAATAGGTAACACCGATTGCTTTGTTAAATAAAAAAGTGACCAAAAAGATTATGTTAATGTTGTTAAATGATGTTTAGTAAGTGTGTTAGAAGTATGTGGAAATCAGTGTAAAGCATTTACATCTGGCAATATCAATAGTAGGTAGACTATTTCGGCTCAACATAACGGTCTACATCAGGATATGTGACAGATACGTCATTAGTGCATTGCATTCATTAAACACTGAATAATTATAGCAGACAATTTCAGTTATCTGCGCCACACTCTCTTGTTAATTTTGATTTTAAAATAAATAAACAATTTTTATGTATCCTTATGTAGTTTCTAGGTAGAAGCATACACTCATTCTCACCCACTTTCAGTCTGATATCTATGTAACATTTAACACTAAAAGTAGTTTTAAATATTCCTTAATTTTCAAATTTCTTGGAGACTTTACTAAGTTAAGTCTTCGCATAAAGTGTTCACTTCTCATTTTATTATCTAGGATGCTACGGGTTAAAATAGCTAGTATATGAATGGTTTAACCAGGAACTGTCTACTGTAACCTTATGGACAGAGGGTGGAATCCTCGTACAGAGCATCTGTCTCTCACTTTATTGTCTGGGCTGATATGGGTTAAACTGAGAAAAGTAGCTAATATATCGGTTTGGTGGTTTAAGTTTGTAACGTTTCTTATTGTGTACAATGTAGTGGCATTTATAAAGAGCGTATAAGGATTATATTAGATAAGTAGATAAATGAAAAATTATATTAGAGTATCAATCATACCTCTTACAAGATCAACTGTATAGGTTAAGAAGGAAACACTGTAAAGGCTCTGTTACTATCTCCAATAATCCACTTTATTCCCTTTCTTGTTTGAGACAAAGGCTTGTCAGTCCATTACCTTTGTTCATTTCCCTGTCATGAATTCTTTGTGATATCTTTTACATGATATTACTAGTTAATTTTATGCACTATAGTGTAAATTTATCGTTTATATAGACGTAATTGAACATGGGAAAAACTTTTTAAATAGCAAAAATCTGTGTGTTATACAAATATAGATGGTTTCAATAAAATACTAAATTATAACAAATTACAAAAATATACAAAATTAGATTTTTTTCTTCGTTTATTACTACACTTAACATGTTCTTAAAGTGTACAAAGGCAAATTTAACAATATAATAATGTAAATTATTTTAACATCGGGCTACTAAATTTGCCTCTAAGTATGTTAGTGTAAATCAGAACAATATGTAATATTACACCTACCAATAGAACTATCGCAAATCTCTCCAAAAGCAGTCAGCAGTAATTAATGTGCATATACCCAAGCAAATAGAACTCATTCACATTCTTTCTAGTGGGCCAGAATGGACTTAGAATTTTTAAATGCTCTTTTTAAATATTTGGAATTTAATAAAAATGTCCTCAAAAATCCTTCGGTGTGTCTTGTCATATAAGGATGTCCAACAATGAGGTTTCATGATCTTTCAAGTTGAGTGCAGGATATGGCATGATGGTAGGTTCTCTACAGTACATCTTGATGTCTACGTTAAGTGTCTGATGAGAAATGAAATAGAGTCATTCTTTTAACATGAGATAGATAGATAGAGAGAGAGAGAGAGAGAGAGAGAGAGAGAGAGAGAGAGAGAGAGAGAATTTGATAATTTGTTTATTTTCCCTGCCATGGTTTAGACCAACGGTCCAATCCACCACCATGACAGGCATAAAATACACATTTACAACAAATACATGAGTTATGGCCCTTTTACATTAATATACATTTTTGTTTGTCTTATCATACTATTTACTTACTCAAGAGCATTCGGAACAAACTATTATTCGTTAAAGGCAACTATTTTTGTGTTGATACAATGTTAGACCTGGCGAGGGAGACGCGATATATTCCCCATATTAAGTTTTCTTAATGCTGTTATGACTGAACTTAAGATTTATTCGTTCCTCTTGTAATTTAAGTTATTTAAAGCCTGTAGAGTTTTTTGGTATGTCAACCACATCTCAGTTATTACTGTTTTTCAAGTTTAAGAAATATGAATTTAAAATGTCTACATTTTTCATCTACGAAAAATATGAATAAAATGTGTAGCTAACTTGTTCTGATTTCTACTGTATTATAGTTTTCCATTCAGAATGATATTTATGAAGATACTTAAAATGCTTTTTTAATTGATAAGTATGGAAGAATTTAAAATTATACAAACATAAAAAGAAGCATAAGTTTCAACAACTATGTTAGTTATAAAGATTTTCGTATGTGCTCCAAAAACAGAGGAATAAAATTTTCAATTAGGTATCATTTCTTATTAGAAAATGTATGTTTTTAGCAGTCTCGATCTTAGTTGTTTACCTTCTTTGAACAAGTTGATAAGAACATTTGGACAGATATTAGTGAAATTTTGACTTGCCAATACAGTTTTAAATAGACTGTCATTGTTTACTGGTAACGGTACAGAAATTGATATAATAAAAATTTTGAGTTTACAACTGTCCTAAGTTTTGGTAAAGTGACATATTTTTAACCTATAAGTAGTATAATTTTGAACCTCTACACAAACGTGCATACGTTTTTAAAAGTTTAAATCTTTGCAGGGGGTGGTTAACATTGTCAACTCTGCAAACACATTACTTCAACGAGAAATCAGAATTGGCTTTAACGTTTTTATCTTAGCACTGAGTGAGTTGTCGGGGTCATTTTTATTGCATTGTATATCTTGTAATTTTCAACTTTAGACACTTATCAACTTTGTTTATTTGTCAATTATAAAATTTTTCTTATTTTTGCCTATTTTCAGTAGTGATGTTCCTTTATATGGAATTTTCAGCGTGATACTTTTGCTTGCAAAATTTTCCTTAAAACAAAATTTGTCTGAAAGCAAGTGATAAATCTCTCATCAATTTCCTTACCAACCTGGTTCATTAATTGTCAGTTGATCAATACTGTAACTTAAGCTCGTTATTCTTTATCAATTAGAGTTGTGTTGTTTTGCTCCATACTAAATACACAGACAGTTTGCTAACGATGAGTTTATACATCAAAAAAGTGAGTAAGAGGCGTGTACTCCAACATTATATGTATGATGTTTGGTATCGGAACATATTAAAACAAGCAAATCTTATTGGACTTTTTCTTATTAAATATTATGATATTTATGAACAATTAAAATACATTTATTCCTACTGAATCTGCTTCACTACAGCGCTGCAATCCAGGAGATGTTGGAATCAGTTTTAGTAGTTTTGTACTAGAATTTGTAACAGACCTTGGATCATATTGATAATAACTTCATAGTGACTTCTCCCAAAAATACTGTCACTAATAGTAATACCAGTTGCCTTAAACCCTCCCCCTCTCCTAGCAACTTTCTTATGAACAGAGATGAAGTGAATTATTTTGGGAGATGTTTATATGACAAACTGAAGAGCTTTTTAACATATGAGATTTTTTTTATCCTCATTTCATCTAGCACAAATGGATTATTTTGGAGGTAAGTGAAAAACCTTAATTTGGATCCCAAGAAAGTGTCACCTAATTTTTATAATAAAAACGTGAAGAATGGCACAATTTGGAGGACCATAATGTTATTCTAGCAAATGTTTTAGTTAATTAAAGTTTAAATTTTTTCATAAGAACCCCAAAACTTAAATTACATTTAAAGTTATTTTAAAGGGAAAAACATTCACGAATGAGTTATTTTGGAACTTACGACACCAAATCGTAAACCAAGTTATTATTAACAAACATCAATATGTGTTATTCATTTATTACTTTTTGTTTACGTTTGACCAAAGCCCAGGTCCTGAGAATAAAAATGACTGGTTTTGTCATGTTATCTCTTATTCGTTACCAGGAGAAACAGAAACTAGACTGAGTTTGTCTCAAATACTATCCAGTTACACATTTCAGTAACTAAAACTACGGGTATTTATAACACAGTTCAAGCTTTCATTAGCCACCAAATATGATTGGAATTAAGAGTCCTCTAGTTTGTGCCATTCTTCTTCCTTTTATAACAACTTTAAAATGAGGTCACTTGCTAGGAGTCTCTGTTTTAAAATTTTGACTTACGCCTAAAATACCTAATTTTGGGGAAGAGTTCAACAATGTTCACACATAAAAAAATCCTAACCATACAAACATCCCCCAAAGTAAATCACTTGGGGGATCTCACCTATATTCATAAGAAATGTAATAGAGTGGGGGATTTCAAGGCATTCGGTATATTATACAATATAATAATGCCATTATTTTTTTTAAATGTAATATAGTAGTTCTCATAAGGCTAAATCAAAATAGCCATCATTATAGATGGATCTTACGTTCTTTGCTGTTTATTGTTTTTATTTATTGTTGAAGTATATTCTGTGAGCTAGTCTAAATATTTTTTCTTTTTCCATTGGTTATATAAAAATAAAATTCATTAGCTTATTTACCTCATTTACCTACGGTAACTTAAGATAGATTTAGTTTTTAAATGTTTTAATCAATATTATGAAATGATACTTGCAATACAATTTAGTTATTTGTTTTACCGCAATAATGAATTATTATTATTATTATTATCAGTCATAATTTAATCATTCGTTAATAAACGCATATGTTTTCATTTTTGTTTCGTTAATATTAAATTAGGAACGATAAATGGTTTCCTGGAAACTCTCTACCCACTACAAAGTAAAATACACGCTCCAGCAAACTCATTGTTGCGTTACGAATGGAACGATGAGCAAAGACGTTTTAAAGTTTCACTCCAAGTTGAAACTTCTCTAATGACTGCAGATAGAACTGACGAATATTTCATTCGCCCAAGTATTTTAAGGACATAACTGCTCTGAAAACTTAGAATAAATTTATGTTTTTTTAATACTTTTCTGTCATCGTTGTGAATCAAAAATATATTTATCATAATATTAATTTTTCACTACACAAATTATATTTTTTATATAAATTGTACATTAATAGGATCCAATTTCTGAATAACAACTATCGTTAGAAAAAATATCTAATTAGTAGTATTTAGGTGTGCTATTGTCTTCTTGGGTATAAAATACTGTATTGTTACATATTTGTATTAGATGTGTTCATTTTAGCTTACAACAAATGGTTAAAGGTAAAATCATATTATTTGTCGCTAATTTTAGTAGATCACCCATGTTAAATTCATCCATCAAAATATTCATTAGTAGTTTTCAACGTTGCAATCATGGACGTTCCAATCAGGTTTTGTAACTAACCAACAACACATTTATTAATATTACAAAATATAGATGGGTATAAACATATACTGGTATATAGACGTCCCACTAACAAGTGTTCCATTAAAGAATGAAAATTAAGTTTAGAGTTAATTTTCAGCATGCCCTCAAGTGCAGCCGACTCTTGCAAAGTATGAGAGTCATATTTTAAAATATTTTAACATTAAAAGTTGGATGTTGAGGTATACAAAAAACGTTTTCTTCAACGCAGCGGTATTTTCGTTTATCCTGCTATTCTATACCGCAGGAAAAACAAGCCATTTTTAAACACCATTGATTTATGAATTAATAGAAAGGTCAGTAGATCACAAATTAAATAACTACTACGTACAGAAAATATTAGAGATTGTTAAATCTGGTGTTTGAAAAGCATATTTTGCTAAAGAAAGATACAATTATTTAACAAATGATTAGAGAAATACTATATATTAGGGTGGAATCTGATGATAATATACGTAATCTATCTATTCCAAACGATATCACATAATGATAAAATTAATATCATATTTGCGGTTTTTCTCTAAGGAAATGCTGGAAAACCTCGTAGGACAATACAATTTTCAATAATCTACTATTTCATGTAAGGACAAAGCCAAGTGTTTTTTTAATGAACTGCATTGCACCCTACATATATAATGCAAGTAATTGTCAAATAACATGAATTAAACTGAAATTCTCCAGTGCCAACCCTACAGAGGAGTAAAACATAAAAATTAAGTGGTTCAATGATGTGAATATAAGTGTAATATGTATAATATATTGTATTTATAATATAATCAGATATTAGGTCTGCCTTCTTTTATTTATATAAAACATAAACTGTATTTTTAACAATATATTTAGTTGATACTGATCATATAATATGTATTATAGAAATGTATGACTTTTTAAAATTAAACTTTAGTATAAATGCTTACAAAAATTAAGATTTATCAAACATGTATATGCTATCAAATACAACTAATAACTAATCATAGATTAACTCGTTTATATCTCCCCTCCTACATCCTCTATTTGACCACAACAGCACCAACCAAGCACAAGAGCTCTATTTAACCAGCAAGGTGGGTTGTAATAGGCTTTTGTGGCTTCGGAATCGAGACTGCAACAGACCACAAGAGGTACAACACTACTGCATCTGTCTGCCAGCTCAATAGATTATCTTCTGATCAGTGAGGCCTATCCTGTCACTCAGTGGACTGACAGGATTTCTCTTTTGCCTGCTCTTTTCTAATTATCTGCACGTTGTGTGGGATATTCATATCGTGTTATTTTATGTAATTTAGTAACGAATCGTTCTTGAGTAGTTAAAGAGTAGTTCTGGAGTTTAAGAAGTTGAATAAATAATAATTTTTTTTGTCAGGCAAACTTTATCAATATCTATTCATCCAGATTATTTCATAATTGTAGTAAAATTCAAACAATTTTTACTTTTACCTGGTTTGTTGAAATGTTTAATAATGGAAACTAAATTCAAAATACTTTATTTGGCTTTTGTGTAGTGTTAGTAATAATTATATAATAATTAATTCTTGTAATTACAAATTATCAAACTTGATAATTGTTTTAAATAATAATAATAAATTAGAACCATATTTAAGAAATAATTATTGTGCAAAACCCTTTGACTCAAAGAATGGTTGAGAACTATCTTAAATTGAAAATGAAAAAAACTCGAGATGCAGCCACTGTCAACCAACTCACAACTCTTTTGTTGTGGCGTATATGCGCAAGTCAAAGCTATGATGATTTTCGTTGCAGCTTCGCATAGTTTAAATTATTTTTAACCATTTTTCATATATTATAAAAACAAACAAAAATTTTAAAATCCGTTATTTTGTTGGTATTACAACAGCAGGTTTATTTAATAAATATCATATTTCCGAGAACTCAGATCTTCATTGTACTACCTTACCTACTAGCAAAGGCGTCGTCATTTGGCTCTATTACCCAGAAAACACATTATTTACCATTATTATTTACAGTATCAGAGACAATTGAGAGTTGATAATAATTCATACATATTTAAAAAAGATATTTTATTTATTTCAGTAAATTGTTATTAAATGTATTGAAACTTTATTATGCCTTTAGATGAAGTATCCTAAACAGGTTAAAATCAAGTTTTAAACCATAAGAAAAGGAGAAATATAATAATTTGTTAATATACACATTATTAGAAATTCCTTTGCGTAAAAATATAATTATAGCTTATACATGGTCTCTTGTTGCTCTTATCCAAGCACAAAGTAACAAAAGAAACGCCCTGGTACGTTGTCACTAGACGTTCGTGGATTATTCACGTTCACGGTAAAAAAAAGTATAAGTTCTTATCGTAATTAAGTGCTCTGTGGAGTCGTATTTATATTTGCACGCAATAATGTCCACACCTTTATTCAATTCTAGCAGTTACTCGCAACTTTGCACGCAATTTCACTTTGAAAAAATAATGACACCATGAACATATCCCTGTTAAAAGGCATTCTAAACAGTCCTGAGATAATTGACTGTCACTGAAAGATATTCCACTCTATTGATACCTTTTAGTTTTTAGTTTAAAGATGAGGCTCTTAAACCACAGAGAAAAACCTTGTCATAGGCACTTTTGAAATTCTTTCAATTTCTCCCCAATATTTCATGATATTTTGTTGAATAGCTCCAATGATTTCAGTAATAACTTTCTATTCCAGGCCAGTGAGTAGAAATCCATAGTCCAAAGGGAGACTAAAGTCGACGTGCATAGCTTTCCAGTTAAATTACTTAAGATGTAATAAGTTATAACATTTTACTATGGTTGGTTATAATCCATTAAAACGCACAGACAAATAAAATCTTCTTCAAGTAACATGGCATCTATAAAATGTCACTGACTTTCACAGTAGAATAACAACAAACCTAATAATGAATAAATTATTAAACTTATACTGTTGATTTTGACAAGTAATTTGCTTTGACTCCTTCTCTATCCGTTGGTTAAGCTACAAGGGATTTTACAAGACCAAAGGGACGTAGCTCAGAAGGATTTTGGAAATAGAAATAGAGAGATACCAATACATTTGTATAGATTTTTATACATTCTGTACGTTATTTATAAACAAAACTAATATTTTTTATATGTTTCTGTTTATTTTAAGGAAACATCTGTCTTTAATCCATCATAGATGTACTTTTCTCTTACTAATTCTTTTTAACAAGGTATTGAAAAGTAATGCAAGCTGTTAAAAGTCCTTATTGGTTTTGCAATATGTTAATAGTTAATGAGCTCCCATGGTAAAGTCTAAAATCCATACTAAATTGAAATAATCTTCATAAAATAGTCCACAAGACATCATGCAAAGGTGTTTACTGTTATATTCGAATCGAAGCATTGGAGTTAAAGAATTACCTACATTTTGGACGATAAAGAACAATTTTTTCTGGTCATTTGGTTCTGGTTCTCTAACGAAATATTTCTATAAATTCTTATTAACATTTCTCAATTATTCAATGGTTTATAATTTAATTTGGTTGAAGTAATAATTAAAATTAAAGGTATTCTTTAAAAAAACATTGCCCATATCAATCCTAAAGAAGATCAGACGCAGCGGTCCAATTAAGTGAACTCAAACGTGAAATCCATGATGGTCTATTATTGAATGTCAGCAAAGTAAGGTTCAATTCGATTCTGATATACCTCGCGTGGAGTTAGGTTTAGCAAATGCTCAGCCAAACCTTATAGACATGTGGCATCATCGACAAATTTATTTTATAAATAACTACATAAAATATATGCTTCTTGCAAAACAGAAGAACTGAAAATTGAAAACAGAGATAAATTTGGTCAGGTATCTCAGTGATTTCACTGGACAAAAATGTATTATTATTATTAAGAATTTCAGTGTTCGACTACAACATTTATTTTCATATACGTACTGATTATTTTCATATAAGCGACAAAGTTATAAGAGAAACATTTTTCCTTTAATAAGTGTTAGGTTATATTTTTTATTTTTATATTTTCAAAAACACTTTAAATGAATACTTAGTGTGGAACATAACTAAATCAAATATGCATGAGTGACTAAATTCGGTTACTGATGAACATCGCCCCCCCCCTCCACAACAACACAATTTCATCACAGAACTGCAACCCGGAACGTGACTAAGGGCTTTGTGGCCTCGTGCAGGAGCTTGTAAGACTACCGGAGCCTTTCCTCAAGCACGTTCAAACACTTGATCACAGCTCGCAGAAAATTTAGTGTTAAATTTATATTTGCTTAAGTTGTAAACATATTACAGTTTACTCTTATTTTACTGCATGTATTTGTGACCACAGAAACTTACATATCATATCTACTGTACTTATAGTACTAATTACAAGGTAATGAAATTAGTGCTAATAATAGTTAATATTAATACGTTACTAACGCGTTGAAAATATTTCGTTCATGTTATAATAATCAAATAGTCATAGGAGGGACGTATCTTGGTATGTAAACAGTAATAAATAGAGTCAATGGTAACAAGATTGTTCACAGCAAGCATTTCAATTTAATGGGTTTTAAAAGTTCTTGAATGGTAAATTCTTAATAATAAACAATTTGAACAAGAACTGATATAAAATGAAGTTCTTTTGCAAGATTGCCAGACCTCTAGATAAATTAAAGGAAATAAAAATAATATTCATGGACCTTCCTAGTAAATTTGATTTAGTAGATCGGTCTTTTGTTAATCAAGAGACCGGAAAATATGCCACTTTAGAACTGAGGAACTTGATAAGAGCTATGCCAATATGTCCATGGTGGAGGCAAGTAAGGCAGAGAGGAGTATGCATTACATCTAATGGTATGCATCTCAACAAAAATAGGAATAGATGGTTACCGGAAAGTGCTGCTTTATACATTCCAGCAGTGTACATTCTGCCTGATATTTACTGTAGATATTTTCCTCTTACTAGGAGTGGCTGTAGTGTATTTGTTAAAACTGGTACAGATGCTAGTGTAATAGATGATTCAGTATGTTCATTCGCGGACCAACAGGAAGCTATGTACTGAGTTTCAAATCTCTATGATCTATCGCAAGTACGGACAGACTGCTGTATGACACATTTACCCGAAATGTAATAGGCAAATTTATTGGACCAAGAGGAACCTATATAACAAGGTTCAATTCTCTATGAATTTCCTAACAAAAGCTATCGCACAGATGGGCCCTGTTGGATTGTAACAAACAGGTTGGTTTTTGTATTAACACATCATGTAATTGGTTCATTGCTACAAATATTCCGTAAAAAATTGAATAAGCATTATATATCTTACTGGTAAAAAACAATTGTTATTAGCCAGCATTAATTAACTCACCTCCCCTCCTGCTCCCACTATTTCACCACAACCCGCAAGGCGGTCACTAAGAGGCTTACGAGGTTTAGAGATCTGGATTGTAACATACCATGGAAGGAACACTGGTAATGTATCCGTCTACCAGCTCAGCCCACAACTGTTTGTGTAACTAATTCAGAAAATAATTGAATACAACTGGCAGACCATTCAAAATACTATGCTTGAGGTTGTATAAAACAATCACATTTAATGTTTTTGGTTTTTTATAACTCAGAAATGTATTTGTATGCATAAAACTCTGGCCAATTTTAACGAAATATTTTTGTTAATTATTTGTTTATTTGTAATGTAAAATCTTGATGTATATAACATTGTAATTTGAGGGTTTTATTTTTATTAGTGTTATATTATGCAATGTATAAATACTATTAACTGATTTCGTGTATTTTATAATAATTGTAGTATATGATAATAATTTGTAATTTGGACAAAGAACTTGGTTTAGCTGATTTATTGTAACTTTGTACGTGAAATTGTAAACACATATGATATCACTATTTCAAACCTGTTCTTTGCGTGGTTTTAAATGTTGGAATTTTTGTAAATTGGATAATACTCGTTATATGTAATGCTAAACAAATTTAATAATGAATATAACTAATAACAACTGTTATTGTTTTAGACTCCATCGCTTTTAGTTGCTTACGGAACAAAAATATATATGTGTGTCACTATTCAATCGGCTTTTATTCTATCATGCAATTGAAATTAATACAATTATATTAATATAAATTAAATCAATCAATCAAATACGTATATGTATATGTCCATTACGTGCCAGTAGAGTTTAGAGCGACATTCTGTAGTTTTGCTACAAACTATTTTACAAAGAGAATATTCAGTGATAGTCTAAAAACTGAGAGAAAATTTGCATTGAATCAGGATTCTACCTGGTTTTTCTGGAAATCTATGGAGGCATTCCCCTTAAGGCATTCCAATATTATATGTTTTAGAACTTGAAAGCATTAACAGTTGTACTCTTATACAGTGAAAATTAGCTCTAAGTTCCTGGTACATGAAGAAAATTGTTTGCATTCATTACGCCTTCAATATTTAATGAATGGGAAATATCATATTAGCAGAACCGAAGAATATCAGTTTTAACATTTCTATGTAAGTTATATACATTTTACGTATTGCAGTCATTTTGACATAGTTGTATCAAATTCAAATAATTAAATAATTATGTTTAAATTATTTGTAATAATTATTACGACTCGTTTAAAACTAAGCTTTTCATGGTAAGATGAATGGAGTTTCACCTTACCTCAGTGCTCCTTCAAATAGGATCTGGTTATTGTTTTGGCACGTAAGCTTCAAAAGACTTCCCTACGTACATTCCGGTAGTGCAATACTACAGATCCTAAATTATTTTATTTTGTATATCTGAACTATTCATTAGTTTCAGATGTCCTTAATTATATTTCATACAGTATTAATCGTGTACTGTTTGTGTTTTAGAATAATTTCAACTATAATTTGTATCACTATGTTTTGAATAGAAATATACTGGACATGCACGTATCGTAAGTCGTTAAATACGGTTAAAGGGATCCGTAACTAATGACGTACTCATCCCCCCACTTTACTCCCTTAATTTTACCACTTCACGACACCCCGAAAAGTGCTATATAAGAGGTTGGTGCTTGTAGTTGTAACATACCATACGAGCGATATCTCAAAGTACATCTCTGTACCTGCTAAATAAAGGCGGTAAAGAGCTGGGAATTAATATTTCATTAAACAATAGAAAATTCTTAATTAATGACTTATTATGGTTGATTACAGAATAAAATGTTACTACAGTATACACAACTATGTAATGTTTGAACCAATAAACAATTAAATATAAATATCGGTTTTATATTTTTATGTTGCTCAGTAGTAAACACAAATATTTACATATTTGTAAAACAAATTATTAATAAATATTGATGAACGAAATTTACCCGCACTTCCGAGACTCGAACTCTGATCTCTCTCTTACCGGGTGATCACGCTAACTATACGTACAATGGAGCCCTCACTACTTTCCGTCAATATTATCCATTTTGTTGTTTTTTCCCCGCATAGGTTTGAACAACCTAACTATTACGTAATGGGAATACCAAATAAATATCAATTTATTAAATTTTATAATTTTTAAATTAAATAGTTTTATTGTATTTGTTGTAGAAGCAGCACGGGACACTCCAATTCCCTCTAAATATGTTATTGAACGTAATAACGCTGAAAGACTGTTCAGCAAGGGATGTGTGGAGGATGCTGCTGAATAATTCACGAACGGATTACCTCAGCCGTGGGAGTGGTGCGACTGTGCTGTGTAGCGCTCCTTCTTCACTGAGAATTTGGCCGAGTTATAAAGCGGCTAGGATCAATGTCATCAACTCTTATACTACAATGGCATATTCAAACATACAATTTTGCATTCTTAAATATATCTACCAGTATGTTATCCAATTATGTTTACTTCAAATACCAATGTTAGTTTTTAATGACTACGGATGAATGAATTGTTAACGTCTCGGTCGTTGGAGCATTTATATTGAATCTGATTATCAGTTGATAAAGTGAACACCAGTCTGAGAGGGCACGTGTTCATAAACTACCGTTCTGTGTCTCCCAGTTCAATAGGTGTCTCTGTCTCTTGTTTCATGTCCGTGTATTTCTCAACCCCTTGTCAGGGCTCATTTCAACATACAAAATAATATTGTTTCCAAAATGTGAATACTTTACTTGGCAGAGTGAAATTGAATTTTTTTTAAAGCTGGTCAGCAAGACTCTTTGAAATTCATGTTTACTATGGTAAACTGCTTAAATTTAAACCTTGAAAACTATTAGAAATTGTTTATTTGTTCAAGCCCCTGCCCCCATTATTATGCCCCAACATATTAGTCCATAATATGTTGCCATCAGTGTCTTAGTGTGACTTAGGCAACATATTAGGCTAAAGACTTCAAAATGCAAATGCCATAGGCAAATTCTTCTGCATTCTGACTCGACGTGATCATTTCATTTCAACCCTCGATATGGTGGATATCAAAGGATTTGGGTGATTATACATCCTATGTTGTGGACGCTCCCGTGAAGAAGTGATAAACCAATGTCATTGACATAGACCAGAAACAGAATAGAACTGAGTATGAAACCATGGGAGACCCCAAATCCCATTTCAATTGGAACTGAATACTGATTTTAATTTTGGACTTTGTGGTTCAGGAAGTAACCAATCCATGATAGGGGTACGCCTCAAATGCCATGGGATTCCAGTTTGTCAAACAGTATCTTATGGTCAACTCTGTAAAATGCTTTAGATAAGTCCAGGAACACCAAAGTATACATTATTTTACTTTTTTAACTGCCAAATTCTGCTTATGGCTACAAAAACCTAACGTTTCCTAAGCTTTTAAAAGTATTTTACATCTATTTAGTTTTACAAATATAATAATTTTTCGTTATGTTGTATTTACAGAACTAACCGAGTGAACTCTTCCGAACGAAGTGGAACTAAAAAAGCGCGCAGTTTTAAAGCTTAGCTTTACTTAATTTTGAGCTCTCAATCTCTGTTATTTAGTTCAATAAACACATCATGGTTCTAACCACCATAAAACATATCGTATTGACCCTTGAATGCAGAATAAAATGGATTTGATCTCACTATTGTATTGGAAATTCTAACTGACGTTTGAGGTTGCATTGTTCTTTCAAATGTTTAAATAAAATTAAAAGATCACTCTTGTAAAGTATTACTCTAATTTATAATTTACTTAACGTTCTATTCTATGAGATAATTAACATGAAATTAACTTGTGGAAAAGTCTTAATAGAATTTGATATACTTGAGTAGGGCTACATCGTATGAAGCCACCAGTAGGCATTTCTTATAGAAGGCATACTAAAATATAAACAATTCACTTGTAGTGGATGCAACTCATTTTGTTACATGCGTTTTGATACTAAGTTCATTTAATCTCTCCGACAGATGACAGTGATTTTTCAAAACCAATAAACTATATAACACTGTTAATTTATATTTATCAAGCTATTTGCCACATAGACAGAAGACTAAAATGTTTTGAAACAAATAAGTTTTTTTTTATGTTAATGAACATTATAATTTTCAATGCCACCATCTCCGGAAGCGTATAAATGAGCCAGTAGAGAAATATTACGTTGGAAAATGAAATCTCTCTACTTTTAATTTCCCGCAGAATTGTTGATGTGAGCGTCATTTCCCGTGGAAATCACCAAGTGGCGGGTTCCCGCCAATAACATTCGTCAAAGATTTACCTCTGGCCCGGTAAATTGATAACCTTTGCCTCTGGCCTTTTTCTTCCTTTAACACACAATTGAGGAACTTTGATAAATATAATTTTTTTCTAGAGAAATATGTTTTATGTGGCATATTATAAATACTTAAAAGATAAATCGCAAAATTTCACAAATGTGTATAGTCTAATGCGTTTGTGTCTGTGTATGAGCGCGTTAACAGCCTGTACGAAACAGAAATTCAGTCATTTCATCGGTCCTCAAATTAAAAATTAAGAATCTCTCACTGTATAAAATGAACTATCTATGTCATTTGGATGGCTGTTAAATGAATCTATGAGCATAACAACCCCTAGGCAATATAGGTTATAGGCTTACAGGGTATAGTTATTCCAATGGCTTTGCACCATACATTTAAAGGATTTTTTAAGAACCGTGTTGACCTAAATTGACTTCATGACAACTCCATCTTATGGAATACGTTTGAAACCTACGTCAATCTGTAGGATGGTGAGCTTAAATGTCTTGATTCTACTTGCAAATGCATACTGATTCAAATTCACAGTTTATTATTTAATACGAGGAGCAACCACTCATCCAATTCTATCAGGTAATCATATAGTCGTATGTTAATTTACGATAAGGAAATACACACATTATGAACATAATCATTTCCTTTGGTTTATAGAAGTCTTTGAGCATAATAAAATGCTATATATATATATATATATATAATATATATATATATATATATATATATATATATATATATATAGCATTTTGTGAAGCACAACACTCAATATATATATATCACAACTAATAAAACATATCAAATTTCAAATAAAATTAACTATATATCGAAGAATGTAATATATCAGTTGTCTTGCAAATTTTGTCCCAAGGACTATATTGGTTTAACGATAAATCCCTTACATATTACGATGAATAACCATCGGTCTTCATCCAACAGAAAAGACGACAAATTGGTTTCGCAACATGCATTGGTTCATAACAAAATATTTAATAATTGTACACATTAAAAGGGTTTGTAAAATACCAGAAGATTCTTCAAAAATTCAATTAGAAAATTTAGACTAAGCATATCAGCTAGTCACTAAGTTAAAATTACATTTTGGATTAAATAAGAAATTATCCGTTAAAATAGTCTAAATTAATCTAGCAAATCTAAAACAATGTGTTGTCTATACAGTATTTAAATTAATTAATTTTATTAATTTTTTATTAATGTACAACTACAAAATTGTTAATATTTAATTTAATCTTGTGCTGTTAGAACGCCTTTTTATATAATTAATCAAAATTTTATATAAAGCCCTTTTTAGTATAATATACCAAGGAGTTTATAAAATTACACTATAAATCAGAATAGAACATTTCAGCTGATTATAAAAATTCATATGTTTACTTTTAATTCTTACATTATATACACTTTTTGTACCTTTTTGAAAACGACAATATAGTCGAAATATTAAAGGATTTATATGAAGTCTTTTTCTTCTATTGTTTATATATATATATATATATATATATATATATATATATATATATATATATATATATATATATATATATATACCTGTGTTTGTGTCTGTGTGTGAGCGCGTTAACAGCCTGTACGAAACAGAAATTCAGTCATTTCATCGGTCCTCAAATTAAAAATTAAGAATCTCTCACTGTATAAAATGAACCATCTATGTCATTTGGATGGCTGTTAAATGAATCTACCATGAGATTGTTAACTGCTAGTATTCGAGTAAGGGAGTAACATTAAGGACTTTTAAACATAATGGTTTATAATGTAAATGTTTAATTTAGCCTCTGTTCACCTTCCTCTTCCATGTAGCATCTGAAATATTATACTGTTGTCAACGTTACCTTGAAATCTGGAGTCATGTTCGTCTGAAGTTATCCAAAAATAGTCGGTAAGAAAGAACGAACCCCCCGTATTGTTTCTCTATCAGAGACACCCAGACTAAAAAGATAGTGCAATCTAGGTGAAGAGGTAACCTCATTTTGCAATTCATGAGACAGATAGAGCTAGATACAACATTTACATCGAATCAACGCTTACCACCATAGCTGCATTGCTGGTTTCGTCGTTTTTAGTCTATAAACTTTGTTTCTTGTTCTGTAAAAAGAGAACAATATGAATATTTCAAGCTCTAAACGAATTTCTTACATTTAGCTTTATAAATAACAGTATTAATTTCAAAATAATTTCAGAATCTTGGAGTGTGAAATATTACTGACTTGTTACCGACGTTGTGTATTAGTTTGTTAATTTCATTAGTAACATCTTTTAGATCACTAATAATATAGTAGGCCTAAATCTTAACGACTTTGGAATAATAATATGATCACACCCGAGATTAAGTTTAGATTCTCTATACAATGCGAATGACAAGATGGATGGAAAGTCTCTTTATCGTTGAAAAGGAAATTATACAGGTTCACTTTTTAACAGCACCTAAATGGTCCGCGAAGCCTCATGGTACCGTGCGTTATCCACTTTAGCGCCTTTGTTGCCAGAGACAATAGCGCGTTAGTCCATTACCTTTGTACATTTCCCTATCATTAGCTTTTTGCTCTTTTGTGGAAATTATTTGGATTGCATTATACCAAAAGAATATATTTAAATTTGTACTTCAAATTGTTTTATACGTGTTTGTAAGTGCGGACATTAATTTATTTTGTATCAAGTGCCAACGTTGCTATGATGTCTAGTAAGAGGAATAGTTTTTGAAGACTAAAAATAATATTAAAGCATTACATCTGAAAATTTGTAGAAGACGGATCGTTTAACATTGTTATATATTCATGTGTTTCAATGTTCAAGTAAATATCACTCGTTATGCTTTGCTTTACTGTGGTGCGAGTAATTCTCTTCATTCTAATGAATATCTAAGATTTAAGAAGTTTCTTACATTGCTTTTAGTATTGTATCTAAATAGAGTATAACTTTTACTAAAACTCAATGCTGTGAATAAAGAGAATATTAGATTCGATCTATTCCTTTCTCACCAATATCCACACTAACCTCTTTAAAGTGATAGATTTATAAAGTACTCATGTAATTCAGGAATAAATTCGGCATTTAAACTTGGACTTCTACAGTTTATTCACAAGACATATCTTTATTTCATAGTTCTAATTTTTTAATTTAGGTTATGAATAAATTTAAATATTTGCATCATTTTAATTAATCGTTTATAAATCCAAGCAACAATCTATTTGCTGACTAACCAAATAAACTGCTTGAATCTAAATTAATAAGAAAATAATAACTTCGATTTGTATGGAATAGAATGAAAAGCTAATGTTTTCGAATATAACATTTCTCAATTTACAAAATTCTTCAATATCTAGTATACTGTACTTCTTACCAAATATACATTTTGAAGGAGTTTTATATTTTAAAATTTAATTCTAAACACAGAAATAAGAACTTAACTTTATTAGAACATAAAACTGTTTATGAGTCGTGTTGCACGTTTACTGACAGTTATTACTACACAATAAATAATTTAGTTTTAAAATTGTTTTATAAATTTAAAATAATGTGAACTAATGTTGTACCGTTTGTAAGGTTAACTTAATTGTAGGGTGTATTTTTGGTTTTCACTGAAGTTACTATTGGGAACTAGGCTCTCAAGAGGCAATACGCAAATTAAATGGTTGTTAGTTGTTCGATACCGTCATATTGGCCATCTCGCGATCGTAGTGCGGGGCGGGCAGGGGTTGGAAGCGGTCAGCTGTTAACTGGTTTGATCGAGGTTCTTGTAGTTTGTTTTCCTGTTAAAACTTGCTCGGTGTGTAAAGTGCTTCCGGGTGATAGTCTGAGTTTGGAGCTCGTGCTTATCGGAAGACTGCGCATACTACACATCTTGATTGGGCTAAACTTCACCGAGTAAGTAATTTGGTGAATAATATATTGATTTATATTTGCGTCCCACTTTTTAATATTTGTAGATGTCCAAGTGTTTCGTGTAAATTAGTTCAAAATGTTGTATTTTGCTCTTATTTTTAAATCTGCTTTAAATCACTTTAAATAATTCAATTGTTAAAACTCAGAAAGTAGTCTGAAAAAGAAAAATAATTATACACTAAAGCCAAAACAAATATTGAAGTAACACTCTATTAAGTTGAGAAGAGAAGACATTTATCAAAAACTATAAGAACCGTGAGAGATAGTGTAATTTTTTAATTGATTTTCGTTATTTTCATTCTTAAAGCACAAATTGAGAAGTGTTACATTTTAGTTCCATTCTGATTAACTCCTTTATTTTGAACAAGTGGTTTTTAGTTTTTATTATCTAACAAGTAATAAGATCATGAATCCATAAAAATGTTTTTGTGTCCGAGGTTTGAGTAAAATGAAAAAGTTATGTCTTTTAATTGCTATTTAGCCTACTTATATTAAACTAGCTATCGTAATTTTTTAAGTAAATAGTAGTAATCATACCGCTTTGTCTTTAGATTAAATGTAGCGTCTTAAGCAATTAAAATGAACATAAATTATGATTCAAAATTGGTAACAATAAAGCAGGTTATTTACATCCATAAGAGTCCACCGGAGTAATTTAAGTGTAGTAGCAGGTTGTGCTGTAGGTTTATTTATAGAACTGTTAAGAGACTTTATTTACTAACGTAGTGAATACACTTCGTAAGCACTTGAGAGAGAGCACAGCTTGTTGGCGGATGTGTTAAGTAATCTCCAAATGTAATTGTACACGAATAATTGTATGTATACAATAGTATAAATTAAATAATGGTACATGTATGGAATGATTTTATCAGATTTTTCCAAGTCAAATGTTTCAAAGCGGGAGATCTGTAAGGTCGGATTATTTCTTCCATCCAACCGAGCCCTCGACGTGAAATAAGCCGGAATTGGTTGTGTCCGTCTTATTTATTTATCCAAAAGAACAAAAGCCACCCTCAACAGTCTTGTATTGTTTTTCCAAACTTCTCAACAAAGAAGCTGTTTTTACTACACTTACTTTGTAACAGACATTTTTAATTCCAAATAATTTCAGATAAATCTAATTTCAAACAGGCCTTAGATACTACAGATTATTTATAGGAACACTCTTGTTCAAGTGTGCTATTTTACAGTATCTATTATATGAGTATTTTATCCTACGGTTTATATTTTATGAAAATAGCTACTAACATATATTTAAGGGCTTTAAATATTCTGAATTTACTAGATATGGAGCCTTTTGTAGGTTATCTACAGATTCGTTAATCGGTGCTTGTTTTTAAATTGATTTTTGTCAACTGCTACAATTTCAATATAAGAGCATTAAATTTAAAACGGGAAGTTATGGTATTTTTATCTGCTTTACAAATGATGGTATACTCAAATTTGGCGTCATTAATTGACATAACTAAACATTAGACTGGATTTAATCTTAAAAACCAGAAAATAAAAATATTCGACCGTGTTAGCCTGCTCAACCGGAGTTTATATCTTACCAGGCGAAGATGGTTTTCGTCAAACAGTTTTATTGAGTATACAGGGTGAAAAAAGTCAGGATATTCCCCTCTATTTTGTTCTAAAGATTATATAAGGAGATATCCTATGAGTAGTAATGCAATGTGGAAAGGAAGATTCATTAGGATTTTTATACTTTTTTGTGTCCACCAAAAATGAGGTATTTTTGGGGGAAACCCAGACATTTTGAACGTAAACCACTCGCAAGTGACCCCTCATTTTGAAGAAAATAAAAAACTTAAAATAAAAAATTGTGTAAAAATGGAGTGTAAATGGAGATCGCTATCTCTATATGGAAATATAAAATAATAGGTCCTAAAAATTGCACTTAATATTTCCACTTTGTCATTTTTACTTTTAAATAATATTCTCAAATTATTACTGCCTACAAGTAATAATGCCCCGCAGTCACGATGATAAAGAAGAAATTATATTTTATTTCCAGACTTCGAATAAAAATAATCATGAGGCAGAAAGGAGGATAATTATGTGACAAGGAAATATTTAAGTACTTTAATAAATAAGTTTACGGTATCTGGAACCACTTCATATGCTCCACGCTCAGATCAGGTCATTTATTGAAGACCCGCAGCAGTCACCAGATCAGTAGTAAATCTTTGTGACGTTTTCCAAGGATCTGTAGTATACTTACAGAAAACAATAAACTTTACCCTAAAAAAACTCAGCCTGTTCATGAGTTAAAGGAAGACAATCCAGACCGTCGTCTACAATTTTGTGAGGGAATGGAAGCACTATTTTCTGCTCATCCATTGTTCGTTCACACTTTCACTGATGAATACAGTTTTTATCAATAGACTGTAAACAAACACAACTGATGGTACTAGGACAGAGAAAATTTACATGTTTCCCACGCATTCAGCATCCAATACCCAGATCAAGTAAATTTCTGGGCCGGGATTTTGGGGCATGATATTTTAGGACCATTTTTTATTAATGGGAATCTTAATAGAGGATTGCATTTTATCCGTGCTGTATGACATTTACTGGGAACTCAACTACGTGGTCAGTGGATTGATAGCGTGGTCTAATGGAATGGTCTGTGCGGGCTCCGGAACTTACACCCATGGAATTTTTTATATGGGGACACAATAAATCCATTATTTACAGAACACAGTAGAAAACGTTGAAGATTTAAGAAACATCATTGTTAAGGCGTGCAACCAAATACCACTTCATACTTTTCAAAACGTGAGAAAGGAGCTCGCCCTACGCTTGTATCACTGCCAAATAGTAGGAAGACTTAAGTTCAAACACATGACTTTACTTGAAAACGTAGTGAATTATTAAAAATATTGTTCTAGTAACTCTGGCTATTATTTTGAATAGAAAAGACAAGCGATCTTCACAATACTTTAAGTTTGTTATGCTTTTCACTTGCGAGGGGTTTACATTTAAAATCTTTGAGCTGCCCCCAAAATTCCGCATTTGTGGTTGATACACAACATTTTTAAAATCTCCAATTGAAACATTCTATAAATAATATCTCTTTATATATATTTTTGTAGCGTTTTTAAAGCCACATTGATTTATTTTTTTAATTAAAACTTAAATTAAATGAAAATTTTGGGATCGAATTATTGGGATTTAATTTTAGATTATATTGTGAAAGTCAGGGTAAAAACGAACATGTAATCTTTTGTCAAGTTAGTACTGATAGTTTTATGTTGTTAGGAAGGCAGGTTGACTGCCTTAAATTGATTAGAACTTGTCTTGTTGCGACTATTGTTCTCCTTGTTTTATACAGCTGGACCAATGAGAAAACACCATGGTTGTCCTGCAAAGTTGATTGGAAAGGGAAGTATTTAAGCGCCCGCTCATAATTTTCGCCCTTCTTTTAGTTATTTTCGTGTATTAAGTTAATTACAGTGCGCCGTGTTTCTAAAAATTTTTTCCGCGAGGGATTTTAAGGAAAAAATTAAATTCATAGAAACTACAGAGCAATCTGAATAATTAATTCTTGATGAACAATAGAGCATAATAGAATCATACAAGTCACATTTGGTTCATACTTGCAAGAAAAGTGAATTAAAATTGATCTTTGGTAATAACTTTAATTGAAAGTTGGAAATTTAGTAATTTAATAATATTTAACTGGAACTATTTTATTGTGAATTATTAATTGGAAATTAATTGAACATTAATAATTGTTTGAGAGAGTTGTAATCTGAATTGCAGAGACTTGAAAGTTAAACTTCAACTAGTGTAAAGAGAAGTTTAAATTTTTATTTTTATTTTTTGAATTGTGAGTGTACTTAGAAGTGAACATTTTTATTTTAGTTATTTCCATTTGGTATTTAATTTTTATTTTTAAACTGTATTATTTTAATTTAGAAGAGAGCTCTGATTTTTAGTTTGATGTATTTGATTTTTATTTTTATTTTTATTTCTTGCCAAAGGAACTTTTAAATTTACTAAACGGTTTGACAATTCTTTGTGGAAAATAGAGTGATGAAAATTCTGAAACGTTGAACTTATTAATTTGCCAGTTTAAAATAAATCCATTGTTTTTATTTAGAACTGTGATTTTATTTTAGACAAACCAGATAATATTTAATAGTTAACCAATTTAGTCATAAATTGTACTGAATATTCACTAGGAGCTTACTAATCAAAAAATATTTTATATCGTCTTGGATGTCTCATTGATAATTTAAATATTAATATTCTGGAATATTAATATCTTCAATCCAAGTCGTTATAATTGTGTAATAAGGTATAGGGCAGGGAAGGATTCTGGCTTTCATTAACCATGTATAAATAAATTAGAGAACCGTCCTTTATATTAAGTAGCGTAAATTATTCAGGTAAATATTAATAATAAGGAAGTTAAAAATACCAATGTATATACAAAATTTCCATATTATTTTAGTAATGACAGAACAGAATATGAACTGTGATTTAATTAGATGAAACAATAACTCTAAATGAGCAATACTGTTAGTACACACTTATACAGTATAAGGAATATGAGTAGTTTTTTAGGATATTGGTTTTGAAATTAATTCATGATAATCGTATTTAATATAAAATATTGTATTTATGTATTTATTGAAAACAGTTACGAAACGTTAATGAAATCGATTGTTACGTTTACACATATATTAGCTTACATTAAGTTTGAAGTTTAAAAAGTGTTAACTACAATTAGGCTTCTTAGCCCTATCTATAGGCCTATATACGTATCTATCTTTCATAGGGACAACAAGACAAACTCAACTATGGCACTGAAAATATTTTAGATTGACAGTTTGAGCGCTTTAACCAAAGTTTGTTACTGAGATCTCCATATTATTATATTTTCTTCATAGAGCCAACAAGGTAATCTGTATTGTGAAACCAGGGGTGAAGTTACGCGGCCAGAAGTATAGGCTTTTTGACCAATGTAAACTTCTCAGTCCTATGCGTGTTTATATTTTTGTTTGTATTTTATATGTGTGTTTTGTATTGTACATAAAAGGGCCAGAAGTAAACGCTTTTTTACCAAAGTAGGTCTATGTACAAACTTTCTTAGTCAGGAATAAAGTTTAGACTATTCAAAACAAAAATATTCTTACACACAAAAAAACCTGATAAAAGTCCAACGCAATTTCGCTTAACCTCTAATCCTCTTAACTATGAACAATGAAATAATATTTACCTGATATATGACTACTCGTGTTTGAGAAAGTTCTTAGAGCTCCATTAAATTACGACACAAGTCCATTTACTAAGAGGTCTAAGGATTTTGAGTCTTAAATTTGATGTTAAGCCGTTTGAAGTAATTAGTACAAGAGTAATAAATAGACCACGAAGGTAGTTATTTTTATCTTTTTCTTCATTTAATCCAACATCTATGTTGAAAGCACCCGCTGTAGATTTCGCAGATGTTCTCTACTCATATTGTACAATTCCACTTAAAGATAACTGCCGAGTCATTCTCTCTCTGCTGCAATTTCCTGCTTGACTGCCTCCACCTGGTACAAGTGCATTTACAAAGAAAGTAGCCAATTAATTTTATCGTAGTCTCATCAATAGAATTGTGAGCCGGTAGCGAAATAATGCTACATTCTTTTACGATGTATTAAAAAAATGTTTCGATGTCCTATAATAATAGTTGGAACTCAATTATCCACAGGGTTTATTGTATTGCACATAGTTGATAGAAGAGAATACAGTACATCCTAACATTAACATTAACTAACATTGCCACACAAGATTTAAGTTAATAGTTCCCTGAAAATAGAAAAATATTCTATTTCTAAACTGCCTTTATAATAGTACTGACAATGTAAGAATACGTCACTCCACGTGTCGCGTAACATGTTTCGTAGAGTTCAGGTCAAAATTTTCAGCCTATACTTCATTTTGCGTTCATGAAAATATATAACATGACAAGAATGTTTAAAAACTATATTATTTAGTTTTTAGTGAAATGATTACTTGTAAAAATCATACTTTTATTATTTTATATAAATTATAGTATACACTGGTTTTTTTTTGTTATTACAATGTACAAAGTAAAATATCGAAATAGGGTATCTCAAAAATTAAAATCAAGAAAAAATATAAAGATAGAACACTCCAAAGGTATTAAAATACCTTAAAATATGCTATCCGACTTTTTTTCGAGTTACACATTTTTTACGTATTTTACTGAACTCTTGGCTGTAATAACGTTTTTTCTATAGGTACGTAAATAGTTAGGTAGACAATGTCTTGATTTTTTAATAGAAACTAAATGGCAAATATACCTGACGGATATAAATTTGTCACCATACATGTACCCATGGTGCCTCTAAAGAATTATTTAATAAGTTATATGCAGTACCTAAATCGCTATTAGGTAGTTTATTTTATATTGGGAAATAATTCAATCTGGAAATATCAGTAAACGAATAAGATATTTTTTTTGAGCAACGAGTTTTTATTAGTAGTTCACGTTTAGTTATTATTTAGTTATCGTTTCTTTCCAAGGCCGCTGGGTAGTTCGACATAAGTTGGCACCAGCGTTCCTTCAAGTCGATTTAAGCACGATTTCGAGCAACCTAGTGTTTGCGTTTATTTTTTTTTTAGCTTAGAGTTTCTTTATGAGGCTGCCGGGTCGCTTGACGTACGTTGGCACCAGCTTTGAGTCGAACTAACAGCGATCGTTTTAAGGAACGGTTAGGTGTGGTTACAGTCATCCTAAACCAAATGCTGACTCATTCTCCGTATGTTTCCAAGTCAGCAATGATGAACGCCTGTTGAACCGTTGATCATCGATGTTGTACTTCGGCATTTGTTTCATACATTAACTTCGGTTTGAGCTGAACTTGGAAACAACCTCTCCTTTCCGAACCGTGGATTTTACCCCTCCAGACTGCTCTATTAGATTTCTTAGAGTTTTATAGTATTCTACCACTATTCCTGCCTAAATTAACCGATATAACTAAAACGATTATTGATTTTCAGCATTGCAATGACATCTTAGGCTAATTTCAAGAACTCTCTTGAAATAAGGGCCATTAGCTGGCTGTCTAAATTCTGTACTTGCTCATATGATTATTCCCGCCAAGAGCTAGCCAGGGGCCAGCTGATAACAGACGTTTTCATCTACGCCTTCAATCCGTGGATGCACCTACCAATCGCTACTGCACTGCACACTGCATTGCTGCTAGTGAGGGCGCTAATAATATTACTGATTTCAGCTGACTTTAGCTGTAATCGAAAACTTAACCTTAAATATATATAATATAATTTTATTACACTGACAAGAGCCAAATGGACTTTAATATTGAATTGACGAAAAACGGAAAACTTTATTACATTTAAAAATCACAAGTATAGAGAAGCCTACTCAATTAAAAATGGGGACGTAATATGGCGATGTCTAGGCCGTACTTGTGGGGCATCAATTAAAACAGATGCCAATAAATCATCTATATCCATAGTAAAAAGCACGCACAGTGGTCCACACTCTGTAACAATGCGGTCCTTCCCTTCCTCCTGAACAGCAAAGAAAGACACTCGACGCTATCACAACTCCTGCTAAGGAGGTCGTGAGCCCTTGTACAACAGCTTGTGCGTCGCCGCCTCGCCCATCCGTATCTCCCGCACCTACTCTATCGGCTTCAACGCCTGCGCCTCTCACATCTGATGCCCATACTTCCGAGCAACCAACGACAACAGAAGACCTGGAAGCTGAGAATGCACAACTCAAGAAGCGAATAGAAGACCTTAGTTTTCAGCTTGAGTGTGTGATCGACCACACAATCAAAAACGATGCCCGTCTTCTCCAATATACCAGTGAGATCTTCTCGACCAACACTTCGGAGAGTGTCAAACCAGTCATTGGAAACACGGAGACATCTCAGGAAATACCAGCAACACTAAAAGATTGCTCTGTACATTGTGATCCTGTGTCAACCAACTACGAACGAAGCGCAGAAGATAGAGAGCTAATTGACAGCCTCAAAACGACCATCCAGGTTTTGGAAGCGGAGTTGGAATGCCTCAGATCGGAATGCAAACTATGCATGTGCAAGAACAGTGGTCCGTGGTCGACTTATGTTAAAAAGAGGAGCCTGCCAATAGACTTGCAAAATAAATTCCTACCTCTTGACTTGGACAATAATGAACGGAAAACAAACAAACTGGAGAAGAGACAATCTACACAAAATAAAAAAAGAAGAAAAAGAAAAAAGTAAACACTGGAACTGGACACTGGCAAACAAAGAAAAAGAAGGACCACGCCCCACTCAATGTAGAACCAAAGTCTATCGAGCAGGTGCCAAGTGAAATTACATTCTCGTCAATGCTGATTGTGGGCGACAGCCATGGCAGACACCTGGCGGGCATGGTTCAGGACCTCATCGGCGGGGGCCCTACAGTGACCGGCGTGTGCAAGCCAGGGGCCGGACTCCTTGACGTCGCGTCTTCCAGGCCTTCTTCAGATGACTTCACCGTCCTCATCGCCGGTACAAACGACATTGCCAACGGTCAGCGATCAAACATCTTCCGCCATCTGGAGCGGGTTTTACAAGACAGAATGGGGGCGTCTCGAGTGGTGGTGTCGACTGTCCCTCATCGGCACGACCATCCTGCTTGGCATCCAGTGCATCGCGATACAGATAATGTGAACAGGCATATTGAAGAAATAGCTGCTCGTCATGCCGGGGTTAAAGTATTAGATTTTAACAAAATACCCAGACGCCTGTTTAACAAAAGACGTCAGCAGCACCTGCGACTTCACCTACTCCACCTCCGCAGCCACTTCCTTCTACAACGGCCCTGCCAGCGTCTCCACCGGCACCAGTAGTACATATTTCTCAATCTTTTTTAGTAGGGACTCCACTCCAAGTACCCATACAAATTTGACTGACAAGCAAAAAACAATAAAAACACAAATCTCAAACAATTTCAAAATTTTTCACCAAAACGCACAAATTGCCACAAATAAAGGAGATGAGCTCCTCCTCATGTGTGAGGAGCTCAATCCTGATTTGCTAGTTGTAACCGAGCACGGTTTTAACAACAGCAACATTGAAAATTTCAAAATTCAAAATTATAAATTGGCAAACTTTTATTGCCGCAACTCCTTCAAAGGAGGGGGTGTAGCAGTTTTTCTAAAAAACGAAATCTCCTTTACCCCCCTCACCCTTGCCAAACCTACAGACAAAGACTTTGAACTCACGGGGGTGAAAGTACAAACAAAAAACTCAAATTTTGATCTGATTGGCTTATATAGGTCTCCCAGCGGAAACGAAGCATCTTTTTTTTTAATTTCGAAGAAACTCTCTCTGACTTGACAGAGAAAAATCGCGGCTTCATTGTCGTGGGGGACTTCAATATTGATGTTTTAGATGTTGATAGCCCCATGACGAGGAGATTCGCCGATATACTGAGGTCGTTTGGCCTAAAGTGGTCAGTCACCTCTCCAACAAGTGTGACGGCCGATTCGGCGACTGTGATCGACAATGTCGTCACAAACATGACAGACATTGATGTATTGGTGGTTGACACAGCCATTTCAGACCACTATGGCCAACAGGTCATCGTCAATGGTCATGAAGCTACAAGGGGTCCAGTCGAAAAGAAAACAACTAGAGACATAAGGCCCGCAAACATAGCATTACTCAACTTTCTTTTGAAAAAAGAGAGTTGGAGCTTTCTAAATTTTGAAGACTCCCTTGAGCTGCAATTCCAAACATATGAAAACACCTTCAATTTCAATTTAGACGTGAGCTGTCCCCTAAGGAATACCCAACAAAAACGCAAACAAAGGAAGTGCACATGGATTACCAAAGGTATCCTGGTTTCTAGAGAAAGACTCCTCTTTTTCTCAGAAACTAACAAGCACACAACCAACGAGGAATTCGAAACATTTTTTCAAAATTACAAACGGATTTATAAAAAAGTCATCAAGGCTGCAAAAGCTTACGATGTAAACAAAGCATTGCTCACGTCAAAAAACGTTTCAAAAACCGCATGGGCCATCATTAACAATAAAAAACCACTGACTGACAAACCAATTGAACTGCACATAAAAAATAAACTCATCAACGACCCTTCAAGGATAGCTGATGAGTTTAACAAATTCTTTTCCTCGGTTGGAGCTGACCAAGGACTTCGTCCACCACATAGTCAGCCTGCTCCCCCCTTAGTACCGAGTCCGGTGGCTTCAATGGCACTGGTCCCGGTATCAGAGGAGGAGATTGCCAGAGTGATAAGAGATTTTCCAACAAAACGGTCAAATGACTCGAATCACGTGTCAACGTGGCTCCTACAACAGTGTTCTAAGCATTTATTGGGGCCACTTGAACATCTCATTAACCTCTCTTTTCGCGCTGGAACCTTTCCCTCCTCTCTCAAAAAGGCCAAAGTCAGGCCAATTTTCAAGAAGGGCGACCCTTCCTCTATTCAAAATTACCGCCCAATCTCAATGCTGCCGGTTTTCAGCAAAATCTTTGAGAAGCTTTTTCTTTCCCGATGTCTAAATTTTCTGGATAAGCACCACCTGCTATCTGCAAACCAATTCGGATTCCGAAGCGGTAAATCGACAGTAGACGCAGTCGCCCGTTTAGTCGATGCAGTGGTAGAGGGAATTGAAGGTCGAGGGAATACTTTGAGTATATTCCTTGACTTATCAAAAGCTTTTGACTGTGTCGACCACCAAATCCTCACTCACAAACTGGAGTTTTACGGGATACGAGGAAGGTCACTCAAGTGGCTTGAATCGTATCTTAGTAATCGAACACAATTCGTAGGCATTTCAGGCGTTAGATCGGAGGAGCTGGGGCTGAACTATGGAGTTCCTCAAGGCTCAATACTCAGCCCTTTTCTCTTTTTGATCTACGTCAATGATGTTGGCTCATCTGTGCTATAGGAAACCACTGAAAACACTAAAAATCTAAGGCACAAACCGAACTACTTGTAGAAATACTATAGTATGGCGCCGCCGTTGGCTAGTTTATCTCAGCTGTTATAATACTCTCTGAGGTGGATATCCATTTTCCCAGGGCAGAGAACTCTCCGAGTGACCGACATCTTGGTGGTTCCTACACCCTGGCCTCGTGACTCCCGGTTTCTGAGAGCTCTCGCCAGAATTTTTCTTCTTATATACAATTATCCTAGCCTCCGGTGTCAAAACATAAAACTTGTCCTCTAATAACCAAATTTATTGATAATTCCTGAATGTATGTCCTAATGTAGAAATCAAACTGAGGCTAAGTTCTTTTAAAGTAGGTGCTTAGACATTTGGCTGAGCTTTATATAAATGCAGGTATTATTCTGATGTGAATGCTGGCTTTTTATTCATATTGTTACTTGAAAATACATTTTATTTCACATTTGAACTGGTAAGAGAATTAAAAATTTTAAAATAGTTTAGTTTATCTTTTTTAAGACATCGTCATAAGTATGCCCAATTGTAACTTGTCAAAACTTTTCATTACCTACAAACAAGAGTAAACCAATATTAACAAAATTATAATGAGCTGTACTAATTGTTTGAACTTTTAACCAAAAATGTGTACTGATTATGGATGAAGGCCCAAAATATTTAAAATATAAAGAATTTTACAATATATGAAATAATATTGGATGATTACGTATTATTCAAGCAGCTTGCAACAGTGTTGGTGATTTCATAATCATATTTTGAGAACTTGATTAGTATGCGGAGCTGGTTTATTTCCATCGAAACAGCACGTTTGCAACAGTGTTGGTGATTTCATAATCATATTTTGAGAACTTGATTAGTATGCGGAGCTGGTTTATTTCCATCGAAACAGCACGTTTGCAACAGTGTTGGTGATTTCATAATCATATTTTGAGAACTTGATTAGTATGCGGAGCTGGTTTATTTCCATCGAAACAGCACGTTTGCAATGTTTTCATCGGGAATGGAGTTATTGTTGATGTAATACTTTATTACGTTATATAATACGTGCCATCATATTATTGTTGTACATTAATAACATTAATTTTAATAACTTCGAAATGGTAAATTCATTTTATGTTAAAGCAATTTTATAGTTTATTTTGAGCATGTATTTCAAAATGTTTATGAACAATATCAAACCGATGATTGATCATAACATCTCTTAATAGACTGATTGTATTGTTAATACAATCTTTGGGACAGAATTTACAGGTTAATTTAAACATTCGGTTTTTTTGTGGTGCAATTGATGTTACCTTTCATTGGATCCTTTCTTTGTTGTACTACTTTCAAAGATTTGCGGACGTTACATTTAATGCTATTACTTCTTTAATTACCTTCATAGTTTAGTTTTTGGCTTAGAAAGAATGTTTTGTAGACTGTGAGATTGTTTTAACGATTACTTTAGGGTGGTATAAAGACTAGATTTCTACTATCAGGTAAAGACTTAAAAATGGGTAATGACACCTTCACAACTTTTGATTTTGTGAAGGAAAAGAATCGAGAAATAAATTTAGCACCATTATGGTTAATAACACTGGAGTTGTTTTTAGGTGCTCCTAATTGTTCATTTACAAGATGTGTTGTAAAAAAAGAGATTATAAAGTCTACTAATATAGTTATGAATAAAAACTAATTGCTCCAAAGGGGTTTTTCCCTTATTGGTAGATCTTTAAAGATACATGTTTTAATTTGTATTGGGTTGTAGCTGGTGAAATGAAAATATTGAATTTTGTCTTTGATATAAATGTTATTACCTTGTCAAAATAAGCAGATATCCTTTTAGTAAGTAGGACATGCATAGCTAGAGATAATGTCTGCCAAGTAGTCTGGTAGGCTGGTGTTTTCGGTAAAATATAGTTCTAGGATACATAGGTGTTAGTAGATCAATGGCTTTCTGAGACAATTTATCTTGAGAACCGTTGTCCATAAGCTAATTTTGGATATTTTTACCAAGTTAAGGATAAGGATATCGATCTAATTTTGCATACGTTATTGTATCATTTTAGATGCCTTTGTGATTCACATCTCCAACAAACAAACTTTACCTAAAGAATCCGAAAGAATAATAGAAGTACCCTTGTCAATTGGTAAAATAATTATGTCCTTGTTTTCAAATAGTTATTTAATTGTTCTAAATTATTTTTTAGATAAATATTTGATAGTATTTAAGTTATTAGAAAACGTAGACTTTGATAGATTAGCCAAGACGACATATATGAATATAAATCACTAACTAATTCATTTATAATCGGAAAAGATATATGATTCACATAGATAGCATATATATGGTGACGTGGTTTTAACTACAAATATTAGTTACCAAAAGTTACTGTAAATAAGACAAAAATAAAACAAGAACTACCATTTAATCATGTAACATCCAAGGGATTTCCATAAGATGATTCTAAGAACGAAAATGGTAGTATAACATGTTTCTCAAAATAGAATACATTTTAATACAACATAATCATGCATTACTATTTAATACATTTAACTGTTAATATTTTAATAATAAAGGTGGCAGAATACCCTTTTTACACTGCGTAAATCTATGATTTCCGTGACGAATGTGAAAAGAAACGGAAATAACAGTTCCACTTGAACACTACAATCATATCTGTATTTTGGAAGCACACATTCTATACATAACTAGCTGTTTCCCGCGGCTTCGCACGCGTCTCTTAAGCTTTGCCCGTATATTTCTTTGCCTTCAAATAGTGTTTGGATATTTTAATATACGTAACTACTGTGTTGTAATTGCAGTTTATAATGTGCAGGCGCTTTGATAACTTTTATATCTTGCAGTACAGCCTGGTGGTTAGTTACATCAATGGGCATTGCGTATAAACCTTCTACATAGAAAAATACAAATTTTCATAGTGATCGGTCCAATAGTTTCTGAGTCTATAAAGGACAAACACACAAACATTCATTTTTATATATTATGATTGCAGAAACAGTTTAAACAAAATTTGTCGTTTCTCTTAAGCTTACTCTATGCTTTAAAACTATAAGTGTAAAGAAATTTATATATAAATATATTTTTTGTCGCATTATATATGTTTACAAAGAACAGCTGATTAAAAATTTGAAAAGACTCTTTCACTTAATAACATATGTTTGCTGCAATGCATTTCTTACGGGTATTTCTGTAACCAGTGGGGCGGAATCCTGAATCGGGAAAGGGATAAAAAGTATCCTATAACCTTCTACAGATCAAGACGAACAAATTAAAAAAAAATTAGGCGAATCCGTCCAGCCGTTTGTGAGTGATGCTGTTACACACGAACAGTTTCATTTTTATATTATAGATTCTGTACATCGTTGTCATGGTGGTGGTTTGCACGGGGCAGATTTAAACTAAACACTATCTTCGATTATTCCTGTATGTCCTGATTATGTGTGGAGTTAAACTTATTAAAGTATGACTTACGCTGGATACAGTTTGTAATGAGTTCACCTAGCTTTCGGATACAATTTCTTACATCCCGTGCTTTTATAATGAATTTGGTTGTGCACTATAATGCTAAACTCAAGACTCCACATTATATTAATAATTGCCATATGAGTTTTAACACCATCCTTATTTCCTAGCGCTCTCTGGAACTCCAAAAGCACTTGGAGCTTCCCTTATTTTTAACATCCAAATTCTAAATTTACCAGGAATGTACCTAAACTGCGCACTGTTCCTAATTAATTTGACATGTTGCTGAGTAAGGGCTTTGTTTGAACCTTCTGAGTACTTCACGTATCTATCTTATTTCAGTCTGACTGATTAATCAACTGGGTATTCTTAATAACCATTTTCTTACCACTCTCCAGCAATATTTATTGTTAGGAATTTCGTCATAATCTAATGCTCACTTTTTCCTTTGCGGCTTCGTCAAAACATATCTTCTGGGCACAGACGAGCTTCTGACTCAACGGTGTTTTTATTGGATGATGATTTAAAAAAAGTATTGAATTCTGTTCTTGCAGGTCATAGTACTCGTAATTTGCCTTTTTCATTGATTTGTCTTTCCTCTAAAGATGTATTTATTTAAAATAAAATATAACATATAAATTTGGAGTAAAATTAAAAATAATCGTGAAATAGTATTCTGCTTAAGTGTATTATTTTCACTTTTAAAGATCAATTAAAAACTAAATAAAAATCCTAAAGCAAATTTGTAATACCTTTTTACCTTTACATAAACTTTTAAACAGAGTACAGTAATTATTCTAAATTGTACTTTTTGCACAAAATACAGAATCACTACAATTCTAAAACTAAATATTTTACCTGTAAGCTTTATATCCAATGTAATATTGTGTTTTTTTTTATTTACAGCCTGAATACTATTAGAAATAACTAAATGCACCCCTGCAATTTTAAAAATGTAAGGACAATGATATACTTTTAATATATGTATATCTTTAGTATCCTTAATTTTATCAGCTATTCACAATGCATTGTACTAAGTACCTAATTATATCTTCAAATTATTATTATATTGTTTAAACATTTTTTTTATTTTTAATAAAACAACAAGCATAGTTCACACTATGTGCTACAATAATTATAAAGTAGATAGCACCATATAAAGACGTAGTGTAAAGACGTAAAGCAATAAAATGTGCTAGAATTCATTAGCAAAATTTAATAATTGTATTCAAATATTTAAATCATCTTTAATCAAAATACGTATAATAAGAAGAAGTATTAAAACGTTTTAACTTAATTTCCATGCATGCTTAGATTTGGAGTAACCAAAACCCACTTTTTTTAATAACCCATTTTTTGAAATTAGACAGGGATTCTTATTTCACGCATAAACCAAATAGAAGAAATATCTGGTGGACAATATTCTACCTTGTTCATATCACCCTCCAAAAAGTCTCTAGGTACATCCTTTATCAAAGACTAATCTGTAAAAAAGTTTTGGAAGGAAAACCTACTGCGTGTTACTACACAGAAACATGTTCCTTGTAAGTGATATTGGGTGGCACTAGATTGGAGACCACCATTAATTACCGGTATGTTTACTTCATTCAGAGATAATACAAATCCTAATGTCGCAACAATATAACAATCTTAAAAATTTCGTCATATTGTTACATTTATATGGTTGCTTGCCCTTTCAATTTCTATGCTCCCTTATTTCGGATGTTTAAAGTTAGAAAATACTAAAACACACACACACACACACACACACACACACACACACACAGAGTTAAATACTATTATACTTTCTACAATGAGGGATAATTAAATTGCGCAATGCTCCTTTAGAAATAAACGGACTTGGCTTTCAAACAGGATTTGCAAGGTGGATTTTAATGTCTCAAAATATAACTGAAATCTTAAGAGATAATCAACTAATACAAGATAGTTGTCTTTGATCACTTGCATGGAAATTCGAAGCTGAGGGTAGCAGTTAGTAGTATATATGTGTTTGGAAATCAACTCCATTGCAACTCCTCAGTTTTGTAAGACCTATTGTACGTTGTTCCTCTTGTACATTAAATAGATGGTTATGTGTTCTGTAAAAAAGCAATAACACTCTTCTTAACCTCATCTAAATCCGATGTTTTATTTCTCAAAGTAATAGTAAAAGCTACCAACAAAACATAAAGTTAAAACGTTACCTAGTGGATAAACGAGATTTTGCCATCATCAAACACACTGTGGTGAATGACAATGATTTATTTACTGTGATTTAAGGGCACGGAAATGGCGTCTTTATTGTCTATTGTCAAATCGATATTTCACTGTGAATGCAGACCAGCCAGTGATCCACGTACTCTATCAGGGGAAGCATCTTCCCTTAAATACAACTGCCACATCTTTAAATTATTCCTCAACTAGAAAATGTTTGATTGATTCCCTTTTGCAGCTACAAGATATCATTTTTACATAGCAATGTTTACATTGCACAAGTTACTATTCTGTTATATACTCGTACTACCGTAATGATGTAGATGATTTCGATTGTATCTCTTAACTAAGAAACTACAAATCATCAATTCCATATGTTTATATAAATCCATGAAACTAAATTCAAATTTTCCCTTGAAGCTGCTATTGATCTGAACACTACAATAATGAATGTGTACAGACTGCATGGATATTATTCTATCTCGAATACTATTAGATTTGTATAAACATTAACATAGAATGCTAAACATTATCAGCGAATTAATTACTTTAACCTGGATATTGCTAATTTAATATTGTATTTGCAATGTTCATTTTATACTTCGAAAAAGTGTGGCTCTTTGAAGAAACTTTATAAAGCAGAAAAAAGGACGGAATTCCCAATGCTGTTTGTAAAATTAAATAAACTGTGTCCATATAATCTACACAAGGAATTTTAAGGAAAATTACTCAAAATCAGAGCCTAAGGTAAAAAAAACCTTATGAGTTGAATAGCCTTATGATTGTATCAATACAGAGAAGCATACCTGTACGATATGGAGTATATAGATGCAGATTAATGACGAGAATGGATCCGGTAATGGGTGTCTCGCTTCAATTATACTTTACTGCCTTTTACAGCTTCTAGAGTGCCAGTAATTATGTTCTTCAAAGCTTTTATACAAAAGGGTAATCAATGTAAAACAGTTGGCTGCCTGGGGATTTAGTGAATTGAAAGTGTGCAGTGAATTATATAATGGAAAATAATTCGAGTTAGGAATTATTGAGAAGCACCACTAGAAAAGATAAAATTCAATTTTAATAATAAAAAGTAGCTTTTGTAGGTCTTGCAAATATTTAAAAATGTAACTGTTACTGAGTGGTAACTGCATTGATATCTATTCAGTTCCATTCGTAAATATTTATAATTAATGCCTATCCTATATTTTACTGTGTAACAACTGGCTTTTAAAAATTTTAGAAACCATATATATATATATATATATATATATATATATATATATATATATATATATATAAATACATGAATAAATCATGTGGAACAATACATTAATAAACAGAAAAGTCTCCATATGTTTTAATTCATTTAAAATATTACTATATCAATTTAATTTATTTCCTTTTTTCTAACATTTTATAAATATTAGTCTTTCTATGTTATCTTTTTTTGTTAAAATTTTATTTGAAAGCAATGAAGGATGAAGTTCTGTCACAATTAGGTAATAGGATGTGACATATCAAAAGGATATATTACAATAGGAGACACCTCACGGGGGTGGTTAATTAGAGCAGGACTGCAGACATCGTAAATCTTAGCGATTAGCCGAGACTGTATCAGACTACCGTTAGCCCTAATGAACAATCCTCAGGTAGATTGATTATTTCTTATTTTATCCATTAAAACTATAGTTAATAAAAGGCTATAAATATTACAATGAATAAAATAATGCAAATAAGGGCCAAACTGACAATTAACATTATATATTGACTACATCTATTGTTATGTATGTTGTAATAAAATAATTAACTTTTCAATAGTCATGCTTTTATTGGAATAAAATCCTTTTTATATCAATATTAATTCTCTCTCCATTCTGTTTCTACTAAACTTCTACATCTGGTTTCTACTATAAAAGATTAATTATAATGGTTATTATTTCTTTAGCTTTAAGTGTTATTGGCATCTCTAATAATAACGTATTAGGAGGGTTTTTGTGACTTATTAACTTTTATCGAATTGAAAAGGACATCAAAACCTATACAAAGTCAAAATTTAATTTTGGTAACGAAATACTTTAAAGCATATTTAGGATATTTACATCTGAGGCAATATTTCCACTACTAGAAAATATATTTTACGGCTCTTTAAATATCACGTATAAAACCATAGTCGTATTTTACACTTATAAATACAGATGTAAATGGAAATGAATGCAAATTTAATATAATACGAAAATATATCGCGAATAGACTCATGTATAGATCACGTTGGAATGAAAGGTGTATATTATGTTTTATACTGTATTTGTAGGAACTGAAACGAACCTCATGGTCTTTAAATATGCCTATACTATGTTATATGTAGCTTCTAGCTGCCAGAACGGTAATATATAAACATCAAGAACTAAGAACACAAAAATAATCTAACGCAGATTGTTGTTTTATACAATTAGTTCAATTAAATATACAGCTATCTTAATACTTTAAAAAAATTAGAATTAGGTAAATTAGAAGAATATCCATATACATATATATATATATATATATATATATATATATATATATATATATATATATATATATAAGTGTGTGTGTGTATTAGCGTTTAATTTTTTCTAATAATTTTACGCTATACATCACTGTGTTGTGATGATGTAAAAGCTATGACCAATGTACTATCTTATTATGAAAATAGCCATAATTTCTTGGCTATCCATCATAATCTATTTAAAGCGTAGAAAGTATAATTCCTATTTTTTTTAGGTGGTCTTAAGTCGTTCGGAATGAAATATAAGTTTACTTTTAGGAAAGGTTCCCACATTGAAAAAGTCATCTTCAGAATTTTGTTGATTGCAAGGCAAATATTGTGTTCAAAATAAGAACCAGTAAGATAGCTAATATTGGGATAATTTTTCGATACTTAGACTTGTTTATTTAAAAGCATAATTCCTTTACAAACAAAGTGTTTTTATTATGTTATTGAATATTGATTGCTGTAAATGTGTTTGCTCCTATCGACTTAGATTTATTTTTAGATATGAACTTCAGTACCAGCTGTGAATTGCGAAAAGTGTATTTTGATGATAAATATAAATGTCACTTTTCCAATGTTTACATCAATATCCAGGTACTAAAGCTATAAAATATTCGTTGTGAATTTAAATTTTAAAAGGGTATTAAGATTACAGGAAAGCGGTAAGCGCTTGGATAATATTTTTAGAATAAAGAAACATTCCAATTCAAATAAATAATCCAATTCTTAAAAATATTATATATATATATATATATATATATATATATATATATATATATATATATATATACATATATATATTGTAGGTCTGTTAAAAGATTTATTTTCAAAATAAGCTTAAAACACGAAGTTACCCTATATTTATACTATTTATGACCAATAAAAATTAAAAGGAGTAAAGAGGAGTGTGTAAAATATAGCAATATTAGTATTTTACTAGGTTTATTTATCCCTGTGTTATGAAATTAAATTTAAACACTTACTAACCAATATGAGTCTTTCATTCATACTTGCAATTTTAGTAAATAAATTTCTGTTTTATGTTAAGTCGCTTATGTAAGTTCCAATACCGGTACCTACCCGTGTGTAACATATTACCCTCCTCTATCATCTCACACCTCAGTGCACTTTAGAGAGAAAAATTATAATCGATAAACATTTTATGTAACTATAAATACCATTAACAGGTTTTATAAATTACCTTGAACGGACAAAATCTTAACTTAACTATGTTTAAGCACGTTATACTTCTGTAGATTCTTGGTTCATTGGAATGTAGTAGTCAAAAATATTTGTATATCCCTACAATATTTAAAATGTTAACGATGAACCTGTATGATATCTGTTGTCAATATTTCAATGAGAAATATAAACATTGTGTTCGTTTCAACTAAATCTTGGAAGATTAATTCAGATCTATCCTAACCTAAAGAAGACTTGTTGTGGTTTTATAAAAAGATTGCGCTCTCGTTTTAACGAATACTTAGAGGTAGAATTTTCAATTAGTTATCGTTATCGTTATATTTTACTTTAACTGTTTATTATGAATTAACTTGAAGAGTTCGCTATTCGTCCAGGTCATGAATTTATAGTTTCCTATCAGTTTTCATTAAAGTGCTATTTTTCTTTGGATATATTATATTACATTAAATGAAAATTAAGACGTTTCACAAATATATGTTTAAATGAAGACTTTACCAGTTTACTTTAAATTTTCGATAGAAAGTGAATGGAGTGAATCAACTTGGAGATATTTAATAATTATGTAGTATAACCAAAGTAACAACAAACACTATTTTACTGATAACAATCTTATAGTTAATTCCAGGTATGCTCTCTGTAAACCGCTTAGTAGGAAAACAAAAGGTTTCGCCAGTTATTTAATTTAATTTATTGCATTATTTTGGTTTTCAATATTAAGCACAGCTTAGTAAACATATGATTAGTCAATTATATACATCTAACTGTAAAAATATAATGCTGCATTAAACTTAAATATATATTTTGGGTTAAAAACTAAATAACAGTAGACCCCTAATATTAAAAAATTATGTCATGTATTTAAGAATTTGTACAATAAATAAAATGTCTGACTCAAAAGGTAGCTCTTCAATTAAAAATGTTTAATTGAATCAATTGATTTTCTTTAAAAAGGTAGTTTATTGAAAAATTTTAGAAATTACTATTAATCTCCTCTTTTGTACATTTGTATACGATTTAGACGATATCTGTAACGTTATATATATCATAAACTGTTTGTTTATTTTATTCTGTGTATGTTTTAAAAGTGTACTTGATTACAATGGAATGTACGAAAAAATTGTTGTTTTCTTTTGAAACTGCTCTAAGAGACTATATATATATATATATATATATATATATATATATATTATATTAGCTCCTATAGTTATCAAAAACATTACAGGCAACTTGTCTTATATGTAACGTTGTCCTCTAGTTGTCACGAACTTTACAGGCAACGTTTATTAAATCAAACGTTGAGTAACCACATTTTAGTATTTTTCTAATACTGAACATGGCTCATAGACGAGCAGGGGGATCTTGTAGGCCAGGATGATTGAACAGCAATTTTAGAAAGTTACTATAGTTTGGTGAACATGTGGGTAATTCATTGTATTTTACAATTTCTTTAACTCAGGTTAACTCAAACTTGTCATTTACTTTCCATGCATCACATATACTGCTACTATAATTTTGTTTTAGAATCTTTAACATTAGTTATTATTACTCTTGAACTTTATTTTCTATTTCAAGTGGTATTGATTTCGGTATGTGAACACTGTAATTAAAAAGATACATCATGACATAGGTGTTACACAAATACAGACATGGTAAATTCCAGTAAGTTGATTATACGTTAGTAAAATCGGTGAAAGGTAAGAGATGCTTTCATTTGTTATAGATCCTAAATAACATTTCGGACAGTAATATACGTTATATATCAATAAGGTTCCGGCTAGTTTCAAATGATGCTATGGTTAACATTAGAAGACATGACGTTCTTATTGTTCAATCATTTACAATTGAATGCCACGCTACCTACACTATTTTAGTCAGATTGCTCTGTTAACACCTTTCCTTCCAGAATATAGTAAAGTTTAGTGTAATGGATGAGGAGGCACGTTCTGCGAGACAGGGTACAGCAATCCATCAAGTTCCGCGTAACTTTCTGTGTAGAGCTAGAAAGTTTATATTTACAGATATAAGAAAACTAATGAAAAAACACCAAAAATGTATTTAAAGTAAGGGCTCTGTGGTGTAATTTTAGCACATTCACCCGGCAAGTGAGAGATCCGGGTTCGAGTCCCGGCGGAGCAAGTAGTCTTTGTGATTCAATTTTTATAGAAAAAATTAAATAAGGCTATTGCCGTTTATATAAATTTGATTAATGTAAACAAAAGTCGTTTGATATGTATTTGGCCTTCCGATCATATGTTAGTTTAGTTATTTAAACGCATATGTGACAGATGCAGCCAAATACAATATAATTGAATCGTAAAACGTAAGGGGTCTGTGGTGTAATGGTAGCATATTCACCCAAAAAGTGAGAGATCCGGGTTCAAGTCCCGGCGGAGCAAGTACTTTTTGTGATTCAGATATATATATAATATATATGACAGAGTTTCTATACCTTAAAAACGTCGATAGCTTTAATTTTTAAATTCTTTTGTAAATCTATTTATTTTCATCTTGAGTTCAAAAAAAATAGTAATCAATTCTAAAGTTTCTTTTTATGTACTGTTTAGAGCAAATTGTATCATTCTTTTGTCAAAATGTTTTATTAGACACCTATGTTATTACCGACATCTTGACCTTTAGAGAATTCGTATTTATCAGGGCATGAACATTCATTTACGTTTTCGATAAATAATAAAGTAAAAAGTAATACGATTTATTCTCATTCGTAAAGAAGATGGCATTGTTTCTCATGGAATTACAGAAAAAATATGTATACTATTAAGCTTTTATATCACTATTACGTTGACAAATTTCCAAAAACCATGCGTTATGAGACATTACAATATTTAGTTTGTCACGCTATGTTTTAGTGCTACTTTTGAATTTGCCAAAATTATGTTTTAAGACTAAAAGTTGTAGTCCATCAATAAAAAGGAGTATATAGAAATACTAAATTCTAATTAATGCGGTTTTAAATTTACGTAATTTTTTACGTATTACCATTTTGATTGCATATACATTTTGTTTAAAAAACCGACGTTCCTAGCAAAATTATCTATGTCCTTATAATATTATTTTGACGTTACAACGTCTTAAATTAGGTTGCGGCTCGGAGTCACTCATGAAAAAGTGTAACGCCCGGTAACGTTACGATGCCCGTCCAGTGGGTCCGCCGCACGGGATAAAGCAGATAACTGTGGGTCCGCCGCACGGGATAAAGCAGATAACTATGTTTATTCGTGAAAATGTGGAGTGCTTAGATTCGTCATTTACAACAACTACAACAATAAAGGTAAATAATTGTACACTGATATTTCATTATCGTAAACTATGATTGATTGATTAATTGTTAGATTGACACAAAAGTTGAGAAACTGAGTTTATAGGTTATGTCATACTATTGACAAATGTTGATAGTGTTAAGTAAATTATTAGTTTAAATCACTCTGCAATCAATCGTAATTCAGTCGATTGAGAAGAAACAGCGCGTATTGCTAGTCAAACATTTAAAATAACAAATTATAACCTCTAATCTGTCATAACAGTGCGACCAAATAAACGAACTAAACCGACCAATCACCACGCGCGGAGTTAGAATTTGACTGTGTTTAGCAAGAATTTCAAATTCCAATTTTAGTAAATGTTTTATTCAACTTTACCATTTACAATAACAAATTTTAATTAATTTCAAATTATGTACAATGTTTTAGTAAACAAAATATATTTCTATAGTTAAAATTTGTGCAATTCTTATTTTCATTCAATTCCTTGTTCCTATTGTGCAATTTAATAATATTCATATCAATAAATATTCTACCGAGAAAAAGACGTTGTCACGTAAAATCTTCGCCCGTACAACCGACTTTACAGGCAACCATAATTTTTTATATCCTATTAGTCTTCAATATAATGATAGTTTAATGAAATCTACGCAACCTTAATGTAAATCCAGTGTTTTAATTAAAAACACAGCCATACCGAGAATATGCGGTTTCTCAGCATGGTATGAAAACACATTTTAAATTGGTTTGACAAACGTTTTAGTATTGATACTACAAATTATTGAAATGTTTTTTACGATATGTTACATGGTAATTATATTAATAAGTGCTAACTCATTATAGTTTTAATATACAGGGTGTACATAAAGTCCTGCACGGGTATACTATTTTCTGAACGATAACAGATAAAGAAACAAGATATGGTACATCAATACTACACCTAAAAATCTACTTTTTGAAGGAACTATCAGTTTTCTGTAATATCATGGGGACGTCCCGCAAGGAGTCAGAAGGAAATCTTAAATAGGAGCATAGGTCAATATGGACATCATTTTAAAGGGCTTATCTAGCAGAGTTTAATGCCGCAAACCGCACTCAAAAAGATTGATCCAGTACAAAATGGTGGCTGTTCAAAGATTTTACTTGGTTACATTTTATTAGTAGCCATAACCCCAGTAAAGCAAAACTGCAACCAAACAAATACTGCAGCTAACTACTACATTATGCTTGTCAGTTGTACAGAAGTGAATTATGACATTAGTTATCCTCAAGGGTTACAAATTTTGTCCTAATATATTGATAACGGGGAAAACCTGATAACAGTAAAACTCTGCTAGATAAGCCCTTTAAAATGATGTCCATATTGACCTATGCTCCTATTTAAGATTTCCTTCTGACTCCTTGCGGGACGTCCCCATGATATTACAGAAAACTGATAGTTCCTTCAAAAAGTAGATTTTTAGGTGTAGTATTGATGTACCATATCTTGTTTCTTTATCTGTTATCGTTCAGAAAATATTATACCCGTGCAGGACTTTATGTACACCCTGTATATCCCTATGGCTATTTTAAGAACATCGTATACAAATCCAGTAATAAGATTCAATTGTTGAAATGTACGAGCAATCGTATGTTGAAATGCACTTTGAGAGGTGTAATTACTGGAAACCCATCAGGCTCAGTGGCAAGTGCTGACAAGTGCACCACACAACGCAACGTGACGTCATTAGCACCGTATTGTAATACAAGGGTGACGTCACCTATGTGAGTAAGCTTAACGGCAAATTGCCTCGAAACAATTCACGATACATATATCGTTAAAATTTGTGAAATGTATTATGTTAATGTATTTTTAATAATACAGAGAGAATTTCTTTTTTCCGTATTGGTATTTTAGCAATAAATATTATAATAATACAATTAAGGCTTACACCACTTTTTGTTTTATTATAAATTGTTTGCTGCATAAATGGAACAAAAGAGAAGAATGAGAAAATCAGGAACCAATAAAAAATTTTAGGATATATGTTATCCTATTTAATATATTTTCGAGATATTGAAGACTACCCCTATTTTTTTAAGTACAAAGGATTGAAGTTATTGATTTTGTTAGTTAAGGGTGTAAAGGTCGATTTAAACAAAGTGGATATTTTAACTCTTTAATATCCACAATGTTAATTTATTTTTGCCACACAATTAGAAATTTGTGGCAACTTAATTTTCCATGTATGAAGGAGGAAGAACCAAATAGTTAACCATTTTAATTGTATTATAATTTATATAACAATATATTTTTACCTATAACAAATATTTTATATAAAAAATAGTTTATTTGCTCTGTAACTAACAATATACTGTTGTGCTCTACAACGTGCCTTACAGAACCCCAACAGGTTAAACCTTACGGCATATTAATACTTCACCTCAGATAAACGTATACGACTCTGTAGCCGTATCAGTCTGGCGTGCTTTTAACTATTTTTGACTTGAATATTTAGATAATAAAATATATCAGATGTTTATCAAAGAGGTTAATGAATAATCTAGATACGCTATCATCACGAACGAATTTAAATACGTTATACAACAAGAACCGGTCAAATTGGAATGGTTTTAGTTTTTTATTCTAATGGTAAACTCACTATACATGAAAGCTTACAACATAATACGGCATGCTAACATAAAGAACTGCAATACAGCATAAGTTTGGGATTGTAATATTTTAATAAATTATGGAAAAATAAAAAAAAATATTGTGAAAATATGCAGCACGTTAATTAAAATTATAATAAAAAACAACTTTTAGAAATCAGGACTGATGTATCAAAAATATAAAATATAATTACTTTATATGATCCATATGCAATATAATAATCCGATTTAAGTCAACTTGCTAACTTCCAAGACTCTATCTCTTCCTCTCACATAAAACCACTACCATAATTCACCGTAAAGGACATGATGCGCCAGCAACGTAGTATTGATATTTTACTCTTTCATTTTTCATTACAGGTATTTTACTTAGTACCACCCAAAACATAGAAGGGCCGATCCAAAGAAGTTTTCATCACGAAATATTTTATTTCCCCAAGCGAAAAATAGCACTGTGATGGCTCTAAAGTGAAGATAAAGCACGCCTGCATAAGATATTTAGAGAGCGTATTGATCATCGGAAAATGGAAAGACGGGAGTTCAGAACAGTCCAAGGTGCCGTTCAACATCTTGTACAAGAAGATAATATCAGGTATCTTTCTCCTTGTGGCCAATTGTTCAGTGAAATTCATAATATAGCAGTTCACTTTCGAACATAGAAAATGGCGTCTTGTATTATAAACAAGTACACCACCTAAGGCAAGAATCGAGTTACAGGCTTTGCGGATCCTACACACAAAATTTCAAATCTATAACTATACGTGTTACTATGACACACTTTAAAATGTTATAAGTGTGAAGTCTGTTCGTTTTAAAATTGATTTATTCTGCGACTAGGTATTACACGCGGCTTCAAAGGCTTTTTTCAAAATCGAGGTCCTTATATTACTTATGATGTAGTAAAAGTATATACATGTAATATAATGGAATTATATGACGTTTTTCAAACAAGTTTTGTATGTTGTTCCACTGAATAAAATATACATACATACGTAGAACTGATAAACCTATTATGGTCTAGGTATTCCAATGTACCTTTATTTTAAGGAGGAACTTCTTATTAATTACATGAAACTTTTCCAAATAACCATTTTTAAAGATTGGCGTTGTGAAGTCTTGTTGTTTTCCGGACTGTAGTTTAGGAAAGAATATACCGCTGAGGCATGTCAGAGTTAGCTTAAGTGTTTTTCCTTATGCCAATGTAAACATTCCATATTACAATACCAAGGAAACCCAACAGTTTGGAGTACCACACGTGAAAACACTAAAAGGATCACAATTAAGACAATAAATCTCACCTAATACCGTCAGTGATGTATGGTTAAAATGAAGCTATGGATAATTGCCATGGTTAAAAGCCATCCTGGAAAATCACGAAATTGACGTTACCAACGCATTCTGCTTATTCTACTGAACAAAAAATATGGTTTTATGGGGGTATATTCCGAAATAGTTAAGATTTTAATGTTCTGTTTGTGTGCTGTTTCAGGATAACTGTAAATATTATCTGCGGATGGAACCGATAGCGTGTCTGTTATCTGAGCGCTCCGGGACAGAAGTCAGTGCTTCACAAGATATCGTGTACTATAGGTTAGATCGAGCGAGTGCGTGGCAATCATGGATCAACCATACACTAGTTCGATCAATAGTAGTGAATTGGTGTGTCGGAGTGTTTTGTCGGGCATGTTAAGAGTCTACGTTTCGACCGAAACGAGATTATTTCCTTTTTAATAGAACATGGAAATTTCAATAATGAGTGTATTAATTGTTAGTCATTGGGTCACGTATTGTTTTTAAACCGGGAGACTTTGATGTTTAGTTGCGACAGAAAAATTCGTAAAAGTAGTAGAAAAGGTTTTAAATGTTGTAACTTTTTAAAATCGGCCCGGGCAGGTTCCTTTTTTGAAAGACGCGTTTGAACCTAGATACTTATTTTGGTTTGGTTACCACGTTGTTGCATTTAAAGCCACCGAGACTACGCTATATTAAGTGTTGTCTATTCATTTCCATTTATATATTTATATTTAAGTTTTTTACACTTTAAATAATTGCCTTTGCGTTAAACTTCAATTTTATTTCTGATCAGCGCCTCTAAAATTTGATATTTTACTAACAGTTACTATCTCAAGAGATGTTTTTCTTTCGTTGACATCAGCGTGGGGCAGCACCGAAGGGGCCGGAGGCACTCGTCTCAACCAAATAACAACTAATTAATTTGTAGCTAGAAATTAAGAAAAACTTTGTTCATTTAGGTCAAAATTCCGCTCATTTCATTACTATTTTTCATTTATATTTCCAAAGATGGGGGCGCATCCAATGACGTCATCACGAGGTTGAATGACGGTCACAATGGTCACGTGACGCCCGACGCAGATGTACAACATGAAAAGTTTGCTTCGCGCGTGAAAAGTTGTTCCATTTTTTGTGTTCTACAACTTAGTTATTTCTCATTTCTACCCCATCAAACCTTGTATTATTTTGTTATGTAGGACGATTCTAATAAGTCAATAACGCAAAACTCGTATTTTTCCGCACCGGTCGTTACTTTCACAATTACCGAATCTATTAATAATTACATTAATGAATATACGTACTGAACTGTAATAGCAATAGAGCTTTTATTAATTATAGCCCTCGAGATGTATAGTTGTATTTTATACCCCAAAATCCCTTCTAAATACATAAGTCTAATCTAAATGTTGTTACTTTCAAAAATAGGACACAATTCATGGCTTACTTAAATGTTTAATTTTTTTTTAAGGAAAGTGTATTTAATTTGATTTTAGCTGAGTAATATGTAGTAATTATTGGTTTTTCATGTATAAGTTTTTACATTTCTGTAGCAATAAACATAATATAGGTGGCTATATTATATTAATATATATTAATATAGGTGGCCAGAAGACAGCCTTATCACTTCATATATGTAGCAGATGGTCTGGTGTATTAAAATAAACACAACTCGGCTAACACAAAACGTGAATTGGTCACCGAAAACATCAATTGTAGCATTGAAAAATACGCACCTAAAATATTTGAGGTAGTGAAAACAAATCTCTAAATAAACGAAAGATAATTATAAAATATAAAGTAGTATTACTCTGAATAGTACGTAGCACCATATTATCGTGACAGCCTCGATACCTCTGCGATCAACATCAGTGGAAGACGGAGCCTTTATCTAGTGACGCATGCGCACCAGCCACTCTGTTTACCGCGACAAATAAAAACTTTAAATGAATTGTATTCATAGTTGTGGGAATGAATAAACTAATATAATAATTTGTTATGCATGTAAAACTAACTCATTTCTTTAAAGAGTACCATATCAAGCTCCTAGGATGTCATCGAAAACAAACGGTACAAAAGTTGTTCTTAAATTTAGGCATGATAATATATGCACCACTGAACAGTCCCCAGGAAGTAATAATACTCCCTTAATGAGATATAATAACAAATTCAGGTAGCAGAATTAATTTTATTTATTCAAGAGAGTGCCAGAAGAGGTGAGGCGAAGAGCAATAAGCTAAGAGAGAGAAACCACTCGTGAACACTTGAAGAGGCGTGGGAACTCTCATTAACAAAATACGGATGAGTTCTCTCCAGTAAAGCAGTTGGTTATTTGGTTATAAATGCAATAACAGAGTCTACATTTATTTATAGTTTTACATTAAAACTCATACAGAAGATTACTTTACGAAACATAAATCTATATTTAAATTATAAAAATACGGTATAGCTTGAAAAACTTAAAGCCGCCTTTTAAAATATAGAAAAGCATTCTGGGGATAAAAGAGAGATGGTTAAGGTATCTTGATTCCCGAACCCGACATGAATTACACGAAAAAGCAAAAAATCATTCAATAACAGAAAAATAAAATGTGCTGAGGGGGTAAGAAAATAAATTCCGACTGTTCCTGTTGGAACCGTTGGACAAACTACTAATTTACAGCTTGTCATCTACTAATTTAAGATCTCTACAGAATAGGCAAACCCAACCCCACTCGACCTCAACTACACCTGTCTGAAAGTGTATGGAAATATTTGTGAGAGCTCTGATGGGACATAAAATGATTATCATTCCACTTGATTGTTCTTGGATTGTGGGGGTACTGAGCTGCAATAGCCCTAAGTAATTTAGACTTGCTTAGATAATGTGCATGATGGTCTGAGAGCACGTCCCTAATGTTTTTGTACTAATATGTCTATATGATTAAACATGAATTTGCTCCATGGCTCATTGTTAATTTCACTGAAGAAGAGCTGTATTAGTAGATCGTGAGCTGTTAAGTGCAGTGCCCTTTTGTCCTATCAATTCATATTCAGCCTACTCCAGACTAATCTAAGAACATCCCAAATACATTTTGATACAGAGTGGTAGGGCCTTTGTAGATTTTTGGGAGAGTTTTTTGGGAATACTAGGCAGATGAGTAGTTTAAGAACTTAAACATTTTCTTACTGGTGAACACTACACAGCCACTCGAGCGAGAAACCAAGGCTGAGGAGGGAGGTTTCATAATGTGGGTAATGTTTTTTAGATCAAACAATCATATAGTAAGACGGCTTTTGATGTATTCTACATATGCTTTCAGACAGGAGAGTGTGATATGGATCTGCTGTCATCAAGGATCAGTGAGAGGCCTTTTCAGAAATGACACACAAAAATATTATATATATATATATATATATATATATATATATATATATATATATATATATATATATATATATATATATACATTAAATTGTATAAATAGCAATTGCCTTATTTAATTCCATATGCGTTATGGGATCTTCCAAGATTTCCCAAATTTAATTGTGATATGGCTTGTGGTAACGAAAGATTCATTCAAAATTTTCTCTAGTTTTCTGCCATGGCCTCCTTGTTACTATGGCAGCTTTTTTACCCAGTTTTTACATTTTCATTCATTAATGAAAAACTAGAATTTAAGCAAAGAATTTTTAATTTTTGTCTCTTTTTACATTTCATGTGATCTCATTGTTTATGAGTTGATATTCCATTATGTGTAAAAGGTTTAAACGAAACTAATGGTAAAAGACAATTTGATGCCATAAAGTTTTCATTAAATATTCCATTTACTAGTATGCATGAAATTTGGTCAGGTTCGATATCAAATAGCAGAGGTGCACCATGAAGATACACATTGATGACGTCACTATCGTATTACAATATGCTGCTAATGACATCACACTGTGTTGTGCAGCAGTCAGCACTAACCGCACAGCCCGATGAGTTTCCGGTAATTGCAATTATTATTTAGCACATCCATGCATGGTAGCATTCATCTTTTACATTATGACACGAGTTTTATTATTCGTGTAAGTTAGGTTTTTTACAAGTATTAAATAGTTACATGTAAGCGTTTAAATAGCATAATATAAGATAAATCAAATATACAAAAATTCTCAAAACAACTTGAGAATGTTCTTTGAAATTTGAGAAAATATATGCATTTGCTCTTTTTAATTTAATTGCTACTTTTTCAGAATTAAAAAAGGGTTGAAGAAACATATCTAGGCTCTTCAGAGTAGCTAAAGAACTATCCTAAAGGGTATTACCGATGCTTACTGAACAACCTCATTCTCTGCGATTCCCCCTTAAGTCCAGAGGGAAACCTGGATTCCTCTATGAGAGTCATCCGAGAAGGTATCCTGGCTACCTGGCAACAAAAATGGGAACAATATTTCCGTAACACGTACGGATGGATCCCAAGTAGTGAGGAGTGATTGGTATGAACTTGGCTAAAACCTTATAACTGTATAAATCAATTTCATTGAGCACATGGGGATTTTGTGTCGTATTAGCACCAAAGAGGACACTCAGAGACTATCTTTACCCTTTTGTTGAAGATGAGGATTCTCCTAAGAATGGTGGTGTTTGCCAGCGCGCAGTTGGAGGACGATTGTCAAGCTCTAGTTCGTGTGCCAGGAAGAGACCCTGGTCTGGCTACTCCATATCTCTCTCAAGTACTAGTGAGTGAGAGAGTCTAACACGGGCTTAGAAACTTCCTAACACAAATCCAACGAATGAATTCGTTACACTATTTTCGTAACAGTATAAAAGGCACATTATTTTACCATAGTAATATGATATTTTATGTTGCATGACCCTAATGTTTTATCGATTTAAATACTAACATCTCACGTTATAAAGAAATATTTCTCGACGAATGGGTACAGTAGCGAGTAGAAAAAACAAAGCATGTTAGTTATTAATTTAAAGGAACCGCAGCTCTTTAATATGCGTTTTAGATTTTGGTATAGTTTAATCTTGGGTCCACGGGGCTGGAAAAGTACACTGCTATTTCTGCTTGTGGTTTCGTGGGTCAGTGGTAGACTGCCCAGTATTTAGCTAGTTTTTTTTTTTTTTTTTTTTTTTTTTTAAGCATAATCCTGTAAGCTGATCGATTAAGAAGCAACTAATTAATTATCATCTGCAATTCAGGAATAACGACATAAAGCACAACACGAAACCACACAAGTATACCCGAATATACTGAAGGATGCTTAACAGGTGCATACATTAAGCTAATGAACTAATGAAAAAAGGTTCTCACACGAGCATGGTGATGAAAGTTCGGCGAGTTACTGTTGATACCTCAGTAATTAATACACCTGCACAATCTCAATCTGTGGACACGTGTTACCTCCTCTATCTGCCATCATACTGGAACATTTTAATTACAAAGAAGTAATTATTTTATTATTCGTGGCTTCACTACTACCATATTTTAGGATTGTTTTGTTATTTTTTGCTCCCGTATCCGGTTATTGGGGTTACAATATTAATGTAATATTTGATTCTAGAATATTTTTCTTTGTGTTACTGTGAGCTCTGAATTATATTTTATGTATAATTGCGTTTTTTATTAGACTAATTAAATTATTATTGTTAGACTAATCACAAAGAAGAAAATAAATAGATAATTAGAATAAAATTCACTTTTGTGTTCAATGGAATATTGTTAGACTCATCAGAAACAGTTGTAAAAACACATAATCGCAGTTTTGGTACACTGCGTATACATTACGCAGCAAATGTTCCACTGCAAATATCGTTAGACTAAATGTATTTGTGACCGATAGTTAGTTATTTTACGTGATAAAGTTCGCAATATTTCCGTCAGAGCACACAACCAATACCACGTACAAATAAAACAATAAAAGATCGTTCACACTAGTGAAATATATTTTTAAGGTACACCAGTTTTAATGTTACGTTATCTATATTAAATTTAGTTAGCCTGTAAATGGATATCCAACTAAAGTAAGTTGGTATACCTTATAGTATTAATAAAATATAAGTATAATACATAGGATTCGTACCTATCACCCTCACCTTAAATATAATTGTAATTTACAAGTGTATTTAGTATAAAACAGGTATTTTATTAAGTGTATTACAACATCCTATGTGTAATCTTTTGACATCCATAAACTTGGAAATGTACGTAAGGAAGACGAAGAAAGCATGAAATACAATATATATTCTAAATGTAATAATATATATGAAACCAAATAACAAATATGAAATATATCTAAGTTTAATAATTATTTAAATGTAAAAATATTCAGTGATAGAATTTTCATGTAGGACAAAAACTTATTTACGTATAAAATATCGATTTTAATTCTACCTTATTAAAAATAGAATAAAAAAATAAGTTTCTATAAAACATTGTATTTAAAATACCTATAACATTTTCTTCGTCGATTCTAACAAACATTTGAATTAAGACAGTAATTCACTATTCAACATACTTTTTAATATTACAGACCTACAAATTAACTTCCTGGGCTTAGCGACAAATAGATGTGAACTGTACTTTTTCAATAATTATTGCTTTTAACTTTGCTTACTCCAATTTATAATAATTGTAAAGTACAAAAGTCAAAATTGTTATAAATATATGATTATAATTTAGACACGCCATTTATTTTTCAGTAATATAATTCATAAGTAATGTTTGCACAGCTATCCTAAAACCCTCAATATAATTACTAATTCCACAGACAATTAAGTTATATGTAAAAACACTTTAAAAGTATTACTCATTATTATAAGTGTGACCTTGTTAGACAGTATGTTAACCAATTCAGTAACCTTTAAATAAAAGTATGATATTATTCTAGCGATAATGTTAGGAACCTAAAACATTAAAAGGTACAGAACCTTATTATAGTAAAACAGCATAGATTTAGTTGTTGTCTTAAAGAACTATGAATACGTTTCTTAATAAATGTTAATGATAAGATATTGTCAGAGAGTGACGCTTGGGTTAATCTGAACACAAACTCCATTAAAAGTTGTCGACAGTAGATTGATTAAGTTGAAATTAAGATGTCGGATTGCCACTGAAACAGACGTTATGAGAATGTAACTTTAACTGACGTAGAAAAGTAATAGTTAAATATGTTGCACAGTTCAATTTATAGAGATATAGATTTTACACGTTGTTTTTAATTTGTACTTATTGCTGGACCACATTTTGTATACATACACGAACATAAATATAGATGAGTATATTTTTAACTACGTTCGTGTGATAATATATAGGTATATATATATATACTCGCCTTCGGCTCGCTGGGGGCTACGCCCCCAGGCCCCCTTTCGGGTATTAGCCAAATTCGGGGATAAGAATGATTTGGTAATAGGTAAAATTCGGACATTATGTCATACCAGGAAATTCCCAGGGGGAGGTTGTAACTTTACCAGGGGTTAAGACATCAGGGGGTTATCTGGTCATACCAGGAACTTCCCAAGGGGGGTTAAGAGATTTGGTTATAGGTAAAATTCAGACATGAGGACATGCCAGAAAATTCCCTGGGGGGGTTGTAACGTTACCGGGGGTTAAGGCATCAGGGGGTGATCTGGTCATAACAGGAACTTCCCAAGGGGGGTGAAGAGATTTGATGATTAGTAAAATTCGGACGTGAGGTCATGCCAGGAAATTGCCTGGGGGGGTATAATGTTACCGGGGGAGTTAACACATCAGGAGGTTTAATTTACTCAGGAAGTTATCTGGTCATACCATGAAGTCGCCGGAGGGGGGTAAATGTTACCGGGGTTAATGACACACGTGCGCCAATTTTACAGGGTTGCTCAGGAGTTAATATAGCCATGCCAGGAAATTCCCAGAGGGTAATGTTACCGGGAAAATGTTATGTCCGAGCTTAAGATTACTGGTTTGGGAGTGAAAAATTGACCAACTTTCTCTACTTTTCCAGATTAATTCAAACTTTTGACTTCAAAGGCATTTTGTGGCTTAACCGTTAGAGATACGACAAAAAGGGACTGAAACTTTCTTGTCGGAAATTTGATTTTGTCTTTCGATTATGCCATCAGATTTAAGCTACGACCTATAATTTAGGCAGTACAGAGCTTAGGACAAAAGGCTGCACTGGGCAGTTTAAAAATATCACGTAAAACATAAAAATCAATACTTTAAAACGCGTTATGCGGCCAAACCGTTGAGGATAGGGCAAAATGTTACTGAACATTTTTTGTAAATCACGCAATTTCATAAATCCTGTTAAAAATTAGTTTTGAGCTACGACCAACCGTTTAGACGCTATCAAGCCCGGAATGTAAATTTTAAGGCGAAAATGTCCAAATATTTTAACTTAATCGCGTTTTGCGGTCAAACTAATGAAAATAGCGTAAAAAATTACTTAACCTTTTATGTAGATCACATTATTTCCTAAATCTAATCTTTGTTTTATTTTGACCTCCGACCAATGGTTACGCCGCTATCGACCCCATAATCAAAATTTTCACGTAAAATTTACAAAAAAATTGCACATAATCACGTTTTTCGGCCAAACCAATGGAGATAGGGAAAAAAGTCACTGGACCTTTTCTGTAGATAACGTAATTTGCTAATTTGATGGGTCAATCAGATTTGAGCTACGACCTACCGTTCGGCCACTATCGGGCTCGAAACTTCATTTTAAGCGAAAAAATCTCTGGAATGTCAAACATTTCCGTGTTTTGTGGCTTAACCACACGAGATAGGACAAAAAGTCACTAGACCTTTCTTGTAGTTCACTTCATTCCTGACTAACGATTTTTCGTCAGATCGAAGCTAGCTCCAACGGTTCACCCGCTATCAGGCTTCCAAGAAATGCCTGCAGGGGTGAAGAATGCGCGATTTTTGAGGAATTTTTTTGAGGGGTTTAAAAGTAAAAAAGTCCGGTTTTCAGACTTTTCCTCCGGGTTATATTGTGAAAGGTACCTGCGTGCCAAATTTCAAGTTTCCAGCACTTCTAGAACTATGTTAGAATTTGTATCTATATGTCAGTCAGTCAGTTACACATGCGGCTGTATAAGTATTTAGATTAGATAACCGTTAGATACGAGAAAAAGTGACTGGACGTTTCTTGTCGAAAATTTAATTTTCTCTTTCGATTATGCCATCAGATTTAAGCTACGACCTATAATTTAGGCAGTACAGAGCTTAGGACAAAAGACTGCACTGGGCAGTTTAAAAATATCACGTAAAAGTTAAAAAATCAACACTTAAAACGCGTTATGCGGCCAAACCGTTGAGGATAGGGCAAAATGTTACTGAACATTATTTGTAGATCACGCAATTTCATAAATCTTTTTAAAAATTTGTTTTGAGCTACGACCAACAGTTATGCCGCTATCGAGCCCGAAAGGTAAATTTTTAGGCGAAAATTTTCAAATACTTTCACTTAATCACGTTTTGCGGCCAAACCAATGGAGATAGAGTAAAGAGTTACTGGGACATTTTTGTAGATCACCTCATTTCCTAACTCCAACGTTCGTCTTATTTCGACCTCTGACCAATGGTTTCGCCGCTATCGAGCCCGAAAACAAAAGTTTCGCGTAAAAATTACACAAAAAATGCACGTAATTACGTTTTTCGGCCAAACCAATGGAGATAGGGCAAAAAGTCACTGAACCTTTTCTGTAGATCGCGCAATTTGCTAATTTGACGGGTCAATCAGATTTGAGCTACGACCAACGGTTCGGCCGCTATCAAGCTCGAAACATTATTTTTAGCGAAAAAATCTCTGGAATGTCAAATATTAGAGCGTTTTGTCGCTTAACCATGGAAGATAGACTAAAAAGTCACTGGACCTTTTTTGTAGATCACTTCATTCCTGACTAACGATTTTTCGTCAAATCGAAGCTAGCTCCAACGGTTCACCCGCTATCAGGCTTACAAGAAATGCCTGCAGGGGTAAAGAATGCGAGATTTTTGAGGAATTTTTTTGAGGGGTTTAAAAGTAAAAAAGTCCGGTTTTCAGACTTTTCCTCCGGGTCATATTGTGAAAGGTACCTGCGTGCCAAATTTCACGTTTCCAGCACTTCTAGAAGTATGTTAGAATTTGTATCTATATATCAGTGAGTCAGTTTCACATGCGGCTGTATAAGTATTTAGATATATATATATATATATATATATATATATATATATATATATATATATATATATATATATATATATATATATATATACCTATATTTATGTTCGTGTGTATGTATGAAAAATGTGGTCCACCAAAAATTACAAATTCAAAACAACACGTAAAATTCCTCTCTTTCAATTTACAAGTAGCGATATATTATGTATTGAAATTGAATTTAATGTATGCTAATAAAGTTACTTTTTTGTTGGTTTGTTTGTGCATCAATATTTTCTAAACTACTCAACGGATTTTGATACGGTTTTTACTCTGGGCTTTGTTATAAGCTATAGCAGGTGGGTAGGTATACCTATATCATCAATATTTTAACCATGAAAATGAAACAAAAGTTTGTATATTTAGTAAATTGATATTGTTTACGCTTTGATTGTTAACACTGTCTAAAACATAGGATTTGCAGTGATTTAAATTGTTACCTCCTTTTTGGAATATTACAAAAATTGTATTACAAATACCGGTTTTGATATATACTCAGAAAAATAAATGATCAAACTGACTCTGGCACATACCTCTATGTTATCATAACTTCATATTATGTTCATAATTAAACTAATTAAAGCAACTTTCTTTCCGCAGTCTTTCTAAAGTTATTATGCTGGGAGATATGAACCTGCAAGTTTAATGTCTAATTCTGATATATGCCCCCAATGTAAGTTAGGGATGTATTGATTGGTTCTGGAAAATATTTACATAACAAAAGAAGTCTCATTTAAATGATCTCCAAGAGAGTGTACCAAAACGCTTAACACTCATTTTTCTTTCCAGCATACAACTTTTAAAAGGTTAAATACATTAGAAAATTCAAAATAAACTGAAACTTGTCAAATTGTTTTATTGAAAGCTTTAATATACGTAGAATAAAATTAATTAATTAAGGCTTATTTCAGTAAAGGTTTACAGTTAATGATAAATCAAACACATCAACTGTGAATTTAATTGAATATGGTGTGAGAATGGTTTAGTTAATTTATTTGTAATAGAGGCAATTAAAATGCACACGGATTACCTCCACATTACTGCTGGTTTATTTAATATATCTGCCCATGCATATTGTATAAAAGTAGATACGTCCCAATTCGGTTTCTAATAAATACTAAATCTACCAATAAATTATTTTTTAGTGGAAATTGAATCTATAGTCTTAGGTAAAATGAAATTATACAGTTAGTTGAAATAATAATATACAAAATTAAATATAAATGAAGGAAACATGATTTTTTCCGATATTAGCCATTTTTCAGTGATACAACAAGATGAGAGACACTACTTTTCGATATCTACAAGCTGTTTTCTTCCTTGGGTCAATTCTAATCTTACACATAACTACAATTTAAGTTACCATAAGCAAACATACCAGAGCGTTGTGAATCGAGTAAGCTGTTGCATAGTCGTCTAAGGAACAGGATGACCATTTTCGTGCTGAGGCTAGTCTTTTACTGAGGAACATTCCTCCCTCAAAGCGCATTTCGACAAAAGAGGAAAAAAGGTTATTAATGTCGATCCTTGGAAAAGACAACACCTTCAAGATAGTACCAGTTGTTAAAAGAAATACTACTGTTGTACTTGACTCAGTATATAAAGGATACTTTAAATACTGGCAAATAAGAAGTTTTAATTAAAGTCCTAACTCATTCGTTTACATGTAACGTAGCGTTCTATATCGCTAATTAAAATATGAATAATAAAATAACAATAAACAATACAACGGAATATCCCAGGAGCAGACAGAATATTTCTATCTAAGATTACACACTACATGCGTTTTTTTATTAGTTATGGAAATGCCCAAAATTAATATAGCAACATTTTTCGTTTAACGTGATGCCAGTTGAAAATACTCATTTATTCGTACCGTTGAATCCTATTCAGCATTCTGTTACACGCGAAGCAGACTTGTACCGCATACCTGTTATTGCTGGCCAGCTTTCAGTGTGATGTTCATAGAAACTCTTGGTTGAATTTACTAGTACATTAAACAAAATTCAAATTCCATCTTTATTTCACTTAATATACTTATATTAAGCCTAATTTCCACAAGTAAATATAATTATCTTAGGCCTCGTTTGTAAATTAATGTAAACTAACGCTTCTTTCTTTTTCACCTAGGTTATAAAGCGTAGTGGTTTATTATTCTGTGTTCAACGTAAATATTTAACTGGCACTCAAAGAACTGCAGTAATACCTCTCTATACTTTAGTCTGTATAATTTTATTTTGCATCTGGTCTCTCATTACGCTACAAAATTAATTAGCACGTCAACATATGTCCATTATTTATACTGCATGAGAATGATAAAATTAAAATGTATGCATCTTTAAAACATATATGGGATTATTTTAATGGTTAATTACTATTATTGTTTTGCATTAACCTTGTTAATAGATGAAGAAGAAATTAAAAACTATATTTAACCTAAGTATCTAAATGTACATTTTGTTTTCGTAGGTAAATTATTTGCGTTATATGTATTGGTTTCAAGCTGAAAATATAAATACATAATCAGTAAACTATTTCAATTTGATACCAAATCCTGCTATTGAAATACCACTGACCAGTACCATTTTGATTTACGCTAATCGTTCAATAGTTTCAAAAACTTGTACACTCTAGAATTTGTTGTCGCCAGTAACAAATCATACAATAATTAAACAATAAACAATTAATTTAGGGTTTTTGTATACATTTTTAATTTTTCAAACATAACTATAATGACCCAGATAAACTGTATTCAGGTCCATACCTTTAACTGGAATATTTTTAGACAGAAGCAAAGGAAATTACATTTAAAGTATAAGTAAAATAATTTGTATATTACTAAAGTTATTCGATACCAACCTCAGTTTGCACTATAATGCCAGTTAGTTCTTTAATTCCCAAACTTTGGAATGGATCTAAATATTTGTGAGAAGTGTGGATATAGCTGCACTTGCAATTATTCCTACATTCATTCATCGAAAAGTTAGGTTATGTAGTTATAAACTTTTAATTGGCCTTAGCCAATATAATGTGTAGAGTTGCGTACTATATAATCTGAATATTTCTCCAAAACATTTATCTAAAAGCATGTATCTCAATACTTCTCTGATATAAAATACCAAAAATGATACCAAAAATATGCAGTTATACTTTCCCCACCCCTCCTACCATAGTTCCTGCTTACCCTAGTGTCAATGCGTTGTCCGCACTGTATTCATATGTCTTATTGAAATTAAAAGTGTCATTATAGTCGTTGTTAACAATATTGTTAGCGTAGTGCATTACTTAATCAGTACTCGTAAATTAGGAATGATCTAAATGTATTCATAATTATCGTCCGTTTAACATATGTCTGTGTATAATGTCTACTTAAATTTATAGTTATTATTTAACTTTATTTCATTATTTATAGTACCCATTGCAAAGCGCACGACTTTTTACTATTTGTGTTTATAAATACTAATTTAATGCATATAGTCTATACTTATCAAATAAGTTAATAACTACAAAAGTAGAAATACAATTAGTAATACTAAACAATGTTACAATCATATTAAAATAATTACGAACATAAGAACTACTGAGCAATGAAAATAGTCGAAGAGACAAAAATAAAACAAAAACACTACTATACTAAGAACATATACTCTGCAAATATAAAATTGTTCCACTTAAATAAAATATGTAGGTGAATATTCGTTTATGTACGTAAATCCGTAAAGTTTAGTTTATTTTGCTATTTATGGAAATATATATTTCAACATCTACTCTAAATAAAAATAAATATATAAAAAATCTATAATCTCATCTTATATTATTACTGTTTTACTTTTTACTAAACATTTAAGTCACAGCTATAACAATTTTATTTTAATTGTCTTATGGTTAAAATAAATTTTTGAAACAGAGTGATTGCTAGTTGCAAACCTTATTTTATATATACTACGTATAAACGTATAACGTATAAAATCATAAAAACTATATATACGTCTATGTCCAGTAACTTAATATTTCTTGTTAAACAATATGCCACTCTAAATTTAGTAGAGCGAAGTGAACTCGGACTACAATAACTGCAGCTTCTGCACCAGACTACGGACAATTTGTTACCGGTGTCGCTGCCGCAGTATAATCTAAGGTTTCTATATGCAGCAATTTAAATTCCTTACATTGTCGTTGCCTTAACAATTAGTCCATTTCAAAAGCAATCTAATTTGCTTAGAGATTAGTTCTAAATTTAGTTTCTTTGAAACTTAGTTATATTTAGTTTTATAATGCGTATGAAAAGTTTATAAAACCCGTTAAATAATTTTAACTATTGTTTAATCATAATTTTTAATCAAAATGTTTGTGAGCTTTGTTTTTTTTCGAATATGAATTATTAATAAATATATTGAAGTAGAAATTAATACTCAAATTAACAAAAATGTACAATTAATATTTATAAAATTATAGTGATACTAGTAACTCTGTACAGAGTTACTCTGTACAAAAACTGTTTCTATAAAGAAAACATTTTCTTAGATTTTCAAATAGTTCATATTATGTTTTAGAACAAATACAAAAAACAAGTATATTTAGGATCTATATGCAACAGTGCATTTCAGTTGATAAATAAAAGTAAATATATAAAGTTCTAATTGAAAAATTCCCCTGTGCATTTTAAATCAGAATAAGGACTTAAAAGCTTTTAATGCGCTTTGCATCGGAACCACAGTCCATACTTTTATTTTTCTTTTGGACTTATTCCAATGGGCAAAATTGGAGACTAGAAAACCAATCATCTGCCATCATTGTTACCCATAGAGAAAATATAAAAATGTTTCATCTTTTCATATAAAAGGAGCACTTAGCTAAATCCTATAGAGTCACATGCACCATCTTTTAAATCCATATTGCCTATATACAATTAAAGTTTAGAGTAAAATTTCAATTCCTTATGTAATTGATTCTCGAAATATCGTACTGAGGGATATAAAAGATATTTTTCCAGCCCCTTGAGTTATAAGGTTCGCTAACTCAGCAAACAATGTTTTATGTTTGTAAGATGCGAACTGGGGACCAGACCAGTGGGAATTTTACTGCGAAAGTTACAAGACGCCGTTGGTAACTGAAATATATAAACTCAGCATTTAACGTAGTTTTATTATTAATCGTTTCATCTAAGATTACCCTATTGTATATGTCTTATCAATAAAACTGCAAAAATTATCAATATGTAACTTTTTAGTTTCCTCATTTGATTACAAATCTATTATTGTTCTGCGGTTTTATCCTTTCCATAAATGCAATGTAAAAGTTACAAGAACCCTTAGTAACTAAAATATATAACACCAAAAATATTTTTATAGGCTTGTTCGACAAATACAAAAAGTTACTATGAAACACGAACTAAAAATTAAATTACTTGTAATTAATTAGATAAAGAATGACAGTTTGGTGGATAATGAGACTTTTAGGCTGATACTAACGTAACTATTATTTACTGAAATGGTTGTTAATATGTGTCAGTAAATCGCACTTTGAAATCGTATTCTTAAATTTAAGATAAATTGTCCCATCCGGCTCAGTCAGAAGAAAGGTATATTTTACATGACGCTATTACCTTGAAATTAACTGAAGATGAATTCATTAGTGATTTATTTATATGTTTTATTCGATTACTACTAATGGGAACCATCAATGGTGGCATGTTAATATAATTCCAATCCATTTATAAAGCCTATATAAATGTATTATTACATTTTAATTAATGAAAATATAAGTTAGCTAAGGTGATATTCGGCGACATGAGCTCATAAAATATGTTGTAGGAAAATGAATAAATAGATTTATATAATTAACCGTCTAAACGTTTTTCATAAAATTTAGTTCATGATCCATCTGGCACCTAAAAAAGGAAGGTTTAAGGATCCTCTTAGAGAGAGTATTAAGAAGAGTTAAACTATATAATACTAAATAACAAATAGGTTAACTTTGGTTTTAGAAAAGTTACAATTGTGAAAAGTAAGAATGAATAACTAAAATAATGTATGGTCTCAATGAGCTGAATGTTACATACTTAATACAATATTTATGACATGACTCATGGTTTGAATTAAATATTATCAATATGAACATTTATTTTTGTAAGACCTTATAAAAGTTAATTAATTAATTATTCAGGGATTTTTATTACAAAAGAACACATTAAAATGTAATTAACTAAAAACATTAACAGTTATAGTATTAATATGTTTTTGTAATTGGAAATCCATAATTTTTCTAAATTTATAAGGTTACATGAATTTATGATTTAATCAGTAAAGTGGAGTATCTTAGATCGACAGAAGGGAAAGGAGTCTTCATTAGCTTATCAGCCCTTGATGTTTTACAGCAACCTCTTTGGACTGTATAGGCTCATAATTTTAATCGATCGTTTATTTCCTTTGTCAGTTTATGCGTATTGTAATGAAGCTCCAGGTGATCTGTATTCTCAAATACTTCTTTATAGTTTATCAGGGATTTATTATAGTCACCATACTAACTGCATATACGTTGTGTGTTTTAACAATTATTATTATAATTTAATAAGCAATATATTGAAATCTAATTTTGTTTCTGCATTAATAAAAACTGGCCATGTTAACTGTCCCTAACACTGAAATTTCGTAATCGTTCAGAAGTTCTATGGCATTAATTGCAACCCATTTTCATCACGTTAGTTTTATATATAATATTTCATAGTACTACAACTTTCCACTACCTTATTTTTTATAATGTTTGTGATGTACGAGAACATACCACCTAACGGAAGCAGTAACGCCATTCCTTTTATGTTGATTGTTAAAGTAATAGTCATAACAAGTTGCCCTTATAGAAGCTTGATTCACATAAGTATGCTTTATCAGAAATGTTAATATGTAATGGATAACAAGCCACTTACAGTGACATGTTGCAGCGATCCATCAAACTCAGTATAACTCTCTGCTCATCCTACATAGACCTTTGGGTTTACAAAATATATTTCTGAAACTCTCTTAGATATTTCGGTATACAAGCTAAATGGTATTTTGATTTATAAACTAATACTCACTACTTATTTAGTCAATAATATAAAAAATATTAGTTCAATAAATAGTTTCTTTTATAGAATTTACAATCATAATGCAATACCAAATTAATATTATATAAGTTATAATATCTACAATTATGTATTTTTTAAGTTTAATATAGATGTTGGATTATTTGAAACGTTAATAGAATTTCGGACCTTTCCTATCATTGTATGTTACAAAAAGAGAACATATGTGTTCTAAATATATTGTGGTCTACAACAATGCATAATGTCCAAAGTTGGTCTATTAGTGAGATTTATATGTTTATATACCTCCGGAGCAAGAGCTTATATTTTCAGTTAATAAAGCATACATGACTTTAAATATAATTTTAAAAGGATTATCATATTAAAACTGACCTTTTACATTTTAATTTTTCGTTATATTATGAAATCAAGAAATGTAATTTAATTTTTCTGTTTGTTGGTAATCCATGTTTGGCTAGATATCTCAGGACACACACCTTTAGTCCACAGACATACGTCATCTACATAATAAATTACAATGCCCAGTAGTTCTATTGCTTACACCGTTTGTTATGTGCCATTTTTCTCTAAACGTTCATAAAAACTAGATTCTAATCCTACAGTAAACTTGTTTTATTTTTTCATAGTTTCAACAGACGTTCAGTATACTGTTGCTATCCTTTTGGAGGAAACGTTAATATTCCATAATTTCAAATCAAATATAGATCATAAATACTCTAGGACTGTTCAAAAATTCTATAGAAAAGTGACCTTTCTTCATATTTAAATATCTTTCATCGTAATATAACGAATGCAATTTATTGCAATTGTTAAGTGACACGTTTCAATATTTTTAGTTCAAGTAAATTAATAAATGCTGTAATAAATATGATTAATGATGTATGAAATTTTAAAATTACGTAAACTTACTTACGATTCATATTATTTAATTAACTGAACATTGGTAGCTTATCAACTTTGGTAAACTTTATTAATACAACAAGGTTCCAGAGAGTGTAATATTTTTATAAATATTTTAAAAATTAGTAACGCAAAGAAATCAGTAAAATTGAACAGTGAAGCTTAGATTCTGGACATTGTAATATTTTTATAATTATTTTGTCATAGATTGCATTTCATATATTAACATTTGGTGAGATATATATATATATGTGTGTGTGTGTGTGTGTGTGTGTGTTTGATAAATTTATATTTATTTTAAATTTTTTATACTTTGTCATACGCATTTAATTGGCGATGACAACCGTCGCATTAGGAGAATAGAAAGCCGTTGTCAACTGCCTCTCTTGCTCCAGTTCGGAAATATTGCATTTTGCATTTTACTGAACTAACCTCACTACACCAATAGTGTACGTTACGTAATCCATAGATGTTTAAATAAATATACAATAAATTGGCTATATTTGATCTGCTGCCTAAATATATTTATATGTTGTTTTCTACAATACTTTGTGACCGTTCAGTGTAGACTGAAAACTTTGTAATGCTGTCACGGTTTATTCTTAAAAGCTTTGGATTTACAGTACATTATTGTACGTTTTCGTATATTTCAGTAAGGAAGTAATCAAACCTATGTTGAAGATATCTTATGTTATATAGTTCCGCTTATTGTTTGAGTTATGTTATAGTTCTCTTGTTAGCCTGGAGGAGCGTACATAGCAGCCGTACATGTTGCAACAATCCGTCAAACAGAGGAAACTTTCTGTTTACACGGCAAGGAACATATCCGAATACCAATTACAAGGTTTGAGAGATGTAAAAAAGAATCAAATTCTTTGACCAAATCTTGGGAAAAAAGCATTTAATAAAATAAGTGAAACCATTGAATGGAATCTTAATAAATACTAATAAATTAAATTTCCAGTAGAGAATATTCACATGAGGTAGATATGGTGTGAAGGGATTCAAAGCACATGATGAACACAAGGGGGACAAGGAGCTTAACTCAACACTTACACAGAATATTCACTGAAACGTATTAAAATTTTAGAAAAAATATAAATCTCTCTTTTATGATATTTAGGAATTAAACCTTCTCATGTACATACATACTACTGACTCCCGTTTAAACTTTTAGTCTTAAAAAAACCCTACAAAGGGAATATAACTATCATAATCATAATAATAAGTTTTTTGCTTTGTATGTTTTTATAAATATTTGTGTCAATGACTCCTATATATATATATATATATATATATATATATATATATATATATATATATTAATATAGCCAAATAATATAGATTAAAACAGAGGCATTACCTTTATTCTCAAAAGCTACCCATGAATACTTTTGAAAGTAACTTAAAATATATATTTAGTGTAAAGACACGTAATATTTGACAGTTTCTCAGAAACAACGTGCTATGCAGTGTATTTTGTATTTGTATGCATAAATATCAGCTTTTGTTGTTGGTCATTTGTGCTCTATGGTCGTTGTTATAATGCAAAAATGTATAAAATTAGTACTATTTGAGTTTTATTACAGATATCAGCAACTGTAAATTCAAACCAATTAGTTTACTTAGACTTTATTTTAAGAACTAAATTAAGAGTGTATTTATGTATGATACAAGACATTTGCTTTCTTTGCCACTGAGAGACGGCATGTTTACATTTGTAGCTTTAAGAACTAACATAATTCAAGGAACCATTCACTCCGTGATTACAATCTGAGGAAGCAGTTGAGCCCAGTGAGCCCGTAACCGTAGTATATGGAATCTCAAAACAATCTACCAGATACTAATACAATTTTTATGCCAGAAAATCTGTTTTTCACTGATGAAACATGTGATGTTAAGTACACCATTCCTATAAATGAACCAAGGAAAAATAATAATACAGGGAATAGGATGCTAGAGCATATACTGTACTGTATAAGGTTTACATATTCGTTACAAAACTGAGGGTGGAAAGTCAGCGAGAATACGTTTACTTTTATGGAATTAAACTAATCGTATATATTGTTAGTAATTTATGTCGATTTCTTTAGTTTATTTGTACGCTTGTGGGTATGCTCACTTAGGTTTAATCACACAATATTTCGAAATCCGTTTAACGTACAATCAAAAGATCTAATGCATTTGTGAGTCTACAAAATGAGAGAGGCCCAGCCACAAATTTGATTTTTTTACACTAAGCCTTTTATCCATAAAGGGGTATAAACGTGGAAGTAGTCAGTTATCACCGTAGATAGTTTTTCACTCGTACTTATATCCGTAAATCTTGCCCAAAAATATTATGTTTGCAAACAGTAACTACTTTTAATATAATAATAACTACTTATTGATTTGAAATTATTTACAGCCAAATTCAGCACCTCATTTTGCTCCTGTAAGATATTTTAAATCTTGATTTTGAAATTACATGATTTACATGATAATGCTTTATTTAAAGTACACATGATATCTCTGCTGGGGAAAGTCATAAGAAAATACAGGGTTTACTTTTTATACAATGCAAAATAAAAACCACCAATAAACCAATATTTCCATGGCTTTACTAAGATAATTTGGAATGTTACTAAATAATTTTTTAATGTTAAATATTACGTGAGCCAATTCGTACAAAACTACTTGTGTTATTCTGAGTACAGTTCCATTACATTTTTAGATAATAGAACATTGTAATCTATCATATAGCTAAAAGATAAACGCATATAATAGTTATTAAATCTGAAATTGAGATTATTTTCAATAATTATTCGTTGAATATCATAAATTTCCATCTCATTACAAATGTAGAGCCTCTTAATTAAGGTCAAAGGTGGTGTGGCACATTTTCGGTAAATCGCCCAGATTTACAATATCTGCAGTCCTGCTCTAATTTACCGTCTAAGTTTCTCTTGCAATTTCTGATAATGCAACATCTCATCTGGTCCCCCTAAAACAATGGGACCAGATGTTTAAAATCATGTTTAGTTCACTAAATAATTTCTTTACAAATTTCACTCAGGTCACTTATGGTTAGCAAAATTTCTGAGACCAAGAGAAAACTAGTTATTTGAAATTTCCTATGAATTTGAAAAAAGTGAGTTTCCTTTTTAACTGCACTGCGTAATGAAACAAAAAATAGAGGTGAAATAAGAAAAACGGAAGATTATTCAAGATAATGTAATAAAGTTATATAATATTATACAATGGAGGAAACGGGATTCTTCTGGTCATTTGCCATCATTCAGTGGTACAAAAAATCAGTAACACTACATTTCTAGATCTGAAATCTGATTTCTTCTTCAATTAAGCCTTGCTCCTCTTGAGGCTCGTAGAAAGATACATGATCTTATCTTTCTCCACAAGATCATCATCGGAAGCATTGATTCCCCGCAACTACTCAACAAAATCTACTTCCATGTTCCTGGGCATACGAGACTGCGAGACACCTTTGCAAGACTGTACTATTCAACGACCTACCAACAACAGAGTACGATACCTCGACTTCTACGCAGCGGAAATGAGATGGGACATCTTGTTGACTTCTTCGCCACCAGCCCTGCTAGATTTCGAGAAGAAATCATCAAATTAGTATATGGCACTCTATAATTCTGTTTCAACCATACTTTTTTTTCTGTTTTTACTCGCCTTTTTTAGTAGTACTTTGTTATATATTATAGTCTTTGCATTTAAATTGTTCGATATTGTTGTTGTATTTTATAGTTTATTGATTATTTCATGTACCTGTTCTTGTTGATCTTGTTTAATCAACCCTGTTTTGCTTGACTCTCTGTGCATCTTAAATCTCCAAACTTTTCTTGTTATATTGTCAAATGGTTACCTGTTGTTGTTATTGAATTATTGTTATCTATTGATTTAGTCGTTATCAAGTTATTGTTATCCAATTGTATCAGTTGTTGTATTCGCTTGTTGCACTCTTATTCTATATTGTTATGTTATTTTACTATGTAATGGTATTGTAAAAGTGGCGATTGCCGTGGAAATAAATAAATGAAAATGAAATTAAGATGTGATTCCTGACGTACGCGTTCCACAACGCTCTGGTATGATTTTTTTCTTTTAACCTAGTTTGTAATAATTATGTGTTAGGTTAGTTATTTACCTGAAGATAAGATCAGATTGCAGATCTCGAAACATAATGTTACTGATTTTTTGTATCAGTGAACGATGGTAAATGTCCGGAAAATCCTCTTTCCCTCTCAATCCTTCCATCGTCAAAACGAACTCCAAACAAAGAATATTATACTAAACCAAGATTATCATTGATATTAATTAGCCCCTTTAAAATTCTAAACCCTGATACATTCACGGTATTTTGTTCTAAATGATGCAACAAAATGTTTCAGTGGTATTTTATTGATGTAAAAAAGTTCGGGTTATAACAGTTGAGGTTAATGTTTTTTGCTATTAATAAAACTTAAAAGCTAAAATACACCGAACAATAACTATTCTAAAATATTTTACATATTATGACAAAGAACATTTTCAAAAATATCGTAAGAAAATATGTAGAATTTCTGTGATAATGACTAATCATCAGGGGCCCACTGCAAGAACACAAGGACGTGACATGAGTTAGTAAGATAGGTAACATCAGAATAGTTGTGATTGGGGGCTCAAGCATGTGATGAGGTTTGCTGATTGCATCCTCTCCGATGATCTCTCAAGGGTTTCCTGTCTTCGGAGTATCTCAGTATCAGTGTCAACACTTCTCGATTGGTTTGTGTTTACAGCTCAATAATCATGAAGATAACTGTACAGTGCAATTTATGACATCAATATAGGTAGGTAACTACATAACATAATTTTAGCCATTTCCAAAAATCTCCTTACACAAACTTTAGTCCAATACTAACAATTTTACTAATACTAAGTGGCAGGATTAGATTTTAATGCTTTCATACTTTGTGTCATAAAGACACATTTCAACGTACAAAACTAAGAGGTAATTTCAAACGTAAAAGGTATAACAGAGGATTTGTAATTAATAAAAAAAACAAAGGTAATAAGCTGACAAGCCCTTGCCTTGGACAAAAAAGGGGGTAAACTAAATAATTAGAGATAGTAACAACACGGAGTCACGGAATCACAAACTGAGTATGTCTACATAAAAATGTTCCTAATATTTTTTAAATATATAATACAACCGCAAAAGTATCTCGTTTAAGTTGATAAAGAAATAAAAGGCCAATTGAAAATAAAACGTAAGACAAATACAAATACATCATAAATCATCATATAACATGTACATGGCTTTTAATAATTTCTGAATTAGTTTCATTACATTTTCTTTAAACTATAAATTCTTTACATAATACATATACATAAATAATGTTATATTATAATAATATATAACGTTTTTACACATTTTTATTCCCCGGTTTAATTTACTTCGTTAAGTTTGTATTGTTCTAATAATTATTTTAGTTCAGGTTATTGTTTATTACTTTATGATTCGTTATTTACTACCATTATGTTAACTTGATTAAGTTTTTCTGTAACAGAATGTAGGCTGATGTATACGTTTAATTTTTTGTAAGATTAGAACTATTTATGGATACATTGTTACTATTTTATACAGCGTACTATTTATCTATTACTATATATTTTTACTATTTGACATTAAACATTATTCTCAGATATATGATTAACATAATTACAATAAATGTACCAAATGTAAACAAATATGTCCTCTCCATTTCCGGGAGCGAGTACGGATGTACGATACTCACACAATTGAGCCACACTAGCCAGTATATTGGAACTAGTTCACCATCGCTCTATTACAATGGTGCGGTACTGCCTGCGGCGACATGATCGTGTTACAGACCAATGAGGCCCTGCGGTCTGTACACTGTTGCTATTAACACAGCGTACTAACACTAACTAATGAAAATTTTTACGACATGTTGCCTTTCATTAAAAAGACGTAATATTAACTTGTAGGAAATTGTATAACAACCAACTTATAATTGTGAAAGGCACGTCAACGACGATTCTTTGTTTTCCAGAAGAAGGCAGACAAGTTCTGATACAAACATATGTTCCATAAATTAACTTTTTTGTTCATAGTAACTTCAAAACTACTTTTATTAAGGATTTGCCTTACTATAAATATAATAATAATTCACGGAGCCTATAATTTTTTAGCTTTAAATATCAACTAGACGAAATATAAAAAAGAATTTTTATCAACAATCGCAAAAATTTTTATCCTTTCAATATACAAAAAGGAAACTAGTAAACCAAACAAATAATTATATAATGGAAATGTGTGTTATAGAAGACATTGTCGATGAAAAAATATATTTCCTTACTACAATTTAATGATAAGCCCTCACAGAACATTGTATATCGTGTTTCACTGCATGTTCCATAACGTTATACATTCCCCTTTAATATATTATTGTTATTGATATTGTTTTGTAAACGAAACTAATCGTGAACAAAACATATTCCATTGAGTCACACCTAAATTTTTAAAATCAAGTAAATAGTTTTTCTTTTAACTAAAAATTTGATAAAAGTTAATTATACTAAGTAACAAATATAAAAATGAAACAGTCTAATTCTTAAGGAAATAGTTTCAATACAGAAAATTTATAAATAAAACGAAATATCTTTCAATGTAATAAACATATAAAGATGAGATAATCCAAATCATTATACATGGCAATGGGAACAAATTAATGTTGATACTAAAATCGCAATATGTTGTATATTTTGTAACACAATACACTTACTTTAGCCAATTAAGTACAAATATGAGTTATTTTTTTGTTATTATGACTATCTAATACCAAATCAAGTGGAACTATAATTATTGCTCCTATCTTTGGCATTAATCTTGCTATAATACAACATTCGATATTGCAATATTTTATATTAAGCCATTGAAGCAGATTTTAAAACAACATTGCTTGACAAACTAAAGGGACAACCAATAAGGAAAGAGTAAACACGGGTATAACCGATATCAACTTCCAGTATTTGTTAAATTTACTTAAGGAAACTTGGCTTTCTAACGGTTTTTGTAAGTACTTTAAAACTTAAATATTTACTGAGATGAAGCCTAAATTAATTTATTCTTATTGGTTAAGATGTTAATAAATCTACGTTACACACACCTCCAACTGGTTTTTGTTTATTGCACTAAACGAAATGTTATTGTATAGTTACTACAAATCTTTTTGCTACCTAATGATATAAACCGAATATAATAATGATACTAATATCACTATCCCGTTGTGTTTAAATATCAAACCCCTCTGTTTATAGTATTCAATGATGACACTTTTCTTCCCAATTGTCGTGATCAGAGCAACGTTGTCATTTCTAACTTGATGTTTAAATTATTACTAACAATACTACTCTACACTAGATTTTAATTGCCTTCACAACAACATTTGTTACCGAATTACAAAAAAAAAACGCTGCTAATGTAGGAAGGGTTATATCAATGCGAATGTATAGTTCAGCTCAGTTATTTCCATACGCTTGCTTAGTGCAAAGTTTGAAATCCCGAAAAACAGCATTATATATAGAAAATACGGTTGATCCACCGTATTATGGAATCGTGTCTAAAACATATCAGTGCACTAAATTGTGCTCCTGATGAGACAATTAGACCAGATTTTTTCTATATAAAATGTACATTGATACATAGAGTCAAAATGTCTCTGGTGTAGAAACAATGCAAATAATTTGTTTTACGATTCTTAATCACCGTCATTTTTATCTCATCAAATTTCAGATTAAGCACTAAGAGGAAAGTAAAATGGAGCTGATTTCAACATGTGTAACGAATTAATGAACCTACAAATTATTTACAGGTTTTTTCATAGCTAGGATTATACAGGTAATCACAACCACGTATGAAAGTTGATATTAAACATTCACACAGTAAAAGAATTGTTAGAAATGCCGTTATTGATTACACGACCACTTGATCGTTCTATATGAGAACCTAGAAGTTATCAATTTATTGAAAACCACACGGTTTCACTTCCTCAGCAAACTGCAACTATTTTTATTATTTGATAATCCTCTTTAGGAACGTGTGAAATAAATTAGACACATTTTTGGTTTATGTTTAGTTTGAAATACTTCAAAAATAACGTCAGTCAATTTAATAAATATACGGTGAAACAATAATTGACTTAGCTAAAAAGTTGCATATTATTAAATATTAAAATTAGATAATTTTAAAAGTTCCAATGTTATCAAATATATTCTAATAAATTTAAAAGAGTTGTTTGTATCATGAATCAATTTTCCCAATAAACAGGACGGTTTTCTTGCATATTTTATCGGAATATTTTCATTTTTAGCTTCTAATGTTTCAATATTGTGTATTCCAATTTTCCATGAATGTTATTGGAATAAAAACTTTGCCTTTGGTATATAACTTTGTAAGAGCTGAAAGATTTCAATATATTTTAATAAATTGGTAGATGTTATACAGTTATATAAACTAAATTAACGTTTGTAGATTCGTCTATGCAGGCACAAACTTTCAGAAGTGTAAATGTTTAAAGCAAAATTGTTCACAGGTCTAATTAGATGGTGTACTAGCAGTAACAAATTTGAAGTACGGTATCATGTATTTAGTAACCATCGTCATCAACTCATGTATGTACCTGTAGTTTAAGGTTTATATGAGTAGAATATGACTGTGATGAGTGTAAAGGGTAAAGTATTGTTACAGTTTTGAGAAAACTCGTCGTCAGCTTACATCATAGGTGAATGGTGTGATCATACATAAAGTAAAGGGTTTCGTACAAAACATAAATGAAGCTCTTTAGAGACTAGGCTATATGGAATAGCTGAATTACAGTTTTTGAAGATAAAATACATACATTCATCATGCCTTTGGTTTTTTGGAACAACCTTAGTAGAATCCATGTCCTTGAAAGAGTTGGTACAAACAAGAGGCAAAAAAATGGAATCCATTATACCATATCCTCCATCCATTCTTATAATTACCTCTAAAGAGTTAGTTTTTAAACTATGTATCCAACATCAGTTATATTATTTCTGAGTACTATCTCGCAACTCTTCCATTTACCTTACAACGCTAATACAAAATAATTAGCATGTAAATTAGACCAATAAAAGTTTCAGGAACTATATTAACCAATAACTATACTGTAACAATATCACACTGTACGTATTTTCTTTATTAAAAGTGTACTCAGTACTTCTATGTCAATTAAGGAATAATATTTTTCTCTCTCCTTTCTTCCTTTCATTACACATTACAAAAAGACTGAGATTATTCTTTCCTTCACATTTCCTGACGTCTTGCCTACAACAGAAGCTGGAATATAAGATATTACAATGCTCAGTCCACAACCCCTCCAAGAGACGGAAATGAAAATGTCAGTCAGATAATGAAAACGAAGCAGACAGTATTATTCTGACACAGGCTCTCCAGTGAACTAAGCTTTTATCAGAGCGCTTTTAACGTCTTACATAGTTAAGACGGCGAATGTAATTTTGTTATTAATATTTTACGCATTTATCAAGATACAATATTTACCATTTCACTTTTAACAAGATTTTATCACTTCTGTTTTATTTAAAACAAATATTTCTCTTGTTTGGGTTATAGTTCATATGTATCGTATAATTGTAAATCATTAAAAGCAGTATTTGAAGCCATTGATTCTGATAAAAAAAGTAAAATATGGGCTTCAAATATATAAGAGTCACTACACAGTTTATAGCATCTGTATAGGGCTTTACTAAAAAAAGAACTACACTACAATGCAACTTTTTATGTACTTCCAGATTCTATGTAGCCCTTACAAAATAAATCGTAGAGTTTGGTCTTGAACTGAGTTGTTTCCTCCTGTCTTCTTAAATATGTATGGGTCAAACGAGGAGAGTAATACTTGATTTTCATCGTTGCAAGATATACCTAAGAGAAGAAAACATATTCTTTGTGAGAGGTGCAGCTTGAACTTAAAAGAGACTAAAAATACTTAAAAAGTTAAGATTTCTCAAGCATAACTTTCATTTAAACAATGTTTAATACAATACATTATTTCCGTAATTTTAGTGTTTTATGTAGAAGTAAAGGAATCAAAACCAAAAGGTTGTAGTTACAAATGTACTACGGTTGCTGTACAATTTATGTATATAAACCGGCGACTACAGTAAAAACCGAGTTCGATTATGGTTGATGTTTATTCAGATATTCCTTTCCATACTACAAAGCTATACTTCATAGGAGTCGTAGAAATTGTCTTCGACCGAATAGTGTTCTTCAATCTTATCAGTCACATTCATAATTTTATTTGTTCCTTTCATAGATACAATCTAATTCCCTTCACAATATATAACCATAAAAATAAAATTTTTTATTTTAAATAATAAATCATTAAAGCAAAATAATTTAGGAAAAATTCAGTTCTGCACAGAATTTCTGTATGTTCTGTCGAACCCCCCACTATTGTTATTAAACTGCAACGTGATCAAATCAAGATAATACAAGAAGACCCTGATAAAACATGGCATTGAATCATGTCTTCAACACCGGCCTTGTTAAGAGTTTATCGCAAATAACTGCCTCAATTATACCTATACTAATCACATCTCTCCCCACAGTGCAATTGACACTCAGCAATATATAAAACTGCTTTTAGGTGATTTCTACATGTTAGGGCACATCAGGACATATTATGATAGTATTTGACGGACGCAATTTCTGAACTACATGCACAAATTGTAATAAGATCATATTTTGTATGCACTAATGCAGCTTAACCCGTCAATAATCAAAAATTATCAGTTGTCTTTTAGTAGTAATAATTTTAGTTCCGTCTGAGCCCTCATATATATGTTCAACCTACTCTGTGACGGATGTGGTTGAGGTACATTGTAGTTCTGTGCCTTTTCTTTTGCCTACACTTTTTATCACTTTTTTTGCCTACAAGCCATACGACCTTTTCTCTTTCGTATCAACAGCTACAACTACAATAACCCATGTACCAGAGATTATTTATCTCTTTTTGGTTGATTCCTGCCTTACTGTATAATCCATGTTGTTTTTGGGAGACAAGATTCATTATCAATGTCTCTTCCCCATAAGCAATTTCCATCATTGGAAGGGCTAGAAAGTTTTCAATTTGTTGTCTGTCTGTCCGCACGAAATTTAAATTTTAAAAGTTATACGATCTACTCTAGAGAAAAACTCTAACTACTAACTAGAGAAAAACCATAGGTCCATACGTGATGGAAGTTTGTTATTTGTTAGTGTTATACCTACAATTTTAACATCGCTAATATGTCATATTTTTGACTAATTCCAGAAATTCGATTAGGGATATGATTATATTGACTGGAATATATATATATATATATATATATATATATATATATATATATATATGTGTGTGTGTGTTTTTTTTTTAGAAGTACGAAAAAGATCTTCCAAAGAGACCGCCATCGCTAAACTCCACCGCCCATCTTACGGCAGATATACGATGTCGGTAGTGTGGGATTCCTACCCACTAAAAAACATTCCTCTCTCCCCGTAGATGGTACGGAGAGGACTGAATTGGAACCGCGTTAGCATTACTTCAATCCAGTCCGTGCTGCGTCTCACGACGCCTACTCCTGGCTACTGGCCCCTTTCTGCAATTTTGTCTTTTAGAAGCTGCTGCGCGTAGGCTGCAACGGCTGACCAGTTTTCCTCTTTTGCAATCATATAGGTCACCAGGCTTGAGGGGGACAGCCTGGTGCCTATGATCTCTTCGATGCTGCTCCTATAGTCCTTCCACCGAACACACTCGAAGAATGTGTGTTCGGCATCGTCGATCTTGTCTGGGCAGTATTTACACGTTTGCGTGATGCACAAACCCATCTTAAAAAGATAGCATCTGTCCGTGTCCCGTCAGTAGCTGGATCAGGAAGAAATCCGTATCCCCGTGTTTTCGAGAGATCCAGACATTGGTTTTAGGAATCAGGCGCTCCGTCCATCTGCCCGTCTCCCCCAGCGTCCATCTGTCCTGCCACTCACGTAGCGTTTCCTTTATTGCTGCCGTTCTTGCCTCCTCAGAGTTGTCACCATTTACTTTGGCGTCGTAGAGCTTTGCCCTTTCGAATGCCAGCAAGTCGATTGGCGTGGTTCCCGCCAATACCAGTACAGCCGCCTCCGAAACCGTGCGGTAGGCACAGGTGACTCTGAGCGCACCTCGTCGTTGCACCGCTGCTATCTTGCGCCGGTAGGTCGTCTGTTTGAGGATATCCGCCCATATCTCTGCTCCGTATAGCAATATGGAGTGGACTACCTCTAAGAGCACCCTCCTTTTTCTGGTTCGCGGTCCTATCGTGTTGGCCATGATCATCGACAAGCTGGACACTACCCTGTTTGCTTTTATACACGCGTTTTCGAGGTGTTCTCGGAAAGACAGCTTCTCGTCGATTACCACTCCCAAATAACGCAGCGCCCTTGTAGATGTCAATGTTGTTCCGCTTAAGTCGACGATGAATGGTTTAAGGAACTATTTTTGTCGAGTCAAGACGACGATCTCAGTCTTCTGCTTGGCTAGCTTCAGGTGGTGTTTCTCAAGCCAGTTTTCCACGGCGTCGATGGTTTCCCGCACGAGTAGTTCTGCCTCCTCGGCACTGTCAACCACTATCGTAGCCGCTACGTCGTCCGCAAAACCCGTGAGCTTCACTTGTTTTGGTAACGGTATTTCAAGGAGCTCATCATAATTGGCGTTCCAAAGATCGGGCCCCATGATTGAGCCTTGCGGCACACCGGTTGTTATTTTGTATTCCTGCGTGACTTCCGTTGTTTCCGCTATCAGCGTTCTTTCGCCAAGATAGTCATCAACTATTGCCAGATTTTCCGGCTTCGCGTCAAACTTGTGCTCCAGAGCATCTAAAA